>NC_051131.1:8630774-9357774 GCF_014839805.1 Manduca sexta
CTAAAGGTGAAGAATTAGTCATGAAATTGGAAGACAAAACCACGGGGGAACTTTTCGCCAAGTGCCCCATAGAGAAATACCCAGGGGTAGCTCTCGAAGCAGTAACTGACAGCTCACGATACTTTGTCGTAAAGATTCAAGATGATGGTGGTAAATATAATTTAGTGTCCACGTAAATGTATTGTATTCGCATGGTGTTGTTATTCACTTTTTTGTAACTACTATTTTATAGGAAGGAGTGCATACATCGGCCTTGGATTTGGCGACAGGTCCGATTCGTTCGATCTTAATGTTGCATTGCAAGACCACTTCAAGTGGCTCAGGAAAGAGCATGAAAGTGAACAAAATCCTCAGCAGCAGCTAGACTTAGGTTTTAAAGATGGAGAAACAATCAAAATCAATATGAAGATCACTGTAAGTAAAGAACAATAGTAAGCTTATGATAAAAATGTGAAAGTTTGTGATACTTCAATGTTTTTAACTCAGTCATGGGTAACAGCAACTGCTCTAGCGAAGGAGCTACAATGTTATGCGACCAAAAAAAATCTTGCACAGTTTTATGTGGTAGATCAAAAAGACAAAGACTTAACTACTAATACTGCCCAGCCGTCTTATAAGAGAGATATTACTTAGTCAATTCACATACAGTTGTGTAATTGTATATTAACATGTTACTTTTTCAATGTATGTGATATGGATATTGCACACATTGTCCCCCTTATTTCAAAAATTATAGTATGTAAATAAGTACATGACTCTAGTATAGAAGGCATGGTAAATTTTCAAATGATACATTTATCACATTTGATTACTTATATAATGTTGCAGTCTTGCAGTTGATAAGTACAATTTCAGACTAAAGTTATATTAGGTAATTGATACATAGTTTAAGTATTTAAGCAAGCTTTAATTTGGCAGGTAACTTTAGTCATTCTAAACAAATATAAAATAAAAAGAATTTTAATCAATTACTTATGTTAATTATTAGGTAAAAATATAACTTGTGTGGAGACATTTTTGAAAATTAACTATAAGTTTTAAAATCATTTTGTCATCCCACATAAAACATGCTGCCTTGAAATCATGTTGATTAATCAACTTAATTGAAATTCTTTTCTATATAAATTAACAGAGGTATTTCATATTGAGTTATCAATAATAAATAATCTCTAAAATTGATTTATTGCATTATTGAAATGTGAGAACCAACTGCATCCTCTTGACTCACACGCACATGACTCATTGGTCTAATACATGGAAAGTTACTGCTGCATAAATATATAGGTAGAATATTTTCTATATACAAATCTGGATGTTTATTCATCATTTAAATACATAATATAATGTATTGCCTCAGAAACAAAATACGCATCACAATGATTCCTGATGGGGCAGCCAAAGGGCACCCACTTTTTGACATGATGTGCATTCTATCCCATGATGTGATAGATAATAAGGACAAGCACATTGCCACATTAGGCCACAAACAGACTGAGTGATACTAAGTAGAACAACCCCATATCACTTTGCCCAACCTAGGATTTGAAAGTGGGATCTTAGAGCAGTGTTGTATTGGACACACAATACAACCATGGTACCAAAGAACAATTTATTACATATGTGACAAGAGTAATTTAATTTTTTTTTTTTTCAGAAAAAAGATGGTAATGAAGTAGGTAGACCTCGGCGTGGCGGTCCAGGAATCGGCGGTGGAGGTCTGTTGCCACCTCCCCCTGGTGGATCTCGCTTGCCACCACCACCATCGCCACAACATGCCCCATCACCATCAGCTGCTTTAGCTCCTACTCCTTCTAATTCTGAATGGGGCGAATTTAATTCTGCTAGGTAAATAAAATTTATTCATGC
The DNA here is from genome assembly GCF_014839805.1 of Manduca sexta. Classification (NCBI taxonomy): domain Eukaryota; kingdom Metazoa; phylum Arthropoda; class Insecta; order Lepidoptera; family Sphingidae; genus Manduca; species Manduca sexta. The sequence goes on from NC_051131.1 coordinate 8,632,641, forward strand.
AAAATAGTTTTGTCAATAAAAAATTTATTAGAGTTAACATATTTATTTATTATAGATTATTTCATATCCATATCCCATATAAAATTTAAATTAAAAAACAATAAACGGTGAATAGTGTCCTTGTCTATTAAGTCACCAAGTTTGATGATCTATATTATAATGATTAAAATAATAATTTATATTTTTCAGTGCACCAAGTCAACAGGCTACAACACCAGCGAACCAGCAAAATTGGGTACAATTTTGAAATGAATTGAGTCTGTAGTTGTGATTTGGTGTCAGCATCTAGGATGGCAGTGTGGTGTGTTGCACAAGACTTAAAAATATACTTAATTACTTAGGATTCCCATATTAATTGCTTATGATTGTTTTTGCTACATACATGTTTCAATGAAACAGTCTGCATCATACTTAGAACAAACTATAGGTACATGTCACATACCTGGGGATACCAGATCACAATATTATATACACAATAATTTAATCCATTGTATTTATTCTATAATCTGTATATGTTGAAATACTAGTATTTATAATTAGATGTATTTACAGTAGGCGATTTTGGCTCTACATCTTGTTGTTATTGTATGTTGTTGAAATAATGCATGTGACTATGTGAATAGTTAAAAACCTTTAAAATAAAAATGAAAACCAATATTATATTGTAGATGAAGTACATACAAACTTACAATATTTCTGCTTATTGAAATTAGATCTGTATTTGGCATTCATGAGATGTACAAATAATAATGAAAGTATAATAAAAATAAGTAATTATATCTTACATTTTTATTCATTTAAGTACCTTCTTTTTTGTTTGATATTTTAAGAGGTGTACAAAATAATTTAATTCTATCTTTTATTAGTTGTTGATTCGTAATATCATAAATATTGGATGCATATAAGAATATATTTTTGTTTAAATTTTCGTAATTCAGTCGTGTAAAATAAATTGTAGATTTCTTTATTCATTTTATATATAATATTATTTTTATGTTTATAGTTGTTTATCATATTATTTGTGCTATTTTAATTAGCGGCAGTAATATAATAAAGGCTATGCACAGATATTTATGAAATAATATTTTTAAGTGGCATACCTTGGAATCATTATAATATATTATCCAATTCGAGCCAGGTTGTTTTAAGAACAATCTGTGTGGCTAAATAAAATTGGAATCACCGCATACCCTGTTAGTGCCAAACAACAAAATAATTACAAATCTGCGGACATATAATAAAGTTATTGAAACAATAATTTGTTTCATTGTATAATTTTAATATCTGGTGATGTTCATTTGTAAAAGATTTGCAAGGTAAACCGGCGGCAAAAGTTCTTATTTTACTTCCGTCGATTACTTACATTTATAAACTACTACAAATAGGTTTATTCGTCGTATTTTTTTATATTTGTTCAGCGAAAATCTTACCCTGTGGTGATTATTTTTGCTATAGATATTGTATAGCTTTGAAATAGTCTTGGTAGTACTGGTGTAGGACCTTGGACTTCGAAGATGCACAACGGAACTCCAAACAAATACATAGGTTTATTTTATGTGGGGTTCAAAATAGCTTCCTCATATTTTCAAATAAAATATATTGTTAAACCTTGAACCCGAGATGCAGCAGGGAACTCCTCTACATAAAACAGGATGAGAATGTTCTTTTTTTGTATTGGGTTCAATTAGATATAGCATAACTCACAAAAAAGATTAATTTGATTTTACAAGAAATTAGTAAAACAAAAGCAATGTAATCTTTTCCGATTCTTGTTATGTTTGTAATATGCACACCAATGTGCACCATTAGTTAGTCAGTATTTAATTTAAATTGCCAGCTTAAATATTAACAAACAATACTCTTTCGAATATTTAACGGGGAGTGCTCTGAGGAACTCTGAGATGACACCATGATCTCCGTTTTACTATCGGACCACCCCTTCTCGGAGGAAAGTTCATTCACTTCACATGGAAACGCCATCTGCCAGCACTGTGCGTTTTCAGAGATCGTGTTTACCACGAACTTGAGCGCTCTGGATTGAACTTTCTCCCACAGTATTTCCTCAGCGTCGACTTGTCCTCCTTCAATCGAGGTTTGAAAAATGTTTTTACGGTAGGCAGCGGCTTGGCTGGGCCCACGGGTAACAGTAACCACTTACTATCAGGTGGGCCGTTGGCTCCTTTGCCTCGGGCAGCAATAAAATAAAATTTATATATACAAAAACAATGTCCAATAAGTTCTGAAAAATGATGCTGATACACGAAAATATAAGTAGGAAGTTTTATATGACCAGGATTGGTATTTATATGCTCGTTCACTTACGAATCAAATAAGTGCATATAAAGGTAGATAGGTAGTTGGAGATGAAGGTCTATGTTGGATCGAGACTTACAGATTTATTGCTTATGTTTTTTTCCCAAGTGAGCGCGAAACTTTGCCTTTCTCAGCTCGTTGTAATCCCATAAGATGCTGTTAAATGTAGACACGATTGCCTGTTTTTATGGTCTCCAAGAAAAAACATTTTTTTATATCAAACTTGGCGCATAGATATTTGTTTTCAGATGTTTAAAAAAACGGTAAACGCTGGATTCTTCAAAGAATTTACCTTATCATGTTGGGCAATATCACGTTGCATGTCATTATCACCTAAAACTCAGCGTTGGCCATCTTAAGCGCATTAGGGAAGACTGGGATTCATCCAACGAAAACTATAGAGCTGTCGACCGGAATAGGGTACCGGACTCAATTTTTTTCTTTACTTTTATCAAATATTTACATAATATAAATTATAACACAGAAGGAATTTTTAAAATCCGGTAAAAAATCAACAAGTTATAAGTCTTTGAATTTCGGTGGAAGGGGTAATTAACAAGAAACAGAAAAGAGACGAAATATCCACATGTGACGTCATCGGGAATTACGACGCGTGTGAAAGAAAGAGATGAAGCGATATCCCCACATCGCGCCCACTTCTGCACGTTACAATATTTTAAATATGAATTACTCGCTCATTTTTTAACCAATTTTTATGCAGTTTTCGCAGGAGTGCTTCTTTTTCGTATTATTAACCATTATATATAGAATAATGGACAAAATCAAGCATAGGCCGGTCCCCTATTGGGAACCTTGGTTACCATCGTAATCTCCGTATAAGTAGTTAAAATAAGGTGATTTTTATAGGTTAATAAGTAAAAAGTAGCCGTTGTAATTTTAACCATTTCTACGTGTTTGCACGCATATAACTTGTTATCCACCAAGATACTCCCCGAAATAAACATCGCATTATGTACTTATCTTTAAGTAAGAGGAGGTGTTAAAGCGTATTATGTTATATGATAGGGCAGCACTTATTGAAGTAAGTATATAGAGTTTACTCGTGTGACAAATTTCATTTAAAATCAGCGATTTACGCCTTCTAATAAACCTTATGCCGACACCGAAGGTAGGCACATCACAAGGTCCGCTTTCTGCTCGTTATTTTTTATTTTTACTACTTAAGTAAGAACACAACATCAGGTGCAGTTAAGTACCTAATTTTATCATGCGACAGTAAAAAATACCAGAATTAATCAAAGTGCTGATCGACACTACGTTAGAAGAATTGTATCGTGGGTATCAGGCATATCGATTTTTTCCCAGAATCAGTGACGTAGCTAAGTAAGCCAGGGCCCGTTTCAAAAGAAATGGAAGCCCCCATTTTCATGCTAATGAATGACGAAACGAAAATTTTGGGGAATCTCCCACATATTTAGATTTTCTTTCGACTGAAATACTATGAAGTCGTGTTGCAAACTTTTTTATGTTCATGGAGAAAGTGCGTTTTAAAACCTCCTACCCCCCAACCTCCAGGGACGATGTGTACTGCTATCACCGGCTTTACGACCCGGCTGCAGCCTATTTATATTTAAGTGAAGTCCACCTCTTATATTTTCTTGAAGTAAGATTTTTTTTTTGTAAAGCTTTAATAGTCACGGTCTGGAGTCCCTTGATCTCTTAACATAGTCCTACGGTAGCTATGCAAGCAGGTAAAGGTCTACTATTCAGAATAAAAAACACCTTCGTTTGGTATCTATTTGATTCAATCAATATATATAGTAAACTTAAAGAAACTATGTTATAAGTGTTATTTACGGCGTGAAATTGAATACGACAACCAACTTATTGTGATTTAGATGATCTCAGAGTTATTGTGTTGAAGAAAATGAAAATGTTTCCACAAAAGCCAGCGCTTACAGGCGAGCGCTTCGAGTTCTGGTTTTGCTGCATAAGTGTATTTTATTTTGTTTTTCATACTCGAACACTGCACTGGATTTCATTTGCGCGTATTCGCTGCAGATTTACATTCTGGTTTTAATAATGTACGTGTGCTTGATATAATAGATGTTTGTATTTTTTATTTTAAACTACATCTATTGTCATTTTGCTTTTTTTTTTAAGGAAATCATAGTTGAGAAATTCTATAAATGAAAAAAATATAAATTGGACCCTGCTGATCTTTATGGAATAATATTTTGTTAATAAATTTATTTATTTGTACTGACGGGGTAGCTCACAATATGATATTATGTGAAATTTTGAACATACACAATAATTGCTTTTTTTTCTCATTCAGTTCATGAATATATTTATGTTTTTTTTAATTTAATGGTCGACTAAAAATATATAGTTCTGTTACGTCTAAAATCGATTTATTGATGTCACATTTCCTATAAGTTTTTGAATTAATATTTTTTGCAATTTCTGACCTTAAAAGGACTCAAACTTACCTAATGGTCCCATAGAGTTTTTTGATCCTTATAAGCAACAGGATCGATTGTCAACAAAAAAAGTTATACATAAATTAACCATAATCTTGCCGACTGTACTTAATATTTTTCAAAATCTGTCAATGCAGATCCACACACCTTAAAAAATTACCTAAGAAAGGTTTCTGATAGTTGCCCTAACCACCCGTCTCAAAAATCCACTCTGTATATAAACACAAACTATAAAAAGGTATTATAAAAAATACAACACTTTAATCATACCAGAATCACTAACCAATATCATTTTTCACGCCTCACAGACTGTTTTGATACTTGTTGGCCATTGGTGTGCAAGTTTTCGCTTTTGTCGCTATCAAAACGTCTCGAACCATCAATAACTCGATTCTAGATAACTCTACTATAGATATGTATTCACCATAGGTCATAGACGAGCCGGTATATATAGCTATATATTACTATCATATTAGTGATGGTAATGTATACATTATACTGTGTATACCTACCGGCTGGGCTAAGCCGGTCTATTTTCAAACAGATTTGAATCGCAATAAAATCTACACGTATATTATTGGATACATATTTTTATTGCTTTAGTAGGCAAATGAGCTAGCGGTCCGCCTGATGGTAAGCAGTATCTAACGCCCATGGACTTCGCAATGCCAAAGGTACAGCCAAGCCGTTGCCTACATGGATTAATAGAAGGTTTCGTTACATAATGATAAAATTCATTGAACTGTTTCACACTGAAATGGCATAGAATTTAAATTTCCTTTAAATATTCTACTAAACATAGAAATGCCATTACGTCTGGAATAACGCACGGAAAGCGGAAAGTGTGTCGTGCATTTTAATAAGGTTAAAAAAATTAAGCGTAATAGACCAAGATTTTCTGGTATATTTTATCTTAGATAGGTAATGTGGGATCGATTTATGAATCTTGATTAATAATAACTTGTTTTCTGCCACTGAGTACTAAAATTAAATAAAATTAGTACCACAAACGTCATAATAACATATTTCTTCCATGTTTAAGGGAAGACTATCATTAAATTATTTTGAAGATTGCCAGACGTTTCTTCATCTACCTTTTTACCTTTACATGATTAGTAAGATTATAAATTTGTCTGGTTTTATGGAAGTACCAATCATTGGTAATTATTCTAACAAATTTTTAAAAAGCTATATTAAGTATTATTATTATTATTATTTGGTGAAAATTTGCCGATGGAGTATTTGAGATGGAGAAAAAATGAGAATTCGCATCGCGATTGAATTTTTAATTTGGAACATTTAGGAATATACATAAGGAGTTTAAGGTACTCAAAATCCCAGTTTGGACACATAATTGCATACTTGTTACTATATGTATAAACAACAATTGTCTGTGATGGTTTAATATCGTTATATCCCCGGGAGATGTCGGGAACGAGAATTACTCAAATGTCAAGAACTTGCATAAACATGAGGTGTGCAATCTCAAAGATTATGCTTCACAGTGAAGTAGGTATGCATAAATAGAACGTGGGTGTATAACATGATAGCATGCACAAGTCTAATTAGTTGGAATATTCTATTACATGTTTGTAAATAAAGTTTCGAGAACCGGAAACTTTATTTACTACCGGAATATTACTATTAGAACCGGAAACTACCGGAAGTTCTAATTTGCCCAAGATAATATTCTTAATATTTACTTCATAAGGCCAAAGGTCTAGCTTAAAAAAATGTAATAGGTATTGTATAGGATGGATTGGAAATTGGATTATATTCTCTGTAGCATACATGCTAATTTCGACGTATTGATTGACACACATTTTTTATCCGCCAAATGATGAAATGGATAGGAAGGTATAGTATTAGTATACCTAATCTGATATAGTCTGTTCGTCACTTTCACTCCTGTCTGAAAAGTTTAATTTTTTTGTTGTAGAAATTACTTTTATATAAGTTACGGACGTTTATGTAGTGAACACATACGTTAAAACAATACTGTTGATCATGATAAGAGTTTACAAAAAGCCTTCATCAGTTACGCGAACGTGCTGCAATACCACGACGATATCTATAAGCATAAGCCACAAAGTGCAGTTTATAAGATTAAAAAAAATGGCTCTCATCGGCTATCAATCACCGCACCGGCTCCTATTCAGTCTTCATTCATGTATGTATCGATTAGCCGGTTTCCTAGACGTCACTCGTATGGGTTAGACACCTGTCTCGGCGCCAACGAGTGAGAAATTGACTATCAGCCCTTTACAGTTCTTGAAAGGCATTTCTGTCTTAAAATTTTGTGTGACAGTTGATTCATTTAATATTAACATCTCACACAATTCAATTAATTATATTAGCTTGACGCGTGACAAGAATAAAAAAAACTTGAAATACGCATACAAGTCAAAGATGAGAGCTAAGCACGAGTAGAGTCGATCGTCAGTTTTTCTGATTCATCGGATAGTGACATCACTTCCTGACCCATTAAATTAGTTCTAGATTAAATCAAATTGATTTCTTAGTTTAAGTATGTGGTAAGAACTTATCGATACTGTCATAAGGTCTTGGTCTATATAATCCAAATATTATTTACTAGCTTTTGCCCACGGCTCCGCCCGCGTTATAAGTAAAGTTTTTCAGGCTAAAGTTTTCCGTTATAAAAATAGTAGTTTCCCGGGAGCCTATGTTCTTCCCAGGGTCTCAAACCGTCTCCATACCAAATTTCATCTTAATACGTTCGGTAGTTTTTGAGTTTAACACGTTCAGACAGACAGATGCAGCGGGGGGACTTTGTTTTATAATATATTTTTTTAGAACTTTTAAAGTCGAACAATCCCGTCATACATCATTTTAACCGTTTACGCAGCGCAGGCAACGGAAGCTCTCAAAACTTATAATTTTCCCCGTTTTTGCAACATGTTTCATTACTGCTCCGCTCCTATTGGTCATAGCGTGATGATATATAGCCTATAGCACTCCACGAATAAAGGGCTATCCAACACAAAAAGAATTTTTCAGTTTGGACCGGTAGTTCCTGAGATTAGCTATTACTGCTCCGCTCCTATTGGGTATAGCGTGATGATATATAGCCTATAGCACTCCACGAACAAAGGGCTATCCAACGCAAAAAGAATTTTTCGGTTTGGACCGGTAATTCCTGAGATTAGCGCGTTCAAACAAACAAACAAACAAACTCTTCAACTTTATATAATAGTATAGATTAAATTAATACCCAAAACAGATTACAATCAAAAACTGAATTATGTTTGGTATTATACGTGTGTTAAAACTACGATAGTGAAAATGATCTCAATGCTTCATATTGAAATATAACCGTAATCAAAAGACTTTCTTTAGTACACGCCTATAACGATTTCAGTATTTTATTTAAAATAGTTTTATCGAATTTATTGTTCCGTGAACGATTGTGGGGATCAGCTTCGGCATGTATTTTCATATTTCAATAGACATAAAGGTTTTCATAAGCCTCTGATTGTATTCGGGACCATTAATCGTACTATTGTGCGATCGGACATCTTTTTAATATCATGAAAATATTTAGTTACCGATATTACACACTTTTTAACAGAATTTGCAATGAATACAAGAAACTAACCCGCAATATTATAAAATTCTAAGTATAATATTTTATTTATTTTACTGTCTCGATACTGTAGTTTTATTACGGTACGACGCTAGTCTCAGGTTCGATCCCCGGGTCGAGAACAGTGATTTTGAGTTTTGTGCCGAAAATTGCGAATGGCTCACAGCCTATCACATCATAGGATGGAACACGCACGGAAAATATGTACAATTAGTTGCGCCTCTGCCTATCCCGGCGGGGATTAAAGGCGTGTGTGTGTTTTCTAAGATTTTAATACTTATTGATTAAAACCATTGATAATGTAATAAAGTGACTTCTATAAGTAAAAAGAGCTCGTAATTGAAACACTTTGTTGTTTACATTCTGTTTAAAAATTCTATTGTAATACCCTCCAGGCGACGCGACGTGTATTCTATTTTTAAATTTGCTGTGTACATAATTTATCTTTTATTTGTTTGCTTAAAACTGTAGGTAGTAAATTAAATTGGAGAGAACCAATGTGTCCTGAGAGTTGAGACCCTTTGGTTAATGGGGTGTAAGCCTTGCGAGTAACGACATTTTCGCTAAACTATTGTTTAATTAGTCTTCGTTTACGATTGATTGCGCTTGGTCGCTTACCCGTCTAACATTACATTTAGACTTTCTCTTCAATATAGTTTTATCGTTACCATACAATAAAGTTGTTAAGGGTTGTATCCTGAACATAAAAAAATATTTTGTTATGCTTATTACTCAATTTACGTTTAGCTTATATAATACTAGTCTTTGCTCGCGGCATGGCCCAAGTCTTCGGGATAAAATTTCAGCTATATATTTTGCCAGGATAAAGGTAGCCTTTTTTATTCCTATGTTCTCAAAATATCTACATACCAAATTTAATCGAAATTCGGTAGTTTTTAAATATATCGCGTGAAGACAGACTTTATCGCGGAAAACTCTGTTAAAAGCTATGTAAGGAAAAATAAGGCTAACAACGCAAAAATATACCATGTAATTCCATCAAAGACTGTATTCAGGAAAAAAAATCACATCAATAACTAGAATGATAAACGATGCTTTGACGTTTTGTAGAATATGTAATTTTGCCACCTGTTATCAGTATGGTTGAAAAAACCCACCCCACAGATCCCTTTAATGACCTATTGGTTATAGTAAGGGGTTGATGTCCTGACCCGTATTTGCTTGGGTAGTTTTTATTGAAAGCCTTGGAAAGATATTAGTATAAATTTTGATGGATGGCGAAAAATAAATATCCTTGTATATATGTAGCAAAGTATTGCCATTTGCGAGAGTTTATAACGGTTAAGAAGGGTGGCGTGGGACGGAATTGTTTGCGTCAAGTAACAGACCGCTGCGGGTTTTATATTACTCACATTTTCGTGCATTTAATGCCTATCCCATTGGTTTTATGTATTTCCTTTTAAGATGCCATACGTTTTATCGTAGGTTACATAGATTTATTTATATACTTAATGCTGACTTGAAGTTGACTTTTCAATTAAGCCCAAGAAATTGTTCACTGTTTACATTAAATTTACGAAGGGATTTACGAACCATATAAGTTGATGTATATACAAGAATGTTTTGTCAAGTTTCGTAAACTTTAAATATAGTTTATGTTTGTGTCTTTTATAAAAGTTTTTGGGTGCGCAGATGTGGTCCGACATGGCCGTGTGTTAACAATGTTTTCCATAAACTGTCAGCGGCCGGTCACCGCGCGGCTAGATTAATGGCCCAATCTAATTTTCATGATATGCCACCGCCTACCTTTTGCGTTTTCGAGCGTATAGTGAAATATTTCCGTAATTTCTGTGTTTATGTATCATTCGGCGTTGTTTTGAGAGTTGTTGCATAAGTACAATCTAGTCTTATTACAGAGACTATCGGAGATGACTGCATTTGTGGTGTAATTGTACACAGTACGAATACAACTACCCCAAAAATAATTGTGATTAAGATTTTCCTTCGTAAAAATTACTCATTCGCTGTTCGTAGTTAGGACGTTGGTGATGTGCTATTCCCGTGCCTCAAAAAGCACGTAAAGCCGTTGGTCCTGCGCCTGATCCCTCTCCGGGCATGTCGGTCATCGGATTGCCGTCACACCAGACATAGGAATAGAGAGTGCACGTGTTTATTGCGTACACACTTGTGTACTTTAGTATCTCTTGCGTACCTGGCTGATCTCCGTTGAGATTGGCCGCCGTGGTGAGAATTCGGTTAGGTAGGCGTTACGAAGATCCATAAATATACCTACCAATACGTAGGAGTGAATTTGAAATAATATTAATTGTTGGCTAATTTATTAATGGTGTTAAGAAGGAAATGTAACATATAATATATTATCTGGGTTCCAGAAATGAGGAATAAATCTTAATTATTAAATATTTGTATATCGAGATTAAAAGTAAATATAATAACAAAGTTGTCATCGAATGAAACTATGTTCACCATAATTATTGTTAAAAGATGTAAATCTATACTTTACATTTATATCTTTATGTGTTCTTTACTAAATTTATATATTTTGTAGAGTATAATCTTGTTCTCAATATTCTGTATTGAATTTTCTGCATTATTTTTACCTGGCTGTAAATATAAACTGGTTGTGAAATAGCAGTAGGTTACATACACTCAGGTATACATTTTATATTTCATATTTTACAAAATTCATTTTAGATATGTAGTTGATTAATCTACAAATTGAAGTTCAAGATTGAAATATATTCAGTCAATAGTGCAATTCTGAACTTTTGATATCTAGTACAAATTGTAGGTATTTTGAATAGATTTGATATTAAGATATATCTTTTGTTATTATTTTACAGTAAAAAATGTAACTGAATCTAAAAAAAATATTTATTAGTGTAACGCATATCGATATACCACATTGTAGCCAGACGAATTCAGGTCAAATCCCTAGTTCCACATAAAACAAAGTCTTCCATAAAAATACGTGCAAGAATATACTCAGATTTTCTTTTCCAGCCCTCTGATGATCAGGGATATTTCTCAAAGGTTTTTATATTATGAGTGTCTTAAAGTTGATCGAGTCCCAAGTGTTTTTATAATACATACATAATTTTGGCGCTCTTCAGAAGTTATATATTGATTTTGTGTTGCTGTAACTTTATAGATTTCTAGTTAAAATAATACTTGATTTAGAAAGCGTACAATTATAAAAAAAGTTTTATTTGATTTGTCCGTTCTTAACCGTAGGCTCAGTGGTTGGTCATTTTATTTAAAAGCATCAATGGGGATAACATTGGAAGCTGTAATAATTAGTTTAGTAACTGTTATTGTGATGATATTATACGAGTATTTAAGAAAATCTAGTTAGGTTTATAACACGTCATAAGCCTACAGAGATTTCCGAAGCTTTTCGCTTTACAAAAATATCATTTGTTTTTTAATAACATTTCAAAATTTAAACGTATTTAACTCACAGACTTTTATTCTCCGACCTATCGCATACAAAACGTTATCGTTCTTTTTCTACATTGCAGCCATAAGCCTTTATGTATAATATGTAGATAGTTACTCGCGAGAATATCTCTTTTTTAAGTTTTTTTAATATTGATAATGAGTATTACTATTCTGCAATATGTGATAATACATATGTACCTATGTATGTGAATGCAGAAACCGAATATTGTACCAATGTAAAATTGTTGTAAAAATATAAGTGTAACATGTAAATACTATACAGCTAGTTTGTAGGTAATCAGAAAATAATTGTATAGTTTTATTCTGTTACGTAATTTTAATTTTATTTGTTACGACTTTAGTTTTATTTTCCCTCAGCATGCATTAAAACTCCCAAGGTTAGTTAATTAAAAAATCAAGAGCCATATGTATGCGCATTTGATCTTTTAATTTCAGTTATTATAACATAGATTAGACTCCTAGATGGAAAAATACTGATCGCTAAATTGGCTACAAGTGTAAAAATAAAATCTACGTAGAAAAACAAATTAAAGTCGCTTCTTAGTTTTTGTAGTGTTCCCGCAAATAAATGCAGCATGGTAACTGTAAATATATTAAAAACATTATTAATATTGTTTCTACGTCTGTCTGCACGAGGGTTAAGTAAATAAACAGTATTTCAGCTCATAAAGTAGCACTACTCGCCGGCATCGAAATAGTATCCATTTCCAAATTAAATTGTGCCACATGTAGTGTAATAAAAGTTTCGGTACGCAGTTTGTACGTTTAAGTATATAAGTTTGTAGAAATTTGTTATACCGGTAGATACTTTATTTAATACTAGCTTTTGCTTCAATCGTGTGAAAAAGTTTTTCAAAAAAAAGTCCCGCTTTATGTCTTCCTGGGATAGAAAGTAGCCTACTGTACTAAGGAGTAATGTAGCTTTATTAGTGAATTTATCAAAATCGGTTTAGTAGTTCCTGAGATTAGCGCGTTCAAACAAACAAACTCTTCAGATTTATACAATAGTATAGATATTGCTCTTTTGTTTGTTTATGCACTTTAGGCTTCGATTTAGTCTCAATCATTTCGCAGATGATAATGAAATAGTATAAGTAGTAGTAACTTATAATATTATGTCGACATAATTGTTTATGTTTATGTATGAGACACCGTAAGTGAACTGCCAGCGAAACAATTTGGCAAGTAGGTATTTGAAGCTGACTGAAATTTATAAGGCACTAACGTAGGCGATGAAATTTAAGTTGTTAAGGTTACTAGGGAGTGAAGATTTTGCGACTTCTAGATAAATAAATTTAATTGAATATACGGGATAATTTTGACATTGTGTTATTGGAACTGCATACTTATTTTCTTGAAAACAACACCACAATATTTTAATCTACCCTTACATATAATATACAAAGTGTACCTATGTTTCGAACAAAATAATTATCAATAAATGTCATTTTAATTTTACACGCTCTAATTCCACGTCTACCACTCTTAGAGAATTAGTCGCAATGTTTGTTAACATACATTGTTTTGTTAGTGTGTTCACCACATCTTTAGTTAGAGATACACTCGCGCACACGTTATGTTTTCACTAAACTACAAAATGATAAAAAAATCATAAAAGTAGAACTGAGATGTTTGTGAAAATATTCGTTTTTCATGGCTCACTTTTAGCCCAACTGATTTCATTTATTAATACAATATCAAATAACATCATGTGTAGGTATTAAAATATCAATCGTAAAAACAAACAAACACACATCACGCCTTTATCCGCGAAGAAGTAGGCACATATGTAACCAGGGCACCCACTTTTCGCTATATTGTGTGTTTCATTGTATCGCCATAACGGATTCAAAATCTAGACTCCGGGCTGATAGCGAGCGTAAAAACCCAATATCAATGCGAAATATTTTAAAAAATACTTGCATGTGCTCAGTTGGAACATGGGTTATTATGTTAAAGTCCAGGCGCTCGGAGCGCGACCTTATGTTCTTATATAAAATCATTAGGAATCGAGTTGAGTCCCCTTACCTACCTTCTTGGAAAGATATGTTTCGGTTGCTCTCGTCTAAATACACGTGAGAAGTTTTTATTTTATATTGGTACTACGTGGACAAACTGTGGCATGAACGTATTTATTAAAAGAGCTAGTCGATTGTTCATTGTACAATAATATTACATCTGTGGATACTGACTGCATCAATATCTTGCATCTTTCTCTATATCAGTGCAAAAAAGATACTAAAACTAAATGTAATAGTTTTTAGCAATTTTCAGAATTTGAATGATTCCTTTCTGGGTTTAGGTGCGTGCTTAGTACTTTCATAATATGTCGCGCCGCGCCTTCTTTGTTTTGGTTTGTTTATATAATATTGTAATCTGTGGAAACTGTAGTAGATAATGTGTAATTTATTTGTTTTTAATTTATAACAGTTATGATTTTTTTCTGTAGTTTTCAAAAAAGGTAAAATAAAAATAGGATACGAGAACCTTAAAGAAAACTATCAGTTCTATAAAACACACGATAATAACTAGGAAATGATAGAAAATACATACAACTAGTCCGGAGTTCTTTAAGATTTTTTCATTATTCGCACGCAGCATTTTACTTTACATCTGACACTTCCGACATGGCCCATGTACACAGAGGCAACAACGTCGCATAGCTTTGAACGCGTTTGCAAAAATGTTACTAGTCAAGCCTAGGCATGCATAAAACATGGTTGTTTCATTGCCTTGGTGTATCACAAAGTGACTACTGCAATAAACGTTTCGTTAGTAACGTAGCGCTACAATGTTATTTAACAGAATGAAAAAAATACACAATCATAAAAATAGTGTTGCGTTACACAATTGCAAGTATATTATGTCTACTTTGTATTTATTTTACTTTGTAGAGAGCCTATCAGACGTCCGGAAAGGACATGCACGTTTTTTGTATGGAAACTGGTTCTTTATTCATACAATTTCCAACCAATCTCAGTTATCTTCTTCTATCTATCTATATCTATACTTACTTATAATAAATCTGTAGAGAGGTCAATTCTGTACATGACATATATTTCCAAAATAACTATCAGGGGGTGATTAGGGATCGATACTGATGCCAAAAATGCAATTGGTAAAATTTTTGTCTGTCTGTCTGTATAACCGTTATAGAAACAAAAACTACTCGACGGATTTTTAACGAAACTTGGTACAATTATTTGTCATACTTCTGTGCTGGTTATAGTATACTTTTCATCACGCTACAATTAATAGGAGCAGAGCAGTGAAGGGAAATGTTGGGAAAACGGGAGAAGTTACTCCATTTTTTAAGCGTCCATTGCGTGTGCAACCTTAATGGTTAAAGCTACACAGAAATCATGTATGACGGAAATGTTCTCCTTAAAATTATGTAAAAAATATCCCACGACAGCATATGTCTATCTTTTATGGTTGACTCACAATAACACGTGTAACTCCCGATAGCTTAGCAGTTCGAAGCTTTCTCATTATATCTCTATCTCTTACGTTTATAACACTCTCAGTCATCCCTAATTAAAAAAGTTAACATTATTAAATATTCCATAAAAAATAATCATAGAAATCGGTATAGAAACACCAATGTTATGCATGAAATACGCTAATAATAAGCCATCACGCGTGAATACTGAATCATGCTATAAGGATTATTTTTGTATATATATAAGGTCGCGAACGCACACGCAGGCGGCTTGCTTGGCACCTAGAGGCTAGCGAATCACCTAGCGAGTAGCTTCGTAAAACGAACATTCTCGGACGTTCGCGACCGGCTCCATTTTTGAAGTCGGAAATCCACGCGGGCGAAGCTGCGGGCGGAAGCTAGTTGGTTAATAAAGTGGCAAAAATGTGGAGCTTGGAATCATTAAAAATAATTTTAGGTCCTTCCATTTATCGGGAAAATAATTAACTCGTCGCGGACTAAATAAAGCGTTGATTTTAAGTGTAATATTGAAGTAAAATAAAACTACGAAAAGCTCTAAATCGGAGATCTTTAAAATTAAATTACTTATTTCAATTGGCTCATTATTAAGAGTTCTATCCAAATATATAAAAATAATCTTGGTAAGAATTTCAATTGAATAAAAAACCGTCTTTCATCATGTCCTTTTCCTTACTTTGAAATTGCTTTGTAATTTTTCGTTTTATTACTATTTCGATTTTATCCACCGAAATAATTTCGACAAGGTTTAAATTTTTATTTTATCCCCAAGACAAAGCTAGCCATTGCCCGTCTCTTTAGAAAGATAGATTAAAGTATTTTAGGAAAAGAATCGTCGGAATTAATTAAATACAATTCACTTATCGTAACAACATGTTAGTTTGATATTATTTTGTAATTAAACCGCCTAAAATGTCCTTCAAATAAGCACCCAATCGAGCGTCCGTGCAACTGTTTGACGACAGAAGAAGACAAAGGAATTATACCTCCCTGAGTAGACAAAGGAATTACACATAATTATAATTTCGTAAAATATATCAACTGAATATAAGATTAAAATTGTTTAATAGTCCAAACTCTACTGGGTCGTCATAAGTATTTTTAGTTTTATTAGTAAACCACATCAAGGCCATAATCTAAAGGTGTTGTGGCAGGCGTGACAACCCTATTTTACACTTCATGAACAGTCGATAAGGACCCGCGGGCGGGTTTGAAATCCTTCGCACACTTTTTGGTACAATTACTTACCGGTCGTTGTTTCCTCAGATGTATAGACATATACGACGACATATAGGACTATGTTATAGAATATAGTCCTCTGTCGGGTTGCGAGACGTACTCGTCGGTTATTTACTCCATTCTTTTGTTTCGGTTAACGTATAAAATATATCTGCTATATCTCGCAAGCTTTCGAGTCCTTACGCTGTAAATGGGTGGAACTGAATACAAATGGTTTAAACCGAAGATATTTCGCTAATTTCTTTACTCTTATATTACCTACTAAAAGGTAGTTATATTTTATACTTAATTTTTCCTTTAATTGTGATTGTGATTGTGATTGAAGACAATGCAGTATGTTAGCTGTATATTATCAAATAGTAAAGAGAAATTAAGTGTGTTTATACTTGATCGTGAAGTGACGTACTTAGGTCATATGCTTAGACAATATGATAGCTACCATCTGCTGAGAACCATCATGATGAGAAAAATAGGCGAAAAGAGAGGTGTAGAAAGGAGGTGGAAGTTGTGCCTTCGCAATATACGAGAGTGGGCCGGAATAAAAACGTTTGAAGAACTGTTCCGATTACCCTCGGACAAGGGGAAGTTCAAGGAACTAACTGGTACTGGAGAAGTACCCGAAGTAGAAGAAAATACTTCTTCAATCTTCATTACAAGAAGAATATATTGATCGGTCTTAAATATCAAAAAACAGATTCACATATGTATAACCAACTATTATTACGAGTTACAATTTGGCGCCTCAAATACATACATAAAGAAAATACACATTTGTAACTGCAACGAGGCAAAATATGCCACCTCGTTAAAACAAAATTTCAGAAAAAGACGCGACACGGCCCCGCGTCAAGCAACGGTTGTAGCTTGTAGCCTATCCGTAGCTCGTAGCAACGAGCGCAAATTGCATTTCACGGCTCGCGGGCTCATATCGCACGCCTCGCATACTCTGCGCTCGCCGCGTTATTTACACTAATAGTGAATACTGCTAATTACCTTCACGTTCCTACTTGTACCTGTCGGCATGTAAACATCTCATTCAATTACTGAGAATTACAGTCCCATGCAATTGTGATGGTCTCCATAATCTAACATTTGGAAATGTTACAGTAGTCGTATTAATAATTTTAAAAGTAAATTCCTTGTTGTATCCATATTGTTTATGTTCTCGTATTGAACCTGTTGTGGATATTGCGAGCTGTATTACCAGTTCTTTTTCGATAGGAGTGCGCATTCTGTTTGGATTGAATGATCACCTTTTAAACCTGTTTTGTTAAGAGCTGTTTATTCTGTAAAGTATCCGGTTGCAATAGGTAACTCTTGTAACGTGGGAAACAAGCTGCAGTCACTTGTGTGTAGAAAATAATCAGTCTGTTTATTATTGCGCCACTGTCCTTCCCTTTAGCGATGAAGGTCTCTTTGATATTGGAACGTTGTAAAACGTGAGATCAGTGACAATCGTAGGTCTTGCGGAAATATTTTAGTGGGAGAAAAAATACATTGCAATGGCGAAGGGTCCATCCATATAACCCGATTCCTGACGGCTTCTCTTTCGTAATTTATATAAAATCTAATCTATTACTATAGACAACATTGCCCCAATTCTTGCGGAAATCTTTAACTGCTGCGTCAGAGATGGCATATTTCCTGATCTTATGAAGGTTAGTAAAGTAGTACCAATTTTTAAAGCAGGTTGTTCTAACACCCCCTCTAATTTCAGACCTATTTCTATTTTACCAGCCTTAAGTAAGGTATTTGAAAAACTAATGCTTAACCAAATGCTGGTGTTTTTAATAAAAATGGGATCTTACATAATAGACAATTCGGCTTTACAAAAGGCAGATCCACGCAAGATGCTGGACGTGCTTTAGTCAAAGCTGTGTTAGATGCTTGGGAGGGATCCCAGGATGCACTGGGGGTCTTTTGTGATCTTTCCAAGGCATTCGATTGCGTCGATCACAAAACCCTCATTTTAAAGCTTCATTATTATGGTATTAGAGGAATTGGACTTAAACTAATATCTTCATATTTATCAGGTCGAAATCAAAAAGTATTTATCGACAACGTCTCCTCTGCCGGGTCCGCAGTTAGAATTGGGGTTCCCCAGGGTTCCATATTGGGTCCATTCCTATTCTTAGTTTACATAAATGACCTGCCTTACATGGTTGATAATATGGCAGATGTAGTATTGTTCGCTGACGACACTTCGATTATTTTTAAGTTAAATAGAAGGGATGAGAATCTCGGTGAGCCACATAAAGTACTTAGTTTGATTTCTGACTGGTTCTCTTCTAATAATTTACTTTTAAATGCCGCAAAAACGAAATGTGTCAGATTTTCGTTACTGAATAAAAAAAGGAACTAAATATTGATTTAGATGGGGATAAATTAGAATTAGTTCCCTCAACGGTCTTCCTCGGGGTTTCAATCGATAGTAAATTGCAATGGGGCCCCCATATTCAAAAAATTTCTAGTAAACTGAGCTCTGCCGTGTTTGCTATTAGGAAGATTAGACAATTAACTGACGTGGCTACGGCAAGGCTAGTGTATTTTGCATACTTCCACAGCATTATGTCCTATTGTATTCTTCTGTGGGGCTCTGCTGCAGATCTGCAGACCATTTTTATCTTGCAGAAACGAGCGATTAGAGCTATTTACAACCTTCGCTCTCATGATTCCCTTAGGCAAATGTTTAAGGAGGTGAATATACTGACTTTGCCGGCCGAATATATTTTTCAGAATATAATGTACGTACGTAAAAACCTTAGTACTTTTATTAAAAACAGTGACTTGCATAGTCTAAATACCAGAAATAAAAATAAATTGGTTGTCCCTAATCATAGGCTCTGTAAAACCAATAAATCTTTCTTAGTTAATAGCATTAAGTTCTATAATAAACTTCCCTTCGAAGTTACCAATTTGACCGAACAAAAATTCAAGTGTTATGTTAAGCGTGAATTAATGTGTAAAGGATACTATACTGTATCTGATTACCTTAATGATAAGACGGTTTGGAAAGTTTGTCCTGCACACAATGACCCACCATGTTAGCACACATTAGTAATTAATTAACTGCCTAAAATGTCTTTGTTACATGTCTCACATGCTTTTTTTTTTATAATAATGACATTTCTATAGTTCTAATTTGACATAATCATATCATATCTTAATGAAATGTAATTTTTGAAAGACGACCACCCGATCATGTTGTGTTTGCCTGTTCAATATCACTATTTTTTTTTCTTTTCTCATGATTGAAAACTATGATTGTAAATGTAGGCGAATGCACGCTGTACGCCGTTATTTAAGTATGAATCTATGTTCTCTTTTATTTGCTATCGCTAATTTTATTTTATGCCGCTCCAGGTTTAGTCGATTGGATTTCATCTTATCCCATGTTAACGGTGATGTGCGTGCATTAGCTTATATAACTATTGTGACTATGTACAAGAAAGACTTGGAAAAAATACAAAAGAAGTACTGAACAATTGATGACAAAAAAGAAAGCCCGGAGTTTCTTTCTGCCTTTCTTCTTCGGGTAGTCATCACTTAGGTAGCTAGTGAAAGGCTGGTAGGTTAGCTAGGCTAGGGCTCATGTCCTCACCGGTGAGGATCGCGACGCGTTACCCTTCTATTTCCCCTACTTGCCAGCCCGAGCTGGTTACTTCGTACTTTTGTACCTAGTCTTTTGTATAAACTTTATCCCTAATTTAAAATCTCCATAGTTATATAAGTGATTTTAATAGTTGTTTAGAAATAATAATTATTCTTATTCTTTGTTTTGACGTATCATAAGTGCAACTTTGTTCGCCTACGTGATAAATAAAGTATTTTATTTTTTTTATTTTTATTTATTAGACATCGTAGGCAAGCCCCCCACGAGATGGACCGACGATTTGGTGACAGTGGCCGGAGTCCGATGGATGAGGGCGACCCAGAACCGGTTCCTGTGGCGCGCAATGGGGGAGGCCTATGCCCAGCAGAGGACGATTCCCGGCTGAAATGATGAATCTATTAGTACTTATATGTCGTGTCGGGTGCCCTTTTAAAAAAATTCACCCTTCACCACTGCAAAATTGACACGTTCACCGAAACCTAATTGTCCCAATAACTAAAACAAAATTGTAGATTCGCTCCTGACGACGATAATACTATTTACTAAAGAAAAAGTCGCGTCTTGTCTAAGAAGGTCGATGAAATGCGCTCAAATCGCGGCGCGACGCTCGAATAATAAACATCGGTGAATGCGTGCAATCAACTGAATTTAGAGATTGGAATAAAATATGTTATTGAATTTTAAAATTTGATATTTGAAAATCCAATTTATGTTATGTACGTATGTACGGATAACAAATAGGGCTGGATAACTTCTTTGTTCTTACGAATATTTCATTATTGATCGCATTGAACAGTAAAAATATATTTACAATAGCGATGCGGTCGATTTCCGAATACTATTTACGTTTTATCTTTTAATCAGTATTAAAGAAATACATACAATTGCAGAAATTCTCCCCGGGCAAACAGTCAGCTGATCCAGGCACCGAGGTATTAAACGGAGCCCCGTGCCTCAGCCCCACGACCTACATTCACCTACATCATTACTTACTTTATTAACCCATGTAATAGGCTCTCCAAGCTACTTTTGCATGCTTGATCTATACTTACGACATTAAATAGATGAGAAAATCGGAATAGAAATTATTATAATTGGATATGTTTACCATTGCGCAACTCGTGGGTTGTGTGACTTTTTAGTCCGTAAGAGTAACACATATCACGCTTTTGTCCCCGAAGAGGTGGGCAGAAAGAAACTAGGGCACCTACTTTTCGCTAAGTGTGTTCTAATCAATGATATGGTGGGGTGAGCTTATTGCCATGCCAGGCACAAATCCCTGTCTATTTGCTGATACTGAGCAAAAAAACTCATATTACCTTACCCGGGATTCGAATCCGAAACCTCAAAGCAATAGTAGTAACGTGCATACATTGTAACTCCACCAATATAGTTGGTAATATATTGTGCCTAGCATGTAGTTATCATCACTTAGTCGAATTACCAATTGTAACATATTAGCACATTTCATAATACTGCGGGTAAATAAAACCATCATTTCAACATCAATTTGTCTTTATTAAACTTTACGGTAACTAATACTTTGTACTACAAGATAAAGTTTCAATATGTACAAAATACGTATGCATCGTACAATTACACTTACATCATAAGTCGTAGTAAAATAGATTTTACTGAAAAATACAGAGTAAATAAATAAATGAACAAATAAAATATGAGAATTTAGGCACTGCACGTGTTACAAATTGTTTATCACAATCATGGGCTCATACAACATACTCGTACACCACGATTATTATCCGATAAATCTAGTAAGCGTTTTTAATGTTACAACAATTTTATTATTATCAAAGATAATACAAGTCCCGAAGTACGTTACTTACAGTGACATACTATAATTTTTAATTAATTATAATATAATCGCAACACACATACCACAATAACAAAGAAGGCATTTATCATGTTTGGTTTTAGGTGTTAAATTGAAAGTTACCTACTTGATAACCTAAATTTAAATTGGGTATTAACTTTGGAAATTGAGTTTTGAAGTTAATTCAGGCGATGCTTTTTACTTGATTCAAAATTGTTTATTATTATAATTAACGTATTCAGCTAAAAAATAACCATGGTCACCAAAAACTGTGCCAAAAATAGAATTAACACAGTCCAAATACATTAGAAGATATAGTAAAACAATACGGTACGCAGGCGTTATTAATGTGTAGAAGTGTATGCGCATTAAACGGGTTTTGTCATGTTTTTTCACCCTCATACTCCGAAGAGACGGCAATCTGACATGACCGGGGAGAGATCAGGCGCAGGACCAACGGCTTTACGTACTTTCCAAGGCACGGGGATATCATAAGTTTCTAACAGCGAACTGCGACTAAGCAATTTTTAAGATGAAAAATCCAGTCAATTTCATGGACCATGGTTATTCTATATTATACTCTCCTTTTAATTTGGAACATAGAGGCCTTTGTTCAATTTTTAATATAGTTGTACCGGTCATAAATATCTTTGCCATTGCGTACCGAACATTTAGATGGAAATTTAAAAAATATAATATGTTAATAGAAATATAGAAGTTGGGCCATATTTTTCTAACAACTCGTATTTATAACAACGATAATATTGCTTATAAAATGTAAATGTAAATTGAAATGTAATGTTTATTGGCACACGTATGTTACATTTTAAAGTATCTACTTCTTGAGTCTTAGAACTTCGATAGTGTATGCAATATTATTAATATAAGAATGTAGTTGCATTTTAAGAAAATAACCAATAACGAAATTTAATGACAAAACGAGTAGGTTGCTTGTCCGATGGTAGGCTTCACGCCCGTCCACAAACAATCGCATCCACTCAAAACTTCAAACTACAGAGCATCATTCAATCTGAACTGAAGTCAGCACGTGATTCTAGATTTAATCAAAACGTCCTATAGAATTAGGAATGGAACACAAATGGTATTTAAAACTATTTGATGTTAGTATTACGAAAATTATGTGATTCTCATATTTAATAAAGTTAGTAGTGTAGGTTTTTGTTTTATCATTGTTGGCAACAATTTTGGCATACACATTTATTTTTCACTATAGTTTTATAATTATAAATGGTACATATGAAAAATGATTGGCACTACCATGTAGGATACCTACTACAAATACAAATATGTATGAGATCAGTACAGTAAGTAGGTAACGTTAATAAGTAAACATATATGTTTTTACAGAACTTCGTATATTTTATCTATATGTGGAATAATAATATCCATTTTCGCAATTTTTGTGTCACTCTCGTATTGTCTCAAATACACGCTACACCAATATTATGCAAAAATCAATGTGATGGTAACATTTATTATGCTACTCAATATATACATGTATTCTAAGGTACATATAGGGTTTGCAATTTTTCTCAGGTATTTAACTATTTATGTACACCATCAAAGTTCTTGCAATGGATATTTGAATACATGTATTATCATGCACAATAGAATAAATTTCACCTCTCATAGGTTAAATTTGACCTGATATTTTTTAAATTCATCAATATTTGATGTTACTTATAATATATTCTAGGGCCGTAAGACAAATAATGTAAATATTTATAGATTAACAATAAATTAACACCATTTTATCTGCATATGTGTAATATTTAACTATTTATTCAACATTTCTTTTTATTATATCATCAAAACAGTGACTAGAAAATTATTTTTAGTTTTCAAGAGTATCTAATGTAACAATAAAACTTTTAGATGATATGTACAATTTATTGAGTAGATGTGATATCTATTGTTTTACGAAATAAGTAAATTCTTTCTCTTAAAATACAGATGAAATTATTTCATAAAAACATCCATAAGAGTAATAAGTTCCGTATATTAGGTACATTTCGTTGATCGAAAAATTAATAGATAATTTAAAATTACGTAGAGTTCAATTTAAAATAAAGAACCAGTGCTAAAAGAATCATAAAAATCTACTGGCAAATCAAACTTAAAATCTAACGTCTAATGAGCATAATACAAAATGGAATTCATTACCTACTTAACTGTTGATGTTGAACTTCAGACTGCGAGTGCTGGCATGTGACGCTTTCGTCGCGAGCAGTCGTTCTGCCTCGACGCTCAGGTCACTGGCCGAGTGCCTGCTCCTCTTCAAACTGCTTTTGTGTTCTTTGTCGAGAAGTTTCTTCATTTCTGCTTGGGTGGGTGTGATAGAATTAGATAGTTCCTTCACACTACCACTGAGACTTCGATTTGGTTCAAATTTCTCGCTGGCAGAACTGGACGGTGTTTGACTTCCATTTTCTGATTCGACTATCTGTTCGAGTACACTAGGCCGTCGTCCTCGCGTGTCATAGTAATCAATCGTAGGGGGGATGACAGGAGTGAGATTCGCCATTGGATCTAGACCTAAGAGCAGCATCACCGTGGCGGGATGCTCCATAATGTACTGCGTGACGCAGTTGAGGAATGGTTCTGTTTGAGTACTTCGATGAAGTTTTGGCCTTTCTGGCGTTATTGGTCGCTCCTGCTGTAAGAAATTTTTCTTTAAGTATATGCTGTTGATATAAACTTATCAATATAAAATTGATCAGTTGTGGATATTGTCAATTATGAATTGTACTTGCTAAAGATAGGATAAAGGAACAAGAAATAATTAAATGTTATTTTCTTCGCATCTTTGTTATCAAATTCTTAATCTTAGTTACCTGATCCCAGCAGAACACGTCGGGTGGATGGCTACAACTCCGTGCGAGCTGGTTGGGCGGCGTGTTCCACTGCAGGTTGGGATTGGAATGTGCGGCGTGCCAGCCCGACGGACCTGTCATCTCCTGCAGGGCTTGGATTGCGTTTCGTACCTATATTTTGAAATAATACTTGTAGAATTTGTGTATTAATTTGTCTGCTAAGAGTAGTCAGACAATTTGACATAATCTGTTCAACTTCTACCATTAATTTATAGTGTTGTTATAAATAAATGATAGAAGTTGAACACCGAATATTTTATGCCGTGAAAAATGTTCGATTTTTTCACGGCATATTTATTCGGTGTTCTAGTTGGGTGCTCACAACGTCATTTCCATACACTGTGCATTTACACGCGCGTCAAATTTAATCTTCATGATATTTTTACAAAATATAACACGATGATAAAATACTTTTTCTCTCAGAATGTTCATTATTATTTCATGTACGTAAAAATCACAATAATTTATTCCAACATTTATGAGTCAACATATGTTTTGCGAACCGAATAATTTTATATTTATGGACTAAATATTATTACAATTTAATGATATTACTCTGGATATTATATGTCACATAAATTGTAATGACGACAATGTTTACCAATCAAATTAACAACATAAGCAGAGTACGTAGGCATATGGAAATAAGCTTGTTATTACATTAAATAATTACATAATTGACCTGGGTCCGCCGCCGCATCGGTGGGCTGGCCTTATAGACGTAATTAACGGCAAATCGCGTCGAGACTAAATAGAGGGACACAAAAGGTGCCAACCTTATTCGGGTGTCAATGTTATTTATATTGCCCACATACATAAACTAGACTAGGTCACTATTTTCAGTTATAGTACTATGCTATCACTGTAGAATAAATAAAACATAAACACAAAGTTATAATAAAAAGAAAAGTAGAAATAATGAAGCTGTTACGACTTCTTCATTGCGGAAAAGTCAACGATTCTAACGAGGTATTTAGTTACTTTGTTAAACAGACCATTTGTGAAAGGTTCTCGAAATTTATTAAGTCAAAAGCACTCAATAGCTTTCAGTGACCAATACAAAACAAATGCTTTGCTTATCGGAGTGATAACGTATCATAATTGCGGAACGATGTAGGTGACAAGGCCTGTATTGTGACATCACTGTTTGCTTTGTTTCTATGAAAAATAGATACTCAGTTTGCGCCTAAAATATAATGGGTAATCATCATCAGCCCTGTATTATATACTGTCCCACTGCTGGGCACGAGCCTTCTCTACTACTGAGAGGGATTAGGCCTTAGTACACCACGTTGGTCTAGTGCGGATTGGTAGACTTCACACACCCTCAAAATTTCTATAGAGAACTTCTTAGGTATGCAGGTTTCCAAACGATGTTTTCCTTCACCGTTAAAGCAAGCGATAATTCACAAAAAATACACACGTATATTTTTTTTAGAAAACTCAGAGGTGTGTGCTCTTGGGTTTTGAACCTGCGGACATTCGTCTCCGCAGTCCGTTCCACACCCAACTGGCTATCGCCGCGTATAATAGGTAATATTGGACAGTGATGACCCAACTCTAAGCCATAGTATGACAAAAATTATCACACCATAAAGTTATTAATGGCTTGGATGTAATAATATGTGGGCGATTCCGGACAATTGTGCTAGAAACAATACCGCCTACATAATCCATTCAATTTGAAAAGCGCCATTGTGCTAGTTGCAGCGATAATCTAATTGGAACGCAAAAAAAATATTTAAACCTGTTTGGAAATAACCAAATTTCATCAAAATACTTACCTCCATGCTTAGTGCTGCTACGTCGTGGTGCAAACTCGACACTTGCGTATCAAGTCTCTCTACTGATGACCTTGTATTGTGCATTTCTAAATTTAGTCCTTCCAAAGAGTCCGCTCTAGTAATTTTTGGCGTCGCCACCGAACGTTGCCTTTCTATTCTCTCGCGCAACTCCCTGTGCGTGAGGCGTTGTCCGTCCGTTCTGAAAATAGATTGATAGATTTCCAATAGCATTTTAGCCTAAAATTAGGTTATACAAATATTGCAACAAAATAACGTATACAAAATTGTTTTAGATAAAGGAATACGGTAGTAAATACAGCTTAGTAACATTACGTATCACAAGTTCATGTCTGAAGTGGTGTACACACATGATATACAACTAGAGTGCCCGCGGCTCGAACAGCTTATTTCCTCCAAGCTCAGAATATACACGGTGTACTCATTGCATTATTCAGTAGGCAGTCTATAGTGGTTTATTCATATAGGTAAATCTTAGCAACGGCTTAACTAGTATGACGATATTATATTGCAGAAAAATTGTGACACTGGATGTACGCTTTTTTATAACTTAAAATATATTTTTTTATTGTAATCTAACAGGGTTTGATTCCTAGGTAACTCCATCTTTAGAACTTAAATATTTAGAACATTTTGTTGCGATTTGATCTCGTTCTCATTATAACTGGATTTACGGAACGTTACCATTATCATAAAATTGTCAAGCTATTATAATATATGGTAGTTCATTCATTTAGCTAGTATAGGTACTGTCATTTTGCAAGATTAAACATTCAACCACCGTAAAAGCTAATGTTTAGTTGTTATCATTTTCAATATTTAGTTAATCTTTGTTATCGTTAAGATCGTACGTGTTTCGTCTAGAAGAATAAGATGTGGGATGATACACAAATTTAAACAAAAAAAAACTTTCTTAGGGAATATGTATAGAAAACTACAATATGAAAAAAGTTTTTTTCTTTAAATATGTTTTTTATTTATAAGGTTTATCTATTTAGTTTGATATAGAAATAAATCACAACAAAAAAGAGGTAATCTCTATAGTACGTGTGAAACCTTTTTTCTTATGTTAAATAGAACGCAAATCGCTAACATAGCGATTTGTGTTAGACGAGACAAGGAGAATTATAATAAACATATGCCTCCGGTCTCTATAATCGATAAGCCAATTACAATGTTAAATATTTACTTAGGCATTGTGAGCAAGATGAGATTACATTACATCCCTTTGGTGCTATTTTTGTGCCTCCAAAGGTAAACAAATCTTCGATTTTAAGAATCTTCGTCGCGTAACGAACGATGAGCTGATTGTGATTGGAAAGGCGGCAAGTTTAAACTTCACACCGTGACAAACTGTCCCTGCTTACTGAAATATTCTAGTTACATACGTTTCAAGAGTCTTTTTATTATGTACTGTAACAAATAATCCACTTATTAAAAAATATGAATCACTTCGCATATTTTACCGCCAATTTTTTTTTTACTGTTTACAAATATAAATATATAAATTTTATATAATTTTTTGGCACTAAAGCAATAATTCTTAAGTCAGCTTTCAATATTTGTGTTTTATTTGGTACGACCAGCACTCCTTTGACTAAGTTTCAGACCTCCAATCTAAAGTTAGAAGCTTTGTATGCATGATAACTGTAAATAATACAATTTTGTTTTCCGATCACTCTCCATTACGGTAATACCGGATAACATAGTCGTAATGTTGAAGCTGTCTAGACAGATAACAGAAAAAATGGATTTTTTTTTTAAATACATAAAACAGGGTATAAAATCTGTGCTTATACACTATATTATGGTTCTTACTTGTTATGGCATCGTGTCATGGGTTTTAAATTTCTCTGTAATATCGCAAAATATATGACATAAACAGCCATATCCTTTGATCACATTGAGTTAAAAGTTTGATTTTTCACAGTTGAAAGAGACGGTAAACTTAAGAATTTGATATAAATTTCAACTTCATACATGTGCGTTCCGTGAGATAGACGGACGGACAGACGAACAAAGTGATCCTATAAGGGTTCCTATTCATGTACGGAACTCAAAAAAGTGACTGTCATCAATACCTTACCTGAATTTCGTATGACGGGGACTGTTAGTGTTCGATGCAGGTGGTTTTTTCGGTGATAAGGCATGATCTTCTGCAGCATTCTCATCATCTTCGGATATAGACGGTAGTGTAAGTGATGGGTGCCCGTTTCCATCCGATTCCTGCTCTGCTTCGTACCCTTCTCTCAAATTGTACGTGAGATCGTGTTGGATATCGTGTATGAACTCTTGCTGATACTCTGGGTAGAGACGTAGTGCCTCCGCCAGACCTCCCATATGTATGCATTTTAAATCACAATATGTCAGTGCCTGTTGAATATAATAAATTGAAATATTTAGCGCCCGTATTCATAAACGTTATTTATCTAAGGAGCATTGCTGTGATAATAAGTCTGTTTCTAAGCTTTGTTTATCTGACAGCCAATTGGATTAAAGTTGTATCTCAATATTAACCAATCACAACGGCCCTATGTCTACGCACTGCGAAGGCTGCCATGCCGTCAGCACTGAGAAACAGTTTGTTATCGAAGCAATGCTCCGTCCTTAGATAAATAACGTTTATGAATACGGGTGTAAGTGTTTAATATTCTAATATTAATAAATATTCAAGTTAAAATGCCTACAATAATTTTATAAGGTGCTATTAGTATGCGGTAGCCAACGGCTACAGACTGGAAATAAAATAATTAACCTATTAATGAAGTAAAATGGACTAAAAATTGTCCACTAGGTTTGGCTCTAAATCTTCTCAAGAATGCGAACGCCGCACAAAATTAAGTAGTCAAGTCAACCCACTGCGTCTGTTTATTCGCCCTTCTCAAAATTTGAATTTATCTATGTGAAAATTAATTCTGAGCGACATTCTAACCTGGCGTCAGCGCGGTGTTACAAATCAGCGTAATTTGCAGTTCGCGGTTGGATTTGCGTTTTGTTACGAATGAGCACCTTTAGTTTATCATATTCGATTTTTTTAAATCATTGTTAAAAGGAGTTTATCATTATTGTGCGAGATTTATAGGAATCTTACAGAAACCCGCTTTTGCGAAGGACATAGGTAATGACTAATCTCTATTTATTTCTTGATGTTTACGTATAAACTTATATTATTTCTGAGTAATTTATAATATTTACACGTACGAAAATAGGCGCAATAGGAATACATGATATTGTAATGTATTATTTTTGCATTATTTCCATATCCATTTTGATGTAATACTATTCACATAATGCTTTGGCATTATCCCAAATATGAAAATCTTGTAATGTTTTAGGAGCTCCCACACATCAATAACATTACGTCATAATTAAAATATAACATGCCAACGTTCCATGAAAAATTTAGGTATTTTTTGTTGTAATAATTTATATTAAAATATTATATAAAATATAAAACATAGTTTTAAATGTGATATGGAGCCATCATTTTGTCACCAATTTCAGCATGCTTAAACTTAGTAACGATTTGATAGCTTCGAAGTGGTTAGGTTTAAAGCAAGTTGATGACTCGACGCGACGCGCCGAAAACTGAACCTGAAACTCCCTTGAGTGTAGCCGTGGCTCTTGACAGTCCGAAACACAAATATCACACGTTCAATTACTTCAATTAAGGTAAGTGAATAATGTAATACCTTCACGTCGCAGCTAGATTTGACAACGACGTCGGGATTGTTGCCCTGCGATGTGCCCGTGCCGTTGTAAGCTTGTAAGTGTGTGTTCATGTCACATCCCACCAAATCTCCTTTACCTGGGTAGATAAACGTTCGTCCATACATTGTTAATACATAGTACTAGTTCTCCACAAATCCGCTTAGTTTGTGAGCAGATAATGAGATTATATTCTGTACCCGTCATTAGTCTGGGCGACTATGCCATCAAAAATAGATTAATGTTAAGCATGATGATAAAAAATAATATTTAAAGATTTATATTGAGATTACTTGAATGGAACATTATGCTATTAAGATAAATATATAATATATCCATAAAAGATCAATGCATTTTCGCCAACCTATGTGAAAGTTTATTGCTCATAAAATAGGGTTAAAGTTAGCGTACTAAAGTCATTGAATTTATCGACCGCACTGATATGGGAAGAGTGTTTCTACAACGGGCGCTTACCAAGTATGGCGACAACCATATCGTTTTGCATCACTTCCATTGAGCCGTTACATATATAATAAATATATGTTAATGCGTCCCCTTTATGCACGAGGTACTCGCCCGGGGCACAGAAGTTGTTCCGGATATGCAGAGATAATAACTTGAGGCAGCCCTGCGAAGCCGACTCGAATATAGGGAGTGATAGTATTTCACGGTGCAAATGTAAGGACACGTCACCCCGGAGCTCCTCTGGGAACTCCTTTAAGGTCTGAAAAAAAATACTGAGATCAAATATATGAATCCCGTTTGAAATATATCATCACTTTATAAAAACGATCAAAGAATTTTTAAGATTGGTGAGCTTCATAATTTGAATTTCTAGAATAATAAAGGTTTAATAGAAGCATAGCTTGTCGCTCCAAAAATGTGGCAGGTAAAGTAACGATTTGAATCGGGCTATATTTTGTTTCCAAACCATTTAGTCGCTGGATCGCAATTTTATAAACGTGATTTTATAATATCAGTTGAATTGAAAATGTTGCAATTTTCAGTCTTTGCTGGTTAATGGCGAATAAAATTTAATATATATTGAGCACGCAATTTCAATAAAATATTTAAGAAGAAATTACAACTTTAATTAACGTCAGTATTTGCGTGAAATAGTCTTATTTAAATAAATGCTTTTTAGACTGATAGATAATTCTTTATTGAACACTACATAAGTAAAAGATAAAACACACATTACACGAATCAACTATAGCTAGTGGAACAATAGGCGGGCTTTGTAACTGTCATTAACGAATTAATTAAAATACGTGTGAAATATGAATGAACCTCGTGTATGTCAATGCCATGATTAAGCGACCACATTGTTTGAAAGTAATCTTGCATGCGTTGCTTCAGCTCCTTGGGCACTTGATTAATCGTAAGGAAATCTTTCAAGTCCCTCCATTTGCTTTGGTACATGGACCTTCTGGAGTACATCCTCTGAATAATGGCAGTAACGTTACCGAACACCACGGCGTGCATCAGAGCTGAAAAGAAGTAATATAACAAGACAAGTTTATTTGCGAAGTTTAACTAACAAAAGGTTTCCGTTTACTATAAAAGGGATAACAAGCTGTAGTTTTGTGTTTCTTTATGAAGCTGAAATGTTAGACGATTTTCGCTTTGCATGGACCCTACGTAGTTGTTAAATATTATAAACTATTATAATAAATTCTTAACGATATGGTTATGAAATATTTAGTGTGTATTCATTTTCGTGTTGAATACGTTGAATGTAGCACAATTACAACAATAATCTTTTATTTTATTGTCGAAACAACAATAGAGCACTGAATACAACAGAATATAAAAGTTCCATATCATTCGCAATACTATGCCTAACGACTTTTATCAAGCTGTTAACTGGCCTGCGGTCTCTATATTAGTACTTTATAGTCCATATTATGTAACCTGAAGGCGTAATTAAAACCCACACAAATGTAAATATTAGAGTCGTATTTAATTTTAATGATATGAATATGCTCGCTGAATCCAATGATCCAGTACAGAATTACCATTGATTGTAAAGAGGCCGAGCGAATGTGCTGCCAATATTATCTATACTACACATGACGTGACGAAGGCATTTGTGCTAAACTTATCGACACCAGCAAACCTGTGATGTGGATTCATCCAAATTATATAACTAAACAATTACAGGCCGTAGGTTAGTCTATTCTCCCTTACAGTTTTCTAATAATACTTCCTTGACAGCTTCATAGGATCTCATAGTCTATGCTAGTGTGGGTCTATAACCTATGTAAGAGTGGCGTGTAGAGTGCCATTGCCTATTTATCTCATATAAAAATAACTTGACGTAACAACTTTGCTGGCGTACGATAACTCTCACGGGTCAATGAAGCCCTGATGCGACCATTGTTCTTGGGTAGTGGGTACCCGTTCGTAGCGATCGTAACCATCCGGTGACCGATATGCTTGTTAGCCTGTCCTGTTATAGAAAACATAATCGTTTCAATATTGGGTATAAAACATGTTCGAAAATTATTTAGACTGTGCCTATGTGCTACGCTGCAGGATGCACGCTCCGCCATGAAGAGCGCAGTACCTAGTGGACACATTGTTAATTGCCTCACAGTTGCCTTACTAACATTAATCTATGTATTCTTTACTAACACAAATTAGTCTATGTTACTTGACGAGTAATAAAAATAAAATCTATATATATAAAAATGAATTGCTGTTCGTTAGTCTCGCTAAAACTCGAGAACGGCTGAACGGATTTATCTTATCTTGGTCTTGAATTATTCGTGGAGGTCTAGGGAAGGTTTAAAAGGTGAGAAAAATTCGAATAATTGCCGGGAAAATCCTCAAAACAGCATTTTTCTATTTCCCATACAAACGTTTTCTAACTAATACGTAGAGTCAATTTGAGCTTTATTGCTATTGTATAAAGTTCACTGTTGTCTAAGCAATGTAGGTGTGTTCCTAACATCAAAGCAGTGTGCGTTGGAGCACAGAATATGATAATGTAATGTCGCGTTCTGAAACTCAACAAAAGTGATATCGCGGACCTGACTAAATTGAACAGTCACAAAATTTAATATATCATTAGTTATTTGGTTGGCTTCACGATATTATTTCTTTTGTTTTACTTTAAAAATGCATGTTTTCGTTATGGACAATTTTTGAGCTACTTTTGCATATCTATACTTATAATAAATCTGTAGAGAGGTCAATTCTGTACATGAAATATATTTTCAAAATAACTGGGGGTGATTAGGGATCGATACTGATGCCAAAAATGCAATTAGTAAAATTTTTGTCTGTCTGTCTGTATAACCGTTATAGAAACAAAAACTACTCGACGGATTTTAACTTAACTTGGTACAATTATTTTTCATACTCCTGAGCTGGTTATAGTATACTTTTCATCACGCTACAATGAATAGGAGCATAGCAGTGATGGAAAATGTTGGGAAAACGGGAGAAGTTACTCGATTTCTTAAGCTTCCGTCATTTCGTGTGCAACCTTAATGGTTAAAAGTTCCTTCGATTTCACCAGGATCCCATCATCAGACCCTGACCGGACAATCGGACCACCTGCATACCACCATAAATTAAAAAAACATCCCGACAAATTGAGCACCTTCTCCATTTTTGTAACCCGAAATCCACGCGGGCGAAGCTGCGGGCGGAAGCTAGTAATTATATAAAAGACATTACGTGACACATATACAATTGTTAGATATAATATACTTGCCTACATTATACGTGTAGTAGGTACCCATAGATCTTAGAGCACGTTACCTTCTTCTATATTTATGTTAAATACCTTAATACTAGAAATATTGTTGTATATTATATTATCTTTGTATTGACGCTTCACTTGTTACTCATGATTTGTCAGTCTTACCTCCGATCAACATGGTGATAATGCTGAAAACTTTCTCAGGTAGCGTATTCGCCGAGACGTTTCCAAAACCGACGCTAGTGAGTGATGAACAGGTGAAGTAAAGGGCTGTCACATAACTCTCGCTGTGTGATATGTTGGGAATAGGCACTTTTAATCTTTCTGCCAAGTTGTTTATCCATCCTAAAATGTAAGGCATGAAAACAAGGCGGATTGAGAAAAATCCTCATAAAACAGAAGTGTGCGGAAACAGGTGGATTAATATTTGGAAGGAATTCAAATAACGCGAAAGCAATAAAAACTTTGAATTTCAGTGTATCATGAGTTTCTCGTTACACAGAAACGAGATGACGATTTATTTTTATGTACTTTATATTAAAAGATTTCGGGCATACGGTCCTGACAAACCAATTAGGATTAATTAATGATCGCACGCGGCTCGGTATCATAAAAAATAAATTAGAAATAGCGGGCGTTACCTTATAGATTATTAAAGAAATTGGTAATTATAACTTGGGCCGTTATTATATTTTTCATAATATAATTAGAAAGAAGCGTAAAACTTTACATAACTACCATTGAATAGTAAAATTGTAATTAGAAATTTACCTAAATCCCAACTTTCATTTTTGTGAACTTCGATTTCTTTTTCAGCTATGATAAACCAGATGCATGCTAGCCAGTGAGCCAGCAAAGTGAAAGAAAGCATCAACAAAGTCAATATGAGAGCCGAATACTGCGAGTATCGATCCATCTTCTGCAGCAGCCGCGCCAGGCGCAGCAGTCTCGTTAATTTCACTAAATGCACGTTTCCGTGCGTCGACTCCTGCGGAACGATGTTAAACTGTAGCAACGTAAATCATATGAGACGTGAAGCAAAATGCTCCAAATCCGCGGTGAAATATGACACGTTTCATACCGGATTGTGGGTAAAGCGCTTGGGACCATTTTGAGTTTAAGCAATAATTAAATAACAACGGCGTGTTTAATTAGTCGACGGCGTTAACTCACCGCCCCGCTGTATACGTCCGACGCGTAAAGTAGGTCAAATGGAAGCGCGGCCAGGAGATCTACCACGAACCAGGATCGGATGTAATTAAGAGCTATCGCCTTCGAGTCAGATACCACCTCTCCCTTTTTACTAACAAATGTTGTCCGAAAATTTAGCACAATATCTAAAAAGACACAAAGGATCAGTAAAAAAAAAACAACTGGAAATTGCATCTGAAACTCTAAGGGATTACTTGCCGACAATGAAGAGCGCTTCCACAACAACATCACTAGTCACGCTGATCCTGGGATGACCCTCATCAACAAAGCTGGCGTTGTATGGAACCACGACCGCCACGTAGAATGTAGCTATGAGAATAAGCCAGTCCCAGAACGTTTTAAAAATACCGTAATGTGATATTATAAATCGTGACTTTTTCACTGCAGATGTTTTATATTCGGGTAATGGAGGGTCTGATGAATGTAGGAGATTCTGAAAAGTGAAATGTCTAGGATAAGGCTAAAGGCCTAGGATTTAAAAAGAAAATTAAATTAATAACGCTCTTAGTTGGATTTGCTTAATTACAATCGATTGCTGTAAATTATTATCAACGTTAGGTACATGAATATGATCGAATAAAAAAAATTACCTTACTAACATTGTTGAGTTTTAGTTTAGTCTTCATTTTGTCTGGCTTATAATGTCCTGAAAGCTGGTATAGTACCGCCCTAGAGCGCCGCCTACCCATGTTGGCGGGCGATGGCGCTTCGGGGTCAAGATTGCCATTCGGGTCTGGAAGTAGGCAACTAGATTCAGCGCGGAACCGGGCGCCCAAGAGTGCCGCTGCGGGTACAAATGGGGATAACGCTAGAGTGACCACGCCAGCCGAAGGCCGCACCGCGGCTCCTGCACGCATAAACCACCCTGTTACTGTGTTGACCTTATTACTGGCCTATTGAGCCCTTGTTGCAGGATTTCCAAATATTTTTTTAACAATCTTTCGCTTTTCAAATACTTGATTGACGAAGCAAAATAATAGCATGAGGTTTAGATAAAAATAATGCAACAAATCATATTCGCGATGGTAATATTTAAAGGCCAAACTTAAACTACGTATCCCTAAAAGAAAATCTTGCAACTAGGCTTTGGATGACAAAACTGGATAGCAGTATCGATTCGAAATCTTATAAATGTCAGCTTTTTATATCATATTTGGGATGATCTTCGAGGATCTCTAGTTCGATACGTTCGTTCATATTACGGACGGATTAATCAGATCAGCGTATTAGGTAAATACTCGTAAATTACATAAATAATTACTACGTTCATGCACAACGAGTGAGTATATACCTTCATATACATTCGATAGTCGTTTGGGATTTCGAACCGATTAAGGGGTATCAATATAATATGTCGCCAGCCTAAAGCAGATGTAATGCGACTTAAAACATTTAATAAAGAACTATTATAATTAACGGAATCATAAATTCTAAATAATATGAAAACAATACAATTTTTTTATTATTTTAATTTGGTATCTAACTTTTAATTGATTTTACATTTTATTACAATACAAGAATTACTATTATAAAATAAAAAATCATATTTTTTTTGTATTGTGGAAGTGATAGGTAAAAAATATTAAATGCAGCATGCATATATTCGCACAAACGAAAAGTATTAAATTCTTATAAACTTTAGTACTAGAAATCTACATAATTTGTTAATTACATTAGAACATGCAATAGCCGTGCACTGTAATCAACATTTTATTAGCAATTTTTAATCAAAGTGATATAATTCTGAAAGGTAAAAATTTAAATGACAGGTATAAAATTGACGTAAAAAGTGCAAAAATAATTTTGAAAGTAGCGTTTACTGGCGACATTAGCAGACTCAAGTATTTAAATATTTAAATTATCATTGAATTAAATTACTCACTAAAGATAACTGTCTTTTAAGAATCACAGGGTGGTTTGTTTTTTTGAAAATAGAAAGAACTACATAGTTTATTAAAATATATTATTTCTATTATAAGGAAAGTTTAATGTAACTGAAAGCTAGACATAATGTAAAGGTTGCAATGTCCTTCTTATTCATCTATACTTTATTCGTCTCGTGGTTTACGTAGTGTATAAAGAAATGACTTGGTTTTTACAGTATAAAAACAAAAGTTGTAGAAATAAACGAAGAAATGCCTTAATTTCGCTTACTATCGCACAATTGTTATAGCAACTTCGTGGCTTGGTTACCTTTTATTACTTTTTGTATTTAAGAAGCTACTCTACATTTCTAGCACACTTTATTTTGTCTTATTCATTTATTTGCTCCGGCGTATTTAGCTGCATATATTTTGAACAATAGTTGCTAAAGGAATTAAGGCAACCATTCAGTGGAATTATCTGCTTTCCTAGATTTTCTAAGTCGCGCTGGGAATTACGTAATAGCAAAATTATATTCGTTTGTATTTGTAAGGAGAAATAATTTGATAAAATAATTCTCTCAAGACGTCCGAATAACAAGTACATAATATTAAGATGAAGATATCTCACTATAAATAGATACATAAATACATAATATGAATTTAATACATTAATAGTAATTTCGTTTTAAAACAATGACAGAATATGATATCTACATATGATTAGATAATCAAATGTATCACGCATAAAATAAAAAGAATAGGATTTATTATAGTTTTCCAAGTAAGTCAGTAAGATATTTACAATCATACGAAGGGATTTATAAATAAAAACAATATTCTTTTAATATTTTAAAGTGATTTTTCTCTATAAATCTACTCAAATTTAGAATCCGGCTATCTACAAACTAATTCGATCAATATAACAGTGGGTAGAGAAATCAAACAGTTGTAAGGAACTTTACCGTGCGGTGAAGCTCGCAACTCGCTATGGCAACCAGGAGCTACGGGAGCTCAATCTAACGCTAGCATCCTTTAGGATGTACCTATAGCACTAGAACAACGTGCTTAGTATAAGTGATTACAAATGCACATCTGTTAATGGTTTTAGGGGTTAGCCAACCTTAGAGGCTGTGTAGTGAGTATTAAATAACTCTTATAGCGTTTCTTACATGTCTCACAGCCGTCAGAGGATAATACTTACCGCTGTCAAAGTCCTCATTTGTGTTCATGGCGGCCATCTTCGTGTTGGTAATATCCTTGAACGAAGCGAGAAATAAAACCACTTCTCGCTTCTCATTTTTAATTGGAACGATGTCGAGGAGACACCAAAAGGGAGAACCTGTAATTTTATATCATGTAAATTTCCCTTTTAATTGAAATTCAAAACCTGCACTGCGTCGTTTTGCATTGAATATGCAGGGAGCGAGTAAAACCCGGGTTCCTTAAATAGCAGTCCGTTATTTTCGTAAAGCGTCGCGCTTAAGTGCCATTATAACAGTTAATGTATGTATCCCTATCGTATCGCTGTTGAGAGCAGTAAACGCTTGGTGACAGCTTACCAACAGCTGGGTGCTTGTAAAAGTTTAATTTTGCCGAAGGAAACCGTAAACTCTTTATTGGCTTTGTTTACGATTGCGGCGTCGACTAAAGCTTTGTTAAGTTATTTGCATTAGGCGATGAAGAGCAAAGTAATGTGTATTTGGTAAGAGTCCATATATTATTAATGTTGCTGATGCAAGATAAAAACATATTGCCTACAGAGTACATTTATTTTATTAGTAAGTCTCGCCATATATTGTTGTACACCATATAAAAAAAACGGTTCTCATTGTGTAAATGAAACAATATATATACTTCTAATCGCTGCGATGAACAACAATTTGTTAATCATTTAACAATAACAAAGTTTATGAACTTGTAAATAAAATACTTAAGAATGAAATGAAGGCACAAGTTTTAGAGTAATAAATAACTGATATAGTAATTTTTGTTATTTGGGGAATGTAAAAGTAAATTTTTACTGTTCTTTAAACGAGAGCCTCTCGCATTAGATCCCCGTTTGAACTGAATAAAAAGTTATATAAACGGTATTGCTGCCCATTTTGCAGAAAACAAAATCTTTTTAGTTTGCAGGTTGGTTTCTGAAAATTGTTCTATATGTATTGATCCTGTATTAGTTTATTATAACTATATCTATTTCTAATTTGCTTCAAATGTAATAGCTTTAAATTTCAAACAGTAACGTGAAGAAATATATTTCCGCGCACATCCAGTTACACTGAATATAAAATAATTTCCTGTGTAGACGTAAACAAATCGATGTAGGCAGCGAGGTAGTAATATCATAAATTGATTTCTGGATCGGGTAAATCAAATAATAGAATTCCTCCATATTCATTGTACAAAGGCAGAACGAGATTTCGATATAGATTTTAAGATACCTTTCTAGTATATACCGTCAGAAAAAATATATTAATAAGGACACGTGTACATAACCAAATTGTATAAAACGTGTTATCCTAAATTTTGTTAATACAATATATGAATATTTACCTACCTTTAAATTATAAATATATCGTGGTATACGATAATTCAATTGATTCAGTGTTAGTTTGGCTATACATTATATCTTACTTGCAAATAGTTATAAATGCGAAAGTTTGTGAGGATGGATGTATGCGTGTATGTTTGTTCCTCTTTCACGAAAAACTACTGAACGGATTTGGATGATTATTTTGTGTAATTTGGTCATAATATAATGATACATATCAAGTAAGTC
This sequence comes from Manduca sexta, assembly GCF_014839805.1. Classification (NCBI taxonomy): domain Eukaryota; kingdom Metazoa; phylum Arthropoda; class Insecta; order Lepidoptera; family Sphingidae; genus Manduca; species Manduca sexta. The sequence goes on from NC_051131.1 coordinate 8,672,561, forward strand.
GCCAAAAAAATGCTATTTTGGCGTACACTGCTTAATCCGTTGGAGTTAGCCAAAGATGATGTACCGTAGGATTGTTTGTCTTAAATAGTTCTAACTAAATAAATGCCCGCGACAGCATATTTCTACTTTTAATGTGAAAGCCACTATGACCAAAATAGTGAGCCATAAATATAATTAAAACGGATACTTTTTTTACAATACACAAGCGGGATTTTTATCCCAGAAAACTCTCTTACGCGGGCGAAGCCGCAAGCAAAAACTAGTATAAAATAAAAAGTATTTATGATAGTTCATATTTGCATAACATTTTTATTTTTAAGACTGCAAAAACATTACCTCTGAATGAAAGCTTTACTAATTAGTTTGCCTTACAAAGAAACTCTAACAACTTTCGCTAATTTTTGTTGTCTCCCTTCATTATTAATTGCGCGGTCTGCCGTGCATCTGGCATTCACTGCATGTTTTATTTTGCCTCGCAATTCTGTAATACAGAAGTTACTTTATAGTTGTGAAAACTACTCACCATTCTTTTTATAAAATATGAGTTCCAGTTTGAGTTCATGTTTTGAGTCTAGCGCGGAGTCGATTTCGTGGCGGTGTTCCTCGCGCGTGTCGGGCCCGTGGAGGAACTTGCACGCACACGCCTTCTGCATGATGTGCGCACGCGCCCAGCCTGTCAGCTCGCAGAACCCATCTGAGCAGTACACGATGGGGTACGATGGGACTTGAGCGTTGCCCAGGACGAAGTTGCTGTCTGCCGACAAAATGACATAGCTAAGCCGACAGTAATGAAATAGAATATGACACTGTCATTTACTTTCTGCTGCATTAATCCGGATCCATCACTTGTTAGTTGCATATCATTGAAAATGGTAAAAAATAAAGAGTATTCACATTTCATTTCATTTGAATTTATTCCAGCATTTTACAACACAATCCGAGAACGAACCGAAATACCAGCTTGAATGGCACGTGTATTATTCAAATGTAATGTATATTAATGGGAAATTAACCAAGGAGCTAAAGTTTAACTTCGAGTGTGTATGACACACGTAACCATAGAACTTTATTCATATGTTCAAATGTATTTTCAGCTTCACGTTTCCGAGTTGAAGAGAAAGTTTCAATTGCCTTTATACCGCTACGTAGTTTAGAATTAAATATGTGTAAACTAGTTTCGTAAATATAGAAATAGTCATGGGTTAAGTATGCGTGTTGCTACATTAAATGGATGGGTGGACTTCATGTTGGTTGTCTATTTTGTTGACGCGCGACGTGTGCTATTTCTAAAGATATCTAGTATTCATGTTGTATTTCTCGGTTGTATATTATGCCCAGTGAAATCATTTAGGTGGCTCTAAATTTGAGTTCCTAGTATTGCTAATATATTAACCGTGCCATCAATCAATATTAATAGTTTGGAGAATTTGTATGTTCAAGTGAAACCAGGATGGATAAATATTTTTTTTGTGTCATTGCAATTGCGACTGTTACCACTGGAACCGAAATTAGGTTAGGATACGTCGTTTTACCGTATTGCCTCCACAATTTGAGACGCAATGAACATGTTTCTAAAGTTGGATAAGTAGAGCGAACAGTTTTCTCAGCCTAAGGTTAACTTTGTAGTAGCTTATTCAGCTGCTTGTGTAGGGTTTTAAATCCGTGTACTTATGGTATTTAAATTGCTAACGTATTGAAGTGTTTTGTTTCTAATATTTCAATCGTCATATTTTCTTTTGTACATAAATATAATATTATCTAATATAAACTAGCCACAGCCATTTTTCCAATTCCGTGCATATGTGTCACCAGCTTATGAATAAAATAGTTATGTCGCAGAAATCCTTAATTAGGTTAGATTAGTTTGAACTTCGTACAATATGCGCGAGCCGAGTAAAGAAAGCAAGCAAGCCGCGACAGTGGCTGGGGAGCGCCAGAAATAAAAGTTTAAGCGTAAAACTCCTCTTCGTAGATTCAGTTTACAATTTTTTAATTCAGTTTTCATTTAAAAAATCGTCTAAACTTGAGAGTGATTAATTTATAATTGAAGAGTATAATCTTACTAATTACAACTACTTTTGACTTCAAAATCCGGTTACAGGATTTTAATTTTCAAACTACCCTGTTGTAATTTTACGACGGTTCTACTTAGTAGTATTCAGAAATTATATATTTGTAAAAGTTTTTTTTATTGCTATTTTACATTACATCTTTTCATGTTCAACTAGACGTAACAATAAGAAAAAGCATTACAGAACTTTGATAAAAATAAACAGCCCACAATCATAAATACTACATTTGGCTTGGTATTCCCTGAAGAAAAATAAGAAAAGTTTCTTTGACGTTCCATGAAAAACTACGTTAGTGCTTGTTCTATATGAGATACCAGCGAAACTTGATCCCAACACAAAGAAGTGAAGAATGATGTTAATGGATAGATTTCCATTCATAATAAGTATTTCCAAAGGTACGTTCACACTCAAGTGTTGTACAAAGTGAAGCTTGGGTGCTCAATAACATATTTATTATCTAGTAAGTAGTTCTTTCTATACGCTAAAATTATGTAACTGCGAAATATGTGTGGGGTTGTGGAATAAATATAGACTCTATAAATATTCTGTGATAAATATAGCGGGACTAATATACTCGATGGCAATGTTCGTATTGAATAACATTAGGATAAGAACTGAGCATCGATGATAGCTTTTTACACGTAGAGTCAAATAATACGTAGGGACTGTGGCCTTAAATATTGCGCTAATACCTGTCTAAAATTCAATTTATTTTGATGAAACCGCTTAATACTTGACACTCGCATTTCAAGAATTTTCTTATATGCGTATAGGGATTTATAAAAACAAAGTGTTATGTTCAATAATATTATTATAATGAAAACGAATGTTTTTTTTTTTTTGAGTGGCTCACAGCTGTCAGTAACCAACGAATTTATGACGATATGGACACAATACACAAGCCAATAAATACATTTTCTACCTACTTACCGACAACAGGAGGTAGATAGTAGATAGTAGTTTATTGGAACTTTTTTGCACATCAAAAACGTGATGAGTCTTATCGAAAATAGTTAATTTCGAGAAGAATGTCATCTTCGAGTAAAGACGAACATTTTTAAGTCCTATGATATTAAGTGTGTATTTGTTACGTACTACCTAAATGGGTCGGGAGCTATAATAATATTGGTCCACAGTCAACATTCGGCGTTGATATTCCTGTAAAATCCCTCTGCTGCTTGCTTACTACAACGAGCTTCTCTTGTGCGCTGTGATAGAGAAAACTAGTTGGGCGGAATTGGAAATTCAGTTTCACTATTCAATGCCCACGATGCGCCGAAACACATTTAACAGATGACTTAATAATCCAAACGATCATTAATTTTGCATTGAATCTTTTTCTTTACAAAACTGAATAATTTAAGAATTTATAGTTTATAATTATTTTTCTCTCATTACATAATTTAATTTAGTTATGTAACAGGTATGAGTTTTATTGGTTCGCTTATAAATCGGTAAATGCTTACTTAATTATAAATTGTTAAAACCTGCGTTGTATATCCGGTTTCGAACAAGCCGGTATAATTGTGCCGATTAGCGAGGGATAATCATTTCTAATTAATGGACGCTATTTGGACGCAAATTGTCCTTATTTCCTCCAAAGACAGACATGCTTATTGCCCATCAAATGGAAGGTGGTTACCGTTGGCCATCGACTCTATTTACCTTAATGTCCAATAAGATTAGGTACTTAACAGTACCTGAATAATAATATACTAACTTAATGTGCGACAATAGTTTATAATAGTCGCATATTTCTTTTTAAATTTAGAAATGCATGAAAAGCTGTTATTTTACTTCTAAAATACTTTTTTTCTTTGCAGCCGTCTCTACTCGTATTATGTAACTAAGTAGTCAGTTTATTATAAGGAAATTGGCGTTCGTGCTAGTTTGTTTATAAATTTATTTCTACTAAATTTCGTTTACATGTTAACAAGCTGGTGAACGCATTTCAGTAATGCAAATCACTTATAACTGTCTAATTAACAGGTGATTTATATTTTCCTCTCGATAAAGCAACTGTTAACACTAAAAAGATTTTTTTTAACACGCCTGGAATACATACAATGAATAGTCCTACTAATATTATAAATGCGATAGTTTGTGCGGATGGATGTATGTATGTTTGTTCCTCTTTCACAAAAAAACTACCGAACGGTTATAAAACAGAATAACAAACACATAGGCTACAATTTATAACGATTTGTGTAATTTGGTCATACTATAACGATACATAACAAGTAAGTCGAAAAAAAGAATATGTCGTGAAACTGCTTTACGTGGGCGAAGCCGCGAGCAAAAGTTAGTTTTCTATAAGTTTAGGAACGGTCGAGAAGTTAACAATGGCATAAAGAGCTGCGGTTTGGCGCGATTGTACGCGTTTTTATTTATCGTTTGTCTATATTTATTGTTTTGGCATCGATCGAAATAAGATGGAAATGTAAAATGCCGAACGCCGAGGGCGTGCTGCCGCCGCAATGTTTCAGCTTTCTCGAAATAAGTTTGCATGAAATAATTTTGATTGGTAGATTGTTTGTTTTCTGAGAGGCTTTTGAGGTCACGTCAAACTTGAAATTAATTTTTCTCGCTCTATATTACTTTTTAATTGAAATTCGCGAAGTTGTAACTTAGCAACCAAATATGCAACTTGTTTTTGTGTTTACATAGGTAACTCTGGTTTAACTTCTTTCTAAAATGTGTCACTTTTGTAACTAATGTAAGCTGTGGGTAAGGACTATGAATAACTTGAGGAGGACAGAATTTAGATGATGTATGTGTATGATATATATATATATATATATTAATTTTTATTTGTTTTTGCCCATCGTATATTAGTAATCCTAAATAGTAAATAAATAACGAAGCAATAAATTATTGTTCTGATAAGATCTTTGTTTTTAATGTAGGAATAAGCAAGTAGGATATATTTTATATCCGCCCGGATAGAGACCATCCTACAGAAGGTGTTAAAACTGGCCGTAGTGGTCCACGTAAGTGTGTTGCGTTCCGGGATCATATGTATATCCGGTATTAACAGGCCGGCATAATTGTGTCGACTGCTGAGAGGTAGGTATTCAATTGGTACCCACTACGCTAACTTTGTCGTGCTCGTATGAAAATATCCCTTTAACGTTATTAAACTGTACCGACTGTACAATTTTATATATTTCCAAAATATTATTTTGTATTTTTATAAAGCTTGTACAGTTTTGTATCTCTAAACCTTTATTAATTTTACAAATCCACTTTTGTCTCAGGCGAGATCATCTTATGAAAACGTGGATAAGAACATTGGGTTATATTTTGCTTGTAAATGCGACTCTATGTTTATAGATTTAGAGTTCGTTGTATGTTAGACACGTCGTAACCATGACTTTAAAAATAAGGTGTACATGAAATAAAATTTACTATAATTAATTATATAATATTTTCCTAACTATTGATATCTTTAGCCAAAATAATATTATAGTTATAGGAAACTTGTAAAAAAATCAGTGCGAAAAATCGGAGTAGCCGCTAGATTTTCAAGAGTAGTATAGATAAGATTAACAAAGTAGACGTTTAAAATTATGTTGGTAGAAAAAAAAATAAAATACACGTAAGTGGTAAGAAAGCGCTGTGATGGTGTCACAGACGAATAGGCCAATATAAATTAGTAGGCCTATGTAATTACTGATCACTTCACAGTTTGCGAAAATGTTTGAATGTTGTTAGAATTAAACGTAAAAACAACAGGGGCCTTATTCTCTATCCCGCACGTTATTTTGACGCATCATGTTTAGGACTATAGAAATTTGGCTTACAGAATACCATTCCACGCACATTTCTCGAAGATAACATGACACGGCCGTGTAACGCGTTTACACTATCATACAGAATAAGGGCCCTGAACGGATTTGATTTAAATTTGGCACATGGCTAGACTATCTCCTGGATTAACACATAGGCTATTTAAATTCTGGTAATTTGAACACATTGGGACAAAATAGAATTTTAATCATGCTTTTTTAAAAGATTGCAATGGCGTCTTCACTGTACGTCTATAAATCGCTACAGTTATTTAAGCACTTTTGTAGCAGGAAACGTTTTCCACGAGCAACACCTAGAGTAATATAAATTAAGCAATTTCTATAGCTTAACTGTAAATAAAATTACCGAATTAAAAAGATTTGTTTCTCTTTATATAACAAATAATATCCCCCATCCTATCAACAGGTATATTTCCAGCAATTCTTTATATGTATATACGGAGTCCCCAAAGCAATAACAAGAGGTCCCACTCTGTCCTTCATGATGAATTATATCCTTAATGCCGTACAAGTGCCATCACGTAGCTACTTTTCCTTTTACTTACCCTGTAATGTCGGCTCATAGATCTCCTATATCATAAATATAATTGCGATTATGTTCTCAAGTATCAACGCTAAATGACCCTAGCGTTATATCTTCCTAATTCTTATTACAATAAGAACCAATTTTATTACTGTGTGTTATTGCTACATATAATTTCCTGGCTTTTGTTCGCGGCTTCGCCCGCGTGATATACTTTTCTAAAAAATAAGTCCCGCTATATATTTTTCCGGGATAAAAAGGAGCCAATGTCTTTCCCGGGGTCTTAAACTATCTCCATAGAAAATTTCATCGAAAGCCGTTGGGTAGTTTTTGAGTTTGTCGCGTTCAGACAGGCAGACAGATGCGGTATAGGACTTTGTATTTTTAGAATTTTTTAAGAGGAACAATTCCGTCATACATGATTGTTGCGTAACTTTAATCGTTTACATAGCGCACGCTACGGAAGCTTTCAAAACGAATAAATCTTCCCTGTTTTTGGAAACATTTTTGATTGATGTTTCGCTCCTATGGGCCATAGAGTGTTGTTATATAGCATATAGTCTTTCTCGATAAATGGGCTATGCAACACTATAATAATTTTTAATTTGAACCCGAAGTTCCTGCGATTAGTGCGTTCAAACAAACAAACTCTTGAGCCCCATATAATAGTATAGAATATAGATTATTGTTCTATAATTATCAGAACAATGTACTACTAAATAGTGCGATGTATTTTTCACTACTTAATTTTAGAATATACTATTCGAAACCACTACCTTCGCATAGTAAGTTTGTTGTACACATAAACTTCGTTAAATACTAGCCCACTATTAGCTTAGACCTCCTTGTAATATTCAGGCGAGTAAATACGAAGTACGCTGTATTTGTTTACAAAATAACTATTTGCAAAGCCGGTACTAGTAATATACGTTGTGTAGATTTCAGTCAAATGTTTCCGTTTTGTGTAGAGGGCTAAGCTTTCCCAAGTCTTGTAAACAGCTTCCTAGCCCGTAGCCATTTCTTTGAGGTCGCCGGCATAGAGAGAAGCACGCGATACCCACGTTTTATTTTCAATTCACACGGGCGTATCTAAAAATAGAAACTGTTTACACCTTTCGCTTTTTTAGTTTACAATTACTGTGGTTTCGTATTCGTAAGTTACTCTCTCTATTACTTTACAAAGTTTTCTCTCATTTATATTTAATGTGGCTTCCAAGAAGTTTTATTTATAGCGATGTATTAATACATGAATCGTCTTAACTTTGTTAGATAAGTGCTGGTTTCGTGCAGCACCTATGTTTTCCGCTATACGCGAGCCATAGATTTTTTTAATTTCCGTATTAGAAATATTGACGTTGAATTAAAATAAAATTACGGTAATTTAGAAATATGTCAACAATACTTTCATAAACTAATTTCATATTACTCAATAGTGTTTGTTGTCCTATATTATATGATAAGAAATAGCCAATAAAATTCTTTGCCATGATAAGGAAGCTATACATTTTAGAATGCACGGTAGAAGAAGAACACTACAAATAAATTTATTTCGGTCATAACTGCAGCTTAGTGCACGTTCGCAAATCTTGGCTAATTTTACTGTACGGTCAATGCGCCGGCGCACGGTGTGGCAGTGTAACAGAAATAACTGGCAGTTAATTGAAACTGGCGCCAATTCCTCACAATATAATGTGCAATCAAACTACTTCAATAAAACGATACACATAACGTTTAAAGCACTACTTACGAGGATTATGAAATATTTATTTACTCAAAATATACTTAATAAATTGATCTAAATGTTGTAAATGCTGTGTTTCAATCTCTTATGTTAGCCATAAATATAAAATAGATATTTTAAGTAGCGTTTTCTTACAACGTGGGGCCTATGCGGTCTTTTCAATTTTTACTATGACATGCTTTTATATGAGCGTGGTCTACTTTAGTTTAATCCTCGCCTGCCTTAATCCCTTGTGTTAATAAGGCCCGTGGCGCCTTACAGAAAGGAGGTTATGATTAGGTAGCCTTTCAGACGGGAACTTATTTCACCGTTTTCCATGACGACATCCCTTATGAAAACTGCGGATTTTTGTTCTAAAACCCTAATGGAAAATGGGAAATTTTACCTTATTGTCTGTTCGTTGATTGGGATGTTTATTAAGTTATTCATTTTTGCCTCTGATCACTGGGTTTGGAACCCTTTGCTTGGGCTGTGAACAGTGTCCTGGCTTCGTATTCTAGTTCCAATAACTAAAAGTGCGAATTTCTCGATTAGAAAAGCAAATCTACATATCTAGATGATACATAGATGGAAATTTGGGCCCTGTATTACGACGAATTTACCCTATCATATCTCGGAACAGATATAATCACGTACTACGGGTACATAAGTTACCTCTTCGAGAAACGTGAGTTTATGCATTGGCGTATTCGTTCTATGTAGCCTATTCCGCCTATTGACATGTGTCATTTCAGATGTCGACTGTTCAGATGAGGCGAGTGCCGGCCGTCATTAACAATTAAAAGCTGCTTCGTGAAGTCTCATTCAGTAATGGATATGGAGAGCCGTATGTTCGTGTATTAAAGGCGGCCATGTTGTTGTGTTGTAGTTATGTTGCATAGCCTGCTACAAATCATGATATCTGCCCGATATCTTTTTTTTAAGTAATCAATTAATTTCCTTTATTTTCCATAAGCTGTTTCACTTCTATTCTTTAGTACAGTAATATGATGGAATAGGTGTGAAGAAGAAACAGTAACCCTTTTGTCAAAATACAAGAAGGAAAGCTTAGCATTGCAGGTCAACTGCTGTCTATTGTCAAAAAGTAAGGATGGAATTTCTTTTGATTTTTTTATGAAGTTAATAAAATTATGACCACGTCTTACGTAATAAGATGTAAGATGATAAATCTCATAATCAATATTTGTCCACTAACACTCGAGCGACGCCGGGTCGTAATATCATAATATTATATCAATAATGGTGTTCATTCGGACTACCTATATAGAAGCAGGTGGATAGGTGTCCTTATGTTGACTCTTTCATTACGCTTGACCGCGCAGCACAAATTTGTTTTGGTACTTACGCGTGCCATCGAATCGTGTTGCGATGGTGTCTAGGAAGGTGTTCTGGGGCGCGAGCAGCCCCTTGCGCACGGGCATCCCCCCTCACAGCGCACCTCGCGCACACGCTTTACCTGAAACAACAAAGAAATACTTAAACATAAGAAAACAGAGATTTTTTAGAAATCATATCATTTATGATTTCGAATTTCGTGTTTGCCTTCGAAATGATGGTGAGATCTACTACTGTCAAGCTAAACCAATGGAGCGGATCAGAGCGGAGAGCCATCTTAATTCAATCTTTATTTATAACTAATTCGTTTGGTGGCTATAATTTGGTTGCTAAAATTTAGGTAATAGCCGTTGATTTAGCTCTGGCGTTGTTTCTCTGGATGGCTGTGCGTACTGTACATTATTATCACTTTATTGACTATGAAAAGTTGATCGCAATCTTAACCCAGGCTGATTGTTAGCCTATTGGCTATAATATAGAAAATCTATACAAAACATCAGAAACCTTTTCGGTCTGTCACTTTGGCTTTAAAGACAGACTCGCGTTTTTTAGCGGAAAGCAAATTTCACAACAAATAAGGGTAAAACAACGCGACGAGAGAGAAGAGGTAGCTCGCGGGCCGCGTGCAGTTTTCCGCCGGCCATTGTTTCATTTGTATCCTTATAATATATTACACATCGTATTTCTTTACACGCTCTGTAAAAATTGCGTGTTTTGATTTAAAAAAGCCTAACAAAGTGAGGCAGGCTTGACGCATAAATATTTGGCCGGATGTGACCCTAAAAAGGTAAGTATTTCCGGTATTAGCGGGACCTCTGGCAACCCTAATTGGACACAGTCCAAGTATCTTTGATCACTGTTGCCATGATCAAAGCGTCAAAGCATTATTAAATGCACTTGGTCCAAGCGGACTTTGCAAGTGTTACATCTTAATATATCAATCGGTCAAACGCCCAAGGGATAAAAATAGAGCAGAAATAAGAACATGTAGATAGGAAATGTTTATTGTTTCTTAATTAACTGTAAGGCATCTTACCGAAGAATTTCATCTAGAATGCAAATATACTAATGGTTCGAGTTTTCTTTTGACATTTTCATCCACGTTTTTTATAATAGATTCATTATCTTCTTATTCTTAGTTGAGCGCTCTTGATAGAGTGATCGTGGTTATCTCGATGGTGATACACGGGAAGTTGTCGGCATCGTCAGTTTTCTCGGCGATGTTCGCAGATATGCAATCATTATATTCGTCTTTCAATTAAACGATCGTACTTCTGAAGTTAACGATTCAAGTAATTTTAATTGTTGATAATTTTAAAGATCAAATAGAAGGTTACTGTTACTCATTTATATCTACAAGTTTATACATTATTATTATTATTGTTATTAGGTAACGAAAAAAATTAAAAATATTAAAAGAAAATTTGAAATTATTGCTTCATTGATCTTGTAGAAGTATGCACGTACATGAGCAATGAAATAAAAGAGAGTATATTTATTCTTATTCATGCAATACATTCTCATTCGTCAATACGTCGATAGGCTCGTCCTCCAGCACATAGATATAAGCTTGAGTGTTATAAGTGTAGGAGCGTTAGTTGCACCTCTGCTTAAACCATCCAATAAAGGCGTGATTAGATTTGCATTTGCGCTGAGAAAGGTTTAATAGTTAAAATATGGACATCCTTGTAATCATTTTAAGTTGTACCGTTTTAGGACATTATTGATTTTATTTTAAAACAGTTCATTTTTTATCAATTAATCCAGTATTTTAATTTATTAAGTAAGTAACTAATAGCCGATATTATTATTATTAGAGATTTGTATTTCAACTGTCCAAAGCCTGTCAATGGCCAGTTTGCCAAACTTAGATGGCTGCCTTCGCAACAGTGATCAAAGTTAAGATATTAGCTATATTTATGATGAGATTGAAGCATCTGTTTTGACTTATCTCGGGAACGATTGGACCAACTTTTATTAACCTTTCATACGCAGGTATTTTTTAGACTCGTTTCGGTTGTAATTAAAATACATTCTGGGTAATACGAGTTTAATATAAGAAGTTATATAAATTACTTTTGAACCTGAATGACGCACGTTCATTATGCGCAAACTGATTGTTTTAAACTTTAGTTTATCATAAAAAAGGAAACATTTTTCAAAAGAAGGTCTCTAGCATTCTTGTTTCGGTGTTATTGATTTTATATAATTTAATAAACAATTGTGCGTCGAAACTCACGACAACTGATTTGTTACTAAATAATCACAAATATACATATTCTCTTGAATTCGTTGTGTCATATATCAGGAATTACGTGAAACTTTGGTCCCACAGCAACCACATACGGGACAAATATTTGCGGATTTTGTAAACATTTGCCCTGATGCGGGACGTAAACCGAATAAGGATCCCTATTTAACAGTTCATGCCAACAATTTTAAATCGAGAAATTCGCCAACATTATTACGTTGCAGAGGGCCAAAAATACACACTCTTCAAATATAACTGGAGCAATTAATTCACACCTGGTAAATTTAGGTTAACGGGACAACATTGTGTAATTTGGTAACATAAGTATTATATGTAATTTTTAGCAGAAATTACATCTCTGTTAATAGATGTCATTTCTGACAAATAATATAATATAGAGTGAGTAATAATGTAAAGTATTATTATTCCAACTGTAAAGTCATGATGTTGAACAAAGGAAGTATTTTTGAGAATGCAGTGGTTGTAAATCATATAATTATATCCTCATTTCAAAAATAAACAATAACATAATGTACTCTCGGTAGGAATTAGGTTGCACGTGGTAGGTGCTTATTTTAGTTTGAGCGTAAATAGCGTTTATTCAAGCGATTTCATTTAAAGGGTAAATTCCGTTAAAATGTTAACAACATAATTTATTTAAAATATTCAATGCATCTAATATTATCAAGTATTGTAGCAAAATTATTTTTATGAACGTTTTATATTGTATTACATAAGATCTGTATTACAGAAAGGGTATGTAGAGATGTTATCGACTGAACGTTGACTTATTACCGCCCCATAATTGTACCTTCTTATCAAACAGCAAATTATATTAATTGTATTTGGCCCGACTATGAATGGAGTACAAACGCATACCGAGGAATGATATTGTTAATATCAAAATTGACTTTTATAGTATCGAACTCGGGACCTCAATGCTCACCGATTTGACAGCTTAAGCCGCCCAACTCTCGTAAATATGTATGTATAAGAATAATATCGTTTCATAATTAAATTTCTAACCAAGGTGGCCCATATAGTGCGCCGTTAGAATACGATTACAGCCTTTCCACCTATCGTAAACTTTTTATGTTTCATAAATATTATAGCAGTAAATGTGAATGAATGGTTTCCCGAGGTTATGTAGCCCGCGTTATCCGTGCACTTTGACATAAACAAGTGTTATAGCCAGGTTAAAGAGAAAGCGTCATAGCGCCCGTACTGACGCGATGTCATGACGTCGCGTAGTGATATTACTTCCAGTTATGTTGGGCTGTGTAGTGCACATGGTCGAAATAGCTCGAGCGTTGACGCGACATTTACAGGCAAAAAAAATCTTATTTCATGACCACAGTCACGGTGCGTTGTAGTTTTCTTGAACTCTTTGTTTACTGCTCTTTAGGGATATTATTTACTGCCAATAGTGTATATAAATGTTTAAATACTAATATTTTTAAAGAAATAAACACTCCATTATTTCGTTTTTAATATAATGTTTGATGAACTACCTTGGGAGTGATTTTAGTGTTTAGCTACCTCGAAAGTTAACGTACGTTATTGTGCGAAAATATTATTATCTATTGATATTATTAAGATTCATAATTTTGTAGTCGATATAAAAAAATGTAACTCTGAAGTAATCTGTAATTAGATTTCGTGACTTTTTATTCGTATTCGTTAAGAATTAATTGACTTTTAAGACAGAGGTACCTGACAGGCCCATTTCCTTGATTTATGAAAAGGCAAGATCCGCTTTGAAGTCACCACCTAAAGTTTTTAATAATTTAATATTTAAAATAATGTTCTATTTCGTTAATTTTTGCGTAGATCAAATTTTAAAGAAATATTTCACCCGATATTTGGAAAGAGGGGTTGTAGATATATTATTATCTAAGACATTATTATTTTGTACTCAACAACATTAGTATTGGAGCCAAACAAGAATTAAATTCATTAACGTGAATATTTGAGAGGTGATATTTATTGTATAAGATATCGTGGCTCAGTTTATTGTTACTCAAGAACGGAACAGTGCGATTTAGATGCGGATAAGGGATACAATAAATCACAGACGTTCCGATTTTGCTGATATTTATGATTTATTTTTATACATTCTTTATTTGGTACTGGTAGATTAGCAACATGGATTAAAATATACCTTATAGAATCTTAGCTCAAAATATTCAGACGGTTGGTAGTTCGAAACAAACCTAGAAATGGTTTATTTAACGATACAAGGCCGTTGGACACTCAATATATTTACTACCTGAAAAATATCAGTCAGTCTCGGCTTTTATCGAGGAAAATGGCTTATTTTGAAGGTCCCTCCAGATCAATTTGGAAATATCGCAGATAAAAACTGCTTGGACAAATTATTACGCGGTATTCCAAGCGAAGCCTCGTCGAGTCGGTACAAATTAAAAACGTATTCTTTTATCCGAAATCCCTCATAGGTCGGCAGTCTCGAGTAAATTTCGGTCCTTATTTCATATTACTGATTTTACTAAAACTCCTAAGTTTGTTCACGTTTACTTCACGAATTCAACAACCGTTTAAATTAATTGGTTCAAAACTTTTTTAACGATAGACATGAAAATCGTGATTAATTCTAATAATAAAGATAACAATAGCTCGTTTTATTAACCGAGATGGATACACGGAACTGTCCTTAAAGCAGTAAAAAGTCGATAAAATAGAAATCAGCTGTCGAAATATCGACTCTTTCTCGCTAAACAAATCTAAGATACATTATAATGAACTAGTAGGACGCCCTGCTGCACGATGGACCGACGATTAATTGATAATGACCTATGAAATCAGAAGAAATGAGTACAACTATTGGTCAAACACTGGTCGAAAATCGATCGCGATTCAAAGATTTTATTTTTCTGCGCTCTATATGAACTTTAATTGCTAAAATTAACACTACTCCGTGCCCACAATGTTCTTACAAAGGGATATTATATTTTTCTTGACATATTATTATGTAGATCGATTCTTATTATATATACTGAGGATTGAGAACAGTTTACTGCCCATCAATACCTCCGATACCCAGAGTCTAGTAGAGTTTATATTACCTTTGAAACATTTTAATGTACCATGTATGTTAAAAAAAGCGGCGATAGCCTAGTTGGGTGCGGAACGGACTGCCAAGACGAATGTCCGCAGGTTCAAATCTCAAGGGCACACACCTCTGACTTTTCTAAAGTCATACGTGTGTATTCTTTGTGAATTTATCGTTCGCTTTAACGGTGAAGGAAAACATTGTGAGATAACCTGCACATCTGAGAAGTTCTCTATAGGAATTTCGAAGGTGTGTGAAGTCTACCAATCCGCACTAGGCCAGCGTGGTGGACTAAGGCCTAATCCCTTTCAGTAGTAGAGGAGGCCCGTGCTCAGCAGTGGGCAAGTATATAATACAGGGCTGATATTATTATTATTATATATTTAATGTACTATTATCGCGCTGGGTAGTAGAAATGTGCGCTCATATTTTGATCCTGCTTATGTCTGAAAACCATATGACCTCAAATAGGAAAACTTTATGTTTTAGCAATTAACCAAGTTTTATTATATCTCAATGAATTTTAGTAGATTTCAGCGAAATAATGGGAACGAAATAAGGAATAAATTGAGGGAGAGAAGGTAGACAGGTATCCAAACATCTCGTCAAAGACTCCATTAAGGTCTCCGCAACGTTTAGCCTTGTAGACTTTTTTTTTATTGCTGCCTGAATGACGAGACGAGCTTGCCGTTCGCCTGATGTTAAGCGATACGACCGTCCATAAACAGTCGAAATATCATCCAGCACCTTGAATTACAAAGTATTGTTTGGTATTCCACTGCGTTCGCCATCCTGAGACGTAAGATGTTAAGTCTCATATGTCCAGTAGTTACACTGACTGACTACTAAAAAGAAGAGTTATCATAATCGGATCTCTGTTTAGGTTCATATATTAATTTTATAATGATCATTAATTAATAAAGATGATATAAAATTTTGATAATATGCTATATGTTTACTAAATTCACTATGTATTTATTTTTAATAAATTCATTTCGCACCTACAGGGAAATTCCAGAGTGGAATTTATACGTTCGCAAATTCCTCGACTTCTAGCAATATTAATTAGGAAGTGTCAAGGCGTCGAATAACATTTGAGAAAGAAATATTTGTTCAGTAAGACGGATAACACCCGTGCTCGAAACTGCCTGAGGAATTTCGAGATTTGAATGGCTTAAGCCACCAGGTATAACAAATAGTCTTGTGAATTATGCTAGGAGTTGAAAAAATACTTTTATTTCACTTATGTACGTCTATTGGATACTACAGTCAATACTTTTTCATGTAGGTATGCAGCTAAAACTGGATAAAGAAGGCGATTAAACGTAAACTCATAAAAACTCATGTGAAGTCGTGTACACAGCTCGGAACTTCGTATTATGCAACGAAACAAAGGAAGTGTACGTTTTCATAAACAATTAACTAGATAAGCCAAACGTCTAGTATTCAATAATAGTATATATCATAATGGCTTCAATTCAGTAACCCAGGTATTTTATTAAAAAATCTCAACATAGCGTTTATTTGCATCCAACTTGACACTGCTTTTAATTACACTGACTTCAACGTGCTTCAAAATGTAATGAAGTTAATTTTAAAGCGATATATCCACATTGTAACCGTTAGTCTACAGTTTAAATAAGCCGAATCCACCAATATCTACAGATAACCCAAATGCCAATATTCGATCGAAGCGCTATGAAACCATGTCTTAGTGGATCAAAGACTATAAATCTTTAGTACAAAATTTACTTGCAGATCGAAGCTGTGTCATGGCATTTAATAACAGCGCTAATACTCGGAGTTGTGTTTCACAGGGACTGTCAAAGTTCCACCTGTATCTAATTACATCCATCCTTTGAAAGGAAACTGATATTAGGGGAGATGAAGAGTATCAAATAATTATTTTGTAGCTGTAGTTGTGTAACTGTGTTAAAACTTTCATCTACAAACCGTTTGTTACCTATTTTATTTGACTAGTTATATTAAAGATATATTCGTATGAAGTAGAGGGAGAAACGGTTGTTTTGAATGGAGCGTATAAGAGTATGGTAGATTTTCCCTGAATTTACTGCAATAAATTCCTTTTACATATATATATTTGATATATCGTTTCATTACAAAGAGATTAATTATACTTTGCGGTAAGGAAGTCTAAAATCAGTAATTGCTTTGATTGCTTGTATTCAGTTCAGTGGATTGTGTAAAACATTTTGTACGCGATTGAGAGATTCTCTTATGCCCGTTCCCAATAGTCTATCTGTGGAGTCGTTTTATTTGAGAGAGACTTGTATTAGTCTTCCATTTTACAGTCTCAATAAATTACAGACATAGAGACGACTGAGCTTAGTCTTAAGAAAATTTACCAATTTACCACTTGTACACTTGAATGTAGAATGTATAAGTGTCGGTAAAACTGGTGGTAGGTCTCTCACATGTGAGAGTCCGCCTGGGTAGGTACCACCGCAATATCCAATTCTACTGCTAAGCAGCAGTGTGTAGTCACTGTTGGGTTCCGGTTTGAAGGACATTGTAGCCAGTGTAACTACTGGACATAATAAGACTTAACGTCTCATGTCTCAGGATGGCGAGCGTAATGGAATATCAAACAATACTTTATAATTCAAGGTTTATGGGCGGTCGTATCGCTTACCATCAGGCGAACAGTAAGCTCGTCTCGTCACTTTAAACAATAAAACAGAACATAAAAAATAATAAAAAAATCCAAACGATGGTACACGCTGAAACCGGCTCTCGTCAGATACTTTCACAAAAAATGTTTTTATTTTTAGACTAAATAGAGTTTAGTTTGGAATTTGAAACATTTTAATTATTCTTTAACGTTTGGATTGTTGATGCTGTTGTATATACGAGTGCAGTTTCTGTGATGTAGTTGACTGACTCAAGTTTACTAGTTTTCCCGTTGTGCATAGTTACGAAGTTGTTATAGCATAATTAATGGTATCTTTAACCAAAGGACTTAAATAGTAATAGTTTGAATATGGCTTTGGTTACGATGGTAAATTATGTTAATTACCGAACAGAGCTAATTTGATTAGACAATATAAAAAAGAAACATCGAACGTTTAAGACTATATCCTACTGATATTATAAATTCGAAAATTTGTGGAGGATGGACGTATGGAGGTATGTTTGTTCCTCTTTCACGAAAAAACTTCTAAACGGATTTGGATAAATCTTTACAGTAATATTGTTTATACGTTAGAATAACATATAGGCTACAATTTATAATGATTTTTCTAATTTGGTCATAATATAACGATACATATCAGGGAAGTCGAAAAGAAAATTATCCCCGAAATTTCCATTACGCGGGTGAAGCCGCGAACAAAAGTTAGTATAACATAAATTCTTGGACGCAAATGAATGTGAAACAAAAATTAAGTAGATCATTACAACTCGACTACAAAAATATACCTTAAAATTTAATAAAATTCTTAATCAAATCACATCCCGAATTTGGTGCTTGCTATGATACGGTATATCCTTAACGGGTATAAGTAAACCAGTAGCGAAGGGTCTATATAACCCTAATGATTTCTTATGTTTACGCGAATGTTAGACATTAAAATTGAAGTCCCCCCCGTGACCATGAAGGCTGCAAAGTCTTCGAAACGTCGGGAGAAAATAAAACACTAATTACCGCGATAGAATCCGAAAATTAATTTAATTTCAATGTCTATATAACCCGATTCCTGCTGGCTTCCTTTTCATAATTTATCTAAAATGTAATTATCATTAGTACGATTTGCAAACCGCATTTATGCATATTAATATTACCTATATGTAGTGTCAGGTTTCCTTTCAGAAAATTTCACCCTTCGCTACTAGAGTAAACATCTTATGTTCGTAAAGCTTCAATAACATTTGTACAAAATAATAATTAAGTATGGTTGCCAAATTACTCCAAGCTGTTACCTACTATAAACTTTAGTAACCTTTACATTACTCTTTTTTTCCTGCCCGCATAAATTAAAAATTAAAGCATGAACTTTTTAAAATTTGTGTTCATATTTTTCTGGCTTTTATTGTGCCCGTCATATAAAGCGTAGCAATTTTATATAACGTCATACTACGGTTTTAATTAATTGCGCT
Source organism: Manduca sexta (assembly GCF_014839805.1). NCBI lineage: Eukaryota > Metazoa > Arthropoda > Insecta > Lepidoptera > Sphingidae > Manduca > Manduca sexta. The sequence goes on from NC_051131.1 coordinate 8,691,478, forward strand.
ACCCAACTCCGATCGGTAACAGATTATTTTATCAAAAAAACTCAATATGTGGACAACTGGTCGAACCCATGTTGTGTACTTTACATACAAACATTTCAAATTGTAATTCTGTAACGTATTTTGTAGTTATCATGTGGGTAAGTGGAAGAGTAGGTAAAGACTTTGGCAAGAGAAATATATCCAATTTGCCAGTGTAAGTATAAATTGTCGCAAATATTGTGCAAATCTATTAGATACAAAATAGCCATTCCATTTAGCTCATATCCTGTTTCCGAGCAGGCTTCCGGCCACTTTCATCCACGAGTAATTTAACAACGTCTAAAAGTTACAAATATTGTAAATAGTTTAAATTAGCCTCAGTCGCACTAAGAGGTATACATGTAGATTGTTGTGTGATACAGTTCAGTGGTTCATTGTATAAGGCTATCATCAATCTTTATGGCACCCCTAAAGTTAGTTGGGAGCGCGCCCCAGCTATTGTTTTCAGAAACTAGCTACGAAGGTTGATAGGAAGTGTAGATGATCGGTGAAGCGACTAATTTGAAGGTCCTATATATTAGTTAAAAGACAATCTTTTTTATCACCCAACCTATTTTTTTCTGTGCTGTGCCATAAGGCACGCTAAATAACCCTATAATTAATTATGATTTATTATCAACTAGATCATGGGCATTTGATATTAAGTTGCTTTTATTTGTCACGTGAAAGCTGTTTTAATAAAAATAGTCCTTGAATAACCGATACATAAAGAAGCAGATGAATATGATACTGTAATGGTTGCCTTCTCCAAGACCAACGGGACCTTAATAAGCCATTTGTCTTCTCTAATGTTGGCCGTGACCTTAAGAATCCTCAAAAATCTCTCATTATAACACTGCTAACTCGTTTTACTCGCCCGCTCGTATTCACATCAGTGAGTCTGGCAAAGCCATATTCAACCGAAATTTTAATTAAAATGCGGGTGGAAAGTATGCGCTTTTATATAAGATTTTGGAAATACGTCAGCATGTCGTGAGGGATAAAGCGGACTCATGTCGAGATATCTCTTTTATTCCATTAAAACCCCACAGAAGATATTGCGTCTGAGCCTTAATCCTTTCAAGGAAATTTGTAAACCTTCCATTTCAGCGTTTTATGGTATTTTTCACGTGATTTCGTGTTTTACGATATATTAGAGGGATTGCCAAAATATAGATTATTTTCTTGTATCCTGGATAGAGAGCATAATACACAATGTGTAAAACCCGCCGTAGGAACCTCGTCACTATTTTTCCAAGACCAACATGTGCATGCCCGGTTTCGAACAGACCCGCATAATAGGGTATTTGACTTATTTTTATTTATAACTTTTATAAAATATGTTCGTTGCATGAATTCTAAAACAGAAGAAGTCATTGAAATCTGGTGAAAAATATACAAGTTATAAGCCATTGAAATTAGGTGGTAGGGGTAGTGTCAAAAAACAGAAAAGAGACAATATACTTGACGTCATCGGGAATTATGATGCGTGCGAAAGAAAGGGGTGGAACGATATCCCTATTTCGCGTCCACTTCTACAGGTAACAATATTTGAAATATTGATTACTTCTTATCAAATTTTAATGCATGTTTTTACAGTAGGACTTCTTTTTCGTACTTATTGCTCTTACATATTAAAAAATGTAAAAAAGTAAACATAACTAAATAACCTATTATGTAGATCGCTAAGATCATGTTACATCATTCTAAACTAATATCTGTGTTAATTGGCGTAATAAATTGTATGAATCATAGATGGATTTGAAAGAGGACAATGTGGGCGTAGTTACCTGGCGTATAATAACAACCAAATATTTTGTATGATGTCATTGTGTGGCTCCAAGGTAATGCCGACCCATCTTGTCTTTGTATATGAAATTGTTAAAATATTAGATAAGTTTATATGGCTTTCGTGACTCATATACAGATATTTCTTTATCATTCATATTAGACACTGAGGCACTGACAACGGTATAATAAAAGAAACATTTTTAGATGAAATTGCACGAAGTAAAGTTCTACTCTTCAGAAAGTTTGTATGAATTGAACAACTTTCCAAACAACGATGGATTCCCTAATTTAATAAAGTGCCTGAACAGTATTTTGGCGGGATTTTATTGATAATACTTTTGAGTTCTATTTAATAAAGCGGAGAAGTTATGCATAAAGCAGCTGTCAGATTTTTTAAAATAAAATATGAAGGCGAAACGGCCCAGCAGAGATGACAATCTGAAATTAAAATTATAAATCTCTGTTTAGCAATCGATAGGATATTAGATGGCAAGATTTTTTATTGTCTCAAGTATTTTACGTCAATGGTATTTATCAAATGTTTTAGTAGAAGAAACTAGAGAAACTAAGATGTTATAATGATGAACTAAGATGTTATATGAACTGGATATTACTAAGATGACCATATAAACAATCTTAATATGGCTTATAAATATTCATACCTCTCATGTAACTAAGTCTACAAAATGACTGTACGAAATAGACTATACGAATATACTTACTTTAAAATAAACGACACACGGCGTAGTTGGCTATAGTAAAATCGATATCTTCAAATACGTTTTAAAACTCCATTTCGGTTGCGTTGCTATCGCAAGAAAATCATTTCCCCGAAACAAAAGTTCACAATGCACTCTCCGGAAATGAAAAGAAGCCTATATAAACAGGTCTGTGCGCCAAACATGAAATCCACTTCGCGGTTAACATTTTAACTTCTAACAAAATCTAAACGTGGAAAATGTTTCACATTTATAATATTTCTAGATTTAAAGCTAGCTGATCTCAACTCGCCATAGCCAATTTAAATTCGCAGTGTACACTCACAATAACTGCGGCAATCTTCGTAATACGTTGAACTGGTGTTTACACTATCCTTTGCTTTGTATGCCTAGCTGGCAGCGATATCGTCTTTGATCTCACTCTGTAGGAAGGCGCAGCATGCTACTAATACTGAAAATAATATAGATCTTCCCATATGCTAAGGTTTATCTACAATTTAAATATTTACTGTTGTCAATCGAATACTACAGCGGCATGTGTGATATTTCAGGAATTTTCCGCTCTTTATTGCTCGAAAGCTATTTTTACACTAAACAATGAGGAAATTCTTAAGTAGACGCTCGAGGTGTGCATCATGTGTTTGTTTGTTTTTCTCTTATTTTACAACTTCTGCTGTTTACCCAGTGTATTTTCTAACTCGACATAGTTTCGCGTAGATTATAGTAGGTAAATATGTTATCAGTCTTCGAGGTCAACCTAATTAGTTGTGACAGTGTCCGGTCACGTACATCGGAAACTGCATAATAAGCTTTATTAAGATTCAATTTCAGCCTTTGAGGTAAAGTTTGCGGAGGCCGAAACAAACAACTTTAATCAAAAAACATTAATTTGGAGATATCGTTATTCGTCCAATCTAAAATTGTTGAAAGCTTACTTAAACCAACTCTACATTATGAATTTAATGTTCACATAATATAAAACTGAATTTATTTGTAGAAATAAAGCATATATTACAGCGACAATTTTACCGGTTTAATATTCCGTTTGAAAGCGTAGACAGATTAATGGCCGCCGCAAAAACTAAAAACTGAGGTCTAGAATGGCGAACATCACTTTGACGTGGCTCGAGTGCGAGGAGGGCGCGTCTAGAACCGTATAGAGCATAAGTATTAAAGTGCAATGTTCGCATATAGCATATGATATATTATTGGAGATAAGTTCGGAGTTTATGTAGTTTGAAAACACATAAAATGAACGAAACAATGGCGTGGTTATACACCGATGTCCGGTATCCTCTAGATGTTAAATGTAGGGATTGCAATCCGGTCCGGCGGATCCGGTACGTTTTCATTGCCTACCGGATCCAACAATATCACCGGATCCGGTGGCCGGTTCCGATATATTAAGAAAAACGTAATTTCTCTTATCAAAACCATGCGAAAGTACTAAACAACTTAAGAAAGAAATGAACGCTTATGAAACTGAAGGAGATAGACGAAAATACTTGTCTCTAATATATGACTTTTTGACTTTAGTGAAACCAACCAGTGTTGAAGTTGAAAGCGTTTTTCCAACAAGAAAAGTGATCTGTGCTGTAATGAATGCATGGGTATAGTATCCATAAGCTGTTGATTTTGAAAATTTTAATTTGGATTATAGAAGAATATGATGTTGATTTAATTTAGTTTTTATGAACGGGTTTAACTTAATTTAAACCATAAATAATTCACTTGTTTGTAATCTTTGAGACTGATTATTATATAATAACTGACTGATAATAATTATAAATAAATTAAAGTTGATTTTCGCACAAAATTGTTTCTATTTTTTTCCCGTAGATTATTCCTTATATTATGCCATGAAGTTAGAAATATGCGCTATGTTGAGCACCCAAAACACCAATCCGGATCCGACGGAATTCTCGGATTCCGGCTGAATCCGGCCGAATTTAAGTTTGTACAGGATTGCAGTCCCTAGTTAAATGCAACTTCCAAGTTAATTTACTAAACTCACCGACAAGGATTACGTATCGCTCGTATCGATCGTTAATTCCGCATCGATGCCTAATTACGGAATTGGCAGGTTGGTTTATGCGAACTTTACTACGAGCATTAGTTATTAAATAAATTTTACAGGTTTTTAATATACATTAATAATAATAATAATATCAGCCCTGTATTATATACTTGCCCACTGCTGAGCACGGGCCTCCTCTACTACTGAGAGGGATTAGGCCTTAGTCCACCACGCTGGCCTAGTATGGATTGGTAGACTTCACACACCTTCGAAATTCCTAAAGAGGAACTTCTCAGATGTGCAGGTTTCCTCACGATGTTTTCCTTCACCGTTAAAGCGAACGATAAATTCACAAAGAATACACACATGATTTTAGAGAAAAGTCAGAGGTGTGTGCCCTTGGGATTTGAACCTGCGGACATTCGTCTTGGCAGTCCGTTCCGCACCCAACTAGGCTATCGTCGCTTCATATACATTAATAACGCAAAAAGTATGTGTGCGCAGTTTGGAGTATTCTAAGGAAGGTCTGCGTTGCTTCTTACGTATTGCACGAATACGGGCGCAGTATGGATACTTGAAACGCATTTCGCCAGCAATCGTCAATCTGGGCAAACCCCAATAATTTTCCTTAATGATATTTATATTTTATAAATAGATGTGGTAATAAAAACAATAAATGCGTATTTTGTGAACGTACACTACGTCACAAACATATACATTTTACACGATGTATACCGAACAAATATCATAATATTAGCCACGCTGATATTTGACGCTTGCATTAGAGAAGTGATTAATGTGTGATGCTGACTTAATGTTCGTTTCTCAATCCAATAGTCTATCTGGTTCGTCTTTACGGTTCAATCGCTCTATAAAGTTGATGATAATTGATATGGATATATTGAATTTATATGGAGTTCATAATAGACAGGTGAAATTTCATTATTTAAATGCTACGCTTAAATTACACAAGGCTGGAATGGAGTTCGTTATAGACAAGTTTTCTCCTGTTTCTTTTTTAAACGCTACGCTTAAATTACACAAGGCTAGAAAATAAACTACTAAACCGATGTCTATTAAATTTGAGAAGGAGTAACTTAAATCCTAAGGATGATCAATATAATAATAATAATATCAGGCCTGTATTATAATACTTGCCCACTGCTGAGCACGGGCCTCCTCTACTACTGAGAGGGATTAGGCCTTAGTCCACCACGCTGGCCTAGTGCGGATTGGTAGACTTCACACACCTTCGAAATTCCCATAGAGAACTTCTCAGATGTGCAGGTTTCCTCACGATGTTTTCCTTCACCGTTAAAGCGCACCATAAATTCACAAAGAATACACACATGATTTTAGAAAAGTCATAGGTGTGTGCCCTCGGGGTTTGAACCTGCGGACATTCGTCTTGGCAGTCTGTTCCACACCCAACTAGGCTATCGCCGCTTGATCAAAATATGATGCTTGATGATCAATATAAATCTACGTAATCCCAAGGTAGTCTCACCCTACTGAGTAGAATAGAAGAATTAATTATGTATTATAAAATTAATTTTTCAAAAATATTATACGTGATTTAGCGAAAATTGACTTTGAAATAAATAACTCTTATTTTTCTTTATTCGAAAATGTTCGTTTCCGTCAAATTATGATTTATGTAGATAAAGCCGCGGATAAAAATTAGTCTCTTTAAAAGTATAACAACCGGAGCAAAAGGATGATTACAAGACGCAGACGTATAAAACAACATTCTTTCCGAACCGTTCTCGTAATAGGCTTTAAGTAAAAAGGAGCTACGTTAAAGTAATTCTATTCTTTATTCTGACGTATAACGCAGTAGATATATGATTGTAATATATGTATAATCCTAACAAATACAGAGGACTAAGGCTTTAAACTAAACCTATTTTCTTAAGACCCTTTGCTTCTAAGTTCATTTAAGCTGGTATTGTCGCGGAAATTCTCGGAAACTACGATTTAACAAAAAGCTTTGCGCTGTGGTATGCAACTATGCGTGTAGGAGCGCAAATGAGACTTTGTCTTTGGATGCCTTAGCCGCAACATGGCCAAGAATATCTAGTTATTAACGCACAATATAATGCAGGGGTTACTGGCTAGTCATTTCACGTACAGATTTATATATACGATATCTATCAGAAAAATAGCCAGTGAGATCTGAAGTCAAAGGAATTTGATACGTAATGCTGGAGTTTAATCTAAAGACCAAGCGTCTCGTTATTCTGCGCTTTTTGATATCAAAATCGTGTGAATTTGATTCATTTATTTTATTCAAAATAAAATACAGATAACGTTACATAGTTACCAATTACAGCTAAGTCTTTATTTGATATTATTTAAGCTATGTTTAAATTTAATATTGCATATGATTAATTAGCACAAATCATTTCAACAACAGCTAAATACTCCGTAGAAATCATCTTAACAACTTTATAGTGCTTTTTAATTATAATCCAGCCCCATTATCAACTAACATCGCCAGTTATAAACCATCGTAAATGCGCGCAATCGACGCAAGGTAAATGACTGCAACCATTCCGCTTCGTAATAACCGCCGGAACTAAATATACACCTTATTTAACTACATACAGAAATGGCCATCGTATTTCTGAACTATAGTTCGAGCGTACTAAAATTAATTTCAACAGTGTCAGAATCTTTGCTTTATTTTCTGGAATAGATATAATGTTTACGTTAACGTAATTGGCTAGATTTATTTTTGGAGGCTAGAGCATAAGTGTGCTGCGAGTTGTTTCAGAACTCTCATGTGGGCATACTTTGTGGTATTTATAAAATTCGTGCGCTTTTAATAAAATCCCTTTATTATTTTGTTTGTTGGTATATTTAGTTATACTCACGAATACGAAGAATCTATTTATTCCATGTAGTCAATTAGGAATGAATTAGCGTACAAATGAAACGTTTATGTCCATATATCGTTATGAAAAATAATATTTAAGTTGTAATGTTCTATGAATTTATAATATTTTTTATTTAATGAAATAAAAATTAATATACTTAGTTAAAACTATTTTAGTTTGTGAACTCGGATGTGGCAGAAAAAGTCAGTAATTTTTACGAAACAATTAATTCGAGCTTAAATATTATTTCTTAGAGCTACAATATGCCTCTCTCTCTGAAAGTATTTTTTTGTGGACAATGCACCGACATAGTGTAATTATAATTAGGTACAAAAAATAGCATAATGTAATTTTGTAGACTAAATATATTTTATAATTTTGAACCATGATTCAAAAAATAATTATGTACCATCCGAACGAAACCACACCATAACACTATTAAGGAATCCAAAAAAAGCCACTTCAATTATGAATTTCTGTTGCGGCTTTTGTAGCCAAAAATAGGAACAAGGTGGATTCCTGCTTTACAAAGTTTATCAAATAAAAACTTTCATAATGTTTCATGTCGTACAGCAGTTAATATAATTTATGATAACGTATATTGTTGATGACACTATGAGAAATGAAACGAAGATATTTGTTATTTAATCTTCGTAAACATATCTGCATGTTTCATAATTCGCTCATCCTACAAGAAATGTTTCAAACTACTGAACTATCAACGGTATAATGTAATAAATATATTTTAAGCTCAAGTTCTAGTATTCGTGCGTATACATTATAAGATTACCCGCCCACATCTTTTGGAAAATAAGCGTCAGAATATCTTCTCGCCCGCCATAAAAGACAACACCCTCTGAATCATTTACGGACAGGTTTGCGTCGCTGAGTTTAAATCATTGAAAAGATTGATGAAGTATTCAGGAAACACAATGTGGGCAGTAAAAATCTGTGTAAATTCGTTTCTGCTGTAATGATGGAAAAAAGTGTTGTAACCTGCTTTTAAAGACAGTTCCTGGACTATCCCATTCAATAGTTCGATTTATACTTTTAAACTGTTAATCCAACTCCACATGCTTCCAAATGAGCTCGGAATAAATGGACTATGTGTAAATAAAATCGATTTTCTCAAAACCCGCGGGCTGAAGGCTAACTGATAGCATCGAAATAAATATTTATTTGTTTTATGTAAATCATAAACATTTGTAAGCGTTTTGAATATTTCTTTGTGGAATGTAACATAAAGTACCTTATGATTTCTAATCATTTTTTTTTATGTTTGCAAAAATGGGGGTTACTACGTAGACTGTGTATTTATTACTAGTGTTTTGGGGCATAGATATTAGATTCTAAGAGTAAAATACTGATTTAAATATAGTAGTGGTCTTCTGGTGGTGGAAATATGACCGTCGACTTTAATATATAATGTAAAACATTTAAATTTTTCCTTACTTCTTCTCTATATGAACTTTAAGCATGCCAAATCGTACACTCATCGGTAGGTACGCGCAATGGGCTTAATCTTTTTGCACTCCTTGTCTACATAATTTTAACTGTGGAAAGTTTCATACTCATCAGTCTGCGTAATTTTCGTAAAAAGGGGTACAAAGTTTTTGCTTTATTTTTTTTAATTTATTTTATTTATTTATTTGGGAAACAAACAAAACAATTTATGACTATAAATAAATGAATGTAAATTAAGGTTCTTAATCCAACACAGTTTCCATTAATAGGTAATACATACATAGATGAGAGTAGACGAAAATTAATTTACAATAGTACAAATTAAAAAATAGCAAAAAGAAAATAAACAAACAAACTCAATCAAACGTGGAAAATAATTCAATAGAGACAAGTATCTAAATTATCCACAATAGCAATTAATGCCTTCCTGTAGATGTGTAACGATTGACAAAATATATCGATATCGGAGATTAAAGCAAACTTATTATTCTTAACAGTTGCTCTACTAATACAAATATTAGAACCATAATTAGTTTTAGACGCAGGAGCCTCAAACAAACATTCCTTACGTGCACTAATCCGGGGACATTTTAATGAAATTTCACCTAAAAGATAAGGAGAGTACAATATGTTTTTTACTTGATAGCCCTTGTCAAACGAAATGGTTGTTTGTATGATTGAAATAGTATGTTCAGCTGTTGATACGTTGCAAAATCAGGTAATAGGAAAAATCTTAGATAGAGTGCGAGCGCAGTGGTGAGACTTCTCATAGTAACTATGAACTCTACTGTATTAATAATAGAATATTTATTTTATTTTTAGTCCATTCAGTTGTTTTAATTCTGCATTTAACTGTGTACACTGTGCAAGTATAGTAACCTTTATTTAACGCTGCAACTAGATGATGCCTGCAACGCCCACTATGCAACAAACGTAGCATTTTTTTATCGTCCTGAATCTTATTGAATAAGTTTCTGTGAGTGATGGCTACAGATACTGCCCAACTGCTGATGTAGCAAGAAAAATATTTCAGGAGCTATTTTCGCTTCCATCACTAATGTGGGTTCTTCTTGTTCACTATGTCAATAATGTTGTAGAAAGGGTTTGGTTTACATGCGTGAGCTCAACCTCCTATAAAGAGAATACAGTGCTGGAAAAATCATGTACACAAACAAACACATAGTATTGTTTGACCAGAGATTGAAATCCTAGACAGGCGGGATCAAAAATCTTCACCAAAAAGGCGACTAATGAATGTAATACCTGTCGTTTGTCGCATTTTTCAGTTACATTCCACGAAAAATCGGGATCCTTAACAAAGTACTGCGTCGAGGTAGAGCCAAGAAAAAAAAACAGAATTGAACGTTTTATATTTCCCTTTGTTTCCGGTTGTCAAAGGTAATACCACTCCAAAAGTCATCTGTTTTTTTATTCGCGCACAAAAAACATTTGGCATTCTGCAGTGTAAATAAATCTCTCAACTCTATCCATCGCCGTGTTCTGGCATGTGGTGTTTTTGCATATTGATTGCAGTTGTGTGGGTTATGAAAAACTCACAGTACATTTTGGAAGCGCTGCGGCGCGTCGCTTGTGTAAATTGCGGTGGCGCTTATAGCGTTTTCACAGTAAACTTCATTTAAGTTTATTACATTTGTTTATGATCCTGCACGTCATGTTTAAGTGAGTGCTAAAATAAAGTTTTAATGCCTTGTGCTAACGTAATTTATAATAAGGGTAATAAACAATGATCTGCCTGAAATTCGACAGCTACGCTCCATATTTTGTAATAGATGGGAGTTTCTCGTAGTCGTCTGTTATTAATGTGAAAATCGGGGGATTATTATGCCTTAACGTGTTTCGTTCATTGTTACATAGAAATACATATTTGATTTATGCTAGCATTGAATTGCGCTCATAATCCTGAGATGTTAGATGTCCTCACAAACTCTAGTAATTACACTGGCTACAATGTCGTTTAAACCAGAGGAAGGGGAATATATAAGAAGCTATATATAGAAAGCATATTGCCGATATTGACTAGTATATTTCCACAAATTATACGGAGACTTACAATTAAGTAGCAAAATATTATTATACTTACTCAAATAACATACATAAAAATAATAATTTTAAAACGATTATAATTGAAATTAACAATAAATGATATTACTGTTCGATTATTGTCCGCTTTCAATTTATTGGTTGGCAACAAATTAAGCATCGAGATTCCAGACGTTTCGTGCTCTCGTCTGAAGTCACGAACGACTGACCCTCTTAGATCCCATTTCAATTTGCTTATAAAATTATATTTATATCCATTTTGACGCAAGACTTTCTTGCTCGTTAAACAGGTTCCTAAATCATTTACCTAATGACGAGATTTGAGTGAAATTAAATCGGTTTATTTTCGTATCACAAAATTGGATTTCTTGTTATTGTATACTATATAGGTAGTTATGCACACGTACGTATAATGTTTTTATATTTGTGTGCTGAATTTTTCGAGACCGGATTTATTGGATTAATAAAGAATTTATTAATCAACAGATTATAATGTATGTCAATCTACTGGGATTATGTACTTAGAATTTACGGATTATAAATTAACATATTTAAATAATAATAACTTACTTTTATGAAATCTTTTTTTAAACGAAAATAGGTACATTATTCGTAAATAATTCAAGGCAGTGAGAGCTTTTGATGTACACATAACACATTATCCTGTTCCGCATCCATACAAGAATCACTAATGGAATCAACTAATCACCGTTGTCTCACTCTCTCCTTTACGTCAAATAAGTTTGCAAGTTTAAGAGACACATCATGGATTAAGTTAGTCAACAGTAAAACGTTAATGGTAAGGCAATATAATTGAAAATATTTACACAATTTTTTATTTTAAAATATTTAGTTACATTACATTTACTGAAATTTCGTCTCTCACGTAAAACGAACTTATCTATAACTTAATCATTCATTACGGTTAATTAATCGATATTTGGGTAAACAGAGAGAGGTAGTTAAAGCGAACACGGGCCTAGTGAGTTAGTTATTAATTATTACCTTTGATTGTGCGCGGCCGTTGTGGCTGGCGCGGTTTAGCGGTGTTGGCTGGCTGTAGAGAACAGGTAACAGATGTTTCACTTCATATGTAAATAAATAAAGGATTCGTTAGACCTAAACTCAGTGTTGGGTTTAACGTCTGTATATTACGTCAAATAAAATCCAGAGTTCACTGTTTACAATCAAAATGTCAGAAGTAATACCTACGTAAACAATAAACCTGCTACATATTATTTTATTGTCTTTAATGTTTTGTATCCATTCAAACTTGGAAATAAATTAAAATTAAGGTTTATTGTCCTAACAACGAAATGAAAAAACGTTAAGTTTTCAAATCTCATTTTTTCTCACGAACATTTCGGTATTTAATACTTGATCTCATAGGTTTAATACACGATGAAAGCTGTTACTAGAACTTCGAGGCGAGGATATAAAGTAATAATACCAGAAAAATACAAGCTACTAACCATATTATTTTCTTATTTGCCTAGAATACACAATAGGATAAATAGATGCAATTCTTATTCGGATTAACTACAAAGGCGTACATAAGACGTTAATATTGATTGTATGCGAGAACCCGCGTCATCAAAGAAGTTTACCATTAATTCGGCGTTCCTTCTTGACCCAGATTTGCCGTAACAATGGCCACAGTCGAGACTTTAGCTTTCTGCACATTACGCGGTCCTATCCACTAATACTTGTCTTTTTGAATATACTTCACCAAACATGTCTAAGCATTTTTTTTTTCAATTCGTGTTTTTCTTTTTATTATTTTACTTGACTACGGCGAAACGAGGAAGGGTAAATATTTTATTACAGTTGATTTTCAAATATAGGGTTAAGCAAACGATCAAATAAAAAAGGCAGTCATATGAATCAAATTGTTCAACTGTCTCAATTTTATATTCAGTACGATTTATATATATTTCATGAATAACTTTAATCTGCTACTTTTGTGGCTGACCGTACACGTATGTATTATAGGTAATATAGGTTTTAACAAAAGAACGTATTATGCTCACCCGCCCGTGCCAGGACCCACCCAGCTTTTCATTACGGATGGCATAGATTAAATAAGTATAATTTTTTTTTTGTGCGTATACAGTACACAGTACACATAAAGGAAAGAATTTGAAATTTTATATTTTGTCAGGAATATTAACCAATTGAAAATTACATGTTAATACTATATGTTTGATTATAATCTGTTAAACTATAACAATGAATCTATACATGATACACTATTTTAAAAAAATCGAACAATTTAGTGACCTTCCTTTTTAAGTCGCTTATAAGTATAAGAGTCTGTTTATAATTATTTGTTCGGGCGTTACGAAACTTAATTAATTACGATGCAAATTTCTCTATAGAAATTTTAGAAAATTAATAGAAAAGCTGGATAGGATAAATGATGAACTAAAACTCCATGTGGGCGAAGTCTTCGGCATGGCTAATGAAGCTTGTAAACAACAATGGTCAGCAGGCAACTAGTTATAAACTTAAAATGAGCTGTTAACTCAGCGTCAAGCTAGCTAAGACAATATCAAACTGGGTAGAGATGTTCTATGAGTGATTTACTTATTAAAAATTTCATCTTAGGTGTGTTCATTATTGTTTTTAATAAAAAAATAATTCCGCTGAACAAATTATATTTTGCGCCTTGTTTACAAATTTAAATTTTCTTGTGGAAATTATATTTTATCTACCTTTTATTGTATTTAAGATTTAGCAGATCTAGAGCAGGTCAGAGGAATTTACGTTAGATTACTATAAAAAAGAAATAAAAAGAAAATAAAAATAAACCTGGTTTCTTTACCATCCATGGCGGCTCCTTTTCGCAGTTCGTATCTATTGTTGAATTTGTATTTAAAATAATATTTTCCATCCTCCTTGTATACTTTAAGACCTAACAGATCTAAAACACTTCAAATAAACCTAGATTTATAGATAAAAGAGGTACAAGTTTGGTTCATCCAATGCAGCATTACGAAAACATGACCGAAGTTTAACACTCAGAATCCTATAAAAGCCGACCGGAGGTATGTAATGTGCTCTTTGAGACTTGGGACAGATCTATGAATTGTAATACACGAATTAATTCGAGTAAATTTAGTTTTGTAATACTGAGCCAAATCTCACACTCCTCTGCGCGCAATGTTGTTAAAAAAGGGTTACAGAGTTTTCTCCTCACCATTTCCTGATGGTAGCATATATTTTGTATCAGCTCGGATAGAGACCACCGTACAGAACATATTAAAACCCGCCATAGAGGCCCAGAATCAGCCTGTGTATATCCGGTTCTAACAAGCCGTCATAATTGTGTCGACTGCCGAGGGGTAATCCACTTACCATCAGGTGTAGTGGAGTCACTTTTCCCTGCTCGTATAAAAAAATAAAAATAAAATATTAATATAATTTATCTAACACTGAGTATCTACCCACACTATAAGTATACCATGAAAACTGTAATTACACAACACCATACTCCAGTTTCACAACTTGGAAAGATCAATATTAATGTAGGGACGGGTTGAATCTTATCACTGCTTTAAAAGCGTTGTCCAAGTTTGTTCCAAGCACTTGGTAAACTATTAAAGACAGTGGTGTATTAGTAATTTATATTGTATCCCAAATATCTTAATAAACGGAATGAAGTATTTAAATTTATTTGCACAACCTGCTCTGCCATTTGAGTAATGAAGTCAATTTGACTCGATTGGAGAGCAGTCGGAGAGGAATTTAAACACAATAAGCCAGCATTCAGGTCAAATGACGCTGCTTTATGTCGTAGGTACGTATTATATTTAATTGGTGGTGTACTTATATGACGTATGTGAATACTGCAACCAATCTTTTCCATTATTGTGTTTATTATTCAAGTCAATGAGTATTAGAGCCGCTTTTCCATTATTATGTTTATTTAAATATTAGAGGTCGCTTAAGTGTTACGTAAGCATTAAAGGCGGGTTGCGAATATATAGTTTACTAATATTCGATGACGGGCGGGGGATCTCAACCGTGGTAACTTACGACAGCGATATATAATATATTTTTGATAAATAAATAAATTTAAACGGTTTTTGTATATTTTAAGTATATACCTAAGTTATTTTGCATACCTTAGTTTAGTAGTATGGTATCAAATACTAAAATTCTGCTTACGTAATACTTGCAGGGTCCCTTATTTGGACTTAATATACCTACTTCACGATTAATATCATTATGTATGTAAAAGTATGTACTAATCCTCTAATTATATCATAATTGATTTATTTTATAGTGATATTATTTGTCTTATCTCGATTATGACGTTTGGGTGTAACAATAAATATCACTAGAAGAATTTTAGTCTGCATCATGTACGTTATTTTGAAGTGGATGCATTTTATTCCTTAAGACATATATTGTTTGCGATATCATGAAAAGAGAGATATACATTTGAAAGGCGTATAAACAGCTCACACAACGATATTATGGTAAAAAGCGGACCGCGCATATTTCTGAGTATTTGATTCGACTCAGGCTTTCCACTTGTATAAGCTGGTTTATCGAATTTAAAATTCAGTTCGGTTGGTGAATGGAGTGTATAAATCCTTTATCGTGGCGGTTGGCATATAGGTTGGACAAACGAGTGCCTCTCAAAGATAACGAGCGGCTCCCTCACCATTATATTAACGCTATTGAGTTACTGAACTTGGTTTATTTCACTCCCAGGTGAATACCTGGATGAAACTGTCCCTTGAGATGTGCTGTAGTTGGTATTTAGTTGTGGCAGAGAAATTATTTATGATGACTTAATCTTTATCACACTTTATAATTGGCTTTTTGTACTAACAGTTGTAATATCAAAAGGTTTAATAAAACTTTTTAATATAATTGCACATAGTGTAACTAACTAAGTACATTCTTTACTGAAAAAAAAAGTTTTATTAATAAACAGAAAACGTATTAATTCTCAGTTTATTAGTTCTAGAGGAGATCAATTCAAACTCAAATAATTTACCTCATTATAAAATAAATTTGGACATAAAAAATAAAGAAATATATCATATAGTAGTTTACTGCATGGAGTAGTTACTTATGGCTACATTAACTGTTACTCGTATATCGATTGGTTGAAAACGGACGAATACTATTTTGAGTAGGAAATTTTATTACAGGCCATTAACCGTCCGCTGAGGAAGGGTAGAGTGTATTCTCTTTTTATTTAGGTGGTAATTAAGCTAAATTTACCGTGTGGCCTACATCAAGAGGGGACATCAACGGTCGGCACAGTAAAAAATTTCACGAGCCGAAGTAACGGATAATATCGTCCGACGCGATAATGCAGGCCATGTCAAGTTTTAATTCCATAAAAGTTTCGTGTCATTGTGAGTTTGCATGTATATAATAAAAATATGGAAAGAAATATTTCATCCATATTTACAATAAATAAGTACATCGAGCAAAAGGTTGAATTTACTTTTATTGTCAACGGAGTGAGTGTATATTGTGTAGTACTCAAAACCTGTTGATATTTGTGTTCAGATTTTATTTTCCAATTGTACTTAAATGTTGTCGTCCTTTATTTATTATCCATTCTCCTCTTGCATAAGTAGATAATGGTATAAAAGGAGGAGTTGTTTCTCAAGGGGATTATTTTGCGTCGAAAGATTCGAGTGAAAGAAAATCGATAGAAACTTTTTGTCCCTGTTTGTTTCGCGTGTGTTAGGCATCTCTGTTTTTCACTACTTCCAATTTATGTCAGTAGTTGTTGATTTTAACTTGGAGAGAAATGCTCGCGTGCATGTAACTGATATATTTATGCGTTGTAATTATCAACTCCGCCGAATATTACCTATTTTTAAAGAATCTGGAACGAGTTACATCTGTTTAAAAGCAAACGCAGTAGACGCGTAATGGTTTACCTACATTTTGCAAGAACACATTTATTGCGTTCGGAAATCATTCAGTCGTGTTTTAAACATACGAAGTTGTACGAACTGTCGGGCGTGATTTAGCAGAAAAAAAAATGTATACATGCGGTACGAAATGCCTTTACAATGTATATATAGGTGCATAGATGGCAGATCACAGGTGAATAAACTAATAAAATTAATAACGATGATATACATACGGATAAACTATTAGCAACGAAGTGCGGTCTCATTTTTGGCGCAGTTCCAAACACGTACAATGCAATATTCCGAGGGTAACAGTTGCACGTATCTGGGCTGAACTCAACTTCGTGATACATATTTTAAAATACGTCGATCAAAGTATTATATTAATAGCCAATGGCCCCATTGTCAGTAAAGTACTATAAATAGTGGAGACAGGGTGTGGACAATTTCGCCTACTGGATGAGTGACTGGCTTTACTAATGCGGTGCTAATGTATCTTAGAAAACTTGGATGAATGCGAAATCGAGTCAAAAATCGTCTGCCTATTCTCAAATCTTCACACATAAAGGTCAGTTATGCACGTATTTTGTCCTGTATTAGAATTAAAAAACGAATGATTCTTACTATCCGGTGAACCAACAGCCATAAATGCCATTTTGCTTATTATATTTAATCCTTTTATTTTGTAAGTTGTAGTTCTATAATTTTAATATTCTAAACATTGTTTTCCAATAAGGGAGCGCCGTTTCTACAAGAAATTAATCTCGCGGCGTGCACGGGCTTGGCTGATAGGATCGTCATTTTTAATATCCCATTGCATTAATCGTTATATTATAATTATTACATATGAATACCAGTCAATTAATAGAAAATAGATATCTATTAACCGAAATGAGATATTAATCAGTATCAAATCCAGGGCGGTGTATAGTTATGCAACGGGCTAACATCCGGAGCGTTCAATCATTCAAATGTCAGTGAAAACTCAATGTCAATTGATAGATAAAACTATTTATAAATCGCCTCACGAATCTTTCTATTTTCGATTTCATCCACAGATGGTGGTTCAGTTAGTATTTAGTGTTGTTTTTATCGATATGATGCAGATCAGGCAGATGCAGGCCGCTTTCGACAGGTTCGTCTGGAAATTTTTTGGCGAGGCCTATATTCAGCAGTGGAATTTATGTGGCTGTTGATGATTAGCGATATTAATATTAGTCATCTCTACTATAGAACATCAATTGAGTTGGCAAATGGAGATCCATAAGTGCTATTGTTTGTTTACGTTTCAAGGTATGTGTAATCGGAAAGTCTATTAATGAGAACTCAATATTTCCGTGATTTGGAAAACGGCCAAAGTCTGGAAAACAATACATTTACCTCGCCGTGAGTTGACTTACTTTTGAAAAACAAAAGTGAACGATTGATCAAAAAATTCGATTCAATGACAGTTAATTACTAATATACTGTATATCCCCGATTAGAAACACGATTAAAGGCATTGACGTATATGCTATAGACACGAACGTCCAGATAAAGTATTTGTTCAAAATCTGAT
The DNA here is from genome assembly GCF_014839805.1 of Manduca sexta. Taxonomy (NCBI): domain Eukaryota; kingdom Metazoa; phylum Arthropoda; class Insecta; order Lepidoptera; family Sphingidae; genus Manduca; species Manduca sexta. The sequence continues at coordinate 8,709,876 of NC_051131.1, forward strand.
CCAAAATGGCAACCAAAACGTCACTGTTATAACCTATTTATTCACTTGAACAACAAATCATTTTACTTATTTGACTAATATTTTTTATTCAAATCCAGGTTTACGCTTAGACTCGAGTTTTTATATCATGAGCGCCATTCCGTATACAACCACAAGCTGCTAATATTGACCATACTAAAGTCAGTTAGAATGGATTTCAGTTCAAATCATTTGAACACAGTAAATGTTCGGAACGCCTAATCAAGTAAGTACGTAGTACATATTATATCGATGTTTAAAGGCAAGTATTATGTTTCCAAACTTTGTCAACCTGGTTAAAAGTTGGTTGATAAAGAACTAAAGGTGAAAGTCTGTTATTTTTTTAGGTGCATTGTTTTTGTTCATAATACCTAACTCAAATCTACACTCCATATAACATGAGTTCTAGTTCATTCTATACTATAAAGTAAACACCAAGATTTACTACCACAATATTACACTTACTGGAACACAACTTTTGCATTATCGGTTTCAACATTTGTGGCTAGTCACCATTAATGTTACTATTAATACGATATAGAAACTTATAAATATTGAAAATAAACGCTTTAGCTTTTCACATTTCATAACTTCAATACATTATACGTTATTTATTATTGATTTTGTCCGCAATTACCTTATTTATATGAAGTTATTTTGTTGCATAAAGAATTTAAATGTATTTACTTTCCTGTGTACATATTTGGTATCTCATGCACGGTGTTAACTTATGTAAGCAATCCTAAAATATATAATAATAATAATATCAGCCCTGTATCATATACTATCCCACTGCTGAGTACGGGCATTCTTTATAACTGAGAGGGATTAGGCCTTAGTCCACCACGTTGGTGCGGATTGGTAGACTTCACACACTCTCAAAATCCATATTGAGAATTTCTCAGCTATGCAGGTTTCCTCACGATGTCTTCCTTCCTTTGATAGACGTATAATATTATCCTACAATACTAAGAAAGCTAGTTCCACGTAATGGCGTTTTAAATTTGAATATTTGATAGATAAAAGCGCGTAAACAACTACATTGATTTAAATTAATTTGTTACAAAGATAAACCAAGCTTTGAATAAGAACTTATATAGGGGGCATTCCACGTGAAGCGGGCACGAAAAAAAACTCGATGTCTCAGATTTTCGTAATATTTCATTATGTTATACCTGTATATGTCCTCGATCCAGATACAAAATATTATTAAAGTATAAAGCCTGGTAAGCGAGTTAAAGGACTTTGAAGTTTTGACTGGCCGGCTGGTATACGCCACTTCGAATCCAATTATCAAGTTTTTAAATGTTACAATAAAATAAATAAAGCAATGAAATAAATACTTCATTTAATGAGCTTTATTATTGTATTTTTGGAAATTGAAAAATGAATTTTTTTCTTTCAAAAAAATGTGTTTGAAAGTTTCAAACTTGAATTTCACAAATTTGGCATATTTATATTTTTTTTATTTTTTTTCTAAAAATAGCTACTATTGTATAGATAATCCCTGCGAAGTTTCATAATGGGCTGAAAAGTAGTTTAGGAGCTAGACCGATTACAGTGCCGAAGCGCGGCGGTCGCCAGAAAGAGCGAAGTAGTAAAACTTTCAATTAAACGAAATACTTTCGATTAGAGTATTTTATCATGTTTTGCATCGCTCTAACGATTCAATTACATCTGATTATAATATAAAAAATATATTTATATTACTGACGGTGCACAACAACATTTGAAACTTGGCAAGGATAATATATATATACAATATTGGCTATTTTAGTAGAAAAAGTTATTATATAAATATGCCAACTTTGTGAAATACAAGTTTGAAACATTAAAATATATATGAATAATAATAATAAATAGTAGTAGTAATAATAATATGAGTTTGTGGCATTGATGTTCTAGCCTACATGTATAAGCGGTCGGGTATCGTGATGGCTTTGTTTAATGCGTTATGTAAACTAGCCTGTGTCTCCAGGCGTTTTAGGTTACCACCGAGACCGTCAAATTGCCCTTCTGCCATGTGAAGTGGCACGAAAATGAAATTCTGCATCTTTACCACAATCCTGTTTGAAATATAACAAGTTAATACAATTAAATCTTTTAAAATGTTGTTGTGCACCGTCAGTAATATAAATATATTTTTTTATATTATAATCAGATGTAATTGAATCGTTAGAGCGATGCAAAACATGATAAAATACTCTAATCGAAAGTATTTAGTTTAATTGAAAGTTTTTACTACTTCGCTCTTTTGGCGACCGCCGCGCTTCGGCACTGTAATCGGTCTAGCTCCTAAACTACTTCTCAGCCCATTATGAAACTTCGCAGGGATTATCTATACAATAGTAGCTATTTTTAGAAAAAAAAAAAAAATATAAATATGCCAACTTTGTGAAATTCAAGTTTGAAACTTTCAAACACATTTTTTTCAAAGAAAAAAAAACATTTTTAAATTTCCAAAAATACAATAAAAAAGCTCATTAAATGAAGTATTTATTTCATTGCTTTATTTATTTTATTGTAACATTTAAAAACTTGATAATTGGATTCGAAGTGGCGTATACCAGCCGGCCAGTTAAAACTTCAAAGTCCTTTAACTCGCTTACCAGGCTTTATACTTTAATAATATTTTGTATCTGGATCGAGGACATATACAGGTATAACATAATCAAATATTACGAAAATCTGAGACATCGAGTTTTTTTTCGTGCCCGCTTCACGTGGAATGCCCCATAGGCTATTTTTATATAAAAAAACCTACATAATGGGAGTCGTATTCTATAAAAAGACTTTCATGTGAGCAAAGACACGAGCTAAAGCTAGTAGGCAAACAATATTGTTATTCATTTCATAATAAAACGTATTTCCATTTTTGAATAGTGTGAAGTTTATACCCTGCAAATAAAGTAGAAAATGGAAAGGATTCTTAAACCATTTGGTTTTTACTGGTTTGAAAGTTATACAATAACGTACATCATATAATACATAAATCAAACAAAACAGAAATATAGGACGTACTTAGGTAACGTGAAATTTCGTAAACAACTTTGTTTATTGGAATTAAATTATTCCTGGGCGTATAGTGTGGATAGTGTGGTGTTAGGTAATGTTAGGTCCATACGTAGGTAAATAATTTTCATAATAATTGTTTTCGAATACACATTTACAATCTGATTTGCTATAATTCTTTCCGTAGAATTATCTACAATATATCTTGACAATCTCGCTGATCGTGGTCTAAATCCGTAAAAGCGGATTACAACCAAGTTCGCTAGTTCCGTGAAACTAAAACGGCCTTTAGTGAATCAACGACTCGCCGAGAGTTCCAAGCGTTTATAGCGATTGAATATAAACTCACCCCGTCTGTAGATAACAGCGGTAGCGTTCATGCCTATTACTGAAATGAATGTAGTTCTTGATGTAAAAATAATAAGTATAAGCGACTTTATTTAAGTAATAATTAAATATTCTCATGTATCTTGACATATCATAAGTGCAACTATGTTCGCCTACGTGATGAATAAAGCATTTTAATTTTATTTTATAGAAGTAATCGCTAAAATACATGGGCAAAACACAAACGTTATTATGACAAGAATAACAATAACTTTCTTGCAAATGAGGGAACTGGCTGTTAGTATTTGATGCCGTTAAATATGTTGAATATTAAAATTCAGTTCGTTAATGACCGCGGTCGAGCGCGATGCATTGGATTAATCGGCGCTTTTATGATTTTCATTTATCGAATCGAATTTTCGGTGCTGCCATAAAAAACTGAAATATTCTGAGTTGGTCAATATGTAGCTAGTGATAATTAAAAAACTAACCTAGAAAGTCCATATAAAAAAACATTTTTCGGAAACACTCATGCTTTGTTTACCAAAATAAACACTGGTAATGGAGCGGCACCCCTGCCAATGAGCCTAGGAAGAGTGGGCTGTTAGCTAAACTAAGATCATCACCTGCTCTTAAGTAAAAACACACACATCACGCCTTTATTCTCAATGGGTAGGCTGAGATGTAGGTAACAAGGGCACCTACTTTTCGCCAAGTATTTTCTGTCCTATATGTGAATTTTGATGGGACGAGCCTATTGCTATATTTTATTAAGCAGATGCTATGTGAAACTCTTTATAGTCTAAGGATCACAAGTGTTAAATTTTAGGTGTAAAGAAAATTACAAATACTTGCATGAATCAGTACGTTGCGAAATGGGAATAAGCGTTATGTAAAAAATTACGGACGCTGAATACAATACCATACAAATCGTGGTGTTGGTAAAATCTGCAGTTCAGTGTTAGTGTATAGATGTGTAAGCAAATTCAATTAAAATTTTACGGATCATCTGTCACAAATGTAAGCACTAGTCTAAGATTTTATTGTTAGGTTAGTTTATATGTTTGGATTTACATTGTTGATGTGCCTAAATAAATAAATATATTTAAAAAGGAATATTTCATAAAATTAATCATAATATACGTGGGTATAGTTATATGAAAAAAAAAACATTCATAATGCAGATCAATCGTATCTTTCGTCCTATTCGTGTTCCATAAACATAAACAAGAAAATTTCATTCTCTCGACACAAATTCATTTTAATATGCATAGCTGTATTATGAAGTAATTTAATCTAAACAATGAAGCCGCTTCATCACTATCTACATTATTTCGATACAAGCTCTATACACTAAACCCAAAGTAAAGTCAACATGCGCGGTAACCTAGGGTGGGACAACATGATAACAATTCAGAAGCGAATATTTATGTATAGGCTCCAAATATAATTTTAACGTCAATAATTTTGTGACGTCACACTGCTGTCGCTGAGGTTTCACTTCTGTACTGTTAGATTTTAGCGTTGATTTACTTCCAATATTGAGACACCATGCGGCCACTACTGCCATTTACAGCACACCTTCACGATGAGTTTCTAGGCGCATCGTATCTCTAATACGGGTTGCAGAACAAAAACTAAGTGTAGTTAGTTTAGGTAATAAGTGGTAATAAGTGAGAATAGGTTAGTTTCGGTATGAACAATATCTCAGGGATGCTGGCTAAGCTAACTTAGCTTGGTAGCGGTCTGCAACCCGGATAATAGAGTAATTATTTAATGTTCAATCGATGTTGCACCGACGAAGATTTCCGTTCCTGTCTCAGTCTCACTTTAAACTTTGCAGGAATATGAAGTACCTAGCCTATATTGTGTTGATCCAGGACTTGAATCTTGATATTGAACCCCGAATTACATCTAAAACAATTGAGCCTTTTCTGAATTAATCTATATATTTACGAACTCTCACATTTATATTAATGTTTTATCACAGAAGACGTCCACATCTGGCTTTAATGCGCTGTAATTTGCCAGATTCTGGAGCAGAGGTATAAAATTGAAGCACGTACAATATTGCAACAGTTAAATAATAAGGATTTGTTGTCGCCCGTGATCTCTACAAAACTATATCTATTCTCACAGGAAAGGTAAATCGGATTGCATCACAAATACTAAAATGTACGGACATAATATTAATCATAAAATAAGTAAAGTAGGGAAATTCGCTAATATCTTATGAATTACGTTACAATAGTACACGATACTGGGCATCAAACAAGTTACAAAGTGGGCCGCGAAACCACAGAATGGCCTATTTCCAGATCTCCGTCTTTTGATGTATTTATTAATGTAATTAACTCTTTGTTTCCTGACAAAGCTTCCGAAATGGATGAAATGTGAAACAAATTGGTAAAAGTGTCGTGGAAAACAGACGTTAGGCACCTTTCTATTGGTTTTTATTTAATAGATATCGATGCATTCTATTGTAGTCTGTTCACACTTAAAATATTAATACGCCACCTAAAGACGGCAAATCATATTGACCTAAATGTTTACTATCTTTAAATAAAATGCTGAAACGTTTCTTTGTTCTTCGTGCTGGTATAGGGATAGGAATCCGAATTAGACGATTTGTATCGTCTAATTCGGATTCCAGTTTATTGTAGGTGGATTGACAGAGCTATGTCAGCTAGAGTTGAATTTAAGGTAGGACAGCTGTGGTTAAAACTAGGACGGAAGTAAAAATGTTACTAGATCTGATTTGGTCTATCGATTTTTGGCTATCTTGACTTGTGAACATGAATGAGTCAGGGTAATTGTTAGGGTAATATACAAATTGTAACAAAATTTCCTTAAATCTCGAAAGGGGTTATTCCACCCATAAATCCGAACAACTTTTACCATGCGTTTTTTATTTCACAAAAAAACCCGCTGCTCCATATATTTTGATTGAGTAGTTATGTAAACTTTAGTTGTTTATTAAGGCAGGGCATAAGTATTTTAAGGTAGGGCATTGCCCCACAATGCCCCCCCCCCCCCAGCTACGGCCCTGCAGCTAGAAAAAGGGCAATAATTCTGAACTTAAATGTATGTATTTGAGGCGTCTGTTTAGACATCCATTGTTTATTGTATTATTATGCTTGGTGCCTGGTTTCCAATAACGTCATAATATATATTATTTCTCTGCATACAGTATGTCAGATAACGCCTAACGAATATGCTGCCTTTGGCAAAATGAATACAATTTTATTAGACGTAAAATAGCATTTGAAATTATCTTATTGTATCAGCCAGATTTTTTGCACTTCTTGACTTTATTGCCATACTATTATTAGAATCAAGTGTCACAGCTATGATAAAGCTTTCAATTTCATATTTTATTCTCTTTCCAGGCACATTCTGCCAGACCGTGACAAATTTATTTTCTATTCCACATTCGGTAACAAAATTCGGTGAAATAGATTTACGTGGAATAAGATAGGCAGTCCAAAACAGTATAGCAGAATCTATCTTTGACGTCTAAAAACAACTAATAAATCCGCATTAGATAAATTCAAACCACTAAACATGAGTTGTTCGGACAGTTTTAATTGCTCTGGTTCCAGATGCTATAAAGAAATCGCTATTCAAACTATTTCGAAAAAGATTATGAAAATACGAAATATATAATTTTAGCACAATGTGCTAAGCGGCACTTCTTAACACGATCCAACTTATGGTCCAGCAAATCGAAGTTTGGCATACTAATTATGTGATAAAGAAAACGCATTTAACATGACGTGTGGGAAGATCAACTCGATGTGGTTAGTAACCAAGTAGAAGTGTGACTATCAGACGTACGTTATTACTGAGACGTTTTTACTTACAAAATCATAGGTTTCACTCACAAATAAAGATTTTAACTTATTTTTTCTGTCGTACAAAGCAGGTCTCTGAATTATTTATTAAGGCATTTTAGAGTTGAAAAAGAAGCGCAAAACAACTGAGCGTGCAACGGCAGCTGGCAGATGCCAGCGATACTGCTGAATATTTCATAATAAATCATTCAAAAATATGAAATAAGTTTTAAGCTCTACTATTGTTATACAATTGAAAATCTTAGTTTGTTTGCTGATAACAAATAATTGCCATTTACAAACTCCAAAGAAATGTGATAATTGAATGTAGTTCGATTCATATAATTCTCTTTCGAGGTTATGTCACCAGAACAGCTAAGAACAAAGATTATAGTGTACGATATTTAAGTTGCAACATCTATGAAAAGTCTTAGTGGGTGGTTTAAAATTCAGATTTTCTAATCTCCAAGGAGTTTAAAAATTTCATAATAGATGTAGAAGCGTAGGAAGGCCTTCTATTAAAAGTTATAACTTGAGAAAGGTCATATGTAGGCTGTTCAGAATTATGGATTGCGGACGGTCGTGGGAGAAACATCCAAACCATGAAGTGTATGCCCTCTGCCTAGATTAATAAGAATACAAACAAACTACTTTGCTTAAATAAGCGCTAAAACGTAAGATATTTTTAATGTTAAAACAAATGCTTTGTCATTTTAAAAAATACACACACAAACACTATCGCCTTTTATTCTCGAAGAGTTAGGCAGAGGTGCCACAGGCGAGGGTGCACACTCATTTTACGCTGTATGCATTCCGTATGGTTTGACAGAAACGAGCCTATCATCATATGGGTACTAGTACCAGACTCCGGGCTGATACTAAGTAGAAAAATACACATCACATTACCCGACGCGAGAATCTAATCTGAGACTGCCGCTGTAGTCATACCGTAATACTATATAAAACTACGCCACCCAAGACGTAATTTAAAAAATCTAGTAGAATAAAATGCCTAGTATCTTACGAAATTAAATAGTACTTACTTCATAAATAATTGTTCATTTTGTACCATAGTAAACATGCTCTCAGAAGGGTAATTATTTTGAGAAGTACGCTCCGATCTCAAAACTTGTTAGTTTAAAAACAATTCTAGCGCCTTCTTGAAGTTGAAAATAAAGCCTTTTGATAAAGTCTCATTATTGCTCGCAGAGACAAGTATTCGGAGACAGATGAACATCTTAAGGTAATCTAGTAAGTTCAGATTTTTTCATAAATAAATTTGAGATTTAATTAAAACATTTTCTTTGCCGACTCGTTGTTTTTTGGGCTTCGAAAAATCGGGAATTTTGTTTGTTTAAATGAATTGTTTTAAAAGTTTTATTTATGTTTTGTAATAAAGCTACAGCCAGTAAGGAACTTTTGTACCGAAAAGGGTATTTCACAAGGTTGACCCGCAAGCAACATCTAGAATTTTTAAATTAATAAAATACTTATAAAAAAAATTAAGTGGGTTACTTATATTTATCAAATGTATTACACCATTGTTTCTAAAGGCTGGATAAAATAAGCAGTCGTTGAATAAATCATTGAATCCTTAGCCTCAAATATGAAGGTTCGTAGCTGTCCTAAGGGATGTGTAATATGCGTAACATATTGCGGTAATCAATCTGTGAGCTTTGTTTTCGCTTCAGCGGTCGGTGATATGCGTAAATGTATGCTTTACCTCGTGTGTCGTACGCAGATATGGCTGAAAAATCGTCTCCCTCAAATAATTCATGTTTTCACTGGAGCGTGTGCTGAGGCGGCAAATTTTTATCTTTTATAAATTCGATGATTCAAGGAAGTAACGGTTACAATCACTCATTTAATTCGATTTTCAAAAATTCACATAAATATAATTTATTCAATATAAGGTCAGTCGGGGTAAGTGCGCCATAAAATTATCATAGCTGGATTCAATGCAAAATAATTTCTTTTTGTGCTGACTTAAGAATGTAATTTTATTAATTTAAGAATATTTGGTATGTTGTGATAACGACCTATAGCCATTCAAGGAAATCAGACAATAATTTAATAATATTTTGCTTAAAGTAAAAAAAGATGGTAGTAGGCGCACTTGCCTCCGGAAATGGGGTAAGTGCGCCTGTGTAAAAAAAAACGTCAATATTAAACATTATAAAGAAAACAATCATTTTAGTCCATAGAAAAATAAGTTTTACTCGCATTGCTCTTGGATAATTTTTTATAACTCAATATTGTAACAAACTATGGCTGTCAAATCAAATTCGGGGCAAGTGCGCCATATATTTGTAAACCAGGGCTTCAAAACATTTTACCAATTTTGTTTTGCTATATTCAGGTATTAATATTAGAGTTTTATTTGTGGATATGTTGTTATAAAGAAATGGTAGCTTTAATACGAAATCCATTTTATTTCTAAAAACTAAAAAAAAACATATAATTATGTAGGAATTACCATTTTTTAATGCATTATAACTCAAAAACTTAGAATTTGACCTTATAACATTTCTCATTTCTTCTTTTGTAAAAACGAACCATTTAAAACAAACAAATATCCGACGAATTAACTAATATACCTTTTATTTAAGTCGGCTCAAAACAAAATACCTTGAGTACAAAAATGATGCTGTTACATTTTAATAATAATAAGTCATATTAGTAAAACTTATTCTCAAAAAAGGTTGGTAAAATATGGTTTAGGGGTAAGTGCGCCATACGACTATTAACTGTGGCGCACTTGCCCTACTCGACAATTTTGAGGTGCATTTTTTCGCATTGCTAAAAAAACCTTTATTTTAGTATATACAGATAAAATTCGGGCAGGAAGTTAAAATAAAAGGTTTAAACTATGTACTAACCTTACTGGTTTACAGAAATATGTTAAATATCTTGAAATATTTGATGTTATCTTTCACGGGGTCATCTCTGTTTACAGGTCTAAATGACACTTAAAATAAAATGGCGAATAAATCGTATTAAAATGAACAGAGCCATTTGTGTTTTTTAGTGGAACTGCATTTCAGTTAGAAGCATAGATATAAGATTGCGATAATTGTATAACATCAATAGTTTTCGATTTTTTTAGGGCAGGTGCACTTACCCCTCGGCGCACTTGCCCCACCTGACCTTATCTGCTTTAAATATTGCACCTGTTCCTAATTTATCTGCATTAAAACATTGTACGGGCAGAGGTTCGTTCACATAGAACGACCATTAAAATTTAATCTTCTTAGTGGACTATGTCCTGTGCCACGGAGAGGAAGGCAGTATCCGAGTCTACGTAGCTAATTTTAATCTAACCTATCTCGGTAACTGAGACCATGTTTGCTTTCTGAGTGGAGAAATCCCGTCAAAGCCTTAGAGTATCGAATAATAAAGGGATTAAATGTTTATGGAACGATCCGGTAAATAATTGTAGGGAATAGTTCATTGTGAAACGTAATACCATCTCTTATATGCTTGGACGTTTAAATAGTGAATCAATAATATTTCAATTATATTATACTGTTTGTATCCAGTTATGTAGTTCAGAATTTAAAAAAATAAAGGATAACAATGAAATATTGCTAAGTTTCAAATTAATATAATATTAGCCATGTAAATAACCCAGCTGTTTTGAAATCGTGATAAAAGTTTCCTTGCCGCCCAGAAATATATTGGTTTAGTGTTGCTTACATGATTATTGATAGTGTTATAGTTGATTTTATATTTTTTTAATATTTGTTTAAGGTATGAAAATATTATGCATGCGAGTAAGACATATTTTAGATTGAATTAGTTTTTAGGAATAAAAATAAATAAATAAACATTTTATTTATTTCTTATGGTTGTTAATGCCTTATAATAATGTGGATAGGCAGGTGTGTGGTATTACAAAAAATAATATGTGGGTTAATTAAATTAGCTTTACTTAAAAAAATTAAAGACTTTCACTAACAACTCATTATTATTTATCCCTACCATTTTATAGTTTTATATCACAGAATTCAACTGTTTGATTAAATGATTAACAATACGTTTAATATTTAAAATCCCTTAGTAAAAATCTAATATAAAGTGTCTGTGCTCTACGCTCTACGCGAATTCAACTGTTTGATTAAATTATTAACAATACGTTTAATATTTAAAACCCCTTAGTAAAAATCTAATATAAAGTGTCTGTGCTCTACGCTCTACGCGAAGACTATGATAGCCGATAAATGATCTGTCAGTCCCATTGGCACGGCCCTATTATAGCGCGCATCCGCAAAGGAGCATTAAAAGTAAAGTGCATAACGGTGAGGAATAACTTTATTGCAAAAACTTTGTTACCAAGAATAGGATTTAAAAAGTGTAATGTAAACTAATTAATATAGTTCTTTAACTAATACTAAGCACTATTAAACTAATTGGCCTTACTTGGACAGATGTATTTCAGGAGGTATTTACTAGGGAACCGAGATCATCATGAGATCGCCTTAACTGAACTTTTTTAAGACGAAAAAAAAGAGTATATAATATATTTTCAGTTAGACAATTACTGTCTTTTTCTCACACGTTGTATTTGAAATCGTGGGTATATAATTCTAAATATTTATATATTTGTCCCAAATTGAATTTATGGCTTTCGAGACGAACCTTCCTGAAAATTGTTACTTTGGTGTCCGATTGTGTCAAATACAGATAATCTGTTGAAAGGCGCTTATTCCCTTTTCAATTATTTTGGGATACCCTCGTTCGATAAGTATATAGCGATCGGATAAGCAAATATTTTCTATCGTTCCACTTTTCAGGTGACGGAGAAAGCCTTAAAAAAAATTTTTTTGACGAAGATAGTACATGTTTTTGTACTTTGTAAAATTTATAAGTGTGGACTGAATTATTGAGATATAAAATTTCACAGTCTTTTTAAATAAAAATATAGTTTTTTTTTAATAAAATAAAATAATAGTCGTAACAAATATATGTTACCATTTTATATGGACGGATGGTTGGAATAATATGGCTTTTAAAATTTTAATATATTATATTACATTCCTTGGAAGTTCGAATGCCTAGAATTAAATATTTCTTTAATATTTTTGTTACTTCATATGTATTCTGCCTTTGTTTCAGTGGAAACTGGAACGTCATGGTTTGACCAGCTGTGTAGGTGTAACTTGCACGCTCTTTGTATCCAATCTATATTCCGAGAAAGTAATATGGAGAATTTTCAAAGTGTTATAAATTTTACAGGAAATATACTTGTAAAATATACAGATTTTTTTTTGATTGGATGGATTAAAATATGACCGCGCGGGTCGCTCGAATTTTTCGTCCACTGATTTATTATGCTCTTTGTGGAAGCAATCTTTCCGAGGGTAGATTTTATTTCGTAAATATATTGTAATTAACAACATTAGGTTCCGAAAAAATTGCTTTTGCATTGCTGAGGATATTGGTTGAATATATTTGTTTTAAAAATCTGTTGCTGCTAAAATAGTAGCAAGTAGTAACAAGCAAGCTGATCACCGATCTAGTCTCAGTAATCTGTCTTATTTAAACACACATGACTATATTTTTAATGTAAGTAATCACGTACACCCACAGGGGAATTGCCGATATGCTACCGACTTTAAGAAAAGGAAGGAAGCTATTATTTTTCGGATGGACCTCCAGCAATTTGTATTTTGTTCAGTTTTCCGGTCAGTTGCGCTGGGCCATTCATACCATACCACAATTTTAATTAAAACAGCAAACAACAGAACAGCAGCACTTCTTGTCAAAGCTAATTAATAATACTTGCAGCTAAACCGGTTTTTAACATTAATTAAAATGTTATTGCGAATAAATTGCCTTGTCCAAACACATAATCCAAGGAAAATACAAGAAAAATATGAACCAGTATTAATTTGCGAAATAAATTTCTAGCTGAAATAATTCTACAATGCAACAAAATTGAATTCAGAGCACGTAGGAATACCCAATGTATTGTAAGCGTCCAGAGAAAACGATAAACCGCTTACTGTCAGGCAGGTCGTTCGTTTATTCGCCGGCTTTATTCACATAAAAACAAAGCTTACAACTATAGACATTATATACATATATGTATATATTGAACTAGTGGTCCCTCTTTAAGAATTCATGAAAATCCAGTCAGCTTACACGTACAAATTCTTTTAGTTTGTTAGTTGTTACGTCTTTTATTCGAGAATAAGAAGTTTATTTATATAATATAAATTCAAAGTTTATTGCACTCCACAATCATTTTATACAAAAGATGTTACATTGACACGTGACATGCGTTGACCCTGTTGGGCGCGTCAAAATTTCAAGTGAGGGAGATACTATGTAATTAAGAACTTATATTACGTATGCGTTATATGCATGTAAATATTATTATTATTATTTTATCAACTTAAAATTACTAATAGATTTTTTTATTGCTTGTCTAAATTTTAATGTGTGTGTGTCAGTGTACAGAAAGTCCTTTAACAAGCTTCTTATTCACGGACTCTTCTTTGTTAACTTCTTTTAAAACCTGGATTTGAGGAAACATTTTAAAAACTTCAGAGTGTGACATATGTCCCTATAATGCAGTTCACAGTCTCAACCACTTCATTTCATATGGGTGTCATGAAACAGAACCGCAAAGCTTCCGTCGGTAGGTTTATGTTCCGAATGCGGTAGCTCCAGCTATTAAGATGGCGGAAACTATAAAAGTTGATTAGGATTTTGCATTACACGCTCGATTAGGATATTATCAGGTCCTTTGGCTCTCGAAAATCCACAAGAACAAGATTCTTGAACTTCTTAAGCGGCACAACAATGCTTGTAGAACTGCAAACTCAATAGTATCTGCATAATTATGTGCACTAAACACTCTCACAAATTCTCTCCATTCTGGTAAAATAAAGAAGGTACATATGAATGCGCTCAAAACTCCATCCACTAAAGGGTTGCGCGAACTGCTACAATCAAACAAAAGGAAATTAAACACTCGACTGAGCGTAATCAGCAAAATTTTTCAAATGTATGAACGTATGAATTTTCCGCTCCATTTTGCATGAAGGAATACACAGACACGATATGAAATTTCCAGCTGCCGTAATGCAAAGTTGTTACGATTCATTGCATACATTTGAGAACTTTTCTAGAATATTTTTATAATTCTTACGTAGAAAATTTATTATTTGTTATGTAAACTACAATAAAGTAGAGGTTATGCCGGCTCGATTTGAAGAAGTTCTTAAATGGTTAATTTATACTATGCTATTAGTAACAACCGAAATTTTCCATGATAATTAGTCTGTTTGTGCCCCGTAGTTCTATGCTATAGTACAGTACTCCAGTTTGAAAAACGTTGTAGTTAATGAGCCTGGTGATGCTTAATATTTGATGAGTATAAACACAATGCAGAGCGATGCAATACTTTGTATTTAAAATGCTATGTGTAGTGCTGATATTATTTTTACGTAGACCAGTCTCCCTAGTATAATAACCGGCAAACAACTTGAGCGCACTACCGCGTGATGGTAGTTTTTTTAGCTACACTTACGTAGAAAATTACCCCTACCACAAGTTGTACGTCGGCTATTTTCTTTTCTACTTATCATTCAATAACTTAGGATGTTTTGGTTATTAGGTACAGCTGCCAAGATTAGCTACTATACTTGGTTCCCATCATCCATCCAACCGGCTACTCGTTGCTATTAAGTCCAAGTATAATTATATAAAAAGAACCAAGATCTTATCCCATAAGATAATCATAGAATTCGTTCCGTTGGTCTATTCAGACGTTATAGAATAACCAAAATTCCGATGCAGCTATTTTCTTTTCTATATTACTGTTCTATATATAAACTATAAATACTTTGATGCCTATTTTTTAAACCCAAAAATACGATGAGCTCATCCAGTATCAACTCTTGCTACTGAAACAAGCTTATCGAAGTGTGTTGAGTGCACCAGTGGCGTACAAGATACAAGCATAACGTATTATACCTAATGCACTTATATATTATTATGTTGCTATCTATCTATACTAATACATACAGTCAAACAGTTTGTTTGAACGCGCTAATCTCAGGAACTATTAAAACGATTTTTTTTTTACTAGTAAGAAGGTACAGTACTCCTGAATAGACAGCATTTTATCCCGGAAAAATATAAAGCTTAACTTATCCCCTAAAGACGTTTTCACGCGGGCGGAGCTGCCAGCAATATTATATAAAAATAATAGTAGCTGTTGCCTGCTGCTCCGCCCGCGTGAATAAGTGTTTCCGGGATAAATATTTTCCCGGGATCAAACCTAGCCTGTACGCACTCAGGAGTAATGTAGCTACTAGTGAAATAATTTTCAAAATCGATTTAGTAGTTCCAGAGATTAGCGAGTTCAAATAAACATACTCTTAAGCTTTAAGATAATATTAGTATCAATTTGTGACATAATTTTATGGGTTTTACTGTATTCATGACTAAGTGATGATACAATTACATCGCTTTGAATATTTGGCGTGTATATTAGAGCTGTAGATTGAGATTCTATGTGATTTGTGATGACATGTTATGAGTAAATTGTCATATTAAAATAACGATAAAAAGTGCGCGTTGGTAATTTGCAATGACTGCCGGATCGCTGGTATATTTTAACACGGTTGTTTATAACACAAACGATCCGTCAACTAAATTAATTTCTGCCGGAAAATTGTTTTATCTTCGCGCAGCGAGTCATTCGTAGTGAAACGTGAGGAAAAAATTTAATTTGCGTAGCGTATCGAGTGAAAATGCTTTCGCAGATTTAAAGGACAATTTTAAAGTTAATCGTTGGTTTTAGTTCAAAGCTTCGTGAAGTTAGAGCGTCGTTTTTAATTTAATTCCCGACGGATAAGTTTTTCCAACAATCACTTTTTACTCAGAGTTGATTTATGATAACAGTAATTATAGGCTTGCTTGTAAAAATAAAGAGATTGCGAGTAAAGCAAGGGTATCACTAGAAAAGCCTTTACTTAATTGGTACTTATCTAGGACGAACGAATATTAAAACAGCGATTTCTACATTTTATTTTTATCGAGTATTTCATGTTTTTTGCTAGTTATGCCCGCGATCATTTTGAAGCAATTGTGTAAGACAATATTTCGCAAAGAATAATTTAATTTACGTTGATTGACAATTAGCGACTGATAGTTTGGCACAAATTAAAAGTGATGCGGTGCCGATTTATGTAAGCGCGAATATTTTTTTGGAGTACGAACTTAAGGGACAAGTACTCATTGCATAGGTAAGGTTTGGGGCAGACGCTTAGATAGTGTCTTCAATTGATAGGTACCTATTGCTTTAAATCATCCTTCCGCATAATTGGGTCTTCGCTAAAAGAAATGGAATGTCGGACCTAAAAAAACTCGCCAGGGTTTTTGTTACCCATGTTTTCCCCGTGGCGATAAAAATCTCCCAAAATTTATAGAATACCTCATCTGGCAACTATGATGACAGTCTCTATGACGTAGTAAACGACATCGTTTACAACGCCAGCACATGCTGGTCGTGCACTGAAAAGCCACGGATGCAATGTTCTGAAGACAAACGTTTGTTTCATCAACAAATATTTACATCGGGCCTTTCTTAAGGTGGTAGCTCAAGGTCCATTTTCATACATTTTGTTTCGGCTTTAATCTGGGTAACTAAACAAGTATTGGCAAGTAAAGAATTTAAATTCACGTCTAGTTAGTGATTAGTTCTCGCAGTTGAAAGAAAAACGTAAAAATAATTAATAATCATGGATATTTCGGCCTTTAAAATTTAATATGACAAAATTTTAAAGGCAGAAATATCCATGATTATTAATTATTTTTACATTTTTCTTTCAACTGCGAGAACTAATCACTAACTAGACGTGAATTTAAATTCTTTACTTGCCAATACTTGTTTAGTTACCCAGATTAAAGCCGAAACAATATGTATGAAAATGGACCTTGAGCTACCACCTTAATCATTTCAAATATTCTCGTAGGTAAAACTAGTTGTTAACAAAATTTTATGTGACTGTAGTTGTAATACTCTAAAATCTTTTACTCAGCCCTATTTTTTTAAAGATTTAAATCAACGTGTCATAATATTTTAATCAAACAGACTTAATCTTATCTTATTTAACATTATTAATATTATAAATGTATTGTATTTTATAAATATTATAAATGCAAAAGTTTGTGAAAATGTTTGGATATTTGTATGTTTGTTAGAAGTAAACGTAGAAACGACTTAACGGTTATGGATTAAATTTTGCCAACGGGTAAACCATATCCTAGATTAATACACAGGATACTGATATACCGGTAACTTACTTCCATGGAAAATAACAGGATTTTAATTTTGATTTTTAAAATAGGTGGCGCTAGAGTCGTATACTAATTTAGAGACTATTGCAGCGAGAAAGGCTTTTCACGCGCGTGAAGACGTGAGCAACACGTAGGAGTAGAATAATTGTAAATAAATATAGTGTACTAGTTTATATCTTTAGACACATTTCTTACTCCTTAAAAGTCATATAAGTACTTTGCATTATTCTCCATTTTTATGAGTACGTTTTACTCAGTCGTAAAGGGTGTGAAAGCTTTACGTACTATTATCGTGAATTTTATTAGTCGCCGTATAGGTGTTGTGTTTAGTAATATATAGTTTAATGATAAAAATGACGTGAAGGATATCGCAATGTGGGCTGGTCATTAAAGTCAATCCCTAGGTACTTCCGCTCTTTCCTATTATATATACTTTTCTTCTCCTAACAAATGCTGTGCGTAATTGTAGTAAGGAGCGCAGTGGTACTTACAAATTTGTAACAAAACTTTTACTTACAAATTCGTAAATACCAAAGACTTCTAAGAACTGTTTAATATCTTTGGTAAGTAGGTTTATGTTGTATGACAGTGCCGAATTATTTACTTAATAAATATTGTAAAAAAGGGCTATTGCAAATACATGCCTTTCATATCAAGAAAAAAAGGATTTTATGCGTGGCGGGCTAGTCCCTATTGTCCTAGTTATTAGGCACTCCCGTATCACGCATTATGCCGTTAATATGTTTTTTAAATGCATTATCGATACGAAATATACAGTATAATGATTTCTAAATTTAATATTACTTTATTTCAATAAATTACCTATTTGTTTGTATATTTAAATTTTTAAAATTATTTTATTTTGTTCTTCAAACTTTGAATTTCATATAAATTGATTTAATTTTTAACTTTTAATTTTAGGCTTTATTCAACAATACAAATTTTTTATTCTAAAACTCAATTTATTTATTTTAGTTTAATTATTTAATCATTTTTATTCTTCATGGTATTAAAATTATATACAAGTAATTTTAGAAACATTATTTATTGTTATATATAATTTACATGCAACCTTCACCTTTAATTACAATGGCACTAAGGTAGGCTAATCAATAAAAAATATATAGGTATATTCATTATATTTGCGAAAGAATACAACGATTCGTTGATCCATTCTGAAATCCATATGGTTACAGCCAGACAAAGTAATCAGATCCCTAAATGATATCTTGAAGTCCCGTGATCTGGTTATTTTTTTCGATCAGATTTGGACAAGGTAAGATCTTTCTAGATCCACTGTAATAAGGTTTTAAACCTTTGAGTCCATATCATCATTACTATTATACTTCCTGGGTTTCATAACGCTGTAATCAGATAATATACCCAAGAAAAACAGTACCTGTTGAAAGAGAAATAGAAGAAATTAAACGACGCCTAATAGTTTAATTTTATAAAAAATTTCGCACCGTCCTATATTTCTTATTGATCACCAATTGATTTCTTCCATATTCATAGATTTTTCTATCTTGTAACTTAAATATCGTAATGTTATTCAACGTTTAAAAATATACTATAAACAATTTTTATTTGGGTTACAATAAAGCCTAGCATTGACTCGCGTGAGAAGATGAAAGGTTAAGAATTATAATAAGCTTTACAGTTATAGTTTCATATATAAACAGCATTTTATAGCACCATGTCCAATATACTCACGTTAATAAGCTTAACATAGCGCGAACATAATGCGATAGAATTCATTGTCTAAAAAATAGATGTGAATTCAGAACGCAGCCGCGTATTGTTTTCGGTAAACGCAGGTCCAAAACATGATTTATTTCACGTAGGTCCGTTCGGATTGTAAATATTTCCACGGAGCATGTAGTGTAGTGTAAATAAATATTAACCATGGCCATGCTGGTTTATAATTGCCGGTATTTTGGTGAAAGTTTTCTCCCGTCGGCAACCATCGCTTTGTTCTCACAAACAAAAACGTCGACATAATTTATAGTTATTCGCTTTTGATTAAGAAGAAACGTAAGAAAACATCTTTGGCAATATTCCAAAGTTTACCTGGCCCGTTCACTGTGCAGTTATATAATTTTTTTTCGTATGCTTCTCATAACAGGAACTAAAAAATATAATTATTGCGGAATTAATTTTAATTGTGTTAATAAATGGTTTCGTTGCGCTTTTATTAATTTAAATAGACTTTTTAATGTGCCTTGCAATTTTAATTTCTAATTTTGTGAGTAATAAACTTGTCAAATGATTATTATAATGTGTAGAGTACTAATAATATAATACCTAAATACGTTATGGTGATTTATAAATTAACTGTATATGAAATCAGTTTACTGATAATTATAAAATAATCACGTCAATTTCGCACGGTAAGCAGTTAGGTAATGCATTTCTCTTCTAAATATAGAGATTAATTATAAATGTAGAGAGCATCAAATCTCCTGTAGTTTCTATAATTTTCGGCTATGATGAGGTTATTTCTTGTCTTGTACTATCTCGCTTTTTACTGCTAAGATTCCTAAACTTTCTTCCACTTTAGCTTGTTTTCACTAACTGGTACCTAGGTATGCCCCTGAGCATGTTACTAAAACTAGAAATGCGAAAGTTTGTGAAGATGTTTGTTAAAAGTAAACGCAAAAAGCACTTACATAATTTGAATGTCATTTGGCCCACAGGTATACTAATTCCTTAGTTTACATTAAACTGCTTTATGTCCTGGGTAAATACGCAGTAGGACTTATATTTCGGAAAAATCGTTAATATGTCGGAGGAGCTGTGACTGACTTGTGGTGATCTATAGTGGTGAAAGGTGAAATTTTCCGAAAGGGAATCCGACATTCCAACAATCCGACTAGGAACCGAAAAAAACTGTGCAAAATACCAATAAACTGATATTTGTAACAACTTGTATTACTATTACTTTATTCGTAGATTTAGAGAATTGTATCTGTCTTTCGCAATTTTATTGAAACCAGCGACAGCGACAAAAGCCCATTTTAATATTACTCTTAGTTGTCAAATACACTTATTAGGTATAATATTTTCAATAATAACCATTGCTGTGACCCGGGACTGACTGTCCCCACCGCCTTCACTTTTTTACGACACTGTCTTTATCTGTTATTCTTCTTCCCTTTTGACATTTGCTCAAAATGAAAACCATTACACATCAAACAACGTGCCTATATTCGATTCCCACGTGGTAATATGTTTGCATCAAGAAATGTGTTTTGAGTGCACGCAGCACGATCGTTTTTATCCCATACGTGCCGGAGTACGCGCTGCCATGCCAAATCGTATAGCAATTGAATGATTACACATGTAGGTAGTATGCACTTACGGACGGTAGCCGCGCCGCTGTGGCGGGATCGATCTAGCGCGGCCGGGCCGAGCCGGCCATCAGGACTCGCAGCACTGACGAAAAACTGCACTCCACTGCACTTTATCCAAACACTCTTCTTGTATTTATTTCACTTATTCACTTACTATTTCAAGCAACTGTAACCAACGTTATAAATTATGCGGGAAACATATTTTTAGATAAGAATGCGCACTTACTACTTTATTCGGCGTGCGATAATTCAGTAGGTACATTTATTTGTATCGATCTAAGATAGCAGATGCAGATAATAGTTCATATCTACGATAACTTCGGGGTCTTAATGACTGAGGATTGAGACGATTACTGGCACTGATGCCATGATTGCGGATTAACTTGAAACTCGGAACATTTTAGAATTCAACTACGGAATAATATTGTTATAGGTTTGTATACCGTACGTATGAATATATTCTATTATTTAAAGGATAAAACCATTATCATATTGAATCAGGTCAGTAATTTAACCAATCATTAGAAATATATTTCATACCTTATAGAAACACTTGATTAGGTACATAAAGGTTAATATTTCCAATCCAATATTATTTTGCCAACTTTTGTGTTTTGCCGATTATAAATATTTTATTCAATACTCGCTTTTGAATCGTAACATAATAAGACCAGTTTTGCGAACCATTAATAATAACGAGAAATGAACGTAAAATTATTCAAATGTATGAAAAGAGGTGCTCAAGTCCATAAGGAATATTTTGCTTTCTAATTTCGGGTTCCGATATTTCCTTGTTGAGATATGCGTTTTCAGGATTTGTTTTTTCAATAAGTCTCTTTATTTTTACATATTGACGGTTCAAAGGAAAATTAACTTAAGCGACATTAAGTTTCATAGTATATTTATATCAGCTCTTCTTTCTGTGTAGTTTTAATCTAGTTAAACTATTTGAAAAAAAATGTCGCTTAAATCAATTAACCTTTTAACCGTCGATATAAACTAGTGTTAATGTTTTAGTCAACATTTTTTTATGATCAGTTTAAAAAACCCGATCCCTCTTTATTGGTATACAATATTTAAAAAGTTTTCTATTTCGTTAGTATCTATGTTGTTTCGTCCGTCAAATTACCAATACAATAACAAATTAATATACTGTAATCCAAATTTGACTTGTATAAAACTACTCAGAAAACACACGTTATAACTGATGATTCAAAACCACACGAACAAAGTAAAGCGACAGGACGTATTATATCGTCCAGTATACATGTACGTGCATATCTTCTCGTAAAATGTACACGGAAAAATCTAAAACGTTTGTGTAAACATAAATAAACCGACGTAAAGTGAAGTGATTTATGGATAAAGGAGAAAAACGTCGATTTTTTTCTCTCATACAAATTGTTCAATAAAAGTAGCAAATGACAGTTGGCAAATGTCTATTTATTTTTGGATTGGATATGTGCTACGAGAATTCATCATACATGGAATGCCGGATGTTAAGTACCTTTTAAATGCATTTTACCACAATAGTTGTAAAATAATTGTAGAGTCGACTTACATACAATTTTTTATTTAGCAACGCTCATAAAATAAAAAATATGTCTATGATATTTTTATATTTATAAACATCACTTTAATGAATACCTAAACGAGACATAAAACAATTTTGAAATCTGTTTTATATGTAGGCATTGAGTTTTAAGTACTTATTTTTTTATAAATTTAATTAACTAAATAAATTTATAAATCTCGTAACAAGCTCGCAAACTGCTTGCAATTAAAAAAAAACACAATATCGAGAACATGCATTTTTGTATATACTCTACAGATATGTTACCTAGAGTAATTGTTTCCGCATGGGATTGTATGTTTTAGTCGATCACTGATTCAGTTGGCACACGACACGTGTTTTCGGGCAGAAAACTCGGTTTTCCGCGAGAGCCGCGAGGGCGGGTTCGCGCGACGACGGTGTTGTCGACAGCGGCGCGGTGACAGACTGGCTGCGGGCAGGGCGCGCTGCTCGGCGCGCCGCTCGCCGCGCCGGGTCGCGCGGTCGGCGGGCGGTCGCGGGCGGCGCAACAGATACGCCACAGGTTGAGCGGCCCGGGCCACCCGCGCTCACACCTCCACCCATTCTATAAACGCCGCACACACCAATTTACATCCTCATTATCGGCTCCAGAGTCAGAGCCTCACGGTAGCGGCCATGTCCGTCACCGTATAACTTAGCTCATTTCTTTAGGAAAGCTTTTTTATTTACACTAAGACTGCATGTTTTATAATTCTTACATTACCGGTAATTTTTTGTGAAAATAGCCTTTTGACAGAAATACATGTTATCCTCTATAATATACTGAATTATAGAGGAAAATAAATGCTACATTTCCTTCACAGTTGGCGCCATATAATATTGCAGTACTAGACTCGCACATTGATACAAACTATTTATTTGACCTGTAAAATTATATTACAAAGCTAAATAAATTAGATCTGGCTATTATAATAATTTCTGACGCCCTTTTCTCATTACTTTCGTGTAGACAGTTGTAACGATATTTGCGCCATATAAGCTGAAAATATATTTTTATGTACAAAATTAAAAAGGTAAGCAAGGTAAAAGGTAAGATAAATAAATATTTCTATTTATATGTATATGTCAGTGTAAATAGGTATATTTATAGGAAAAATTACTTCAAAGACATCTGAACAATATAATTTCTTGTTCGAAATTATTTGAATAGTGAGATTTAAATATTGCTGATGATTGATATGATAAAATTTTTACTAAGAATATTGATTTTGTTTCTAGGATATCGAAACTCCATCAAAAATTATATAAACTTTTACTAACGACGAACGTTTCATCGCGGCGGCTGGGATTATACTGGCCAGACTTATTAGACGTAACATTGGCTGACCCCAAACAGCTATAGAACGAAACATAAAGTTTTTCACGTGTAGTTACGGTCTTCATCCAGTTCGGTACAAATTATATCGGATACATTCCCACCGACAATCTCTCGCGCTAAACAGTGACTCCGCTATGCCAAAATAGATTTCTTTACTTATCGCAACTTGTTTACTTTTCCCAGCGTGGACCGAGTTTATTATCATAAACACTTGAGGCGGTGGTGATTGAGCCAGATTCTTTCTTTTTCACCAGTTTCCTTCAGTAACAGCGAAACATTAATAGGTCGTTACTTTATATTTATGAATCCGAATGCAAAAACAACTCGTGCACGGTACCAGATAAATAAATGTGGTGTGGTCAGCTTAGACATAAATCAATAAAGGGTTATCGTTTACAAACCATATTAAATCTTTGCAAGTCACTCGGGTTTAGAGACGGATTGTGGCGGCCGCGGTGGACCCCGCAATAATGGCTCTCTGCAATATTGTACCCGTATCGATTTCCATTACGAAAAGAGTAATGGACGCAATGGTTAGAAGATAACAGCATTAATACACAAAACGTTTTTGATACTAACGTTTAATATTGTAAAATTTCACTAATAAAGAGATGAGTTTGTAAGTTATTGTAGAAGTAATCACTTAAATTACAAAAGTGATACCAAAAATTGTTACTGCTGTGGAAAGTTACGCTATCCCTGGCTTCGTACCGCGTATTAGGTTATAATTTATTTCTAATATATATCTGTTACTGTACAATCTAGATAAAGAATTTCAAATAAACAGAGTAACGCGAAAAACTATTAACTGCGGCTTTATCCCAGCAAAAACGTAGAGCTCCGAGTATTCGAAATGTAAATAGATGCTCTACATTACATTGTGTACTTTACTATACCTATAACTACTAATACATATTTTTTTAATAACCATAGTAAAGTCTAGACCGTTAGTTTGATTTATGACTATCATTATCATCGTTATTCACAACGTCTAGAAGTCTCTCTTATATCGTGCCACCTTTTTCAATCCCAAGCCAATCGTATCCAAGCGCTGACCATAGGAGCATGAAAAGAGAAGAAAATATTTAGTATAAGGGTAATATGTAGTCATTTTGACATTGCGTTAATAAACGAAAACACATACGCTTCTTTACCTATGCTAACATTGTGCCAAAAATCATTATACATATACAAATCACGGTTTTATTTTGCTGATTTTTTAAAATTATTTTATTGTTTACTGCGAACAGTGCGTGCGACAGTGTTTTTCTCACTGAGAATGTGATTTTTCCTCTGCAAGAAATTCTATTAAAATAGTAGTAGTGACATTAGGGCGTGTAAAATCAAAAGTACTTTTTATTAACGCAATGCCAGAATGTCGTTGTATACCTAAATGTGGATATACATAGTATATTAATAACATCTTTTAAATAAAGCAATAGCCGGGTGTAAGGAAACATCACAATAAAGACGAAACATACACATATAAATATATATCTTATCAGCCATATCTAATATCTACGTTTTTAACAAATAAATAATCTTGAATTATTAGATTAATATGTACCTAGTCTTTAGAACATAAGTAAATTTATATGACAGACATGGTGGATTTTACAGCAAAATTAACTTGCAAGTTTCGTTTAAGATTATTTGAATATATAGAGGTGTTTGTGTAATTGAACCTATGAGCAAGCAAATCCCTATTAGATTGAAAGTTCTAGAATGTTTAATCCTCAGGGATATTGGTATAGAATAAAGCATGAAATATATTTGAAGCATTTAGTAGCTACTTTGAGGCAAACGAACGATATTTAATATGTGTGATGGGGTTTCCAAATATCATAAGTCGTTTAGATAACTGAAAAAAATCGAACCAGGCCAATCACAACTACTCGCTTATCCTTTATTTTTCATTACTTCATTATGGTTTTTATTAAATACTCTAATTGAACAAATAAAAAATAAATAATGGTCACTTATTATATGAAGACACCTCCGGTTCTGAGCTGAATTTTGTCTGTCAGTTTAAGGAATTTCTAAGTGTAAGAACATGCTGTTTTAACCAAGTTTTAATTGACCGCTATTCTCCTTTTTAATGAGAGTGAACCTGTTCTCAGGGAACTATGTAGATTAGAACAAATTTATAATGATTTCTAATGTTGACGCAATGTTAGGCATTAAAATAAAACTGTCCAGTTTGCCCCGTGTCCACAAAGATTTGCAAAGGTCTTCAAAACTTCGGGAGAAAAATATAATAACTATAAAATAATTTTATTTTGACGTAGACCAAATTTATTAAAACTGCATATTTGCATTTATATTTTCCTTTGGTACTCTCGCAGAAATAGGCAGCAAGGCGATACTAAGGGGGAGGGAGAACAGGTGGGGTCGGTCTGCTCCAGGTAATAGCCAATTAACCTATGTATATTTATTAAATAAAAAAATACCCTAACATCCAACAGCCACATTGTAAAGTATAATTATCGTGTGCCGTAGGTATCAGGAACTACGGAAGACAATTGTAAACACCAAAAAAAAAATATTATAACCCCATTAATACAATAATTAGCTATTTAAACATTTGACCTATAAAGAGCTCTTCGTATTTTCGCGTTGAATAAGACGATATCCATGAGAATTCATTAATATCGGACTCCGTTGTCACTCGTTCTAGGTAATCCACTAGGTGTCAGTTTTATCTCAAAAGTAATCATTTTTGGGATAATAGTTATTTCAGGCTTTAACGCTACGTAGAGGACAAGGCAGTGCACGTATTTGACAGATGGCTGGACATCTGTCCGTGAAGGGCCCGGACCTTCTTCATAGCATTAATCACGGCATTGTTACTCTGCTCACAATGGCACGCAGTCCCAAGATCATTTTCTTTGTTACTCCTGTATTTTATGGTGTTACGTAGCTTGGAAGTATTTCGTAAGTTACCACGAAAATATTTTAAAATGGTGACAAAATTACAAACCTTTTGCCTTTGTTCTCGTCCATTGGCAGCAGCTGTACGAAATGGGTGTATTCGGATGAAAATGGAATAAAAAAGGCATAACAATTTGTTTTTATTTATATTTTTATTATTATATTTATTAAAATATCTAGTGTTAGGTTGTTTCTCAGAATTACGCTTGTGTTATTTTATTTATCATAAACATAATTTTAGATAACTATTCAATTTAGGAATTTTCGAAGGTGTGTCTACCAATCCGCTCTAGGGCAGCGTGGTAGACTACGGACTAATCCCTCGCAGTAATAGAGGAGGCCCGTGCCCAACAGTGGGACAGTATATAATACAGGGCTGATATTCAATTTTATACTTACACAAATACAATATAATACATGAAATGAAGTTATTAAAACAATTGTACAATAAATACATAACTTTATATCTCACGAACACATTAGGCACTAGAATAAATATAAGCTTATAGCGTATATAAAAACAAGAAATGCTAATCAACGCAATGGAAAGATTTTACCTCCCTGTAAAATAAAAACATTGTCAACTTTCATTTTCGTCATTCTTTGGAAGTGGGTAATTTCATTGTCTTATTTATCTTGTGAAGTGAATACAGTGAAAATGATGGACACCGAAAAAGCCAACAAGGTTTAGTTTTGTTTTCGCAATAATTCTTTCAGAGTTCCTTACATAAACAAAACTTAGTAAGCAGATAAAGAATATTAAGTTAACATTATTTGGATGTAGATAATTTTGCATGTTTATCTCGAACACTAAGCAGTGGTACTTTTATATTATTAAACACTTTTACGTGAGCTGAATTATCTAAATATCACTCGCTGTCAGTTGCGAAGTGCGTGGATGTGAACAATAAGTTTTTGAGTTCGTTTTCCGAATCTGGTAAATAAAATTTTAGTAAATTCCCGATTGACAGGAGTGAACGAACATGCCCCCTAAAACATCATATGACAAATATTAACAAGGTGCATAATTTTGTCACCATCCTGCCTATCCCTTAAGAATAAAGCGCCTGAATGTGTATAAATCATTCACATTTAATCAGGTTTAATCATCACTTTTTAATCATTTACCTAATATTATGTAGAGCTGAAATCAGTGTAGTAGTTTGCCTCCGGGCTCTGATGCAATAATCTCCGTTGTTGTGTGATGACGTCACTTGTATGGACAGACAGTTGTATGGTGTAGTAGATCTTAAATTTAACCTATGTTTAAAATTTGCAATGGACCCTTATTGTGAACACGAGGAGTAATAAAATTGTTTTTCAAGCTTCTCCTCTTGACAATTGTTTTTCATGGTTAATATTTAAATTATTTTTAACTATATGGCCATACCACAAACCATCGTTCGAAGCAGTCGTAACGTTTTGACCATTCATAAAAATATAAATAACAATAATTTACAAATAGCTAACTTGACATAAATATAAAATTTTAAATAGCAATATTTTAGGTTCATTTTTAATATTGGCTCGTCTGATTTTGTCGGCTTTATTCACGAAAGCGCTCGTTCTCCGGAGATTTAAATGAACTGCTCTATCAATCGTAATTGTTGCAAAATTTTACTTTTCAAATAAACTTATAACAAAAGCGATTGTAATTAAGTTTCTTTTTTATGATAGATTTTGAAAATAAGTAAGTATAACCGTTGTAAACATGCAGCGTGTACACTTTTTGAGTAATGCAATAAATATTTAATACCTAAGAATACAAAATAAAATAAAATAATTAAACGCAGTAGTATGGTGAGCTTACCAGTTTCATTTAGCATAGCTACGTGCGGCCCTGTGGGAAAGGGCTCATTTTCCGTTCATTCGCCCCGTCTATAACCAATATATTTTGTCTGAAACGTTAGGTGGCTTTTGTTAACCTGCGCGTAATGAAGATATTATTTTATCTGATGGCTCTTCTTCTCGTTGGCCAATATATATAGGTACTTATTGTATGCAAGTCAAGGTTCAGAGTCACCAAATAGCTCTATGTAGAGTTATGGTAAACGTAGGTACACCAACCATTGTGTGAATTCTATTATCATCATTCATCATTTCGCCACTAAACTTTGATCTGTTGAAAGTCCTCAAGAGGCATTTCGCACCAACGAATAATTCAACACTCAAGTACCTACCTACGTGGCCACAAATGACCCTTCTACCTACCAACTGGCCAATAGCCATACTATTGGTGACAACCATTAATAAGTATGGTCTGCTTATTTACCAACATGAAAAAAGCTATAACATATAATAAAACCTCGTAAAACCAATTTGGACCCGCACACCGTGACACCACACGACCACGAAATTGCGTGAGCCCGATTGAAACTTGACGAGATTTTATTGACTTGAGAGTTTACATTGTAATTGCTTTAAGTTTGGAACTATGTTAGTTATTACAGCTATCTATCACGGTTCAAAAGCTAGAACCCTGTAAATGTGGGGTAGACAGATGCCGCGCGACGCGAAGGCGTTAGTTTAATATTTAGTAATACGATTGGGTATCGTTACGTGCACCTACCTTATTTATGGTCTCTTTCAATGTGTCTCCTTGGCTTTAAATAAATGCTTTACTATTAACTAAATGGTTATTCGCACGTTATTAAATCGATTTTGATAGAGGTTTCATTGGTACATAATTATTAAAATTATTCCTATATTATACATATAACTCGTATCGTACTGCTGAGAATGCCTCCTCCATTATTAAGGCCCTTTGCTCTAAAGCGCTGATTAAGATTACAAATAACGTAGATTACAAATTCATATTACGAAGTTAGATATGCAAGTTTTCTCACGATATTTTTCATCATTGTTAAAACGAGCGACAATTAAAAATAAGTACCTTCGTAACTTCGAAGTCACTGCCCTAGGATCGGGGCCGCGACCTTCCATAAAACCGTCTTATATTACAATATATGCCAATTTAGTTTTGCCTCTGCATGGATTTAGTTAGTGGCGTATACCAAATTAATATTATTTCTCTATGGCGTACTACACAATAAAATGCTTTATAACTATAATCTAATTAATAAAGTTATGTTTGGTTAAGGGTGAAGCGCGTGGGTGAAAAACTTATTTCTTAGTCTAGTCTTAGTGGTTTCTAGTTTGAATAATTCAACACAAATAAAAGGTTTCGCCCATGTAATTTACAAACGTGTATTACGGATTATAGAATTTGAATAATAATAAAAAACTAGATACATGTGATATAATATCTTAGATCTCAGCTGCCGGCAAGCGCTCAATTAGAATTTTGGGTACTTAATTGGTTCAACATACAAATAAGCCAATATTACCTCTTTCAACAAAAAAACAATATTTGAGTTCTTGCATTTCGTCTCACGAATCTCATCGTTCATAAGTAGGCATATCTAGATACTGTTGCATACATCTGTTAGAGCTATTTTGAATTGCATGATTGTGTAATGTCGATACACTATTGTATGCAGATTATGTAGGTAGGTACGTATATTTTTATTTCGATAGGTCATTCATCACGTATTATGTCCAATTTACATTGTCCATATAGCAGACAATTCACAGTATTTTGTGCTATTTTTGTTGTGCTCTTTATAAAACTTAAGTCAAAGATAAAAATTCTAAAACTGTTAGAGAAGGATACTTCGTAAAAGTTCTCTGTGTCTATAATTTTTTTTGTAACTTTCCTATTAGCGTCGCCTTGGGAACAATTTCTGAAGCCGTCGCCGTTCCCCGATCTCGTTTACAAATTAATTGTTACGTGCTTATTAAAATGAAAAAACTTTGACGGTAATGTTTGATTTAAGGGGTTTCATTTCTTAAACGAGTATTTACTTTGGGTACTTCATTAAGGTTTTATAAGTATATTCAGGAATGTTGTAAAAAGTCAATGTTTCAACAAGACATTGGTCCAATCTTGGGTGTAGATAATATATGTATCTAAACTCCTCTACTGCAATATTTATTTGGTAAGTTGATTTTGCTGGTGGTAGGTAGGATTTATATTTTATATACGACCGGATAGCGACCACCGTACGCAAGGTGTTAAAACCCGTTGACTGCCTAGGGTAATCATCTCCGGTCAGTTAACATTCTATGGAACTATACTTATATAGTATACTTATATATATACTATACTTCACTTACCATCAGGTGCAGTGGGGTCGCTTTGTCCTACACGTATACGTTCTGTAGTTATAGGATCCGTTACTGCCCTTGCTGAATACTGTTTAAGTACCCATATTAAGTGTCAATTAACCTACAATGACTAGAAGGAAAACAGATCCAACATCAGTTCGTGTTCTCATGGTTCCTAACTACTTATTTTCGAACTGTGTTCAAATAAAACATCTCCAGTTATGTTTTCGAGCCTCTTATAGTTTTAGTTTGTGAAGCCAGTAGTTTTTGAATTTGTCCAGTCTATCTTAATTACTGGTCTCTTGAATTGTAACTACGGAATGTTCGGTAACTACTAATGCTAGGTTCAAGCCTGATTGATTGAATCGTTCCACTAGTGGACGCTTAGCCTTAGAGCTTAGTGGTAAAAACGAGTATCGCGATTCGCAAATCTAAGTATTCACTATTTACTAATAACTACATACCTACCTTAGTAAGAAAGGATTTGAAGTATTCAAATTACAAATTTACTTAATGGGTTGGCATCATAGATATAACTAAACACTTTCAATGTTATAATATTTTATTTAAATTAAGCATCCACTAAAGCTATACGTAAATTTTAATTAATAGCAACAATTTGAGTTTAAGAATTTAAAAAAGCTAGTGTATTTATTTATGAGTATAAATGAAATAATATGATTTCTTTCTTCAACTCTTGTTAAAGTTAAACTAATTAAGCCCGTTAAAACTCGCTGGGAAAATACTTGCTTATTTTGTTAGATAAAATGTGACCCAACTTTAGGCAACAAAATGGACGCTCTCTCATTAGCGTTTACAGAATGATAAATAGTGTTTGTTGTCTTGTCAATTAGAAAACCTATTTCGCAAACAACTTTCGTCAGCACAGCTCTACCCACCTAAGAGCTATAGAAGTGTAGACTGAGTAGTTAGAAGTTCAGTTCAATTCTCAGGTGGAGAAGTTTTCGTGCGTTTTCTGACATGAATACCTATTTTTAACCGACTTCAAAAATGGAGGTTATCAATTCGACGTGAATAATAAAGTTTTATGTGACTGGTCACGAAATAAACGGGTCCTCTGTTTATATGAACACTGTTTTAATAAGGTAAAAATCAAACAATGTATCAGTTAAAACGTATATTAAACTAAGATCATCAAATCACAATTTCTGTTTAGTAGACAATGTTCAAAATGACACCCAACAAAACGTGCACTCCCATTCATGCAGTGTCTACGTACAAATAAAACAAACATGGTTTATGACAACGCCTGGATAAACAATAAATAACAGTAATGTTGTAAAAGCTTTAACTAATGTCGTTAATACATTCTGGTGTTTTTCCAAACTCAATAACCAAAATTTATAAACACACTAAACGGTTTTGGTGTATTTTCGTTAGCCAGTCGAGAGCGGGAAGGAATAAATACACATAGAGCTCTCGCCCGTATATCCCATGGGGCACGGGGAGTTTCAACGAGAACGCAATAATATACCGTCTGTTAGGTCTAAGGTATTAAAACAATACTATTTTAGCGTAAATTTATAATATTGTCGTTGTTCTCATGAGTGTTTCAGACTTTTGCGTATACCTATATTTTCAATAAGATTTCAACTCGATATCAATAACATAATATTTGCTTCATCCCGCTCACCTGTCCTCCGAAAATGCACTCTTCTGGGTCTCAAATGTCTCATTATTCATGACCAATATCAAGGAATGTCAACAACAGTTTGGCAAATGACCAATATTAACGAGCATATAGTTTCGCCGAAGTAAATTATAAGTTAAATTATTTTTTCAAACTCTTGTGTAAAATTGTTGTATATCGTCTACAAATTACAATCGTACTTGTGTATAGGCATGTAAAAACGTGTGTCTAGGATACTAGTGTGTAGCTGTGCAGTGCATAAAACAGCCCAGACATAGGCTTACAAAACCAACTAATTTATGAACGACAATTAATCTAATTTGTACCATTTTGATCGTATTTCATCTACGATATATTGTCTAATATGAGCACAATATCGATTACAGCCTAAAATTCACGATTAAAATCTACTAGACATCAATAATTCCAATCTAAAATGTTCGTTTTTACATTTAAAAAGTTTGTAATTGTAAAACGATCTCAATAATACAACATAAAAATTTTAAAAGTGTTTTTTTTTGTTTGTAATTGACTCAAATGTTTGAATATTATACTGTCCAATGTAAATGCCATACCATCAACTTAATTACACAAGGAACACGTTTTCTAATAACTTATTATCAAGCAAAGGAACTATTCAATATGTAGAAATAAAATGAAAACAATACAAATAATCTAATACACATTTCTACACAAACAAAGTACGCTAATACGTGATAGATACCTATTTATAATATAAATACATTCTAAACATCTTTCAAAACAAAATTCAGTATGGCAAATCTCACATGTCTAAATCGAAAATGAGATCATTTTTAAACATCACTTCTAAGTACTGACCTTTGTTCAACTTATCAGGGTCATACATGTTCGTGTGGTGTTTAATATTTTCACAAGTAATGGGGTTTGAATTTGTTTTCTTTTCAGATTTGCCATCAGATTCCCAGATGTCGGCTTTTGATTTAGGTTTAACTTTACCTTCGTTGTTTACGATGTCCAACATTGATTCACCATCATTATTACGGTTTAACTTTGGCTCATACTCTTCGTTGGCAGTGTGAAATGATTCTGATTTGCATTCCGCTTCGGCGTCGGATGTATCGGCGAGACCGCTGTCCCGTCGTTGTTTCAGTACTGATTTCAGTCTTGTTGGAGTTGGCTGTTGATTAAAAATGTCTTTTAAAATTTACGAATCTTACTATCATTTGATTACATTTAAGATTGATTTTATTTTACGAAGGTATCTATTCTCGTATTTAATTTACAATGGAAATAGCCGAGGTCTGAGGTAAAAAACATTATAAAAAAAATTCACGTCGCATTGATAGCCTCCTCCTTTTTGAGACGTCGGTTAAAAAGTATTTCTACTAAAGGCAACATTTTAAGATTCGTATTTTTTTCGTGGCGTGGGATAACAAATATAAACTATTCTCAATATGTAATGCATTTACAATGTTATGATCTTTTATTAGTATATATAACTGTATATAATTATTGAAGCTACCGCAACAATTGTTTTGTGAGTTATGCTAAGTGATGTGTGAATATAATTATACACTAATGATTAATGCATCTTATCAGGTCATGGTAATAAAATTATGCATACATAGCTAAATCTTGCTGATATAGAAATTATTGTAAGAATAATACATTTCCTTTGTGTTTGCAATATATATTTATAATCATTTGAGATTATAAATATTTTCTTTTTTGTAGTATTAGCCCATAATCGCTGGCATGGGGCTATCGCCATAACAGTGACTCTAAACTCTTCACAAGTGTGTGCCTATGCATACACTCGTGAAATCATAGGATTTATTTATGGAAGCTTCTCCAGCAGATTATACATTTAATTTATGCACGAGTAGTTTAACAAAGGTCATATTTTGATGCACAACCAGCTTAAAGGAGTACATGGCGTTCATTAAAGTAATGCGCACATTTTTAAATTACATTACTACATAATATAAGAACATATAAACTAAAAAGTAACTAAAATTATATTATGTTATGTTATACTTAATAAGCAAATAGATCAAAAAAGGAAATCAAGGACAGAATAGACACGGCAAAAATTGGGTTGGTTGTGTTTCTGCTAGTACCTCTTTGAATGTGTGTGTGTGTCTCTCTCTCTCTGTGCCTGTGTGTGTTTGTGTCTATCTGTGTGTATTACCTGGGACGTGTTACGCGTTTCCTCTTCAGCCTCACTTTCACTCTTGCGTCTCTCCTGACACCTCTTTTTACTCTTCTTTCGCTGGTTCTTCTTTTTCTGGCCTTCTATGGAAGAATTATACCTGGAATATAAACATGAATATAAATATTCATCTGAAGATAAATGATTGAGTATTCTCTTATCTTTGTTGTATTGTGACGCCATCTGATTTATCATTTCATCAGAATATGTAAGATTACAGAGATAAGAAAATCTAGCTGCTTCAAACCTATATTTTAAGAGAATCATAATGCGGATGTAAATATTTTTAATAACAATTTTTTCAAGCAAATGAATTATCTTTGCTGGTTAAAGATAATTCTGATTATTACCTATTGTCCCACATTGATAAAAAGTAATAATAAACAACATGTATAGCGATAACAGTTAATAAAATTTCATAACAATAATAATATCTTACTAATAGATAATAATATAATTTAAAAGATTCTCACCTATAAAATTGTCTTGCAATAACATCATTAAACCTAACAGTCTTTTTTAAACTAGATTCCTCGGGAATACAATCAGAGCTGATGTAATCTATGGACGAGGCAACCTCACCCGTACTGGACTCGGAATAACTCCGCATCATAGATATGGGTTTCCGCAATATACTCTTAGCTCCATTCTCACAATTACTTTCTATCCACACTATTTCTTTTTCCTTAGATTCCTCTGAATCATCTTCTTCATAATCCATATGATTGGATGAAACAACTATGTTGGTTTCTGAGCCTAAATTAGTTACTTCTACAACTGGTGTCACAGTATCTGATTCTTCAGTATCCTGGTTATTTTCTTGTGTTTTTGAAGTCTTTTTAATCTGTGAAATATCCAAGTACTCTGTTATTGTTGAGTGCTGGTCAATACCTATCTGGAATTCTTGTGGAGCATCTCCTTCAAGTTCCAGTTGTAAGATGACATTATTATCCCAAGCTTCACCATTCACATTGCTGAATTTGATCGATTTATCAAAGATGATGACAGCTGCATAGTGGATTGGCACAAAACCTGAGCCAATAGATGTAAATTTAATGTACACTTTATTGTCAATGTTTTGAACTTTGACAGATTCTGGCTCTGTGTTTTTCACATGGAATGTAAATGCTATAATATCATCCATAGCATTATAAGTATAAGGTGGAAGTATGTATCCTAACTCAGATTGTAAGAAAGTGTCTGAGCTTGGCAAAGCCTCATTTGTCATTGCGGTAGGCTGTGGCGTAGTGTCATGGGCATTTGAAGAAACTTCTACAACTAGTTTTTTGTTGTTATTCTCTTCATCACTTTGTGATCCAGAATTTTCTTCACTTTCCACACCACTGTCTACTCTGAGATAATTAGAAGTGTCACTGTTAATATTCTTTTTAATCACTGGTAAAGTAACAATCAACATTCTTTTACTTTTATCAAACTTGGCATTGCCACATTCATCATTTACAGAGTAAGGAAGGGGTATTTTCAGTCTATATTTTGCTGGTTTTTCTGACAACAGGCTTAGAAATCTTTCTTGAACATCTAATATGCAATCTTTAGTAGATGACAATAATGGAAGATTTATTTCAACCACTATGTGACTGGGTATAGCAGAGTACTGTTTACTATCTCTGTCATAAGTGAAGTCCTGTAAATCAACATTTTTCTGTTGTTTTATCACATATTTTGGTATCGTAAAACCATTGTCAGAAGAGTGAGCAAACTCCTTGTTAGGCTTCTTTGATCCTTGTTTTTGGGTGGTATTATTTTGAGGGACTTGTTCTTGCTTCCCTGACTTTTCTGGATATAATCGCTGTGGATATAATTTTTCTAAAACCTCTGGTGAAATTTCATCATCACCATCTTCTTCAGGTGGTTTAAAATTAGGGTCTTCTTTCCGTATCACCGCGGGTACCGTCATTCCTTTATAATGTGATTTTGGGAAGCGGAAATTGTTGCTATCCAAATGTATGTTATATGCATTCTGCAATCCATCTACCGCAGTCTTGTTTACAATCTCGCGGAACTGTTTGTTAATCTCTGCCATGCGTAATGTGTCGGGATGGAAAACTACGTCATATATCACACAACGCTCTCTTTTATGATCGTAATCTTCTCTTGGTGGAATGATAGAGTAAGGAATTTGCCAGTTCATACCTTTTTTTCCGTTGGCCTCTTTGATATTGTATGATGGCTTATCGACATTTTCGTTACTGCAGATATTAATAAACGCTTTCCTGTCGCCGGCGACGCTTGTTTTGATAACATAACTTCCCTTCGGATTGATGAAAGTTACGTCGTAGCCACGTTCCTTCTCCAGTTGGGTCATTTCTTTCTGATAGATTGCCTGATTTGCCGGGTCACGTACTTCTTCACAGTACTCGGAAAGCATTTCTCGAAATTTCTTACTTTTCATTGCATCTTGGATTGCCTCTAGATCCGATCTCGTGAAGGAACTTTCTTCATCACGAGGTTTTACTCCTGTTGCCATTTTGGTTTACGTTACTTCTGAACGATTTATAAATAAACACAACGTTTCTACGCATCCACTTTTTAATAATTTTCAGCTGACGAGTGTTATGCGATGGCGATGTTACTGATGGAAAAAAACCAAGTAAAACTAATGTTCAGTGTTGACACTGTAGGCTAAAAATGTCAGAAACTCCTTCCAAGTTTGAAATACTATGGTTTTGTTAGAATTTTACAAAAGGTTATTGTCCATTGACACGTGTTTTGTGTCAATCAAAAATCTCATAATAAGCGTCAATACCGATGCGTATTATGTATTAATATAAACTTTATCAAGGATTTTGACTTTCAAATATTCAGTTTTTCTGTATTTTGAATTTCAATTTTTATTTATAATATTTTATGAATGTAACACTACTTTTTAATCATTGTCATTGCTAGATAGGTATTTAACTCAAAATATAAAGTATTTATTGTTATGTATACTTGTTTTCTATTTGTCACCGTTAATTTAACTTCATAAGTTTATGCAACAGTATTGGTTTAGGGGCTTCGCTAGGCAGACGGACAATGATATATCTATTTGCTTAACGCGAACGGACTATAACAAAAAGCCGGACACGGGGCGATACGTTAGCCGTCGTGTCACAATGACATAGTGGGCAACGAATCACTCCCAGCCCGCCTATTGGTCGCGATCCTTTATAAAATGGATATATTCTGGCCAATGATATTCTGGCAGCATGCTGCGATCTGTCATAAATCTATAATTCTCTTTGGTTATAAATGCTGTAGATCTGTGGAAAAAGAAAACATTTTTGGAGGTTATATTTGTTAATTATTATAACATTGTGAACACAAACTTGTTAGTAACAGAAAATATAATAATTTGATGCAGTAAAATGTCAAGAAATTTACATCGGTTTATTTTTCAAACAGTTAGACAACAGTTGGTGATTACTTCTAGACAATATGGCAGGTGGATGCATCGAAATCCTGGCAAAGTTCTGCTACCTTTTGAAGAAACATCTAAAGTAGATTTAAAAAAAGAGAAAAAGATTATTGATTTAGATCCTGAAATATTATATAA
Source organism: Manduca sexta (assembly GCF_014839805.1). Classification (NCBI taxonomy): domain Eukaryota; kingdom Metazoa; phylum Arthropoda; class Insecta; order Lepidoptera; family Sphingidae; genus Manduca; species Manduca sexta. Next base: position 8,748,144 of record NC_051131.1, read on the forward strand.
AAGTAAGGTGAAAACAGATAAAGTGACCGAGACTAAGACAGTAACTAGTGAAGATAATTCTGCATCTACACTGCCACCAGAGAAATCTAAACAAATCAAAAGTAATAGGAAAGAAAAATTACAAAAACGAAACTTCTATCTGAGCCAGAAAAAAGTATTTGATGATAATCATGACATTATTTATGAAAAATTAGGAGAAAATGATGGTCGCATAAGGTAAATTTAGTCTATAATTTTTTATATACCATCTGCAATCTTCAACCTACACATTGTATTTGTGTAATAAAATGTTCATATAAACTATTTCAATTTCTTTACCAATTATTTATGTCAGTAATGTATCCTTTATCTATTTTTAGCTCCCTTCTTGTGAAATTAAAGTCAAAAAAAGAAAGGTTGCGCTCTGGCCAGACTTTAGTGGAAGGATGGAGGCTGATAGTAGATGGGCTGGAAGCAAAATGTAAACTGAAATATTTGATATTCAGTAAAGTTGAAGATTTAAATAATTTGAGACCGTTCCTACCTAAAACAGGTGTATCAATATATAAAATACCTTACAAGCAGATTGAGATGTGGTCAGATGTAGAGACATCACCTGGAATTTTTGGTAAGTATCCATTCCTATACTAAATTGACTTCCAAATAGTAAACATAGAAATGAAAATAATGAAACTCTCACTTGGCTACAAGCAGCAGTGGCAGGTAGAGGGAGTGGGTGACATCAGGCAGGTCAAATGTTTTGCGTATTTAATTAATATTTCCATATGATTATACAATTTTATAATGATAATCATTAATTCTATGGTGTAATTGTTTGTCATTTCTTTGCATCATCACTAGAAGGGTGAAAATTTACATAATTTTTGCTCAAATAAAGCCTATAAAGGCAGGTATAATAACATTATCAAAAGTTTTATAGTTATGCTTGTATATTCCTTAAACTTTTCTGAGTATTTACATAATTAATTCATCTTATGACAGTGATTGATATTGACAGAACTGTAACCTGTTTGTTTGATTATAAAACAAGTTTTGATTTGTAATTAATAAAATCCACTGAAATAACAAGAAGTCAATGTGTAAATCTAATTTTTTGTTTAAGCATGCCCAAATAATATATAAAGGCATTCATCCTGCCATCTATTGTCTCGCTGCATCATGCCATGGGATGGTAGAAGCAGCAATATTGCAGTGCCCATTTTAGCTACCCGTGCTGCTGCTCGTAGTAGAGTGGCAAGAGTTTACTATATAATGAATTAATAAAACATTTTATCTCCTAGGAATCTTTGAGACACCAACAGCAGAAAATATAAGAAGATTTTCAAAACCTCTACCCTTAAATTTTATATGTGACAATATCAGGGTGCCTGGAAATTTGGGTGCTATACTAAGAGCTGCAGTAGGAGTGGGCTGTGATAAAGTCTTATTGTCAAAAGGTAAGGAGTGAAATTTACATTTTTTAAAATTTGTTTACTTAATCATAATATTCTCAAAAATTTATTAATGGGGAAAAAATGCTGCACACCACAAACCTGTTTAATACCATGTTATTAATTTAAATTTGAATCCTAATTGTGAGTAATTATAATTTGTTTTTATTTCCAGGTTGTGTTGATGTTTGGGATCCAAAAGTTATAAGGAGTGCGGCCGGAGCTCACTTTAGACTCCCAATACACCATTCTATAGAGTGGAGCGACATGCCCTCTCACTTGGAGGAGGATACCTCTATATTCATAGCTGACAGTAATACTAAAGTTGACAATTTGGATGATGAAAGTGACACTGAATATGGTAATGTGCCAGTATTACCATATTATGGTGTTGAGTTTTCCTCTTTGAGCCATATTACGCTTATATTAGGTGGTGAAACTGAAGGCATAAGTGAAAACAGCTATGAGTAAGTAACATTCTTGTCATCTTTTAACAATATTATTTGGTTCTGATACATTAATTATAATATAATAAACAACCTGGGTTCATATGTATTATCTTTCATACTATGATAGTGGTGGTAGATTCTATCATTATAATTATGAATATTACAATAATTACGTATAATTATACATAAAAATTACATATAAAAGTTATTATATTATACTGTAATTTTTCACTTGGTTGATATGTAAAATGACAATATCCAGATTGATTGTTACAATGGACTGTCTACACATTTCATATCTATAATTATATATTTATAAGTATTATCCAATTTAGAAAGTAATTTTCATTGCAGAATTAATAATATTCATTGACATTTTACTGGCTCATTGTTACAAGGTTCTATGTTATATTTATTGCACAAATTGAATTTTAATTATATGTCACATAATAATTCCTTTTTTTTAGTAAAAAAAATCCAATTATCTTGAAAGATAAATTAAGTCGAAAGCATGAATTATTCTCTTTTCATCAACATAAAAATTTAACATATAATTTTTCTAACATAAGTGAAAATAAGATAGGATGTTGAATAGCTAGTGATTTGCTGACTAGTGATATTAAATATACTTAATGTCTGAAGGCAAATTAAATGTGTTACATTTTTTATACCATTAAGTAATTTATAAAAAAAACATGACCTTTTCAGATTAGCATCAAGTAAACACGGCGTAAGACTGAACATACCTCTTCAAAAAGGCGTGGACAGTTTAAACACTGGCATGGCCGCAGCCGTCATCGCCTTCGAAATTAGAAAACAATTCATTCAAACCTGGGCGAAAGCAAAATTACAGAAACAAATGGGTCTTGCTACTTAGCAATATAACAAAGTATGATATTTAGTTTGTAGTTGATGTATCAAATATACCAAATAAAATATATTGTTTAAACAATACATTATGTTTCTATATTGATATAATAAGTAGAAAGTTTATTATACTAACTTGCAGATGTACATGTTGTCGAGTTCGGTGTTTTTACCGTATAATGTGGAAAGGCCTTTTCCCGGGCACGTAGACGTTGAAAAATGATCAAAGTTTACTTGACGAAAGGTTTTTATTATAATCCATAATGTGGACCCCTGAGAGGACGAAGTTTAGGGTTCCGCACGTAGAGTGCTCATGCAATATCTACCCGACATTTTAGAGGACTAATTAGTCCGTGATTTAACATAACTTTAACAGTAAATTGTAATAAGTATCGGGTTAGTTTTTTATGAAAAATAAAATGTTATACTGGTATGCCCATAAAATAATAATTCCTAAATAAATAAGAAATATTCATACATGTATGTATGTATGTATGCAATAATTTTTTGTAAGAATCGGATAGGCAAGTGTAAGATCTTTTACCTCCATAGAGAATACATTAAAAAGAAAAGCGCCATCTATGGAAAACAGTCCAAATTATTTACAGAATCGGTAACTTTAAAAACAATAATCCCAAAAATATCATCTATATTTGTTTTAAGATATAGAACACTCGAATGAGTTAAACTTGTAAGTACGAAATAGGTTTTTATGGCTTTGAAAATTAATTTTAAATCAGTGTGTAACATTTCCAATTCTTGTTGGGTACCAATTAGAAAACAAAAATTAATTGCTCTCGGAGATATAACAAGAAAACTTGAAAATCTGTCAACCGAAATGTGAATCCACGTCATTGCGTTTATGTGACATCCTCCGAACAATGCTTGTTGGTGTTCTGAGGTGACATCAGTATTTGTGAGCTACGATGCCTATAGAAAAACGGCCCGGTGACCATATTTTTTAGAAAGTATATTAAAAAAAATCGTATTTCTATAATATGAAACCTTACTTTCTCCGTTTATTTTTTTATAGTGTGGAGTGTAGTTATTGCATTATAGTATTCCATTAATTTCATGGTAATGCCACTAAAATTGTTGATTCTGTGCATCGCCACCTTAACTACACACATGAATTCATATTCATTTGCAAAAAACACTATTAGATAGACAATTTAATAAGGAACATTTTGGTAGTAAGTTTAAAATAAAAAAAAACCTTAAATTGATTTTATTCGTAAATATTCTGGTCGCTATCCCATGCGCCGTAAATGTATAGTACTTATAACCGTTGCCACGGAGAGGGCTTTAACTATACGAACTGTGAAAGCAGGTAATAAGCGAAATTGGAAAGATGCAGGTTGCTTCAGACGTAGTTTAAAGTTTACTACTTTCAGTTTAGTTAACGTAGACTGCAGATTAGATTAAAACAAAGTTGTTTAGTTAGTGTAAACATCCAAAAGCAGTTTTGTGAGTGGAAGTTATGTATTACGTATTATTTATATTACACAGACCTATTATGTTTTTGTGTTATTGTTACAATAACATAAAAAAACATAATAAATAAAAATGTAACTTGAAGTTTGTTAATTTATACTTATAAAAAAGCAAACATCTTTGTTTCCTAATACTTAATTGTTTCTATACATATTCTAGGTAGAGCGGCGATAGCCTAGTTGGGTGTGGAACGGACTGCCAAGACGAATGTCCGCAGGTTCAAATCCCAAGGGCACACACCTCTGACTTTTCTAAAATCATGTATGTATTCTTTGTGAATTTATCGTTCGCTTTAACGGTGAAGGAAAACATCGTGAGGAAACCTGCACATCTGAGAAGTTCTCTATAGGAATTTCGAAGGTGTGTGAAGTCTACCAATCCGCACTAGGCCAGCGTGGTGGACTAAGGCCTAATCCCTCTCAGTAGTAGAGGAGGCCCGTGCTCAACACTGGGCAAGTATATAATACAGGGCTGATATTATTATTATTATTATTATATTCTAGGTATGAGTATGTAAAATGTTTGGTTTCACTCTTTATTTTTCATTTCTGTCATCTCGCACGAATATTATTAACCTAAACCTTCGCGACAGGACTGTGGAAACATCTAACATTCGAAGGGCCCGTCATATTAAAGGAAGCTTGAGGCGAATCACCCACACTGTCTTCCATTTCGGAATTTAAAAAACATAAAGTACCGGATGCTCTAGGGTGCCTTAATAACCTCTGCTTATACTCATACGACCCCCTGTAACTCCTACTAATCGTCTCGTACGGCAATTTTCCAAATATTACCAATCCTTAGATAGCTTCATGCTATCGACTTGCAAGTAACGAGGAATGACCACTAAGAGCATTATAAAGTTGTTTATATATTTGTCCGTTTTGAAACTTAAAACTAATTGTATCCACCATTTGTTATGGCTAAGATTTTACGTCCACCCATTCTTATATTGTGCTCTACACAGGAGGTCGAGCTAACTTGCTATTTGGCAATGACGTTAGTATAGGTAAAAATATTTTTTCTTACTTCATGTTATTGACGAGATGAGCAAGCCTTTGAGTTAAGTCTCATAACGCCACTGTTATTACAATAAAATACAATACATATATAATTCTTTACAATGGGAGACATATTATTATTGTGTGATTCAAACAATTCAATACACCGGCGGGTGGCCGACAAAGTAACTGTTAAGCGTAGTTGGGGTGAAGTAGCGGAGAGTAGGGCACGGATTTCATTTATTTTTATTTATATTGTTTTCTGGATGACGAGACGAGCTTGCCGTTCGCCTGATGGTAAGCGATACGACCGCCCATAAACAGTAGAAACACCATCCAACACTTGGATTTGCAAATTATTGTTCGATATTCCACTGCGCTCGCCATCTTCAGACATGAGATGTTAAGTCTTACTATGTCCAGTAGTACACTGGCTACAATGTCCTTTAAAACAGAACACAACAGAAACTACGCAGTATTGCTTAGCGGTAGAAATAGATATTGCGGTGTTACCCAATCAGGCGCTGGACTCTCACATATGAGAGACCTACCACCAGTATTTTCATTCTAACTATTCATATATTGACTGTCCGCCGATCATGAAAAATGCAGAACCATCTAGCTGCTAGCAAATTCATATTATTTAAATTTCCCGTTTGGGGTCATCAATAACTGAAAATATAATATTTGATTAGAGTATAGTGTATAACGATAGAAGCAATATTCCTAACTATACCTATTATATGTTTGTATAAGTACACAATAGTCTCTGAGTTATGTTCGTGATTCTCTTGATTTTTAACTAATGTGTAAGATGCGTGATTCCAATCTTTAAAACGACCTAACGGTTTTAATGAGATTATACTGTTTTGCCTTGCATGTTAGTTGCGAATAAGAGCTATTAAAACTCTTATTTTATAGTGTGAAATATTATCTGTTTTGACATTATTCTATAAAGTTCGCACAATCTAATCTGAAATCAATATTACAATAAATTGAAAATTAACCCTAGTTCCTTTGTATGACAGAGCAGTCTAATGAACCATATCTAGACGAATTATCCTTTTGGAGGGTATATGATTTTCTTTAACATAAAGTCCATTGTTTGACCTATTTTAGTATATAATTGAAACAATAATATTACATAAGCTTGGAAAATAGCATTAAAAATTAACGCCTCTTTGTTATTAGTACGTTATTTTTGTAATGTATTTAGCAAATAACTTAGCATAAAATATAATACGATTCTCAATAAGTAACAGTACCAGTTGGCTCCAAAGAAAGCACATTAAGAAACGTTGAACCTTATACATTATCGTATAAAAATGGACAGTGCCAAACGATAGCAAACATTTGCTTCCTGTGAGAACTCTAACCCACATAATAAAGATTTTATGTCATTCTTGAGTACGTTCTTGTTCCAAGTTAATTCGCTTTGCGGGTATCCATCCCGTTGCCAACTTATGTTGACGTCATTTACTGCGTACGTATGTAGGTTGCAATACAACTAGGCTAGATCAATCTGGTGTAATAAAATTATAAATGAAATAGCCTATGCTTTAGTATTTCATCGCACACTTGTGGGTTCGCTCAGATTATTATTCTAAATGAAATTGGTTTAAGAATACGAAATGATTTTGATCAAGCAAATTTTATTGGAGAAATATAAATATGATATAATATTTTTTTTGTGCTGGAAAAGCCAGAAACAAACTTATAATGCATAATTTTATGATTCATATATGAATAGGTATTATGCTTATGAATGGGTAATGATAAAGGAATCCTATATTGTAGAATATAGAGTTCCAAATACAGCAAGTATTCCTTTTCCGACATAGAGAAAATTCACATCGATATTACCCATCGCTGCTCTAGGTTACATCATGTTCGGTGATATTCAATTACTATACCGTCATTATTCGCTAAATGCAGACGGTATTCCGCGCAGCATCGGGACTGATAGAATTATATAACTGAATCTCATTACTCTTCATTGCAAAGATCTTTTTTGTAATTTTTACATTTAATATCTACGTGAATATATTTGAGGGCGACTTATAACGTAAAAGCAATGTAGGAAAAATTAAATTATTATTAAATATATAAACTTGGGAAGTCCCAAATATAACTAAGTTCCGTTAACAAAACATGTATTACATAAATATAACTGCTTTACGATTGTTTTCATGTTATTCATAAATCGGATACTTACTACTTTTTAAATTTCAATTACATTTTATCTACAATGGTATTTGTAGCATCTATTATGGAAAGTTTTCCTAACTAAATATAAAGTTATTTGTACGTACAACGTCGTCCCTACAGCTAAATCAAAAGTATTTCATGTAATATAATAATGAATGATGGTATTGTAACTGGTTCTGCTCGCGAAAAAACTACCCTTGGTTAAATACACTGCCTTCAACAGTCAACGACAACGTAGCAGTATGAAAGAGTTTTCAAAGGCCGATCAACTGTTCCAAAGATAAATCCCTTAAGTAGACAGGATAAGTATATGTACAAACTAATAAACTTTATGCCTCCATATTAGTATATAGTATAATGGTACCTAAGATGGCAGTTTAAGAGTAATAATTATGATCTACTGAATTTCTAGGCGTTTATTATTATTGGTAATACGCTTGGAATAAGTGATAGAGTCTTAAGAGGCTTGGTTTTCTAGTGCCTGTGACTGTTAGATTTTAATTATGATAATTTACAAACGGAAGTAATTTATCAATTTATCTTATGAAAGAAATATAATATCGATTAAAAAAGAAAATAGTTGAAAACACGAGGATAGCCAGTCTCTATATTTGTGTGCTTTGTACCTATACTTATGCTCTATTTTAAAAGTATATTTTATTTCTAAATATGTTATTGAAATGTAATAAGAAAATGGGTCAGATACGAGTACTACAACTATAATATTATTTATTTTTCACCTTTCAGTTCAAAAATCGTTTACAACTGCTAAATTGAAAAATTAAATTTGTTCGTGCTATTGGCATTCACCTTTTTAATCTATATATATAAAAATCAATTGCTGTTCGTTAGTCTCGCTAAAACTCGAGAACGGCTGAACGGATTTATCTTATCTTGGTCTTGAATTATTCGTGGAGGTCTAGGGAAGATTTAAAAGGTGAGAAAAATTCGAATAATTGCCGGGAAAATCCTCAAAACAGCATTTTTCTATTTCCCATACAAACGTTTTCTAACTAATACGTAGAGTCAATTTGTAATTTATTACCGCTGCATAAAGTTCAAATTCGCGTGCGCGTTGGAGGATCTAATATCGCGTTCTGAAACTCAACAAAAGTGAAAGTGAATCGCGAACGCGACAAAATTGCATAGTCTCAAAATACATAGTACATAAATAGTGGTCGGCTTCGAGAAACTCAATTTTAGCTAACTTCAGTTGTTAATATAATATATAACTCAAAGGTGACTGACAGTGATATATCAAGGAACAGCCCAAACCATTGGACGGATCGGGCTAAGACTTTACATGCATAAAGCTACTATGACGTAGGCATCCCCTAAGAAAGGATTTTGATAAATTCTACCCTTAAGGGGATAAAATAGGGGATGAAAGTTAGTATAAATGTTCTTAGATTTTCGACTGATTGAACTGAAATTATAGATTGGGGATAAAATTAGTTTGAACCTATAAGTACCGGGAAAATATGTAGCAAGACTTTTATCAAACAGTGGAATTTTATCCTGGAAAACACCTTCACGCGGGCGAAGCCGCGAGCAAAAGCTAGTAATTTATAAATAAGTATATTTTTCATGTATTTTGTTATATTGTAAAGTTTAAAATGGTAAGTTAACAACAACAACATTCCTTTTCTCTGTGTTTAAAACGAATAAGTTGAAAAAGCATCAGCATCTCGTGAAGGTTACATAAGTGCTCTATGTGAAATACCTGCGCAAAAAATCCCATAATAACACATTTGAATAATAAGGTGCTTACCAAGTTTATGAACCATAGCCGTGGTCTATCTCTATCAGAGAGAAGGAATTAGGGGATTTTTCGAAGGAGAATTCGTAGTACCTATTTAAGGATGTGAAATGTAGGAAGGAGGCGTCGTCGGTCAATACTGGAGGTGGTGCGGTGCGGGAGCGGTGCGCAGGCGTGGTCCCCTGTCCCCCGGGCCCCGCCGCTGCCGGCCCACTCACGCAACTCGCGAGTCAGCCGCCGAGCGCTGCGACCGCGTGCGACACACATTTCGAACCATCTCTAGTCATGTGTGATGTTTTCATCACGGAGGGGAGCATCATCTAGCTTCCGAACTCGATATTTTGCAAGATGAATGAATAGACCACTCGTATTTAACGTTACACGTAGGAAGCTGTTACCGTTGGCTTCCCAGGAGGACAGCTTTCGCCGAGTGTCTGGTTTTTCTCGTAAGCTCGTGGCCGTTGACATTGCAGCGTGCGGATCCCGCAGTGTGCGAGTGTGTGCTTAAATTGGCGAATATAAAATCAGCTGAGTCACGTAAACATATGATCTAATGGGACTGTTGATGATGGCTTCGGCAAAATTTCATTGAACTGTTAGACCGGCACCGAAATAATTCCGATATGCAGCGCTCAGTTCTTCTGCTTCTCCTAACAGGTAAGTAAATATAATGTACAAATAAATCATGTAGTTGATAAATTTCTCCGGTTGGCGTGAAGTATCGACGGGCTAACTCGACGCAAACGGTGTTCATATTGCTTTTACAAGTATTAAAAGTTTTAAACTATGGGAGTGCATGACATTTTTGACGCGCAAGTTAGGGGTTGCCGTCAAACTTAAATTTTATTCAAATTTTGTTGAAATATTGTTATAAGTACGTCATTCGTTACGTTCTTAGAAAAGTAAGTTGTAAAACTGCCAAAGGTCCCTCGTTCTCGTGATTCATAACACAAGCAAATGGTTGCAGAGAAAAGGAAAATATTTTGCTTTCTCAACTTATTTTCGAAAACAATTACGATTATCTTTTGTTCAATGTTTTAAATCTCAGGAAGTAAGGCGCCTCAATGAATTTTATGGTCTTACTTCTTTATATTAAATATTATGTTCTCCTTTTTTTCTCAACCTAGCGCTCTAATAAATAAGAAAAAAATGTAATAATACCTATTGATGGTATTTTACAATCATAATATTATAGCCATTTATGGCGGCATTTCCAAAGACTTAGTTTAGGTTATGTCAGCTCTATATTATGATAAAGCATATATATTACAAAATAACGAAACCGGGACTATTAAGGGTTGATTTTGTTCGGGTTCTAAATAAAAAATATTGAAAAAAAAATATCTGCAGATATGCCAATGGAAACTAATCTATGAGCACTGAGTATCACATCATTTGGAATATACATATACAAAGGGCAAGGATTTAGTTTCTTATTATGGGAAGAAGCGACAGGTGTTCAATGCAGGTAGAAAGATTCGGCCGGCCGACGGGATTACTTTGATGAAATATAGCCATTCAAACATCGAACAAAAAATATCTGCACGCTTATTGAAAAGAGTATTGCGAGGATAAAAGGATTTCGAGGGCAACTACTTATCTACCTAGTACCCATATTATGTCTTAAATTTACCTATTCGCAGGTCTGTTTCAATTCAGCAGTTCCGGAGATTTATACTTGATCTTGCTTGTATCTACATCTATTTTATTCGTATATCCAATAGGTACTTGGTTATCATTTCTAGTTTTATGGATAAAATGTACTCAAAGTCCGTTTTTAAAAAATCTTCAACGAAATACGAGTAGATACCCAGAAAGCGCACTATGATACAATCATTTGTTATTGGTTTTTGAATAAGATGTTATATAAACGTTTTTTTTTTAAATAATAAGTTACCTATTCTCTGATAAACATAAAGCATAATGACGTCCAATTTTCGCAAATCCATTAAGCTGGATTTTTAAAAGTTTTGTTCCAAGAAGTCTCATATTTCAGAGTTCAATATTATCAGAGAGGGAGGAAAAAGTTTTTTGCTTCACTTAAACAGATATGGGCTGCACCTGGCGTCTGTCTTTTTCGCTTTTTATTATGCTTTGCAGGGCTCGGAATATTGCTCGGGACTCCTGTTTTAATTTACTAAAAAATACAAAACCTTTTTATAATGGAAATGAACACTACCGACATCTCGATTAATAGAAAAGCAATAAAACGGGACGAGGATCGTATCCGGACGTTGGATCGTTAAAATTTCATCTCACTTTGCAACGGCTTATTCCAATATGTTTATAATGGGATCGTTGTTATTGTACGGATCTCGTTTACACTTCAAAGATGCGTAGTGTTATTACTCTGTCGTGAACATTATCGTTAGCAATTACGTAAATTTCGTCAATGAATTTTAATGAATGCAGCGGTTTATGTCTATTTCGGGGTGCTGACAGAGAAGGCATAATCAAATCGGGTATAGGGAGTCGATAAGTGGCCGGCGTCTGCTTTCATCTCATCGTAGTGTGTGTGTTTACACTCGGCGGAGCTGAGCCGTCACTGCCGCCGTCTGTGACTGCGTCCGCGCACCTCCGCATCGCAATGCAAGGGTCGCTATGAGTTTTATTTATGACTTTTCTGATTACGGCGACGCTCTCGGTTTCTCGCCTTTCAAGTTTTTTTTTAATAGGTCTGATAAATAGCAATAATATATCCATGCTGTTGAATTGAAATGAGTCTGCCAGATTTAACATAAGTCCGTCAATTGCCTAATACTTTGAATAGTAACCGCTAAGATGATGTAAGACTGTAAATAAATCTGAAATAGTTCCAAAGTAATTCTCGTCCCATGTTCTTAAAGATTACAAAACTTGGGAATGGTAGATACTGTTTTAAAATTTCCCAAAAGAGTCGCAATCGTCCCAGTGGTCTTATGTATGTAAATATGTTACAAAAGTTTTCTCATTTGTCGCTTATTTTAAGACGAAGTATGTACAAGAAATGTTTGCTCAAAGTTTGAAAATGAAACTTGGGTAGAACATATTATTTTGGAGGATGAACAAGCTTTTTTCTACTGCGTAGTACGTACTTACATATGTCAATGTTTTATTTTTTACGGATAGACTGTAATACAATTACAAAATTATAAGAATAGCAACAATCGAAAAGGTTTAATTATACCTAGCCGGGTGAGTCGCTGGTTGTGATACCTACTGATGTTTCTTCAGTTAGGTAGTATTTTACAACTATCGGTACCGAAAAATTTGCTTTAAATTACATAAATTTTGTATCAATATGTTTAATAGCTAATTTTTTTAACTAAGCTTAAAGAGACCCACATATAAGAAATCACGTTGCTGCTTTGTGCAGCATTAAGTGGTGGTATAAGAAACTTAGACTTGGAGCACGCGACATAGCAGAAAAAATATATAAATGTGCTTAAAGGGTTAAAGTTTGTAAAGAAATTGCATCTTTTAAAGAAAATATAGGATTACCAACGACTGTAGTAAACGAATGTGCATAAGTTTCAATTCAATGGTGATTTTATTTAATATTACGATCAAGACTTTCGTCTGAACGGATTCCAAATGATGGCTTTTAAAGTCAATAATCAATCTTTCAAGAAACAAAACGGAATGGTGGCTATTTTTTTACAATTAACCTACATATTTAATCTAGGTACAGATATTATTATCTGTACCTATCTCTGTTGTAATACTAGGTACACTTCAATATCCATTATAAAGTCAATTGGATTTTAAAATAAAGCAATTTAAACGGTGGTTTCATTGCGTTTTCAGCTCTACAAATAGCTTTATATCAGGGGATCTCGGATCATGCTAATTATTTTTTTTTAAATTCCATATCCAAATCTTCAAATGGAGCACAGGAGACTAGATGACAAGCCACTGATCCGACTATTTAAATTTTTTTGATGATTTTCTTAGTTGTTGCATGGGTTCTTTACGATAGATTAAATTTTTCCTTAATATAATTTTACTGCCATCATAATGAATAGTAATGAAGATAATTGCTTTCATTTTCTCACGTGTTAGTGCGTATTATGTCACGCGATATGTTGCAACTGGCAGAACACTAAGGGTGCATCTTCAAGGTTTCTCCAATCGATCAGGTTAACTAGAACACTTTCGTTTCTTACTCCTTTTAACATTTAACTAATAATTCATTAACTAAATAAAATCAGTCATAGAGTCCACGGCCCATGTAAGTGTGTCACGATCCGGGATCAGCCTGTGTATATGTGGTTTCAACAGGCCGGCATAATTGTGTCAACTTCCGGCGGCTAATCGTTTCTCGTCAATCGACATTCTATTGGACCCCATTCCACTTACCATCGGGTTCACTTGGGTCACTTTTCCGTGCACAAAAAGAAAATATTCTGGGACGAAATTAAATAAAACGTATTTAAGAACTAATAAATACTAAAAGAATGTAGCATTTTATATTTATTGCTACATAGTATTGTACGACACTGTTCATTTTAGCGCACCGTCGTGTAATTGCTAAATTGTCTGAAATTCTTTTTGTGCTAGAACAAAGCGGCCATTGTTGTCACAAGTGGGCACGTTATTTCCCTAGAGGTGAGCTCGTCGTTAAACTAGCCGATTTAGCTGAGTTTGTAATTAAACTCCTATTGATCCACTTGCGGCTGTGGACTGCGTCACCGTAGCCCAAGACGCTCCATATTTAGAAAATCAAAGTGCTTTGAACAATAGTATTTTAAAAGTTTGGTTATTCAATTAAATTATAGAGTTTGTAAAGTATCTAAATATTCATATGATATGCTAAGATGTTGCAAAATACTTAAAACGATGTTTAAAGCAGAAATTACATAGGTTTGAAATAGAAATTAAATACTGAAAATTTAAATTATTTCTATACATGCATAAACTATGCCGCTATGTTATAATAAGTTTCCATAAATAATCTATTCATAAATATAGTTTCAACTTACAATAGATTTTTATGTTCTATCTACATCAAATACAACGGTTGCTGATGATTAATTATGTTTATATATATTAAGCAGTGGTTAATTAATTAATTACTTGTAAACATTTCGTTAAGTAAAATGCAATTTGCCACTTATAAATACATTAGAATTACGAACTTAAATTGATAATATCTTAGATTCAAAAATACAATTACAAAATAAAAAAGGAGCTCCCAACGACGAAAAACATCTAACAGTCAAGACGACGTAGGGGTTGCGCAAGTGTGGGACAAAAGGCTCCACATTCTATAATTATCGACCTTGAATAGAACGGGGGCTATCCCTCGCATGCCGCCACGTGCGTCTACTAAAATGATAATCATAGAGTGGCCCGAGGTTAGGTATAATCAACTGAATGACTAATTCAAGTCATTGCGCTTTGCTTTACTTAACGGTCCTTTTGTGGCACCCTTCTCTCTCGAGTAAAGGGTCATTTTGGAAGCGTTTTTGTAAAAATATTATGAGTGGCTCAAACTGTTGTGCATAATTTAGCTTTGACCGACCTTCGGCATTCAAATATTATTGACTCGTTTAAATTTGTACGAGTAATTATGATCCCGCAACGGAGGGAATAATAAACAGACAAAAGATCAAGTTTACTTAGCATAACGTTAAATTGCCTCATTTAAATGCCAAAGGGTCTTGCCTTGTTCACAAAATTTAACACTGTATTGATAGAGATTTTTTCAAAACATCAAACGAAAGTACGCAGTAGTATAGATGATAAGAACATAAGGCGGTTTCCTCAAATCGGCGTACTAGCCGTATTTTGGAAGCTATATATGTATTTGAAATTATAATACATGTAGAAAAAAAATATTCAATATCAAATTTATACAATATGTTATCTTTATTTTGATTAATTACGATTATTTATAATGTGGATATTGTTTCATTAATTTCATAATGGAAATGCCATTATAAATGTTGATTTCGTACATCTCCTCCGAAAGTACACATCATTTCAATTTGCAACCAACACTATTAGATAGATAATTCAATAAACATCATTTTGGTAGTTTAAATATTCAATAAAATATTTAAAATTGATTTCTAAAAGAAATTATTTGTATTTGTTTGCATATTTCCACTCGTAATTCGAGCGCCGCAAACGTATGGAACGAAAGCTCAAGGTCGATTGCTCGGGTGAGCGCCTTAATCAATAATCAACACTGCTTATATGCAGTCACCTAAAGAAGCATATATTTGATATCCATCTTCAAAGTAAGGAATTTAATGATTTCTCATGTTTACGCGAATGTTAGACGTTAAAATTAAACTATTTTTCGGATTTTTATGCGGTTTTAATATTTTAGTTTTCTCCCGACGTTTCGAAAACTAACATATTAAAACTGCGATATAATCCGAAAAATAGGTTAATTTTAAAAGAATTTAAATAAGGACAGTGGTGAGGTTAGTTCGGACTTGTACATTTGAAAATTAGGTAACCGTTAAAAATACAATAAAAGGCAAAGACGATTATCATTGTCCTTTGAAATTAAGCCACCTGTATTTTCAGGCAAAATATTATATAATACCGTCCCAGTCGGACCATCAGTTTCATTGTAAAGATAAAATTGTCCGCATAGTAGTTGCGCTACTTTTGGTAAAATTTTATGTCCATTTATACAATATTGCTTTTGTAATTACAGTGCTCACCGATTGTACATTTTATTAAAGTGATAATGATATAATTTTATTAATGTCACAGGTCACTGTAGTTGTTAAGTTTAAGTGCTCATAACAACAAAATGAATGAGTCTAAACTTGATTGCGTCATAACAATATTATAAATTGAATATTAGACTGAGTACTTATGTACTTTATTATTATTAATCATAATAATCTGTTCTACATTCTCCACAGATATTATTATTACCTACGTCTTCCCTAGACTTCTCAATTTCATTGTTTAATTTTTGAAAATATTATATGCCTTGTATGAAATTTTGCTTACGACATGGAAGAAAGAAAATTCACAACGAGTCATATTACTTAAGGCAATTCCAACGATGGTCTTCATCGTCATTGTCATTATTACCTCAATTTTGCGAAAATCACGTTGTTAAAATTTCAATGTCCCGGAATATTTTTGATTGATGGAAATTTGATGGAAAATTTATAGTTAAATGGAAGGAAAATTTGGTTCAAATAATTGAAGCGCACTGATCCTGAACTTCCTCGCACGTTGCAACTTAAAAAAAGCGTGTGAAAATATTATGTTCCGCATAATTGGGTCACAGAGTGAAGGACGGCTTTATGGTGGGCTGAAAGGGGTGTACCCCGTGGCCGTTGTTCTACGTTGCGTACAAATTGCTATATTATTGTCCGTTTTATTATAACACCACATTCACTGCTGCCAGACTTTACTTACACGCTCGATCCTTTTGGCTAAAGAAACTTGGCTACATTTGGATTTCCATATTTTAGAAATGCAAAATTTTCAGCGGAAGAGAAAATAAAATAACTGCACCCCGACAGTGACATTAAAAGACGCGATACATTAACTAAAAATCGATGAAAAAACAAGGGGTCGTTGCGGCAATAAAATTTGATTACAGATGATCATAAATCTTTTTTTTCATTATCTCGCTTGGCGTCGCTTGGGCCGTCTGTGTGAGAGGGCAGACGCCCAAATCCCCTATGTTTTGACATACATACATACTAGCCCGTATTTATGACGTGGCACTCGGCTGGTACAGAATCTGACATGGGATTTATGAAGTGCGCATGTGTGCGTAGAAGATTGAATTGGTATTACGCAAGTAATACCGAGTTGCAAACATTTAAATCCGGCTTTTTTGTCATACCAATTTTATGGGTTTGTAGTGTATTTGTCTTTGATTATATTAGATACATAATATTTTGATAATTATCGATATCGATATAATCTCTATGTATAAAATGGAAGCATTACATCACGCTTGAATAATTTAATTTCTCGCTTTGTTTAAAATATTCATTTGTCACCAGGTCAAATTAATTGAGACAAACGTTCGTTATTTCACAAAGCCAACAGACAGTCGTTTCGTTGTTTAATTCGGATCAATTGAGTACATTTTTTACAGGCACGCGAATGACGTTATCTGCTGGCAATTTTATTAATAAAAAAGTATGATACCACCAATGAAAATATGCATCACAGTGTGCATACAAAGTGTCGTTTCTTTATACGCATAATATATTTTTTATTCCAGAAAGTTATATCCCATTTGATATCAATCCCACGTTAATGGAGGTTTTACCCGCGTCTCTATAAAATCTGCCGCTGGCACACTTTAGTGACATGTGGAGGATCATGATTCATACGCCGCGAGATCCATTAGATACATTTTGCCGAATCATTCTGGCTTTTTGTGGGCATATCTCTCACCATTATTTGGCTACTTCCACGCAACGCATTTCAATAAAATATTCACATATTTCATCAGTCAAGTCTAAGAATTATATTAAATGTTATATCCCATGAATATTTTTATTTTGTAAAATAAATCATATTTTGTATCTAGTTGCAAGTTGTCTTACTCACATTAAGTCATTCTTACACACATTAAGTTAACTTATGCAGTAGACACAGGTGCAACTAGGACATTTAAAATCAGTCGGGCTTTTTACAAATAATTGAGATATAACAAAATAGACAAGTTTACAACTAAACTTTAATTATAAGTCAAAGTGAGTAAGAAACTTTAATGATCTGTTTGTAGGTTGGCTGAGTCGTAAAATCAATGCATTAATGTAGCTTGAGTATTGCTCGTAAACATTATTACGTTTAAGCATATCGCGGTACGATCTTGAAAGAGGCACCCCGTATTACGAACTATAGTGGTCATAAGTGAAATTAATGGAACGTTGTCACGGAATCGACAATAACTGTAGTAGAGTAAGTCTGAGATAATTCTAAGCGATTACTGATTAGAGTCCCATGTATCACTTCCGGAGATTGTGGCGACTGAGCCTCGCCGCCGGATGCGGCGAAACATGGAAAGCATTTTAAGTGCTAGTCCCAATAATATAGTCCCATCTATTGTTACACTTATTTCGAACGCGTTTGTAACAATGGCGCATCATATTTGGGATAGCATTTTGTTATAGCAGTAAACGTAAATTATTTCATTTTACTTATCAATAGTGCTTTTAAGGCATATAATTCCTCGACATCATCATCAATTACTAATGTAATGTACTAGAACTTGAATTATATAACAAGTAAAGTGTTTTTAAAAGGTCGGGATTTCTAAGAGCGGTAATAATCAATACGGACAAATTGTGTAGCCTTGAGATAGATATAGTATGCGATTGCGGTGGCTCACGAAGCCACAAAATGCGGCACCACACACGTCACTCCAGGTTATCTGATACAGCTTAAATGTAACTCGAAACTTGGCGAACTTGCGATGATTAATTTTCTAACTGTTGGCTGAGTTCATATTAATATCTTTGGCAACTTCGTGCAAGTTTTTTTGGTTATCAATTAAAGTACAATAGGAGTGAAATGAAAAGAAATGAACGCATATTTCGTGATTAGCTGCGTCATTTTTATTTATATTATATTTTGTGAAAACCTCGAGAGTTTATTGCTGACAGAGTTACATAAGAGCTTTATATTGGAAAACCAAACAACATCGTCTAGACAGTAGACAAAAATAATTTATTGGCGTCAAATATCGCTGGCTTGTGAACTTAGGAATATACATACATCTGAGAAATAGATATTATAGTATTCTATTTTCAGCTAAGCATTGTATTTGCATTTTGAAAGGATCTTCAACTTGAGTAAATGAAAAAAGTGTTTATCATACTAATACCACACTCGTAGACGATTGAATAATTTTAAAAAGAACTTGTTTACGAAGTCATTTTGACATTGTTTTAATAAATGAAACCTCAGACTGGTCTTCACTTACCAAAAATCATTCCCGAACAGGGAATATTTTCGCCAAAAATATTGGTTTTCTTTTCTGATCACTTTGTAGTTTAGTATGAATGTGGAGTGTGCGCGAATGATTTTTTGACTGAAAGTGTGACGTTGCCCTTAGAGTAGTAGTAATTAGGGTATGTCGAATCAAATAATTTTTTATTGATATTTATTTTGTTCAAAATTTACACTATTGCTTTACGTATAAGGTTAGAGTAACTAATTGTGTTATTTTGAAGAGGACGAGTATAAGGTATAATTTAGAAACACACTCCCAAAAGAACCCTGTATAAATAATGAATACTTAGTACCTACATAGTATACATCATTATTCATAACTTTTTTCATTAATTTAAGAGTATTTTAATGATAAAGAATGCTTACGTTATGTTTTTTATTCTGTGAATAGTCTATATAAGATCGTTAGTTACATCGTAAATCACCGAAAAACCAGAGGAACAGTCAACTATAAAAAGTTTGCGTATACAAATTCAATGGTTTTCAACGATGTAGTTTTATTGGCGATAGTTTTTTACGTTGTCAGATCCACGCAGGGGTGGCGCTTGCCCCACATTGTTGCGACACGTAGATAATGGCGCCACATCTCTGGGGGATTAACATAGCCATCCCCCTCCTTAGCATGTTTATTTTGAATTACTTTTTCCTTTGTGTAGCATTCTTAATGGCATCTATTTTATCGACTGTGCTAGTTGGATGCCACCCACATGCTTCAGTCATAAATCATGCTCTCAGGAATGTGACATATCGTAGTTATATAACACAGTTAAGTCAACAAAGCTTATTTCGACTTTCATCAGTCAGTGGCTTGTCAAGACGTCGATACAGGACGGCCTACTTTCCCTATCATTCCGAAGTGTGACGTATCTTCGATGTAGGAAAATCGTTTTGCAGCTCAGTCTAGGATGACTACGTGAGCTCTGGACCATGAGATCTTGATTCGATTGTCACGACGTGCAATCTTCTGCGTGAGCTATTCTAATCTATTTTGCAGCGGATTGGATTTGCGCCTGCAAATGTTTCTTGAGAAATGCTTCTAGAAGTAGCTGTAGCATATAAATGCCGAATAGTTAACAGTTAAATTTACAGTAGTTTGAATAATCATTACCTAAGTAAAATAAAATAAATTTGTCTGCCTAAATAAAACTTATATTAAAAATGTAATTTATGTATTATACAATCTAAGTTTGCCTATTCGAAGATTAGAATGAAGCTTGGTTGACTGAAGATTTATGCAAGGGTAGCGCTTACGTTATTTTGTAACGTTAAATAATCTCTAATCTCTTCGTAGCCTGTTAGTCTCGCTGGAATGAGATTAAATCGTCCAACTGTCGTAATGTTCCACGTCCCATACATGGGCATCTGCGTCCTTAAGAGGGCGAGGGGTCGTCTCCCCAACCCAAGTTGTTTATCTAGCTATCGATCCGGCCAAGTCATAGCGATCGTTCTAATTTCTACCCATAAACAGCGAATTCGAGGACGTTGCTGAATCTCTTACATAAATAGAAAGGCAATCTCGTGGATGGTTTCCAAATCTATATAAATTAGGTCTTGGCTGATAGTCTACTTTTAATTAACGGAGTCTCCATTGGAATGGTAATAAAGGCATTTATTTTTAAAAGTAGGCCATTCGTTTTATAATGTACAAAAATATTAAAATGATCAATATGCTAGTGCCCAGAGCGGAATATAACTTACGTATGCATTAATCAAGTAGAGTGTGTAATTGAAACAATCCCAAAAGAGTTGCCGATTTATGTAGTAAGCAGTGACGTGTGATGTCATTGATTCGAAACGATGATAAAAAGTATTTTCTCATGCATGTCTCCCTTCGTCCTGCGATTGCAGTCGACTGACACATTATAATTAACGCAAATATGACTCATATTTATTATGAATATAGTGACTGAATGTATTTGAAGAGAAAGAATCGCCTGTATCTTAGCGCCGATACTTATCGTGTTGCAAATCAGGGGGTGGACACTTAGAACATTTTGTGTAATGATGAATGATTATATATCTTAATGCCGTTACATAGAGTTTAGTTTTGGTTGACAAAAGGATGTCTCATCGTAACATCTTGTACCAACATAATAATCCAATAAATTTTGAAAGTATGTTGGCTACCATGATAGTTGATAATTTGCCGCCATTATTGACGGTAGATTTGTCATTGTTGAAGTTTATTTGCAAAAAAATTGTATTATTGCGATTATGTTCAATAATAAGTTATGTTTTATGCCGAATACGTTGAGTTAAGCCAGCTTTTCCGTTTCGTGTATATTTCTTCTTGAAGGAATTTGTGTAGTGTGTGTTACGAGATAGTGATTCTTATTATTCCGAGATATTGACTCTAATTCTGTTTACATTTGTGTAGTTTATTGATTTTGTGTGCGAGAATGGGGAAAAGAATTAATGTGTATAAAAATGTGAGGTTTGTGGCATACAAAAGTACCCAAAGTCAAACATATTTATGGTTAAGTATCCACTTGATCTACACCGGTAACAGAAAATTTATATTATGATTTAAAACATTACATAAAAGTGATGTATATTTAATTCAAATTTACAACCTCAGGTAGTCGTTGAAGAGAATACTCTAGATTATGGAGTTTCAATTCTATGCTTAGTAACCTAATCAAAAAAGGCACGTGTGAAATCTATGAATTTGCCCTTGCAATAATTGTATCATAGTAATTGTTGATTAGACGGAAAAAGATCATATCTGTAAGGTATAAAATTTTTCAATTTCCATATAAAATTGGAAATAAATAACGGAAAACTGGAGTGTTATGAATTTTTAAGTAGGAGACCTAAACATTATACAATTTATACATAAGAAATTCACGTGATAATATTGTGTATTTTCTAATTAAATAAAGGGAATTATTAAAAATTGTGGACGTTTTATTTTTAATATTCTAAATTCAATCATAATTTATACCAGTGTAAGATTTATGGTCAGCAAATTTATCGATATAAAGCTGTCGATACAAAATTATCGATAATATCGATTAAATAAGGAACGTTCCTAGAAACGAGCAGATTTATAGTAAGTTGGCAGCCTTGCGTATCATTTTTTCTGCGTAATGTTGGTACAAAATGTAATTCTACTGGGCTCACGTATGTGTGCGTGAGCTCAAATTCAATGTACTAAGTGCCGCCTCTTCTTACGTAGTATATTACTTACTCTATGTTGCAAATAACATGCGATGCCTGACCTCCATTCACTCAATGAGTCGATAATTTTAATTGACGTCAGTCAACTTTGTTGCCAGAGACGAATTAATGAGTATTGGGGTCCGACCGCCTGGTATATGTATAAATGAAAATAGTTCCCGCCATTTTGTCTTAATCGAAAATTAAAGTATTGCAATTATATTTCACTTTAAAGTTTCCGAGTACACAAACAAATACTTTATTTCACATGAAAGATATAGGCGACTATGCATCATATTCTGTATAACGTCTAATACATTAAACAATGCCATTTATAACATTATATTATAATGTAACAGCTTTCTAATATCTTTCCTTAGCTGGGTATATGTCATAGTGCTTCTAAAATGGCTTATATGTACTCTGAAAATTACTTTGATTGAATGAATATATTTTTAACTAGACGCAGGTAGAACTAATATCTAATTATTTTAACTACCTTGTTATATGAGAATATACAATATGACGAAATGAAACAAACATATTATGCCTACAAGAGATAAAGAAGAATACGACAAAATAAACTTAAATATTCTAACTTTTTGTATAAAATTATACAAAATGCGTGGGGGTTTTCTCACGTTCGTAATTTTAAAGCACGCCGAAAATATGTGTGTCAGATGTCAACCATAAATACATTAATTTACGAAGACAGCAAACCTTTTTTAAAATGTAAAAAATACACTATTTTCTAACTATGAGTTTAGATTAGAGACAGTCTGTTTCTAGTAGTGTAAGATATTTTTAGTAGTACCCTTTATAAGAAACTAGAAACAAAGCTGATTTGGAAGGTACTATGAGTATAGTACTAAGCTAATATTTTTAATATTATATGTTTTTTTCAACAGATCATAATGATGCCGCTTATTTATGAAATGGTGCAAGTTTTAAAAAAAACTTTAAATAATTTTAAATGGAATTTTAGCGGTAGTCCAGTGGTCGTAAATAAAAATCTTTTTATTTGTTGCAAGTCGTATTTATTATCAAATATATGTGTGTAACTGATAGATATAAAATAAAAATGTGTATAAAAAGTAATTATACGCCAAATATAATGATCGTGACATACCTACTGATATACCGGACCGAACATTTTAATTTACCATGTTGATAACCGTAGTAATTGAATCGTAGAGATTACTAATATGAAGTGATAAATTCATTGTACCAATTTGTGTTACAAAATATGAAGATTGATAATAGATTTTGGGTCCCCTTAGATAAACTTACTTAAACCCTGTTGTCATTCCCGTAATGTACTACAATTAATTATTTACTATTTATTGAATGGCACTACATTAAACATGTCTTATAACAGTCTGATATTTAGCGAATGGACACATCGTTAGATGCGTACAAATATTGTCTTAACTGCTATAATTAAAGTGATAGACCAATTTGACCTAGATATGTTATGAGAGAACAAATAATTCTCGTTATAGAGATTGGTATAAAATAAGCAAATTGTTTAGTTTGATATACTTAAAAAAAATCTGTTGGAATATTAAAGCTTTAATAATTACACAGTAACAGTTTTATCGAAGAATAATATGATTAAGACTAACTTTAGTAGGTAACTCGATAACATATCTTTCCACCATTGATAAGATTTTCCAAAAATATATTAAGCTCAAAATCGTATAGCCTGTCTTATGTCGACGCTTTATATACGTAACTAGCTTGTGTTCGTGGCTCCGCTCGCGTGAAGGAGTTTTCCGGGGTAAAAGTCCCGCTACATCCTTTCCGAGGACAGAAAGTAGTCTATGACTTTCCTAGGGTCTTAAACTATCTCCATACCAAATTTCATAAAAATCCGTTCAGTAGATTTCGAGAAAAGCTAAGATAGCAATTTTTTCCAACTTACTTGATATGTATCGTTATATAATGACCAAATTACACAAAATCATTATAAATTGTAGCCTAGGTGTTATTCTGATGTATAATCAATATTACTATAATGTTTCATTCCAATCCGTTCAGTAGTTTTTTCGTGAAAGAGTAACAAACATACATACATCCATACAACAAACAACATACAACTTTCGCATTTATAATATTAGTAGGATTGTTATAAAATAAATAACCCGAAAATGTTTTATGATTCATTGTACACCCGTGTTTGGAATGAATACAGCAAAATATTTGTTAAAGAACCTACGTAGATATTATTTCAGAAACATGATAAATGTTTATACAAAAGAAAAGTACTTTTTATTGCATTCATACATTATAATACTTAAAGCTATGACTTCACCGGCTCCAATATGGATATCCATTATGAGAGCGTACAAAGGCATCATTAATTAAGAATGTCACAGAAGACAAAACGTAATAACCAATTTGTATTTTGTTATTTTCATTTCGTTTCTATCAACGCTATAACTTTGTTCCGTTCTTGTTTGTTCAGTAAGTTTCACATATACTACTTCCGCGAAAGTTATTAACTTCGAGTAACAAAGGACTCCTTTTGTGCTGTCAATATGAAATTTCTCTGTTGCCTCCATTTGTACCTTTATAAAATATTTACCTTCGCCTTCCGTTATCATTTTGTTAATGGATTTATGTATTTTTGTTAAGTTTAGTAAATAAGGAGAACCGACCTAAAAATGTGTAGTATTTAAAATATATTTCTAACAACTCTAACATAAGATATCGCAAATGCTGCACATTTTATAATACGCTACACGTGCTTAATCTGCTTTAACAATAGACGTGTTCAGATGAAAAAATCCATTGTTCAATTTATCTGTAAACATCTGCTTGTACATGAAAGAGAAGTATTTTTCTAAAATATGCTTTCTCCTTACTTACATTGTAGTGTTTTTACTAAAATTTTAAACATTCATCATATTTCCGTGATTTTATCTGGATGTCCAGGCAGTTTTATATTGCCGTCGTATGATTTTATTTTTCTCTCAGTAGCTAGCAATGGGGCCGTTGGCATTTTAATTAGCAAAGCGACCAAGGTTTTGCATTCCCTGGTATCTTTATAAAGCAGTTTAAATATTTTCTCAGATATCGTAATACACTAAGTAGTAACACTAACAAATTCTAATTAATCTAGTTTTTCGGAAGTGTATAAATTATTCAGATATGACTTTGCTACACATTATATAAATAGATGTAGTAAATTCTTCTAATTTACCTTTTAAAGTAATGTAAATGTTTAATATTGTCTTTTATTGAATAAACCGATTAAAGTTGCGTTATAATTTTCAAATATCTTATATGCCTACGGACAAGACGACGGAGATATTTCAAAACTGTTCCCTAACATTTTATCGCAAACCGGGTCAACGAGAAAGCTTTAAAAATTCATTCGCTTTTAATTCCAGCGGTGTAGTCGGTACTCTAGGTGCACTCCCGTGTCTAAGTGATAAAACACTGCATTTGGCGCCCGCCGCCGATTCCCCAGGCTTGCTTTTATTGCAAGCCTGCAATGCAATTTTAAGGCCATTAATCTTTCCCAAGCTGTTTTGGTGCTTCACTCACCTATGCTGCTAGTACGCTGGCAACACAGTTGCATTTCGTTACTTTCACAGTTTTCGTTTGTGATACAGCTTGTGAATTTTATTTAGCTTCGTGTTTCACTTGCTTTGTACGAATGAAATTCTGAATTCCTCTCACTAATTTGAATTATCTAGTCTTTCAAGTCATTACGTGTTAATGTTAGCAAATTAAGTTTTAGTAGCTCGTTGGTGAGTGATAATCACTGTTATAACCGAGATTCCATTCGTGCAATCATGATATTTGTAAACGTCGGTATGATGAACAATTAAATTCTCTTTGATATCGCTTTGAGGCGTCAGTTTGTGGGAGTCTAGTCTAGCGGACGCCGATAAAGCTGCCCATTGAGGAGATTTATAACCGAGCCAAAGTTAACGACTCCACCGCCATTCAAGACACGCAGACTCACTAACTTGTTTTAGACGAAAAATGAAGTTTTAATGCTTCTGAGAACAGCTGAATTTAAATGGTTCAAACCTACCTAGAGAAACTCTGTATTCTCGCTGTTATTGGTTGTGGAAGCTAAGGAACTCGGTGTAATTGCTATTATTTTGGCCGGAGTGAGTAAGCCTGACTTAGCTGGAATTAGAAACTAAATATAAGTTGATTTGTGTATAGATTTGTGGTAGAGTCATACAATAAGTATTCATATTATTAGCTTTATTTTAGGATGATGGTAATTTCTATAAAATTTTCATTCATAAATAATGCTCAAATAAAAAATCACAAAAAAAATTGACAACAAACGTGAAGTGTGAACAAACAAAGTAACATAAGTACCTAACTATAGACTTTATAACCATATATTCGTTTTTTTTTACACAATTGAGTATTTTGTGCGTTTGTACACATTTTTACGTAATATAATTGTATATCGCAAATATCTATAATAATATAAAAATCTATAATAATAGAGTAGGTACAAATGTCTATATACGAAACATGAGCTATTGTAAAAGCAAAATTCCATAAAGAATAAATGAAACGTGTTTAAGACGCCGTCGATGTTAATCTTAAGGATTTAACAAAATGTTTGTTGTATAAAACATCTAATAAAAGCGTGTCGAATTGCAAAGCAACGTGTGGCGTTCGTGCCGTAACATTAAGCAGTTTCTTTTGTTGGTAGGACTTCGCAATCAACTCCAATGCATTGTTATTGCCTTCGTACGTGTTTGTCGCTTTACACACGGGAGAATTGTCCTTGTATGAAATACACGTTTTCAATTCAAGACCTTCCGTTAAAAATATAATAAGCTCCTTATGCTAAATACTCATATCAATTTAACTTAACACGCGGGGGTATCCAAGCGGTGCCCAAAGGACAACAAAAACGAATTCTATGTCCTTTAGCGATTTCATAATTTTGGTGGCTTTTACAATGTGTTTCAGTAGTATGCATTAATATTCTAGAGTGGGTACGCGCTTCCCCACTCCTCAGCTATGTCTATGCCTAACAGATTATGAACCTGGCCTTTTATAAGAGAGACCTATGGAATATGTCGTCAATTATTATAAAGCTTAGAATATACATATTTCAATGTAATAAACAGAAACAGCGAGTCACGTACTCAGAGATCATAAGTGCCGATTAAAGCGAACAAAAAGATAAGACTGTTGATAAAGTATTCAAATAAATTATATTAACACCCTATTCCGAAGTTTATCTTCTAACTTTGCTCGTTTTTGTAATGTTGTATATTATTCTTATTCATATTTTAACTTTCAGTGTAATTTCAAATATTTCGCATTAAAGTTGCCTTGCTATATAATAATAATGTTTTATTTTAATATCAAAATGAGGCCCTACCTTGTTAATTTGTGGACTAAAAGAAATTACTCGTGCGTTTATACCAAACAGTTTCCCTACAGTTTGCAATGCGCCATAACGCCGGAGACCGCGTCGCGTCACGCTGTGAGAGTTCGTGCGGATCGAAATTTTGAATGACTATGTAATTCGCCCAATGTTGTGTGTTAATCAGCTACGAAATTACGGACTACATATTTGGCATATTCCTTTACGTGTTTAAATGCAAATATCTTATTACATACATAGAGTTAAAAGATTGTATATATCCGAATATAGTTGTTTGGTAACGTTATTAGCAGCGTGACATTAAGGGTCAGAATCAAAGTCATAGTATAGTTATGAGAGTTGAGATTATCAGATTGTTTAGAAAGATTGTCATTGGGGTGTATATTTCAAAAAATCTCAATTTAAATTTTATTACTTGGTAAATATCCTCGAGAAATATATCCCTTTTTAAATATTGTCTACATTATCCCATTTATATTCGTTAAACCCAAGCTAGATTTGCATTCACAGAAAAGACCATGCTAGCAAACTACTTGAACTAATTCAGATTTATTTGCGTTTTATCTCTTTGATACCGAAGCAGAAAACTGGAAACTCTTGCATTTATTCGTATTAGGTACTTCTTTGAAGCTAAATAAATCGCGCTGATATAGGTGAGTTTATGGTATTTATGTTTCATTACATTAAAAAAAGATCACTCTTATTTCACCACGTAATATTAAGTAGAGACAAAAGTATTTTATATTCTTCTATTAATATTTTATATAATGTTATACAGTACAACTCTTTTAAACCTCTGAAAACTTTGCCAATAATCACGAGCAGTAGTAAGTCATTTTGTTACCTGCTGAACAATCTTATTCGGGTATAAAATATTTTTGTGATTTTGTTCGGCATTAGTCAGTCATCATCATCATACCTATTAGTAAACAAAAATATAAAAATTGTAAAGTGCGCAACAAGATATAAATTATTCATAATTTGTTTTAGTACTTTAAAGTAATCGTCTTTCTACATTATCAGATAAATTAAATGAAAATGTCTTAACACTTCAGTAAGATACTTTTGGTGATTTAGTGTTATGCTCTCATACTCGAAGAAATGTCAAGAACAATATTCGAAATTTATTACACAGAAAATTAATTTAGATAACTAAGTCTTATACGATACATTATAATTTTGTTTGCTCTTTAAAATACCTAGAGATTTAGAAGTTTTAATGGATGTCTTATAGCTTACAAATAACGCAAAATGTTTGCATTAATAAATAAAGCAACGATATATTGTTTTTATTAACCTTTGTCTCCAAAACTTTAGATTAAAACCTATTTGTTTCGATAAACTAACAAAATGTTACAATATCAAAATCGAACAGTTCGCTTTATATAGGACAGGCACCTAATGAATTTTCGCGGTAAGATGTGGGTTACAACATTCGGGATTGATGACCGTTAACACTGGAAAATAAGGTTATCGAACAATGTTTGGAGGTGACCTCATGACCTGTCCGTAACTTTAGAGTCGTTTATTCTTTGAAATATTGTAGACTATCTGCGTTGTACGCATTAAGTGCTACAAGATAATAAAACACTCAAACTTGCCCTCTATAATATAGAACATAAATTTGATGTATTCAGATCTTTTGTTGAGGTTATAATTTAAGTTTTTAAGCTAAAATATTTAAATTAATTTGAGGGATCAGTGTTTGAGTTGGTTAGTTTTTATGTCTTATAAAGGGGGATGGTATCTATACCACCATCTTATATTACGTACGACTATAGAGTTCTTTGCATATGCAAAATTTATATAATAATAATAATAATATTAGCTCTGTATTATAATATAATTAGACAATAATGATCAATTTGATTAATTCAAATATGCATAACACTATCATAACATTACCTATACAATGTATGAAGATTAATCGAAAGTAACCCTAAACTGTACAAACATAATTAATATGATGTACTATATACTGGCGTAGTCGTCGATAACACAAGTATTACTCCACTGACGTATTTAAATGAATCTAGATTTAGTCGGATTGCCAGTGCAAACAGTATAGTCTGTATAATTCGTGATATAGACGCAGCGTATTTGTCTAACGAAGCTTTATTGTTAGAGCTGGCAGGAGCCGCGCCGTCTCGCCGCACTGAAGCCGCCGGCGCGACGCCGAGGGTGCCGCTGTGCTCGTAAAATACCAGCTTTTGCGTCCTTGTTTACTAAATTTACCTACTATCATGTCAAAGAAAATGTTACGTTACATATTGTTGCATGGAAAGTATTTATTATTTCTATAAGATTATGTAAGTGATCTATCTTACCTTAATCAGTTAGTTATGAAAGTCGTAAAATTTTATATTTACGGTTATATGCAAGTTTCAATTGCGAAAATAGTATCAAAATTAATTTACGTAATTAAGTTGACGCGAAGTGAATTTGTCAGAGCGGTACAAATTAAATTAATTGCGATCCGACACTAAAAAGTTTGGATATTTAAGTTGTTTTAATTTAAGTACTTAACCTTATTTCATCGTTAACGTTTTAGCTTCTATGCAATTAATTTATCCAGATTTATATTGAAGTTTATAATGTGTAAAAGTATTGTATTAGAGTAATTTATTTGATCTTACTAATATAATAAATGTGAAAGTTGGTAAAGATGTAAACGCAGAAAGCGACAAACGGATTTATATGACATTTGGCACAAATATATACTATCATATTTAACTCCTTTTTATCTAAAAAAAAACGATATTGGACGTTAATACCGAAAAAGGTTATTCACGTGGGCGGACTGTGGAGCAACACCTAGAGTATTAAAGATGAAGTTTTCAGCGGATATACCAAGCCGCATACGCCCGTTTCTATTTTTAATAATATAGTATTTTACTCAATGATTTGAACGTTATAACTAAAGTACTTTAAGGTTCTGTGTAAGGAGGTCGCAGAAAATCATTACTTTTAACAACAAATATCCCGTGAAGACTCAAGTCTCTCATTTCATGTACGACGAACACAATCAATGAGCCATTACTCCAATTATCGATAGTGGGTTTGATTGTTCCACCGAACCCACTTCACATCCGATATAAATCGATACTTGACCTTCCATACCGCTGATATTTTAATGGAACATCATAATTTATAAAGTGTTGTTGGTTTAATAGTTCAGATTATAACTTCTGATAGTATTGTTTTTAATATAAAGAAATTTTAATATAATAGTACGAACTTATAACTAAAAAAAACAGATCAGTATATTCTGATGAAAGCTATGTAAGATCTTACAAATACCAACTTGAATGTAGAAAACGCTTTGAAATTCCAAAAGTTATGACTTCATCACACACATATACACAGTAACTTGTTATGCAGCTAGTTCGGAATTACTTACGTAAACCCGGTACATCTCGGCGAACATTTCGCGGACTTAAGCATTGAGCCGAACGCGTCGGTGCTGTAGTCAAACTTTTGACACTATTTTCTGCAAACTTGAGTTTTGATTAGGTGAGGAAACTTCTGAAACGATGTCTCTATAAAATTCTCTTATAATATGATGAGTAAACGAAACTTAACAGACTAGCTCCATTTAAATATCTATGTGCCGAGAAATAAGATTTATTATAAAGATTATCTTGATTGGTGATTGGGGGCGTATTTAATTACAAAAACAATTTAATCACAGTACAAGCTTAAAAACATTAATTAACGTTAATCAAAGTAAAGAGCGTTGATTTTTTGTCTAAAATAATTCAAAGTAAAATCTTGTTTCCTACTTTTAACCCTTTCATAATTTGAGAAGCCCCGTCGGCCAAATTAATTCACCAAAGAGAATGGATACGTTAATTATGAAGCCACTAATCTTTTTAGTGAGGAAACGAGGGTGTTAATCGTGTAGAGGTTAGAGCCACACATCATTGTATAACGAACCAACATACCATGTAATCGTGATTAAACGAGCCGGTTCATCGCGTGTTCAATCAATCAGAAACCATGCTTCAACCGCAGAAGCCGGTAACTGAATTCGCAGCTTCCATTCATACCTACGCGTACGTACAATAACAATACTTCACATTTTGATAAATTACAAATGATAGAAAAATGATTGAGCTGTCGAGTAAATTGAAATAAGTCATAGTAATTTACTATTAACTATGTGAATAAAATAATGCCTATAAGGTTATATAGAGTGAACATTAGGAAGAAACGCAAAATTTTTGCCATTATTATCATATTTTGCGTTTCTGTGATGGTTACTCAATCTACCGTGAAATAGCAAAACATGAAAAATACTTCATATTTTTCCATATCATGATTTGCACGTTTTTAATGCGAATATTATTATTATTTTGTGTAAATATATTATCTTTCTATTAATATTTAAGGACGATATGACATCTTTTCGTATGGATATATCAAACAAACAGCGAATTAATACCAATTGGCAATAAGTTTTGGAGCAAAAATTTGGCTTTGATATCCGGTCTATAAGTAACTAATAACTATAAAGTTTAATGTCTTTGTGCCTAACTAATTAATCGTTGCGTAATTAAATTCGGTTTCGTTTTAACACTTTGTTTAGTTTAAAGTTTGTACGAACAATGTAGCGAGTAAGCATCCGTAATTACTTGAAAATTAGATGGGCTATAATAAATTCATTCACCACTTTGTTAGCAATCTCAACTTTTAGGTAACTTTGAAGGACGCTGACGTTTAAATATTAACAGTAAGTTAATAAGACCTCTGACACGAATGAACTCATCCCTGTCTTTAGAAGTTTGAAACTATTTAGTTGAGGATTATGATGCCTTCTTTGACCTAAGTAAACTTTTTATTCCGCTAATTTATACTTTAGAAGTTTGAATGTTTTTAAAGGTTTTCGCAACTGATTTGTTATATTTAATAGAAACGTATTTATTTGTGGTCTTACTATGGCTACGATTGTGTGTTTATATCCTTAAACAAAATAACTCTTTTTGTTATTTTAAGCAAACATGACTGCTAGTGGATATTATTTTTATTCAATGAAAAACGAAGTAAACAAGCTATTATTAAATGCTAATCTATTTAAAGGTCAGTATCTCTATATCCTAATATATTATCTAGATGTTAAGCTTGTAATACAATTAGATATTGTGTGAATGAACAAAAGCAATTTTTTTTGGGAGAATGCAATATAAATGTGCATATCAATAATTCGGATTTAAAATTTTCGTACAAGATAGGCGGATAAAGATACGAATCTTTATTCACAAAAGGTTAATTGGGTGTAATAGCAGTGACTGTTTAACTTTCTATGTATAAAAACATTTGGTGTCCCTCGAGATTTGCAAGTTCACTGGCGTATATATTTTTTTTTCGGTATCAAAGTACTAACATTTATTTTACTGGGTTAAAAACTAGCTGATACCTTTGTTAATGCGAGATATGATGTATACGCCAAATCCATCCCAATCCGTTCAGCAGTTTCTGCGTTGATTTCTAGAAACATCCAAACATAATCACAAACTTTCGCAACACAATATTAGTAAGTAAGATGACATTGAATTATTAAGGTGCTGTCATCAAATGAGAATTCATTAAGTGAACTAACTGTATTAACATCTAACTCCATTAGTGCGGTGAACGCGCGAACGTAAGGTGCTATTATGAGTTTCCATTATAGAAGCCGTAGCCTAATGGTGCCAAGAGCTCTCCAGGTGAAGTATACTTAATTGGATATGAATAAACGACTCCCTTAATTACTATTGTACCAACCAAAGTAAGGGCAACTGAGTGTAATCGCAAAATGAGAACATTGTAGTTTGTGCATTGATATACAATGAAGTACTTACTTGGTATACAAATAGGTATAAATGGATTACATTAACATTCTGCCTGAGTTCTTATATTTGTTTCGCGGAATTAATTTTTCTACGTCATAATATATCTTATTTTGACTTGTCTGTCCAAAAACAAGGAATAAATTAGCATTGTAATGTAAAATTCATCAGTTGAGACTTTTTTATTATGGGAATGACTATTTTATTACCTTTTGTATAGATATCAGGCATGGTGTATGAAATTTTATTACAAGCAAATAAAACAGGCATAGACAGTTCCACGAATTACGAAGTGCATGATCGTCACAATGTGTGATGCACGCTGGCGCCTGGAATTTAAATTCCGAATACCAATAATCGACGTCATATCATCCTGTTAGTACACTGTTAGGAATATTGTTTTAAATACAAGTTCCGATTGAAATTCGAAATTCAAATATGGTAATCTTGTTAAGCGAAAACTGATATTAATTCAGTCCCGTTGTTTGGGGTGCATTGTCCTGGTTGTCATTTAATTAAATTGATGTTGTTCATTGCGATCGGCTGACCAGTGATCTCTTAGGCCGGATGAAAAACAATACAATGTTTTTTGCTCCGACACTTTTAACAGTGAGGGAATCGATTTCATCTGCATAGAAGGACGGTGGTGTTATTGGATTCACGTATATAAATTGTCCTTTTTTACTGGGTTTGTTTGCATTCGTTTGTATGCTATGAAAGGACTTTAATTACTCAATTATTCTTTTGAATGGAGGTTGTAGTTATTCATTTAGATACCTGTACAGAATTTGTAACATAAAGGAGCAATTAAGAAATTGCAATGTATTTATACGGTATCGCTTTGTACCCCGGTAGATATTATGAAATTACCGCCTTTGTTATAATTTAAAATGAGTAGCACGCTCGAATCTGATACGTGTTCAGGGCAATTACTCAAATTGGTGATGGCAAATTATACGATTTCAAGTAATTTGCTTAAATGGACGTTTCGCGAAGTTGGTACTGCCGTTAATTTATAAATACCTGCATCAAACTTTAATATAAAAACTCTTTTTTAGTCTAATACGTTTGTGTTGCCGTAATATTGGTCTTGCGCTTAGCTTGTTTTGAATATATTAAAAATCGGTTTTAATGATCTTTAACTTTTTTTGTTTTTATTTTGATGTTGTTTCATTTAAAAGTATGCGTTAGTTATTCGGAATTGCTTCTTGTGCTTAATTTGGCCATCACGTCACGAAACAAAAATAAGCTCAATGAAATGATGCATTGCAGAAGCATCTCTGCCTACCTTTAATTGGTATTATACCAGTATTATTTGTGTTATATATACTACTTGTATTTAAAGATATGTGAAACGTTGAGATCCACAGGCTTGCTTGGATTTCGCCGATTCCTATAAAGATAACATCTATCGAGTGTTGCACAAGAATATAATTATTATTCCGAAGTACGCGTATTCAGTAATATAAATGTTTATATTTGAACATAAGTTTTCTGGCAGCTTGCTTCCTATAGAGTGGTGAAGTAAGGGAACCCAGTGGGTTGGTTACGTAACCGCTGACAGATCGATATTGTTATTGTTAGGAAATGTGGTTGCGGTCGTGATTGAATTTAACCGAATTGAACTCTATTTATTTAACGGTTGAATGTAAAGTCAAATAATTCGTAATCAGCTCGTAGTAAACACGAGATTTTATGGCGCAAGGGCCTTTTCATTCACATCGAGGATCCTTGATGTTGATAGTGCGGCTATTGCAACGCGCAAAATAATTTTCTCTAAAGTTGTCAGTGCACGTTCCTATAGGAAACTTGTTAGTGTTTGGCATGTACCGGAGCGGGTGCTCTGGCGCAGGCACTGCGCGGAGAGCAGACACATTCTCGAGGAGAGCGAGCGATGGCGCGCGGGCGTGCAGGGTCAACGGTCGGCTGCGCATGCGCCTGAGAACCGACGATAAATATTTCACTTTTAACACTTGATACATATGCTTAGCAAATTGATTATAGCATGCTCTGCCGCCGAGTGGCTGGCACTTGTTTATGTCAAGGATTTGGGTCGTGTTAGTTGCGTTCTACTTGTAAGATAGCTACTGCTGTTTAAAACCGCAGCAATATTTCTTTGATGGTGTTCAGTGGAATGCGATATTTACGAAATATTAGCAACAAGTTAGCGAGGTCAATGAGAAATCTAAAGTTGATTACATTTGAAGAGGCTGTTAAGCGACTACTGGACCTGATAGGTTTACACTCTGTTTGCAAGAAACTTTAGAACTTGCAGAATAAATAAACAAAATATATTATTTATATAATAGAAATATAACGATATTTGTTCTCTTTCTTATAACTAAATCTTCCCGTAACCACGAAGCACATCGAAACGAATTAAACATAAGCAGAAAATGAGAACATTACACAAAACCTCACGATAATGTCATGTTTAAACCTTACAATCGTTCCGCCTGTGAGTGTAGAGTTGATTTAGGAAGCGACGCTAGGTCCCAGTTCCCTGAGAACGAATTTCGTGACGCCTTCACATAAATCGAACGCGTTAAGTGTAAACCGTGACCGCTGACCTGTCTTGTCTTTACCGTTTTATACATTGAGCACTGACCTTACGTATGGCTTAGATAGACTTATTCGGAAAGATAGTTTTGTTTAGTTATTTCCCGATAAAGTATTTATCGTGATTCAATAAAATTACGTTAATGCTTATTTTACGTTATTCAATACTACTACAAAAGATCAATCCCACCGATCATAATCGGCTCTGAATGATGACTGATTTGCAATTCATGTTTCTTAGTTGAGATAACGTAAATGACAACAGACATTTGTATTTTGTAATATAATGCTGGAATGTAATGAATTTGTGACGTTACAGGATCAAAATTACATTTTAATGATAATATTCCGGTCATAAATATTAATGTGATGGCGTCCGGCTCGATTTACCGGACGGCGTGTACGGTCGGCATCGCAGGATTGTGTATCACGTCGCCTCGTGCATAAATAAAATGAAGTTCACGGCTATAACGTAATAAAAATATCGAGACAAAGATAAATTTATTAAAGCGAGTGCATCACGGGGTTATCGTATACATGTGCGTAAATTGTCGATTCCCGGAAATTATAAGTAGAAAGTTTAAATTTATTGTTCCGTTATACCAATACGACTGTTTTGTGGATAGTGCGCTTTCATCCCGGTTAATGATCAATTATATATTTTGACGTTTCGTTTTATACAGTTTGGGTACCGTGTTTAATAATTAAACAAATTAATAATAACATCGTGTTAGTGTCGTCAATTTTGACTGCCTCGGCGTAGTTGTATTATGGTACGAATACAGTGCTGATGTCTTGAGTTCGATCCCCGGGTCGGGCAAAGTGTTATGGGATCTCTCTCCTAAGTATCAGCTCGGAGACAGTAATTTGTGCCTGATATGGCGATAGGTTCACCCCCTATCACATCATTGGATAAACACGGTGAAAAATGGGTGCACCAGTTAAATAGTCTAGTGTAGTTGGTCATGCATCCGCCCTGTGGACTGGGGGCGTTTGGAGAATTCCACCACGGTATCCCCTGCCTGTCGTAAAAGGCGACTAATAGGGGCCATCGGGGGTCGCCGGCGGGCAGCAGGGGGCTGTCTGCCGCTGGTGTAGGTTGTGCATGCTTAGCACATTGTGGTGACCCCCTGGATGGACGGCAGTGTGTAGTTGGCCTCATGCTGCCGTAGACGCCGAGGTCGTCCTTCGGTGCGCGGGGGCTTCTGAGCCCCCCACCCATAGGAGACGGGCCGCAAGGCGGCACCGCGCAGGGGCGGCTGGGGACGAAGACTTAGACAACTCCGTCAGAGGAAGCCCGCAGCCGTTCCTAATGCGCCGAAGAGGGCCACCGCGGAGTTTTAGCTGGTAGGCCGTGCGTAGGTTAGTTGTACATAGGGACTTGGTCCGGCGGCCGCCCGAAGGTCGTCATCAAATCCGGGCGGCTCAACGCCGGGCCGTAAGACACGGTTACCCCAGCATAACCGCTCAGTCACCCCCCACGAAGGCTGGGCGGTAGTAATAAGGGACTTTCTCCGCGAAACCAAAAAAAAAAGTTGGTCATGCATCAAATGTTGGTCGTTTCCATCTGGGTGGAAAAAATATTAACATAGTATTCAAAACTGATTCTACAGAATATACGAATTGTAATAAAATGTTAGCATGTTATTTCATATCCACTTCTAAAGAGTTGGAGGAAATTGACACACGTCACCTTGAGAAATAAAGACGTGTGCTTTTCTTGTTTTTAAAAACATGTTAACAGTCTTATAAAAAGATCTGTCGAGTCTTCAGGAGTCACCAAGTCACGTATAATTTTTTTTGTTCCTGCGCCAAAATGTAAAACAGTGTCGAGTCTTCAGGACATAAATGCGTACGAAATTACATTTCAAACAATAATGGATAGTCCCTGTCGAAATGAACATCTTTAGCGGAATAATGGTTCGGAACGGAGGAAAGCAACATTGTATTCCTAATAGGGCATTGTCATGAAATGAACAAGAAAGGCAATATTTGACCGCGCACGTACGCAGTAATTCCTTCCCGCGTGTTAGGAATGTAATAAAACTTATCTGTAGATATCTTCGTACCGTCCAGTGATTCCGTTTTCCTATTACTTCCGCAGTTCTATTATAAGTTTATGTATTATACGATTGAAACAACACTTCGTGGAATTAAACAATTGGACGCGATAATAGGCGTTGTACCCAAGTATTTGTTAAAGCAAGCATTCGCAAAAACTATGTTGGTAATAAAATATTAGTAGTTTATTTGTATTATTCTATGTATAAGTTTAATACCGGTTATTTAATACTTATTACTTACTTTATACCCATGTATCCG
This sequence comes from Manduca sexta, assembly GCF_014839805.1. NCBI lineage: Eukaryota > Metazoa > Arthropoda > Insecta > Lepidoptera > Sphingidae > Manduca > Manduca sexta. Next base: position 8,786,536 of record NC_051131.1, read on the forward strand.
TAAACGATCCTAACGGAGACTAAAGTGTATGTATTTTGGATTTTATTAAAATTGCTCATACTTCTAAGATATATATAAAAAAAATATAATATTTTATTACGGACGTTTAATCGACCATATAACAATGATGGAGCCATAACATTCTGAAAGTATCCGAATACAATTTTTCGGATAAACATTTTCACATAATTTAATAGTACATTTATTTATTTGCGTTTGTTATAAATATTGACCAGTTTATTTAGGAGCTATTTGTAAGTTATATGGGCAATATTTATTAATAGCCTAAATACATAACGTATAATAATATTATTTAATAGAGCCCTAAAACATGTATTTCTCCTACTACCAAAGTCTAATTCTATATTTGGTGAAACAAAATAAACTCTTCACGTAGTCTGTATATGTGATCTTAATGTCTGGGACGCCGTGACATATCGTGGCGTTTTTAAACAGGTCAATAGGTCACCTGACGGTAAGTGGTCGCCGCAAAGAACACTCGCAATATCAAAGGAACGATGGGTGAGGACCTTATAGGAAATAAACGTGGATTAGAAGGATGATATACCTTAGGTATCACACATTATATGATAGGTTATAAAGGTGCATTAGAAGGATGATTTTTATTTATTTTAGGTATCACGCACTCCTATTATCGTTTGAGAACACCTTATTTATACGCATAAATAGACTAGCTCAAAAGTGGTATCTCCAAAAAAATCAAAACCTTGATTTTTATATCGTCAACTTAAAGAAATGCCCATCCAATGAACTTACCTATATAACGGTATCTTGTTTAGAACTTGTTAAAAAAAACCTTAAAAGAGTTTTTCTATCTCAGTTTTACATACAAAACTATAAAACTATATTTACAAAACTTCGATTATCTCGAAATAAGGTATACCTGACATACCACTTTTGCGCCTAGCACGGCAGAGTACCTACTCTTTAGGGGAACCTTCCCCTCTTAATTTTCATTGTGAAATATTCTGTTATTCTGCTAAATAAACTAAAATGGAGCGTTTCGACACAGGTATCCTAAAGCTTAGCTTTTACAATTTTCTATGACATCATTTGCAGTGTTTATAATGTTTATACTTTATAGCACTATTTGCCTTTGAACACGCGAGAACTTGGATGTTTATTCATAATTCATTCCAAACACGTCATGAAAGTTTAGAATAGAATAACTATTTTATTACTAATTGGCACGTGCCTTTATACATTAATGTAGTTATAAACTATATTAATTACATACATATTTACTATACAGCGAAAAAAGTATAATTTTGTAGGTCGAAGAATACCTATGTCATTTTAGTGTCATTTTTTTGTTCCATTAAACTTCAAATTGTTTATTAAAAATCAGACTTATATAAAAGGATAAAAATTAAATACACAAAAATAAATAAAACTACAGGAAATTATTATAAACATCGCAATCCAGGGGTAGCCAAATTAAGCGAGGCCTGTATCTTAGGAACCCAATTAAAGTTATATAACATTAGTTAAAATCTTTGTGTTGCTTATTAAGTTTAGACAATAATATAATTAAGGGAACAAAAATATAATAAAACAGTAATATTTGCCCATTTGCCTATCTTTTCAGGGATACCCACATGAGCCCAAGTTTATAACAAATAATATATTTGGAGTTATTTTAATTCATTACGTTATTTAGAATTCTATATCGAAACTAGTTGAACAATAAAATTTACAAGTTATAACTTAGACATGAAATCATAACATTGCGTAATTACGTTCAAAAGCAAACAATAATCAAATAAAGCCAATTTAAACAAATATATAACAATACTGTAAATGTACGTGTCTTTAATTATAATCAATAGTGACCTAACTTCCGCGTTTTGTTTATGATTTCCCTGCGTTCCTAGTGCTGCAGGCTATATGACATAATAGGGTTGGCACTTATCACTTAGTTTGGCACTGGAATTTGGCTTCAGCTATCGAAATATTACTACAAAATTAATATTATTTATATAATTTGTGGCTTTTAGGCTTTTAATTCCTTTTATACCTATTACGTAAAGCCCTAGAACGGTGGATTCAATATTTTTCCTTATCTAAAGGGCGTTTTTCGTACTGCGCGCGATATGGCTACCGTTTTTTGACTACCGTATTTTTTCAATATAAGATTTATAGCTTCGTATATTAATATATCAATAAACTATACTGATGGCAACCCTAAATTCAAACTGTATCAGCGGGGTGTTGTTAAAGCAAGCGTTTGTTAGTAATGTTTATTCAATGCATAGTTCACATATCTCATACAAGCGCCTCTGGATACCGGCTTTCGTGGACCTTGAGATTTAATTCGAAGCTAAAACAACACGCCCTACACAAATCCAGTTTGGATAAAAACTGGATTCTCTTATAGAAAATGCACCATTGTTCCACTATCAAAGAGAAAATTCTGATTTTATAACGATTTGTGATAATAGCGTGTGAATGCAGAGGCAAGAGGAGGTTTAATTAAATTGCGTGAAATTTATGCACTATTATTTGCTACTGCTTTTAAATGGAAACTAACAGAAATGCTGAATACCAAAGTAGGTAGATAATACCTACGATAAAGTTAGGAGACAAATTGCACGTTTATTGTTGTTAATTTTTGTGGCAGTGATTTATTAAAACATGATCCGTGTATATGTTATAGGATTCCTGATATATTTTATAATAAACATACTAATATTTTAGTGGCATGCAATAAGAAAACATAAAAAAAAAATTACTCGTAACTCGATATATTAGCAAAAATATTGGCGGAGCCGCATACTAAAGTCAGTAAACAATAATATACGGTTCAAAGTTCCGAAGTTCAAACCTTCAACAAAATATTTTTCACTATTTGAAAGCCTACTGTGTTATTCATTTATTCCGGATGCCTCGGAATAGAATCGAATTACACGCTCGAAAGTGTTTGATTTGTGTATCGTTGAAGTGTAGAGCCAACATGACGAAGCCAAGTTGAAATACGGGCTCGGAGCCACTTTGTTTTCTTTACGCAGTATAAATAACTAGATGTAGCACAATATTCATAAGGTCCATCGGCCGAGTAATGCTAATGCGTTTTGGAGCACCACTTTACGTCGATGCACTTCGTTGGCCCGTCGATGAAGCGTGGTTCCCGAGCCGATCATATTCTAATAGCAATTAACTGATAAATGATGTTAATTAAATGGAGCTGAACGTAAATTTTATTTATGAATGCAGTTTTTATACCTTTCAACGTTATGTGTAAGACCGCAAACTGAGGGTATTATAAAAAAAAATTATGTGTAAGGGATGTCGTAGCAGGACGGAAAACCGCAAGACAAAATGTTTTACTATTACTAGTAATAGAGTGTTAAAGCCGGATACCGCGACTATAACGTAGTTTCCATGCCGCGCCAATAACGAGCGTCATGAATAGCGCTGCAACGTCATACATTACAAGCTTACATCTGCTCACTTTCTTATTTGTGAGAAAATAGCTTGGAAGTCTTATTCGGCTGACGAGGCACGAGTTAATAAGAATGCAAGCTACAATACTCGTTCTAGGAATATTTGTAATGCAAAACATTTTTCCAAAGGAAACCGCACTGATTCAAAAATACGCGCTCCGTAAAGAAATTTCATTAGCACAGAGTTATCAATGTTTCATTTCTGTTTTATTAAACATCGTAAAGTATGTTTACGACTTTGAGAATCTTACAAAAATTTGAATAACTGTTTCCTTAATCCGGGGAAGAAATTCCGACGCGCTCTCGCATTTCCAATCCAAATTGGGTAAACTTCGTAATTCTACGTACCTATAATTTTAGAAGACATTTCCAATTAAACTTTGCAACGCTTCCTGTTCGAGCCGTCCCACGTCTATCGGTTGCTAGATCATGATTGGGGTTAGTTAATTTACCAGCTAGATATCATTTACGTGTTTTCCTTAAACTCTGTTTAAACATGACGCTACTTGTTTTTGATAAAGCAAATTAATTTAGTTTCTACAAAAACACTGAATGAATTAATGTTAATTCTATTTAAATAAACTTCTTAAGAAATTGCAAATATATTTTTATTTTATAAAATACTAATTATCAAATTGAATATCCCGGTATAGTTATTAGGTCAATTTAAGCAAGTATATGTTATAAAATTAAATGTTATAATATTTTTTTCATTTCAATACTTTATATTTAAAAGGCAATGAGCAAACATTCTACGGTTTAATTTGTTCAGATTGCTTCATCACTAAATGCTCATTCCACGAACAGACGTCGGTACTCCCAATCTGTAGGAAAACAATGCGAGAAGTTTATGCAACCGCCTTGAATTGATAGGTATACACTAATTGGAGCATTTAATTTGTAGTGTAGTGAAACTTATTGTTTATTAGCTTTAGTTAACTTTATGTTTTGCCCTAAAATTGTATCTGATATCAGCGTCTGGAGAGTGGAGACTATACTAAATCGGACTCAAGGCATTTGTTCCATACATTTTCGGCGTACGAGTCACGGCAGGAATACGCAATGATTAACGAATAACATATTTAAAAAAAGAGTTTTGAGTATTTTTGAAAATTTTGAATGACCATAATATTCCTTGTTACATTGTCTATTAAAATGATACATACTTTAGGAGATGCAAGCATGAAATTGTAATAAACGTTTTATCGCGATATTAATGATACAATATCCACATTATAAACAAAAATTTGACTACTAAAGTTGAGGTACCATCATATTATCTAACATATTGTAGAGATATGATATTTTATTTTCTTTTTTTTTTGGTTTTGTAAATTTCGAGTAGATATCTCATAAAAAATTGTTAACGCGCCGTTTTGCTGGGAGAAGCATCTTAACTGATCTAAGGTTTATTCAAGAAATATAATAATACGACATAAGGAACAAAATCATAAAGTTTATTAACCTATCCCTAGCGTAATGGGCTACGGGGCGAGTCTAATACTATAGCATGTAAAAAGTTCCTTTAGGTGACTTCTCGTTTGCGAAGTACGTCTAGGTAGGCACCACAGTATCGTCTATTTCTACCATAAAACGGCAGTGGGTAAACAATAACTGATTTATGACCAGGGCTTGCATTAAATCCAAGTTGTATGTACCGCTATTAGTATTCATTACTTTTTATTATTGTGGACTTGTATTTATGAATGAATAAAATATGGAAACAAGAAAGTACTGCCAAAGTTTCTTAAAAAGTATGCCTTGAATAAAAGATAATTTAGTTGTAGAACGAAAACAAGAAACCGTATCTGGTTAGTATCATGAATATATTTTATGTTTATGTATTAAAATTAGGTTATGCATAAAATATACTACACTGCGTAAGTGTTTAGGACTCTAATAGAAAATGAATGACATCAACAAAATATAAGTTGATTTGTATAAGTCTAAATTTTTTTATTCATTTAACTTTTTAAACTGTCAAACAGCAAACTGACAAGGAATTTAGTTGCATAAGTATATATAGAACGTTTCTATATGCCCATTGACGTAGACGGCTTTACATTAATTAGATATTAAAATGAAACATCAATAAAACGTCTCAGATCTCGACACTCCATTAAAATTGTGGTCAGTTTCTTTGCATGATTTATGTGCCTTAACAACTAATGCCCTTAGGATACTAATAGCACAACCTTGTAACACGAGAATGTTGCAATTGGAACATTACATCACCATCCTACCCTTAACCCATTATATGACTGTACATACTATATATGTAGAAAGTAAAGAATGACCGCTTTGTCTCTTGAAAGTCAAACTCGCTAATGTCGTCAACTTGAAAACTAATACTTATTCTCGACTAAGCTGTTAGTTGAACATCAACTTGTTCTTAAAGTGATTTATCTTTTATAGTAGTAGGTAGTTCATCAACTCGGCAGTCTTCAATATTAAATTTTCTCTGCATCCAAAATACATCATGCTAAGATTCAAACGCTCTTCTTTATATTTATAGCGATAAACTTTGACATTTATCTCGGCTCAGTACGCTTTGCAGTTCGAAAATGAATATTTAAGAGCATAATACATTCAATTTTACTAAAATTCGTTGCATCTAAACTTCATTCTTTGACTACATCTTCCTATGTAACAGTTGCAAAGCTCTATTTTTCCAGGAATTCTAATTAGGAAGGTATATGTTGGCAGCTTATCCGGCCAATTAGCATAGCAAACGAAGGAGCTTACGTCGCGTGGTGGCCTATGCGGTTTTCATTTGGCCTCGTTATAAGGAAAGGCATGCATTATAGACGAGTACACGGTGCACACATGGCGCGGTTGTTTTGAATTGCGTTTGGTGTGTGCACTAGCACATATACCACGTATTCCCTCGTAACAATGTCTGTGCTTCAAAATCAAATAGTTCTCATTCGTGTCATGCGGCGCTTTATTAATGTTTCATAGATGCAGCACTGTCTTCGACTGGGGTAGTTGTTAGATTTAAAAAAGTAATTTTCATTTTTAGTTTGGTTTGGTTTATGAGAATCATTTCAGCATAAAAAAAAACATTTATAATCAAATTATGATTATTGCATTTAGGCTATGATTGAGCGGCTAAATTTTACATTTCTTTCGTTATCTAGGGGCGCGTGCTCAATTTTTTATTACGAACCTAGTTCACTCCAATTGCTAAATGGAAAATGTTTGCTGAAAATATTTTTCATCAACTCCGCCAAAATGCACGGTTCGTTGGTCTTTCAATTTTTATTATATACATATGTTCATAGTTTATTATATTAGAGTAATGTAATAAATATGCTACCAATACATTTAAGATATCATTTAGGTATTCTTTATTTATCTTCATAAATTCCTTCATTTTTGGCGGAATATCTAACTAATATGTTAATTGCGCAAGTTTGTGAAGATGTTTGTAATGAATAAACGCAGAAACATGTGAAAGATTTTGTTAATGCCTTAAATAGGCAAAATGTATTCTTTCATTGCCTCCCCTATTGTGCGACTTTTCTATGCGATAATAACGTGTATTTTGTCCAAGTTTGCGGTTTGCAAAAATAAGATTTGGATAAAGAAATGTATTGTACTAAACAACAAAACTTTTAAAAACAATTACTCTACTAAAATGTTTTTGTCTCCCCTCGCTTCTTTGTACACGAAAGTCACGCACGAATTCGAAACACGAACACAAAAAGAAACCGTAATTAGTGTCATTTAATGAACGAAACATTTTTGGAGGTTGAATTATATAGTGTATTTAGTTTCTGCACGAACCTTTTGAATAACATCTGTGTTGCAGGCGATGAGAACTGCCGTTTTTAATTAAATGAAAATACACCATTACTCGTGCTAGCTATAAAGGAATCCTTCGTCAAAGACGTTCCCCTCGCTCGGAACTGTAACTTCCGCAAACAAGAAAAAAATACCATTTATACTGATATCGATATTTTCACCCTTTTGTGAGTCGATGCTGGAGTTTGGCGTAAAATCTCTTGTGCTTCAAGCGTTGCTTTTTTAGTGTATTTTAATGTGTGTAATGTTATTTGATTATTTTATTGCATTTAAAATGATTTAGGAAATTTCAGTTCATGGAGATTGTTTAGAGTATCTGTAATGTAAAGAAATGAGAAAGAAAAATTACACTTATATTTTTTATCACAGTGACTAATAGTTGTTTTCCTTCATGATTGCCATATTTGATCTTCAGATTTACGGTTATTCGGATGTTTTCAATTTCGTCCGCAGTACTGGGACCAAATTCCAGTCAAATAAACGTAACGAGGGTGTAGTGTCCGCTGGGAGCGACCCTTGTAAACTATTTTATTTAGTTTCGCAAAGCTGCAAATACGAAGAGCAGATCAATACATTACAAATATAAAATACGTAATACGTACACGCAAGCGTACACGAAAATGCGTGCATTGTAATACTGTGACTGTGATCATCCCGAACGCTTTGTCAAACAGAATATTTAATTGCCGTCAATACCACAAACCTTTACAAATAATATTTATGGGCGAACGAATGGTATGGTTTTGATTGAATCGTATTTTAAATAACATGGCTCACAAATATTATATAATTCTAGTATAGTAAGTTCGAAATAAAAAAATGATGATCTGTTACATCTAGTTTTTGATTTAATTTTCCTATTAATAATGCATAGGTTAAATATGTTACAACGACAAATTTTGTGATATATTTTATTAATTGCCGTATATGTACGTAGTACATATACATATATCGATGATTTTAGATAAATAATACCGGACTAGTGCAAGTTGGACACGCGCAGGAAGAATTCCGTAAAAACTTGTATAAAATAAACTGTATCTAAGAATATGCGACCGAACTTAACAAACTTAACTTTGCCGCTTGATGTCCACACACTGTTATTGCACCAATCGCAAATAATAAGTTTGTAATAATTAAATCGATTTTTGTTATATTTACAGGATATATTTACAGTTTTCTGATATATCCTTTGCATGTGCTGTACGACATTGAAATTCATTAATGACATTGTTTCTTGCAAAATTTTATGATTCTAGATCATCGGGAGTTACCCTACAGATTTGATTCACTTATGAAATCGCAAAATACGTGACATAAACTTTCGTATCTTTTAATCGCGTTGAGTTACAAAAATAATTTCTTTACAACTGTATGAGACTGTAGACCTGAGTATTTGTTATGAATATCAACTTGATACTTCTACTCGTTCAGTGTTCTGCTTGCGGATGAAAAAAGATCTTGACAGACAAGTAGACGATCAACAGTGTCCTATAAGGACTCCTTTTGAGATACGGAATCTTAAAATAGAATGTTAGGAAACCTTTGTTCTTAATAACTTTGTATCTTCACGGATATTAATGTTACCTATTCCGGGGTAATGAACCAATATCCAATTTTACGATTAATTTTAAAGTAAACAGATTGCAACAAGAAAGTAATATTTTTTATAGCTAGTCAATATCCTCGCGAGTATGTGTGCTCACAAATTGAAAGAAAAATTTACTTTTGTTGCGGGTGAGTATCGATTGTGGAACACATTAGCGTGATAGCATCAAACACTTGTCGGGGGCACGTCGCCACTCTGATATGAGGTGAATGTCAACCGCCTGCCACACCCCGGAGACCGTGCGCCCTTAACACAATATTACTTTCCATCATTAGGTGCAGTCATTCTGTTTAATAACGTCGCAAATGGGTGCTCTATAAGTACTTACAAATATATTATCTTGAATTATAAATCAATTGCAAATTACACCCCATTCAATTATTGTACGGAATACTGATAAAATGTAAATATGTACTCAAAAATTCATCGAATAAAAACGTAAAAGCACTGATCACTAAATTAAACTCGCCGACTATAGTTACGAATTCATGTTTTCAAATAAACGTGCAAGGTTCGGTGTTTAATATTCGGTCTAGTTTTATTCGCTTGAAACAACATTTTCAACGCTTTTCTGTAACTTGGATACTGGCTGGTTATTTTATTTATTAGAGTCGGCAGAGTGATCAAACTTGTAGCTGTTGAATCCTGTCGTCTGCCCGGTTAGAGTCTGTGAATAGATCGGCTAAATACGTACAAAGCCGTCGGAGCCTCCATTTGCATAATGGATACTGACAACGCCCTCGGAGTAGTCCTGCAAAGTAACTGCCAATACGAATGCAAGAGTTTGAAATTCAAATAGCTGAAATGCGGTGTAAATTCGGAATTATTATTTTGTAAACAAACTGTACCTTCGTGATAACCAACTACGGGACACGAAGGTGTGTCACGCAATAGGCTATTTTTACAAAAGAGAGTCCCATGTATACGATTAACGACGCAGTTATATATATTTTAAGTACTTTTTGCGTACGTAACCTTTCCGCGCTCTACGAACCGAATATGGAACAAATAAGTAATTTATGTTTAATAAAAAAATGGTCAATAACGTCCAATAAAAGATATTGTTTGACTTCCGCATTTGTAGTTAGATCAAATGTGCATGAAATGCGATAAAATCAGTTAAACGCCGCCGGCCCACACTGTTAAAGTCACCCCGTTTCGCAATCACTGAGGCACGAGAGACGTAATAAAATAACATAACGTGGACAGTATAGCCGTGTGACTGACGGCCATTGCATTCGACATCCCGCGTCCAGAAGCACCGTTTAAAGTTCTGTTTTAAATCCGCTAAATATCTCGATTCGAAATCCAGGCTGAGTCATAGAAAATAGTAAGGTTCTATTAATTTAAGAAATAGGTACATCTTAAGTACGTATTCGGGATTGAAATTTGTGTTTTATCTATAACAACATGATTTATGAGACGGACTCGATTAAATAAATATTCAATATAAATGTAGATAAATACGAAGAAATTAACTCTTGAAAAAGTTTACTTGGGACACAATCTTGATATTAAGTTATAAATTGCTTTTCTCAAGAAATGTAATTTGGCGAGAACATGTGTACCTATTTCTATTGTTCTAGTGTGTCAATATAGTTCAATCACTCGATCATACGATTACCTCTATGTAAATGCACAAAATAAATTTATATTTAAATAATTGATGTCGGACTGTTAATAGAATTGAAAATCAATGGTTGTTAGTTTAGTCGCATGGTTACAAATTTATTGAATCTGGTTTGGATTTCGACAGTCATTCGAATGTGACTTGCCAGTAAATTCTTTATTCTTTTGGGTTCAATGCGGCGTAGTGTTTTATGATGCTAATCGAATTTCATGGCAGGCTACGCTTCGATATACTCTGCTCGGCCAAGACATTGATACAAAGTTTTTATCGTAAACGTTTAAGCTACCCTTCTTGCTGGGGCTCTTAAACGAGCCGGTGTCGACAATGGGTTTTTTTTATCAGCACACCGTCTGTTCCGCTGTGCACATACGCATCGTTTGGTGCCCATAAAGTTATGAGTGCTACACTTTATCTACCGAGCCATGGAAATTTGTTGCTCCTCTTGATATCGCAATAAGCGCTTCGTATATACATAGATTCACAGCGCATTGGTTTGGAACATGTTTAAAAACATATTTCATGAACGCGTTTCTTTGTATTGAAATAGTCCAGTTCTGCTTATGTTTGCTTAACCAAGAAATGAAGATAATGTTTGCGTTCTGGGGGCGTGTGAACGTATATTTTAGGATAAATAATGACTTGTATCACCAGGTATAGTATGAACTATGAAGACGAAAATTATTTACTTATATCTATAATACAGAGTATACACACTACCGTGGTCAAACATGAACTAACTAATAAGTGGTATACATAAAATTAAAACCAACTCCGCTTAGCTGATCAATTTGAACTATGAGTTTTCTGTATTTATATAGAAATGTGTATGATTCAAATCCTTTTGTAAAAGGTATAGAATGAAACTACTGATAAAAAATCACGTGCGGGCATAAGTGAAATCATATACGTAAATCACTTATTGTCTCATTAATAATTCAATTATAAGTATATATGTTGTAATAAAATTAAATTCAAGATTCCATCTGAATACCTAAATACACCTATAGGTCCATCGACTTACATGCTATTTTTATACACAATACGTCCCTTAGGAGCAATTCGATGAAATTCTTTATTAGAGGACGCCCACTCCTTTTGAGGAACTTCCACACGGAAAGTAAAATTTCGCTTTTATATGAACATCCCTTTTATATGGGATTGAAGTACCTACCTTACTAAAAATATCTAAGAAATGGAAGAGAAAAGATTAAATTAGAATATAATAAAGCGCTTAACTTATTATTGGTGTTTTCATAAACTTGCTCATTAAAAAGATAAAGCCGAGAGTTCTGTAGTCGCCAAAATTGCAAGCCCAGATAAACTCGCAACTCTTGCCCAGATAAAATGTAATTTAATAGCCCTTCTTCGTGAATGTTATCTCGCGACACAGGGAGCTCGGGTTGCGTGTGTTTACCCATTCGCTTCCACAAAGCAGACCAATATATCAAGTTGTCAAGTCGACTTTGCTATGAGCCGCAAGATGTTGCTACACGAGCCCCTGTTTGTCAAGTTATGGGACGCCATATTATCCATTATGCTTCGTGTATCTCTTTCGAAGACTTGCAGTAGCAATATGTTTATTACAATTTTGAAATAGGAACGACAAATAGAGCAGAACTCGTGACTTATTTAGGTCACACTGATATTCCTATAAAATAGCAATCTGAATTTAGCATAAACGAACATAAATCTATCTTGTAGCTCAGCTTGTTCCGACAGCGGTTCAGGAAAGCAGAAATGAAATAAAAGTGCGCAAATCACGCGTGAAATTGAGTTCGACCCGCTGTTGAAGTCATTGTGCGCTCGGAAACTAACTGCCACTCCGCCAATCCACCGACGGACGTATCGGAATTGCCACCTACGTTCCCAAGTTTATGCTGAGAATTCTTGCAGAATTCTTTGTGAATTCTAGTCTACAATTCACCAAATTATGCGCAACTAGACAAATCATCTATAATTCCACTAGTGTCGCCCAAAAAGATATTAAAGCAACAAAAACACCTTACTTGCTAAGCTCAACTTAATTAGAAGTTTCTCGTAAATCTTTGCAAGTTCGACATTTTTCGGTAAAATAAAATTGTAATATGTTTTGGTTATGAAAACATATTTCTAGAGTTTCGAAGCTGGCAGAGGCAGTGGGCGGGTGTGTACGTACAAAGTTTCATGTTTTCAGTCGGGACGGCGCCCACGGGACTCATTTATCTGCCAACGTAAGAAAAGATGTAATTAATTGAAATTATTCTGTCAGCCTTATGTAACTTGCACGTCGTCGAGTGTGGCGCTCGTTAGCATAATCAACCTTACTTTAAACAGAGCTGAACTCGGCATTACATCATTTTCATATTACAGTTTTTGTGTGAGAATTGTATCATTATGAATGAAATGAAACTTTATAATTATGAGATCTGCAATGAATGTGCTTACTTTGTGAAAATGATGCTCATATTTTCAAAGAGTTTTGAGTACGCATAATTTAAGATAATCGGACGTATTATACAATTAACGACAGAACAAAGTGATGGGATCTCTCGTATCCGAATGACCCATAGTTCAGATTTATATATATTCCAGGTTTATCAGGAATCATGCTATTTAGACTTCGATCTACAACAATAAATAAAATTTAGATTAGGGCATGTGCTCACATTCCCAAAACGCATTGATCTCATATTAAATTACCGAAGGAAGTTTCACGAGAGTCTAAAATCACCAATATAATGTACACGTTATTGAATCTAGATACAGCTAGGATAGGAATTTACATTACCAAACTTAAAAATACCTAATTTTTACAGTACTAGAGATCAAACCAAACTAAACCAAGTAATCAATGTTATGCCCTGATTCACACTGTATAATTGTAGTATTATCCAAGCGGTGTCGCGTAGGGGCGAGGATGTCACGCCCAGGCCGCAGGTCATTTCCATATTATTCGGGACGCGTCCGGGAATGCAAATGCGGATAGTACAAGAGCCGACCGTGTTCCGGCAGATTCTCATGACCAGCTGGCCCGCGCTATCAGTTTCCGGAGTGAGAACGCATTTAATCCATCTATCACACTTGAAACCGTATGTTGCTATATGTTTTTGTTTCCGTGGGAAAGATATTTTTAATAATTTATTGATTACGTGGCAACGTTGGGAAATTGTTTGAACGGCGCAATGAGGATTATTATTAGGATTTGATTTTCAAATTATATATTATATTAAAAATATAAAATTTTTTCTTACATTGCCTCGGATACTAAGCATTAAAATGTTTAATCCTCGCTTATCATCTTTAGGGCTGCAAACGTAATTTCTTAAATCATATTAAACAACTTAAATAAAAATAACGTGTAGATATTCAATGGGTATGTACTGTTAATCGGTATATTAATAGTTATATATAAACTACGTTAGAAGTGCCTTTAAATATGTACTTACAGTATGTATATATGCAAATTGTACTTACTTAACCTCCAACTATGCACCTGGCTTACTTAACGGTTCTACTTAGGCACAAAACTTATTGCGTCCAGCATAAATTTCTCGAAGAATAGCATTTTATGCAGTTAAACTTATATTTTGGTGCAAATTTCATAGACGCGTTGAGACTTCGTTTACTTAACTGTCCCTTAATCCCACGTCGAGTATAACCCGACAGCTTAAGTAATGTTCCATGATTCCTGTTTAGATGAAGTTAATCAACGTTATTGTACAGATTATGGTGCCCTTGTGTCGCCGAACCACATAGAAATAACTAATGTCTCCGAGGCCGTAAACGTTGTTAATTAACTCTGAACTCGGTCGGCTTTCGACGAACCCAGTGGATTACTATTACAATAAGAGTACTTTGTTACGTTTCTAATCTGCCTTACTCCGAATAAGGCGTATAATACGTATTTCTATGTACGTATGCAATAGTATTAGAGTAAAAAAATCTCTGGTTTACTATTCTATATTGTTAACAAGGTTCTATATGAATTTTTATTAATACTGATAAAATTAAATTTAAAATTTTAATGTTGGTAAAAATTAAAGAAGGCTGTAATTCATGGTTTCCTTTTTATTTTAACTTACGGTTTTGTTGGAAGTTTTTATTAAAAAAATTAAAGTTTGAGATAATATATTTAATTTGCGCAAAAATACTTAGAACTTGGTACTAAAAACATAGAACTTGGTTATAGTTAGCCAACAAAATGCAATGGGCGACGTATTTTTGAAACAAAAACTTTTGTTTAATAAATAATAAATTTACTCAGGAAAAATAATTCTCTAATAAAAATTGATATTATAAACTTTCTTAAAAGTTTTTTTCAGAAACAGTTCATAACGCATTTGTTAAACCAACAACGGTATATATTATTTATAATTTTTTTTAATCCCAGTGAAATTTCTCCGTAATGGGAACATAATATCATGCGCTTGTAAATAAAATAGTTCGTTGATTTTGTCAGAATAAAAGTGAAGTTCTCGGAAGAACCTTTTAGATTCCGGATTGTAAAGCGAATTCTTCGTTTACCTCTTTGGCATCACTAATGCGCACTCACGTTAATTAAATTACTGTTCAAGCAATTCAGAAGTGCACGGAAGCCTGTTCAAGTTGAATTTCAGAATCTTTAGTTGGGAACGCTTCACGGTCATTGATTTCTGCAGATGCACCTTTCAGATGTTGACTTCTTTGCATCAGCATGACATTTATTTAAGTTTTATTTTATTCATTATTACCCTCAGGATCTTGAGATAGGAAATTAACACAGCCATTGTATCTACAATGAATACATTCAGGTTCGCTAAAAGATAATTTGTCTATCAAGCTCATTAATCTACTTGGATCTTAGGATTGAAGTATGACATTGTAAATGTTTAGTCACATCATTGAATATTTAAACAATGCGATACATGTACTTGATCCATTACGATAATTAAGAGCATATATAACAGTATATGTGTACTAAATTAACTAGTGATAGCTTGATTAGAGTATATCTCGTAGGTATTTAGGGGCGGTGGACCAAATAATGTTTTAACATTAAATGAATAAAACCGATTTGCTCGTTTGCGGTCGACAATCCATTTAATAGTAAAATGTGAAAGTTTGTGAAAATGTTTGGATATTTGTTAAAAGTAAACTCAGAAACAGCTGAACGGATTTTGATGAAATTTACAGAGTATGGTATACTATGTTCTGAATTAATACAGTCTACTTTTTATCCTGCTATTTTGCTCCTATGGAAAAAAATATAATTTTTAAAACGTATGGCGTTGGTATCGTACAGGTGGCACTATGGATAACTACAGTGTTTCAGAGACTTTAGAAGCAGGAAAGCTTTTGTACGCAGCTGGAGCTGCAAGACACCTAGTTCACCATAAATAAGTAGCGTATCTTTCTAATATAATATCAATACTTTATTCGTAGATCTTGATCCTAGTCACTGTATATGCAAACGCATGCATTAGCAAGTAACGTTTGTTCCCGTGACAGGGATCTGTTTCAAAACCAAAACTCAATGGCAAACTACAGACTCACACCAACAGTTGCTTTAAAAGCAAAGAGAGTACGTAGCGTACATCTTGCACGGCTTTGTGTAAACCAGCCACAGGTCGGATGTTTGCCACAAACATGCCAATCTCCGTGATGCGAGCTCGGAGATATTTTGTTGCACCTACTGCAGGTTTTAATCTTGCATATTGGGGTTTGTCGAGGTCTTTCAAATGGAGTTCGCTGGTGCATACTTTCATTCTTCGTTCCCTATTTCTCTGATATTTGCGTTTTTGTATTGAAAATTGGAAGTAGAATCAGATAATGAACTGGCAGCGGTAGTTCTAGTATTTTATCTAAAATATAGATTTCAAATAAAAAAGCGACTTATTACAACCCTTAGTTACATTTTAAATCTCTTGTCGCAAATCAAAATAGACTGGTCAATACAACAACGTACCGTTAAATCTAAAATGATCTATTAAATCCGTTTCATACCGGCGTTTCAGTAAATGGACCCTCACCGAAACGAGTTGAAAGAGGAGATTTCGTAGGATTTTCTCTTCGCTTTTAAATCCGTTGAGTTTATATAAATCGCACGTTCTCGTTTGTGTGAAAATCTTTGTTATTCACGGTTTATTTTTGACCAACGCTTTGTTGCGTTTTTTACCTATTCCTTGACTGTAAATGAAAAATATTCACTATTATTGCCGACATTGTTAATCAAGCCTATTGTTTTGCAAAACTAAGTAATAATATTACGAAGTCATTTTATTTGACTTTGAAAATAAAAAATAATGCTTAAAGTTATGCTAATGCTTAACCGCAGTAATTTATTTATTTTTGAAAAGCGAAAAATGAGATAGAAGTTTTATGTAATAAATTTTATATGTGAATAATTGCGACTGCTATAACAACCTGCCTTCGCTGTACGCATGCGATCTGTGATCATATCCCGCTGTGACCAAGCGTGCACTCAGCGTGAGATCACCTCACTTGCTGCAATTGCTTAGGATTACGATATCAACAGAATAAGCTCAAATTTTGAATAATAGAGACATTTAGCTTTACTTGTTACCTTTATATATATTATTCTACCTCATTATCGCATTTAGGGTTGTTCGGGTACATCAAAAAGTAACTTATTTAAATTAAGAAAATTATTTGGAGCAAATCTCTAGCGTAATATGTTATCACTACATCTCGGAACAGCGTTGAAGAAAACTACGTTTGGTGCTTCGCAATATCGACGATAAAGTTAACAGATTGCAATCAACTAGCGCTCAGCAACGGCCCAAGTTAAATTGCTTTGCATCCTCGCTAATAGAACCTAACCATCTAGAGTTACCTGCACTTAGATTGTTGATTTGACATTACTGCCTACGATTGCCTCACTTAAATGGTAGTAAAATTTTACAGCTTGCCTAAATTGAGATAACCACTTATAGTTTTCGTTTTAACTTTAGTAATTCTAAACGGTTTCTGTTGAAATAGGTTTGGCTATATCGTTACAAATTCTCATTACGGTTCAGTTTAAAGTTATATTAGAGTCGCTTTCTAGAACGTTTTCTGTTTAAAGGTTTATTAATATTAGGAAAAATGGAAAACATGATCTCAAAGTCATCTTTTATACCAGTGTAGTTTTAGTAGAATTTACATTTTCTTGTTACAAAGCGCCAACGGTCTCAAAGGCAATAGCTTCTTATCCCGATAATGTCATTTTCTCGCTTTTTACGTTTTGGAGTCCCGTTATGACCACAATCGATTTATTTCTGCCCTTGGAATGTTATGGTTATGATAGTTCAAAAATAAAATATATTTACTGAATGATTTAATTAAATTGTCTATTAAAATAACTATCTATTTTATAAATAATAATAAAATTTATGAATACAAGTATTTCAACATTCGATTATTCAAAAGGCGACTAAGATGTGAGTTATGTTCTTCAATACATTAGTTTTGTAGATACAAACACCGTATAATCACTGTAGTTTTAATTGCCGTAATGTAAAACTCTTATTCATTTTCTGCAGGTGTGGTAATGTAATAAATAAACATTTCTATTTAATATTTACTATCATAATTTTGTGCATAATATTCCGCATTTACCTCTGAATAATAAATGGACAAAGTAAAAGCTCTCGTTTAATGTATTCAGAGTAAAAAAATTTCAAACCACGAACGCGACAAATGAGGAGTGTGTAAATAAAGACAAATTTCCCTCCCTGTATTTGCATTTATTTAAACGAGTACGTGAAAAGTTATTGTTTCGTTCGAGGGTGGTATTGCGTAGGGAAAGTATAAAGCTTAGACCTGTTATCAAAAAACCTCACTCTATTTTATTACGAGGTGTGATTGTTGAATAAATATACTTCCCTCCATTGGAGGTACGGCTATCCTATTTTAAATAATTGCGAGAGTTTATAATTTTTTCTTGTATCTCCACTGCTAAATCTCTGAAGAGTTTCTTTTAGAATTTTGTAGAGGTTAAGAAGTAACTTATGGCTAAAGATTAAGGTTGTTCTTAGCTCTCTAAAATTGTGTTTTTAAAATGTTAGCGGGCCTTGTAAGAAATAGTTGTGTATAGTAAAGCGACATAGCATTAAGTAGTCTCTCCAACATGAAATTATCTCTAGCTATCTATTTTAATGCCGAGTTTATTTTAAGAGTAGTTATTTGCCATTGCGTTTTATGTAAACTGATTAATCTATATTTGATGAAAATTAAAGAAATTAAATTTAGTTCTTTATCTCATAAACGTAGAAACTCTATTATGTGTTATTAAAGATATAAGCAAAGGAAATATAGCCACATTGTTTATAACGTCATTCTAAATATTTTTATAATATAATATACTAAATTAAAATCCTTTGTATTATTTTGCCAATGTTCCATTCACATTAGTGTACATATTTATCAATATTACGTAATGTTCGTAAGTAATTTGGCAGCTACACGAAATGTCTTTCAAGTGATTATAAAAACACGACATGTCATGTAGCATGCAGTGTTCAAACAGATGTCTGTGGCAGTAAATCTCTGTCATCAAATATGCGATAAGGTCTTACCGTTATGTTGACTGTTGACAAATGCAAAGTGATGTATTCAATACTCGAGGCTCATAACTTGACATGCCCATAAATATGTAATGTTTAGTTGAGTTAGAAATACTTTTATAGCATACGACAAAGCTACATACTTTAAGAACTTTGAAGATATTTGAAGACAACCAAACTTCACTCTAGCTTAAACCTAAGCCTACTCATTAGTAGAGGAATCCTGTTCCCAACAGTAGGATAGTGTATAGGTTCATTTTGACATTATGTTACTGAATGAAATACCATACTTGTCTTCTTAAAGGTAATATTTTACAAATAGTTATTCTTTCTGTAGATGTAAATTAAAAAAGCGTAAGCTTCGAAGAAAATAAAAAGTAATTAGTTTTATACGCCCTATTGCCCCAACTACTTTAGCGAATTGTTCGTAGTGGCAAAATTACACTTTCTAATGACAAAGTCATAAAAAAATCTGAATTCATGGCACAATGTTAGCAGAGGTAAAGACGAATATGTGGTTTCATTGATTAACGCAATGTCAAAATGTCCCTGTATAATAAAAGCTGATGTAAAACATACCTACTCCAACAAAAGTACAAATATGTCGCCTAATATTAACTGATCCCAACCGCCCATAAACACCTATAATATCAAGAGAATCATGGATGCGATGCCGGCTTTAAAGGAAAAGAACGGGGATTAGGAAGGGACGAGGATGCTATAGCCTCCATATTTCATGGCATTTTCAACCATAGATTTTGAATTTACCGTATCCTAAGTTTTTGCTCTCTACATATACTTAAGAATGTAGTTTAATGTAATTGAATCAGCTATAGTATTAGACACAAAGTGAACCTATATCAATATTGGTTATTAACTCCAAATTGGAACTCCAAATGTAATAACACTGTGCTCAATTTATTTGAAAACCTTTGTTAAATCTTATTGTCTATATTGTACGTGAACACCGTTGGAATAGAGAAACTAAATTATTTGTCTTTACTACCTCCTTCTTTATTGATACATTTCGCTGTTAATTAAAAGCTTTCAAAGGCGAATTATTTCCTTTGAAACAATTCCGACAATATTTCTTCTTATGAGCTATACCCAAAGTGTATTTCCAGGAAGGTTCTGAGAGATTCTGTCTGTTTTATTAATGACTAGGTGTTTCTCGAGTGTCAGCCTGTGTGAAAGACTTCCTGGAATAAAAGTCTCGTTGTGTTTCCGAAAACGCGCACTATATCTATCTGTGTGCCAAATGTTCTATATATTCGTTCATTAATTTCTGAATTTACTTACATACATACATACATAATATCACGCATTTATCCCCGAAGGGGTATGCAGAGGCGCAACTAAGGCACCCACTTTTCCCCAAGTATGTTCCGTCCCATGATGTGATAGGGGGCGAACCTATCGCCATTTCGAGCACAAATTCCAGACTCCGGGCTGATACTGAGCAGAAAAACCCAAATATCACTTTGCCCGACCCGGGATTCGAACCCAGGACCTCAGAGCGCTATTGTACCGGACATGCAATACAACTACGCCATCAAGGCAGTCAGAATCTCAGTCAGTCAGAGTCAGTCTGAATTTACTTCAATACCAAAATTATCTTCGGAAACCTTGGGATTTGTAATATCCGTGAGATAAGTAGGTACATCTGGTTCTAAAATGGCGCATAAGTGATGGCAATGTTCGTCATATGAAAGGCTTGTATGGTAAGAAATGTAAACACGATAGGAATTTGTAGAGCCTGTGCCGATCTGTCTTCGGTAAGGATTGACAGCTATTAGGACCCGTACAATGGACCGCGAAACAGTTATTTCCCGCTAAATTACCATAATATTTTACTACGTGAACTATGTAACTTAAAAGGATTATTTGGAGTTGATTTATTTATTTTATAACAACGCCAAATAATTCAATGTTCATGCAAATAGTTGTTTCATTCATCGACTCCATTATGTAACCACGTATAGATATGCAGCTCATTTGGGATTTAATATTGGATCTGATAATTTACTATAACAGTTAAATTAACCCTGATTACGCAATCAAGCAACATGATTGGCTAGCTGGGGTAGTTGATTTTAGAGATGCCTACGAATATGAATTCATGACCATATTACGAAACGAAACGAAAATGAAATGAAATGTTGAATTAATAAATAGAGAAATATTTCACTAAAAAAACATTCACGCCGAATTGATAACCTCCTCCTTTTTTTAAAATTGGTTAATTATGTATACAAAAATAGTAAAGGTTTTTTTTTATTTTCAGATGTCAGCTATATTTAGGTTAACAATCGAATAAACCTTAATATATTCCTGAGTACCAACTTACCTTCTCTTTTAACTCACCTATCTAGGTATGAGCGCAATTTTCTGTGACTAACTCTTGATAATATTCTCCAAGTTACGAAATTCCAATAAATAAATATTAATAAGGCGTAAAATCTTGTATTGCAAAGCTCAATTCAGATAAAAATTGCGAGCACCACGCTATTCAACATTGACGAGAACATTAAACAAATTCGACAGTATTCCTTTGACTCGTTCAACCGCGAGATATTACAAAAGGAGGGAAATTTTTCAACTTGATTTCCCGAGGGGAATTGCGTAAACAAAGATTTTCGTAGCATACGTTATGTGTTAATATTATCTTGAAGAGTTTCACGTGGGAGTACGAGGGTTCTCATCTGAAGTGATACGCGAGAGGTTGACGGCCCTAGGTTCTGTCGAGTGGTGATCACGATACAGCAACATATATAAAAATACAGCTGTAAATAATGATCTTCTTAGCTACCGAATTTACCTGGAGATGTTATACCTAGTAATTTTAATTTATTAACGGTGTCTAAATTTTAATTGGAATCATTTAATAGAATACAAACAGCAGCTATTATGTTTTCAATAAGTTGTATTTTCATTTTCAAATCATTTAACGTTTGCACATCGATTATTTAACAATTACTAAGCTTACAAACATGTAAACTAGTTCCAGTATGCCTTATTCCTATACGTCTATCGATTTTTCACACAGACGTCCTAACAATTTAGTTTGTCGAGCGTCATATTGCTTCATCAACTACGAGTAACTTCACTATCTCAGTTGACAAATTCCTGAAGCCATTCTATTCTAAGCTTTGAATTATCGTTTGTCTCATTTCATGAGTCAGGCGTAACATGTTCCGAGAATTCGTCTGTAATAACTTACGACCATTCAACGACGTCACGCATTCCTGGCCCAATCACATGTCTCAGTTACTCGTCATTGCTTCTACTTATGAATTTAATTATAAATACAATAATATCTGGTTTAAGTGAGGTAATATACTTTTTGTTCAAAATAATGTTCACACAATGACGTGATTATCGTCTGTAGTGCTTGAATAAACAAAATTATTAAGTCTTCTCATTCTATTATAATGTGGGTTGTACACTCAAGAAAGGCCTGAGAATGTGGTCATAAGACGTCTGGGGAAACTAAGTAAGTAACGGGTTTAATCAGTGCCGTTGCCTTACAACTATACATGCGGATAGTAGGTAATCTCGTAAACCTGCATCACATGGATATAACATATTGCTTTAAAATTTTATATAAATCATGCAATAATAAACATTTTTTTTTATTTATACATATGCTTAATCATTTGCGAGCATAAAAAATAAAAATTAAGTATATTAATCTTCTTTTTAATCTCCCATTAACATCAAATAAGCCGAATAAAAGGACCAATGCGAGACGCACATACGAAGACTGTGTTAGGCTTGTTGACAATATAATCTGTACATAATATTATAAAATTGTAACAGGTCGATATCTGTAGATCATAGATATTGAAAAAAAAAACAAAATGGAGGTATTTATAGTCAAACAACAGTTTTTTGAATTTTTATCTGTCTATAGTATATAAAGCGGGACTTTTGTCCCGGAAAAACGTTTTTACGCAGAAGAGCTGCGATCAAAAACTAGTGCATAATGAAACAGTTTTGTCCACGCAAGTACGTAAAGACTGGCATATTACATGTTCTTATGTAAGGGTTTCTCCAAATCACTAGAGCGGACCACAGCCTTTAGTATTACGTGGTCAGACGACCCAATAATACGGCTCTATCTGACAGAATACGTAAACTGTTTTTAGGGAACTATAAGTATACAAATCAGAATAGTGATTTACTTTTGGTATAGTCAGCTTTAACCATACATCCATATTAATAAACTAAACGTTAAAAACATGTTGCGAGGAGTCTGGTAATACCACATAAACGAGGATTTTTCTCTTATTTATTTATTATGTATAAAAATTTTCTTCGAATATATTACCGAAAATACTGTAATCATAGGACTGTAGGAGAATCCATCTTATGTCTCTTTCTTAAGATGTTGCATTGCCACCGGCCACGCAACACTTTTTAAATCAAAGTTCATAGTGTTTTGGGCAATTATATTACTCACCATCAAGCAAGCTACTTGCTCATCCTTTTTCCTTTGTAAAGAAAAAAATCGAAAGTGAAAAAATACTTTCATTTTTTATGTTCCCCGCAACGTATATGCAGTATGTCGTAAACATAATTCGCAAACAAGAATATTTTTTCGCCCTTAATGACGATTGACAGTTTTCGTGATGCTTTTAAATTCAATGTCAGAATATTGATGGAGCACAGCCATCACATCCGCCGCGATTGCGACAAACGTAGAAGTATCTAAAATGAGGAAAAATGACTTTGTTTTCAACGCCCATATAAATTTTACATCGTTTTTATGTGGGCGACGGCGACAATGTTTATCCGACCGTGGCTGTGGTGGAATTTCCTATTTATTCTCGTTTTATGTCTTTTAATGAACGTGTTTGTGTTTTTTCCCATTAGGGAATTTTATTTTAAACAATCACTTCCACTGGCAACTTACATTATTTGTGACAAAAAACTTACTAACATTCCGATTGCTGTTTATATGATATCCTAAAAGAAACAGTTGCGTAATAAAAATTAAGAATCAATTTCGTATAAAAATTCCCAAATATTTGTAGTAATATTGTTATGACTGTGTTCCGAATAAAGGAGATAAAATTTAAAGAAAAATTCAGTAGTCTGGCGCTTTCTGCCTTCTGGGGTGTATCATTATTTTTTACGACGCCTCATTTTACCTCTATTTTTCCGGTTTATTGTCGTTTTATACAAATTTTAGGAGCAATTCGATTCGGTTTTTACTTAACCAATATCATTTTTATGTTTCAGATCTGTTAAATAAAATACGTTAACTTAATGTATTTATTTGGCGTGAAATATTGCGTTGGAGATTTCGTACTTTTACCATTCAGTTTTTCTAACTAATACTATTTTATTGGTTTTTAGCAGTATGTGTTTCACGTTTTGAAAAATAAATATTAAGTATATACGTAAATATGGAAATGCTGCAGTATTCAGATACATATTTGTTATGCAGGAGAAGTCACGCTACCAATTGAGTTACTCGTTCGATCGTCAGATAGGATACCAGGAAATAAACTACGTGCTATCGTGAATAATGATTTATGACCTCCACCCAGTAGCCAGTTGCCACCGGCTTATAGAAACATCAGCGTATTACAGACCAAACGAAATATTGAACCCACGAAATAAAGTTCGAAGATATATTTTTATTAGCCCGAGGACCCTAATAAAACGATTGGCCTAGGATTGGCGTTGGATCAGAATCGAAAACTAATTCAATATTACGTACCTTTGTTACGCAGGAGTTTTATATGTTCTTTTATACTTGTATAAAAACAGTAGACAAAAACTATGTTTTGTGAAAATGTTTTTCCTGAATAAATTGAAAGTATATGTATGAAGAAGATTGTAAAAGTTTTAATAGATGCTGGATATGCCGAGAAAACTTGTTGCAAATTGTTTTCATATTTTTTTATATTGTGTTCTTCCTTCGCGTATAAATATACTTTATTTTACTTGCAGCTGCAAGCTAGTCAGGCATAAAAAGCCTGTAATACTCGGGGCTAACACCTTCTTATTAGTGAACCAATTTTCAGAATCGAAATAATTCTAACGAATAAAGAAAAACTTCAATTTTGTAATGTTATGATTGTTAAAAAAGCATGAAGAAAGGCAACGAATTAGTTTTTGACTTGCTAGTACGTGATAGCAAAGCCACATGAGTGACCATTACTATTCCAATTCAGCCTGTTCGTGTATTAGTAAAAAATCGCCCTAACATTGCTATCTTAGAACCATTTTTGTTGATCATAATATATTTACCTCCAAAGAGAGAGTAAGTTGCTAATAAAAGTAAATGACCCGTGTTACGCAATGTAATGGCATTCCTGGTCAATAGCCATGTACGTCAACGACACTCAACCGCCGTAATGGGTTTTATTGAACACATCTGTCAACACAGCATCGATGAAGCAAATCCATAAATTAATCAACGAACACAAAACCAGTGTATGTAGCAGTTATGTAAATTGGCAGAACGGTCGTGTGACGTCAAAGTCTGCCGGCAATGCGCCATGACAAACGTGCAAATATTTACCCATTAACGGAGTCCGACACATTACCACGTCGCCTTTATTGATGTTTCAGTGAGCCATCAATACGAGAGCGAAGCGACAGGAGACATTTTCGCGCAACATCGTTTCAGGCAAATTATTAATCACGCTCCCTGTTTAGCTTCAATAGTAAATAGTAGCAACTTTTAATGAGGTTGATCTTGTCAAATATTTACACGTTTTTATAATTATCTATCCTGTTAATATGATATATGTAACTACAATCACATATTTGTGATTTGGGATTTAAATTCTATGTATCTCAAGTATTTTGGATTCGATCATCTATGTTATATGCCCTAAATTAACCAAATACATTATAAACGTGGCCTTAATAATATTGTAACCTAATTTTTAAATCTTTATATAATCATTTCATAAAGTATATAAACATTTGATGGAATTGCTACATAACTACATATCATGAACTTTAATAATGAAGAACTAACAAAAAGTCGAAGATTCTTTTTACACTACTACACAAAAAATACTAAAACATGGATGGTGGTAGGTCTTTTTACAAATTAGGCTTTCTTCGGTTACACTACCCTACAAATATTTTGGCAAAAGGCCGAATCAGCTCTATCGTAGATATAACACCCCAGAGCTACCCCACTTAAACGCCCTACGCAATCGACGTTACTATTGCGAAAAGCGATATCAATCGTATTTTTGTGCAAACAAACTTTTTTTACAGCCTCGCTACGTCCAAAGGAAATTAAAGTGTGCGGAATACGCTGCGAAACGAAATAACATTCATTCAGTATCTAATATCGGTATTTGTTTTCTTACTGTACTGTTATGAATTGTAATAGTGACTTGGACAATATTAAATGACGAAACTAAAAAAAGCCTTTAGCGAAATATTTG
The DNA here is from genome assembly GCF_014839805.1 of Manduca sexta. Lineage (NCBI taxonomy): Eukaryota > Metazoa > Arthropoda > Insecta > Lepidoptera > Sphingidae > Manduca > Manduca sexta. Next base: position 8,812,989 of record NC_051131.1, read on the forward strand.
GATACTGACAGTAAAAAATATTTTATCTGGGCTATGTAGGAACGTTGAAATTATGAGTTTATTTATACTGTAATATGTACTTAGAGTACGGTAAGAACATGGCCTTGCTTATATAACAAAAAATTAAGATTTCAGAAATATTCTTCCCAGAATTGCCACTTTTCATCTCTAACAATTGCGAACATAATGTAACATATCCTCAAATGGAGTTGGAACTTGAAAGCGCTGTGAATTTTTCTTTGTTCTAAGAACATCACGTGCTAAAGCTTTTTATTATCCACCTTTTGTCCCCCCTTACCTCTCGTGTAATGGGGGGTGCGCATGCCGGCAGAACTGTGCCGTTTCCTTGCAAATGAAGCAATCCTTCCGTGTACAGGAAATTTGCGCATTACCGCTTAATTGTCTACGTTTGTGTTTTAATGAAAAAAATAATTAGCTTAACCAATTTCACCGATTGACTTTTATTAAAAGGGTATTAACGATTTCCACAGTCAATATATGGGTGGATTGTTTTTGATATTAAGATTCGAATATAGTGCTCTTTCTTCTATGGCAATTGAAATGATAAAAATATTTATTGACAGGCTAGAGTACAAAATCTACATATAACATTTTGCACATACTTAGATATCGAAGTTATATAATTTAAACTTATAAAAAATATTTCATTAATGTTTTAAATTATTTTGCTCGACGATGCTTTCAAAGGCAAGAGTGCGACACAAACCAACCTGAGCTCTATAACCAACGTGGGTGATAAGTGACGAGGCCGCGGCTTGTGAGGGCTTGCGACGGTAGTCTGCGTGACGCTAACTCATCCGTCATAACCACAAGAGCACTTTCGCCTTCACTCGTTGCCTTATAATGTTATTTACGTTCTACTTTTTTCCTTTCCTTATTTTCCTCTTGTGACACTTCACTCTCCCATTTTATAATATAGAATATCTAAATACATAATTTTTTTGTTAGTAGAAACATCTACCTCAAAGTTAACACTCCATACGAAAGAATCATCAATTAAACGACGTCGCTGTGTTTGTAAACATAAAGAAGTTAACGTTTCTCTGTAGAATAGGTACTTACGTAGCTCTTGGAACAAAGCCAACAATTTCCTGCCATGCCCTTTTATCCCAAAAAATATACAAACCGTAGCACTTATGTAACTTTTAATATTCAGCATGTGTTCTGTTATATAATATTGTATCTTCGTATCTGTTATTCGTAATAACGTTTTCCTTTCTTTGTTTCAGGGACTGTGCTCGCTGTTGAAGTTCATTTCGAAAACAAAGATAGCGGGTTTTTCCTCAAACACACGCCGAGATGGAATGGCGCCGGGCCACCTCCAGAGCCGATGGGCACGGCTTTACCGGGAGCATTACTTTCGCTCGACCGCTTCACCGTGTTACAAGGTTCAGCCCCGGCGTCAGTTCGTGCGACTTACGGACCGTTTTCTACAAAACAGACGGTACCAGCGAGATACGCTGTACCTGATCCCTTGGAACCACCGAAGAGAAATGCAACGCTAATGGAATTACAAGAAGCTACGGCACATCGACTAGACGTGTCCGCTCATCTTGTATTTAGAGAATTGCCACGAGATGCACCAGTTTTACGAGTATTATTCCACACTGGTGGGGAAGGTGGTGCACGAAGAGCGGCAACTCGACCTCGACGTGTTTGTATAACTTTACATGCAAGTCTGGGGTCTAAGTCGCTAATGGCTACATGTGGTCCTGAAGGAGAAGAAGGCGCGTGTCTAGCGGAATTAACAGTTCCTGCTGCTTGGTGGCCAGCTGATGGGAAGGGTAAAAGACCACCAAGAACAGTGCGACTTGCATATAGTGCTACTGAGGCAGGCACTGGGGAATCAGGAGAAGATGCTTGTGGCAGAGTATCAGTCCAGCCAGCGTGGCCTTTAGGGTCTGTGACTTTGGCTGGCGCAAGAGCAGGGTACAGGGAAGCCCGGGCTGGCGATGCGGCTCTACTTCTCCCAAGAGCACCGTTATATCCTCATTCGAGAATTCACCTGCCTTTTGTTGTCCGGCGAGACAGCACCCACACTATTGGTCACGTCGTCATCAGGTCAGTACCATGTTTATACTGTTTGTCTAAATGCGTTTGTATTTTTTTTTGTCGATAACATTATGCATAACGCACGCAACCATCTACTTGTGGATGTCATCGAACTCTCAATGCGACGGCTCCGAAGCAAATTAAGCAATCACTAGTGACATGACTTCACTAGACGTGTAAAGCTGACATGTTATTTCATTGCATTGAGTGCACGACAGAACACTTCTTGGGAGTATTTGTAACCAAATGACGTAATATTTTAACATAAATGCAGCTGTAAAAAAATGCATATTTTCATGACACGTTGCTTCAACTTTAACGAACTTAATAGTAAAAGAATTAATGATTGTTTTTAAATAGAATCGTTATTACTATTTAAAGTTAAAAATAGAATTGCTTCATCAAAAATCCATACAATTTCAAAATTAAATTCACCTTTTTTAAAACACTTTCATTACGTCCATAATGGTACTTGTGAACCGCTTGTCAAGTTTTAACAGGCGCGGTGGATTGAAAATGAATGAAGCGCCAAGAAAGTATGTTCACATTTGTGGTGAAGTACGTATAGAGTACCTCACCGACTCCGGTTATACAGAGCGCTCGCAACCTGGATGCGCCAATTAAAACTTTTACGTTAGGTTATAACATAATTTTATTGATTCTAGACAAAGGCACTGCTTTAACAGCCATAAATAAATAGCTCATATTTTCGTTTTCTCATTTAAATTCCTATTAATCTGTTGTCTAGACATCCACTTTAAATTGTCCGTATAATAGATAACCTTGTTTTAAATTTTGAACTCGTCTCGATTATTTTACGTGTTAAATTTATTGGTTAAACTTATAATCTTATTTTAACAATGGCTTCAGTATAGACTTAGAAGTTCTACTGTAAGCGACTAAAGCCTATTTATTAGTTCAATGTAAAACATAAGTGTAAGACTTAATTAATGTTTAACTTATAATTTCCAGATAAGCGGTCTTTAATTTAAAATTAAACGCATATAGAGAGTTTATTTATTTAGGCCTGTAGCTAGAAGTGAGGGGTGATGAACTTCTATATATTTTAAGTAAGTTATTTAGTAATGACTATATTATTTATTTAGGTTCATAATATTCTTCGATTTATATATTTATATTGATTGAGTTATGCCAAAGAAATTCATTTGATAACTTTAAGAAAAGTATTTGATCGTCACCAATCTAAGCATTTAGTTCAATCAAACAATAAGTCATAAGAATTCATCACTTTACATCTATTCACATAGAATAGTCACCTACGTTTAATACACATATCTCTTTACAAGTGGCTGTCGGTGCCAACAATACTATAATCATTCTAGATCAACAAGCGAATCGTGTTGTCTTAGCGCCTGTACATCGGCTTAAAAAAATAAGTTTATAACCTAAAATTTAAAGCCCGAAGACTTTTTTTTTATCTTTTTATCATAGGCACAGGACGATGATGTAAAATCTTCAGTGAATCCGTTTATGAATCATTTGTTTTTCATCTCTGTAATGCAAATAAAGATTGCATGCGTAATGGGATCAAGCCCGGATAGGGACCGACGCGAATTGTTTAAGCAAATGTGGATTTAAAACATACATTCAGTTTTGGTGACGAGATACAAACGTTGTTTAATTATAACTACGTTTAATTTTTCTGCGGAATAAATATTTTCATTCAAATTTAACGCGTGCTATTGTATTTTAAAACGCAGATGGTATACAATGTTGTTTACCATCCGCGTTTTGCTTCTACTAGTTTGTATTCTATCAAAGTATATAATATAACGTTACACCCCGACTTTGCACGGTTAGAACTAATTTTTATAACCAGATGACTTCTGGTGGTTTAATCGCTTCCAAACTACACAGGGCCCCTGGCTGGGCTAATCTATAGGTTAATTAATAATTTCATTAAAATCGCTCCAGCCGTTTTAAAGTCCATAGGTACTATACTTACATACACCTTTCGTAAATTATATTTATTTATTTATTTATTTATTATTAACGGACTGCTAACGGAGTTTACAATTCAATTTAAATCCACACATGTATATAGTAACAGTCTCTTATGTAATTGTAACTCTAGTTACAAGCAGTCACAGCATGAGCCACAATATATATTTTCAATCTTAAACAATAATTACTCTAATAATATTTAGTACAACTGCAATAAAATTACGTAAAATCTTATATACTATTTATAACAAAAGAGAAAAAACAAAACATACATAGTTAACATTCAGCGTTACTCAATAATTTACGTCTAAATTGTAATAATTTATCACCAAAAATGTCGACGTCATTACGGAAACCAACTGTTTGGTTGTACAGAATAGACAGGCGAGGAACAGGAGCTTGCTTCCCTTTATTAGTTCTATTGAACCGAACATGAAATAAGGGTCCAGGTTTTCGAGGCGGTCTATTTGGTGCCTTTAATAAAAACTTGTTAAGTAAATAAGTTGCATCTATTACACCATTCATAATCTTATGTAGGAATAGTAAATTCAAAAAATCTCTTCTATCACTTAAAGACTGTAAATTAAAATGTATAAGCTTTTCTTTATAAGATTTAATATGGGCAGGTGGTCTAAATCTGTATGACAAATGGTAGAGTAGTTTTTTTTGAACTTTCTCTATTCTATTAATGTGTATTTTATATAATGGTGACCAGACAGCACTACAGTAATCCAATTTACTTCTAACATAGCTATTATATAACAATAAAGTTGTAGAGGATTTTTGAATTCTTTGCCATTTCTGAGAATAAAACCAAGTGACTTATATGCAGAATTAAGTACTTTATCAATGTGAAACGTGAATTTTAGTTTAGTATCTAGTGTTATTCCTAAATCATGGATCTCAGCGACCTCTTTTATGGGTACATTAGAAATTGTATATGTAGTGTCGTTTGTTTTATGCTTAAGAGTAAATTTGATGTGGAAACACTTGGCTGGATTTAAATGCATCTTATTGGATACACACCAAGATGACAGGCTATCCAAATCGTCTTGTAACAGTTTTGCGTCATGCGTGTTTTGTATAGTACGAATTAGTTTTAAGTCATCTGCAAATAAATAACAATTTGAGTTTTTGAGAACATCAGTGACATCGTTTATAAAGACATTAAAGAATAAAGGACCTAGATTAGAGCCCTGAGGCACCCCAGAGTAGGAAATAAAACGAGCAGAGCTATAGCCATTAATTACAACACTGGATTGTCTATTTTTTAGGTAAGTTTTGCACCAGTCAAGCATAGGTCCCGATATTCCAAATTTTGCAAGTTTTTTTACCAAAATACGATGGTTAACTTTATCAAATGCCTTGGTAAAATCTGTGTAGATAGCATCAACTTGGCTACCTTTATCTACTGCTAATGTAACATCATCAGTGTACTGAACTAGGTTTGTGTTTGTGGACCTCCTAGTGATGAAGCCATGCTGGTTTGATGATAGTTGGTCTCGAACTTGTCTAAACAGGTGAGGATATACTAGTGATTCAAAGACTTTAGCTATACACGAAAGAATGGATATGGGTCTGTAATTTGAAATATTATGTTTATTTCCGTTTTTGTAAACAGGTACAATTCTCGCCTCTTTATATATACATATATATATATATGTATATATACATGAAGATAATATACTATTATAAGTTACAGTACTGAGAAACAATCATAAATATGAAAGGAAAAAAGAAATAAGGAAAATATTATCATAACATCCTGATTACATATTATCTTTTACATCACACATACGGTAATACGTTATAATAAATCACAAGCCTCATTAGGAATAGTGTAATATTAGAACCGAAATCACAAATCACGCCATATATTATACAGAGCACCTGTTACAAAACTTTTGGGGGTATATGTTTCCTTTGAGTTACGATCACACCCGGAACGGAGACGCGCCGGGGAATAAAGCTGGTGGGGCCTAAATGAGAATTTATAACATCACTTCCAAAATTCCACATTTACTACATTAACTGTTTATTGGTATTTTAAATATGTGCTCTGTACGTAAACGCGTACTCATACGGCTATTTTTAATACAAGAATTTAATATTATGAAAATACCATGTGGTTTCTGTTAAAGTTTAATAGAGCATGTGAAACGTTGAATACAGCGCAACACAAGAACCTTTTTATGATTCCATATTTCCATGCGAAGTGGTTTAAGAATTAAAGTATTTCTCGTTTGTGATAGACAAGACTTACGATGGAGACTTCCTGTTTTATAAAAATATAAAATCTAATATGAAATGTGTGACAAGTTTCATTAAAGTCACCAATTGAGTTAATATAGAACTAAATAGAGTTACAAAATGTTTTTACTTACTTAGAATTCCATAATTTAGGTAGAAAGGGTTAGAAGAAACTGCAGCTACAATCAAATACTTAACAATTTTAATAGATGTATCACATTTTTTAATTAAAGGAACTAGAAACAATAATGGAAAATAAATCAATACTATTATTTCGGATGTACAACTTACATCGTAAAAAATGTGGCTCCTCGTGTAGGTACACGCACCATGTTATTATTCTACCTGGAGATCTAAATTCACAACGCATGAGTAATAAATAATCTTTACGATGTATAGCAGGAAATTAACGACATTTAGATAAGTTGTTAATTATAGCATGTCATTAATAATGGTTATTGTTTGTAGAATGAAGGTGAAGTCAGGTTTACGATTGCTGAGCGTGACAGCTGCTAACTCTCGCTGGGCAGTCACTGCAGAGGTAAAGACCCGCTCTGCGACAGTCACCGCAACGAGGCTTGAACAGCCTTTAAGAGATGATGATGAACTTGATATGTAAGTGGTGAATTTATCAAACTTAGATATTATTACCAAATTTCTGCTACATCGGATGCAGTCAATAACATCAACATAAAGACCAACAAAATAGTTGTATAGTTTAGTAATAAAATGACGTGTGAGTATAGTAATAAATTTGGTTTCATCCAACCGTAGCACACGCCATTTCCTTGCCTGCGCACTACGGATATAAAGGATTTGTTGCGTTTCTATTTTCTCGGCGGCGCTTTCTAGCTATTCCCGTTTTACGATATTATTTTAAGTAGGTCAACCTGCGAAACGACCGGCACTAAATCACGGGGTTAATAATGTGTTCGTATTTGAAATGGCAAAATGAGGAAGTGCTAACAAAATTAACTTAAAATCTCCTTTTACGCAAATTACAAAAGTTGCACTGAAATTAAATAGCACGGTACAGGTCAGAATTTTATTTGTATCGACGATATTGTGTCACCTAAATGAATATTTAGGTGAACCTTGAAAAATGATTCTATAGCCGAATACATTAATTGTGTACTTCGCAGGATTTGTTCAATATCTTCAATTTTGTTTAAGACTCGTTTTGCCATTACACAGATATGATAAGACCGCCACCTCAACTCAAATTACTAAATACAGATAGCTGATACTGTAACTTTGCTAGCGTGACTATTGATTTATTGTGACTTTCTCACCTTTTCTATTCACCTTCAACGATGTCCTTGGGCAACCTTTTATAAAAGCCCAACTTATTTGAATATTTGAATTATGCATGATTTTATGCTATATTTTAACACATAGGGATGGTGACGAGAGTAGTGGTGCTGGTGGACCAGGATGGGAGGAAGTTCTCACGTGGCTTGTAGAAGTGGGGGCTGAAGGAGAAGGAGATGCAGAAGGGTCTGAGGGTGAATCAGGTAGAGGTACTGCAAGGCTGAGCTGGTCAGCTAAAGTATCTTCTACGTCAACAACTGCTTCGACAACGGAGACGTCTCCTCATGAGCACAGAGTCAACACCCGCCTTGACATCGAAAAAGATGATATTCAAGCCGTTTTACCCATCTCAAAGGTAGGTTTTATACGGCTTTAAAGATATCAATTATTCATGTCAAAGTTGTCGATATCATAAGATAACATTGTAGACAGTTATCCACAAACCCGGCCTATTGTTTAGAAAATTAAATATTTGGAACCATATAATAAAATTCTGTTAGCAATTTTGACGTAGGCGGGCTCATAGTTTATTACGAAGTTGTTCGAACTTAACTGAGTTTGGCAGCAAATAAACGGTAAGTTTTGAGATACAATCTTTAATCCAAGCAACGTCATGGTAACTGAATCATTATACTTTTTAAATAAGAGTAAGTCAGTTATAAATTTTAACTTTTGTTCTCATTCTCCAGTAAATGCGAAAAATGATTACTATCTTCGACCACCCACGTAATAATTCGACTATCATTATAGATTCAGACGTCTGGACAGAATTTATTGAGGCATCGATTATAGCGATAAATTACACTGAAAATAATTTCTTCATAATTAGCGGTGTTAACGAAGTCCCCTCTATTACAATGTCGTTATAAAGTTTCTAACCTTTTATATTAATGGCAATTTGCCAGCAATGTGCAGAATGTTCCGCAAATGGAATAATGAACGCTTTCTTAATTTAGACATGCATAATTTTTCGTATAATATATTATATGACTTTGAAAATGTTATAACAAATTGGCGAGATTAACGTTTAATGGTGTACTTTAGTATGAATTAAGTGCTTTAATGGGGGCTTTATCGGATGCTAATGGAGACTGGAACACTGTAGCCGCCCACACGGAATTAACCTTAGAATAGTAAAAATAGGACTACATTTTTATACCAACATAATCTCCGCTTTCCATTTAATTTTTACTTTTATATTAAGAGGGTACAAAGTAGAATTTTAATATTTCATCATGACCGTTGGTTTACTAGATGAAATTTTAATTAAAGTTAATGAAAAATTATCGTGAACGAGATGGTACACAAAATCACTCCATTAACTTGCACGTGTGTGGCCCTGATGCGTTAATAGTGTTACGGAGCAATATTTATAAAGCAATTACTCTACTTCCATATTAGTATAAATTCATTACCCGACGCCCCCAGGCGTTTGGTGGCAACGGTCGAGGTCGAACGAGACTTTTATTCTTGCTTACTGACGGATGAGTGCACGATGTCTGACTAGATACAACTATAAACGATGAAGTATATCACCAAAGATTAATTAGTTTGTTTGTTACACTCAATAATGAATTTGGTTCTGTTTACTTATAATTAACAGCATTTTTTCCAGATAATCAGTTTACTTTTCTATAAAATTCTGCCTGTCGCCTGTGTTACATGTCGTGTAAAATATGTTTTTAATTTCCCTTTTTCTGTTGATATAGCAAAATCATAATCTACTGTTTCGAGTGAAACACATGAAACAGATATAGATAAAGATACGCATGGAAATTATTAACGCAGTAAAGCTATTAGGAAGTTCGGATCGTGTTTCCCTTTCAATTAGTTTGAAATCTGAATCAACTTTCATTTCAAAAACTGAGCAAACTACCAACAACAGCAAATAAAAACAAACAAAATTCATCCAATGTAAAGTTAAGCGATGGCAATGGAAAACTTCATTTCTGTGCTCAAAAAGAAGTTAGGGGCTAGTTTGAGTAATTATGAAAATATGATTTAAATTTTTATATATCTCGAGAATTTATGCGGCATAGCTAATTTGTAGCCATTTAAATAAGAATGGTCTGTTCTTTTTTTAAATAGATTTATTAATATTTATACATATTGACAATTTCTTTAGTATTGTGGACATATATATCATGGGAATCATAGGATATGAGTACAAATATTTTATTTGCTACAAGATTTGTGTAGCAATTATGATATTAGTATTGTCATAAGTAATAAAAGTGGCTTCTAAATAGGATCCATCAACATTAAATGTAGGTACCTATTACTTTCATTAATTAGAGCTCTAGGATTTTTCCAACATCCATCTAAAACATTAAGAAAGACATTTTAAGTCTATAAGTTCAGCAACGAACGGCACCACATTTAGAGCACTCTAGTAAAGTTTACTAAATCCGTTTGTTACCAGAACTGGGAGGTGCTGAACACGGCAGTGCTAACGGGCCGTCAGGTGTCGCAGTCTATGAAAGTTCTTATAGTTTCGCAAGCCGGGCAAGTTGCTGACGTCACACTTCAGAGTTCCTGCCACTCCGAGGACGAGAGTGTGCTGAAGGTAAGCTTAGTTCTGACAGTGAGATAAATTATTTACCGCTGTGTAGTATGCGTCCGTTGTAGGTGTCACATTTGTTTATTGTTTTACGAAAGTGTAATATGATTTCAGGAATTCATATTTTATGCTCATGATTGTTAACTTTTGACGATTTTGCTTGACAATGCGCTAATTTGCCTTTGTTAAATTAAATAAAGATATTTTCTTCTGTTCAAATTAGCCAAATTAATTTTTTTTTATTCAGGTATCGTCCTCATGCAGCTCGGTGTACGTGGACGGCTCTGAGATCCGCGGCTCGTCTAATGCTTCCGTTATTGTTAAATATGGCACGTACACTGGTCTGGCGAGATTTACAGTTTGGATGCCCGAGAACCCTCTTGAAATCGATGTCGATGATAACAGGCTGTCACAAATTAAAGGTAAACTTTCAAATTGGAAAATGTAATTAATGTTGAAGTGTTTTACAGTGTAGGCAGGAAGCTATGAGAGAACTATACTTGGTGTTTGTCTATGGGATCTTATAGAAATAAGAATATAATACACGTAAATAACAGAAAGCTATCGACATGCTAATGTTTAAAGAAAAACAATAAATTATGTCATTAATTAATTTCAACGTAATAAAAAACAATATTAATTCGATTACCTTTGCTTTTTAGGCTGGAAGGTGTCTGATGATGCAAATTCGAAGGATAGGTTGCGACGCTCGCTTTCGTCCCGCGGCTGGGGCGGCTCTAGGCCAGACAATACAAACTCATTGACAGATCAACGTTCGTGTCGATTGCGTTACCAGCAAAGTAACGTTGAAGTACGTACACTACTACAAATCATTTATTAATTATATGTAACAGTTTCTAACGAGGCTATAGAATACCTTGTCAAAGCTTTCTATGTCACAGCAGTTATGTTCACCTTGGCTGAAATTAGGTGATACTATATTCTGAATTGGCCTTTCTAGATACTATATTTTAAAACTTATGTAGTCGTGTGTGACAGTATGTAAAATATGATTACCGGTCACAACTATAATATGAACATTTTTCTCCTAATATCGTATATAAAATGATTTTTTAAACTGTAAAATGTGTACGTATTCATCACAATGTGCAATGACCACTTTAAAAGATATTACAATAATATTATTATTCCAGGTTTACGCCCGTTTTCTGGCCAAAGACCACGACTCGGGGCGGGTGTCTTACTTCGTGTCGCGGCGCACGTGGCTCAAAGTGACCGAGCTAGTGATGTCGTTAATGCGCGTCGCCGACCTTCGCATCGCCACGTTACGTGGGAAAGTACTGCAGGGTCGCAGCACAGGCCGCACTGAAGTGCAAGTTCTGTCGCCTATCACAGGTTTGTTATTGATTAATACTCATTAATTCCTTAATATTAGTAAATAGTAAAGATCAGGATCTGAAACTGAATTTAATATTATAATATATAATCAAAAAATGTTGTTTTCTAATCCTTACTGACCTCGAGAGCGGTTCGATACGTAATTTTTGAATACGTCTAAAAATTATATTCCATTAATATTGGTAATAATTGACGCTTTATAAAGATTGAAGGAGAGCTTATTGATATCATTGGTAGAGACCACCCGCAGATGTAAGTACTGGGTATATTGATTAAGAGTCATTAATATTTAACAAAATATTGTAGGTCGAGTGATTGGTCTCCGCGAAGTCCGCGTTGGCAATGATAAAGTATCTATATCAAGGTTGCTAGTTCGTGTCATCTCAGGACTTCAGTTGAACATCTCTCCAGACACGGCCATTGAGAATGGATACGTGTCTGAAACAACTGTCACCAGGCGTCTTACAGCACAATACCAGGTATGTACAAAATCGATTCCTTACTAATGTGTGTTTGTAACATAAACAGTACAGATCTTATTAGTATTTATGACGCGACTTTATGTCCATCCTTTTAATCGAACAAATTAGTAGATAGATAATTGTTATTACTTAAGTCAAGTTTACAAAGATATGTTGATAGAGGAGATAAAGTTGAAGTCTGGACAGCACCTTTATGATTATATTTTTTTATTTCAGGAAGGACTGTTAGACATTGATCTCGAGTTCTCAGATGGAAGTCGCACAGCGTTACGAGATGTTGCAGTGTCCGACTATTTCTTGTTGGTTGAGAGTCTTGATCCTGAGGTTGTAGCGTTTGCTCCAATGTTGGCATCCAAACATCCAAGAGTAATTGCCATTGGTGAAGGTATGTCTAAGAATATTTATAGGCATGTTGAGATTACGTCGAATGGCAAGTACTACAATAGTGTTACAGAATTCATGAAATTTTCCTATATGGATGGGTGGGAAAACATAATTTGTTTTCATTAAATGCGGCACTGTTATAAAGAAAGACTAAAATCATAATGACGATTCTAATATTATTGTTTTCTTCGTTTTTGACTTGTCACTCAGGTTTTTAGATCAAATTAGAATGTGAAACGGCAGAGCAGCGTTAGTTCTTCAAAAAGATATTAGACGTTAGAAGATAGTTATGTTAATCGATTTTTTTCATTTGCAATAATTCTAAATATACCGATTGATGAACGAATTATAGTTTATTTCATACTTCTGTAACCTTATTTCAAGTTGCTATTAATACGGATTTCATACATTCATCACATCATCATTAAACTTCAATTCATATAAAAATAGGTAGTGGAGAACTTCTACGTGTAACATTGTTAACACCCGAACAATGCCGTTCGGGGCCCCTGCGACGCGTCGCACTCCCCGGCAAGGGTGACACCAAAACTCCAGCCAACATTAAGAACATTCCTGGCGCCCTCGCTACCGCCGCTGCCAGCGTTGACGTGGACTTTAGTGGCGGTGACATCCCGCAAAGGCCAGACACGCCACAAAATGATGATATCATGGCCCGTGGGGGACTCAGGAGCGGCATGTCCGAGCTTGGAGAGGTGCTTAAAGGTAAGACTATAATCGTAATAATAATAATAAGCCCGCAGGGGCGGCTTTGTGGCGAGTCGACGGTGAGTGGCGACACCGCGTTCCCTGATTCCGTGGGGGCTAAATGAGACCCCCTGACCCTTGGCTTGCCTTAACTGGCCGGCTAGGGGTGGAAGTCGCAAGAGCTAAGAACCTCAGCTCCAGGGTGGAAGTGCTCAATCTGCGTAATAGCGAGGAAACCCGCTCCGGGACGCGATAGCGACCCGCGATGGTGAAATCGGTGCACACCTCTCGACACCCTTAAGCCACCCACACCGGTGTTGCGTCCTTGGCTTACGCCACTTATGGGATGCCCATCTAGTGGGGGGCAAGTCACCGCCTGCCTTGAATACATAAGATTGAGACATTTTACTTGGCAGGCGTCCCGTTGTCTCAATCAATAGCCCAGCAACCAGTCCACCTAGATCCCATCCATAGACCCAGTATAATTCCCATCTTTTCTGCAATAGTCCCTGCACCTTGCAAGCGCTGTCTTTGGCTGTATTTCCTCCATAAGTATAGACAGAGAGAGTACTCGCAAGGTGTATAAACCCCAACTAGAGTAATGTATCTTAAAGGGGCCTCTACGTGTTGGATCCATGTCCCCACGCAAGCCTTCCAAAAGGACCGGCCTTTATGCCGTGATTTCCCGCAGGAAAGATACAACATAATAATAATATCAGCCCTGTATTATATACTTGCCCACTGCTGAGCACGGGCCTCCTCTACTACTGAGAGGGATTAGGCCTTAGTCCACCACGCTGGCCTAGTGCGGATTGGTAGGACTTCACACACCCTCGAAATTCCTATAGAGAACTTCTCAGGTATGCAGGTTTCCTCACGATGTTTTTCTTCACCGTTAAAGCAAGCGATAATTCACAAAGAATACACACATAATTTTTTAGAAAAATCAGAGGTGTGTGCCCTTGGGATTTGAACCTGCGGACATTCGTCTCGGCAGTCCGTTCCACAACCAACTAGGCTATCGCCGCTTAATTTAATTATAATCGTAATACAGTGGTCTTATATTAAAAACTGGAGCCTTTTCCACTATGGTAGTGTACGTGGTTTTAAGAACATTTAAAATAATGCGTGAAATGGGGAATTAGAAGGTGTTTAGCTTTAGTATCACTAGATCAGTATTTATGTATGTAATGATAAGATTTATTCTGGCAGATCTAAACATATCCTTTCGGAAAAGTGTAGCAAACTATAGACTATAGAGCGTTCAATTTGTGTGTCAAGTCAAGCTCTTAAAATTAATCTAATAATGGAATGGTTTAATTTTCAGGAATATCGCCATTCAAGGATGAGAATAACCACGAGCCAACAGTGCAGGCGCAGCACTACAATTCAATCTTCCGACCCAATTCTGCGCAGCATCCTCGACAGCACCAAACACCGCATATGACGCCTGTTGAAATCGGTACCAATCCATTTTACAGACAAATATATAATTTTTCTACTTTTGATGTTACTTGGAAATTATACTTTCTTATTTACAACTCATTATTTTTGCAGGAATGTACGTTCTTCTCGGAGCTTTCTGCTTTGCGATTGTGGTAAGATATTGATCAATTTTATACCGTTATTGAAGTTCAGAAGATAATGTCACTAATTAATGACAATATTTTAGGTGTTCGTAGTATCGTGTGTGGTGTATGCCTCTCGATTGAAGCCTGCCGGGACCGAGGGCGGTGGTGGCGTCTGTCGCAAGATGCCAGCACTGGCGGAGGGAGGACGCCTGCAGGTCGCCGGTCTTGTCGGCACCACTCTTGGTCTTGCACGTGACAAGCCGTCTCGAGAGTCTACCACTAATGCGCATGATTGGGTTTGGCTTGGTAAGTAACTTTGTGTCTGTTTTAATAAGCCCATGATGTATTAGTCGCTACATCATATTCAATGTTATTTTAGTGTAATACAATCAAATGAAATTACCATTACATAGATATTCAAAAAAGCAATTTCAATTAATCTAGAATCTTCATTTCTATATTTAATTATAATTTACTAATTTAGTTTTACGATAAATTCTAGGTCGAGCAACCATCGAAAGAAACGGAAACCGTCACCCAGCGAACCGCAATTCGACGCAACCCACCGATAACGGCAACCACGAGATCAGAATCACCGCCAACCCTTTGAACTACAACTACGTGGACCCAGACGACGCGATTCGCGACAATGGCAACGTGATGGTGACCAGCTTCGACAACCCTAACTCTATCGAACTGCCTTCGCAGAACGATCGAAAAGTTATCGATACTACGACTTATTGCAAGAAGCCTGCAAGGCACACCCGTCAGCATTCAGGCGATGTTCACTGGCAGTAAGTTACATTCGATTATATGCTTGCCTTTTGTGTACTTTTCTTTCAAGGGTTTGCAGTAATACTTAAAAAAAATAGTTCATATATGCCTTACCTACCCTTCCGGGGAAAAGGCGCGAATATATCAGTGTCATTTTGTTACCATATATGTAAAAGAGAAAGAGGAACACAATACCCTTCGAGGTTCAAATGAAAATAGCTTTGCTTCGAATTTCTCAGGACAAATGCGCCTTGCTGGATGTGCAAATATATGTAGCTCGTCGTGTGACTGTTAACATTATAATAATTGAGGTATAATTTAATACATTCGGTCTTCAGGCCGGACTCAAACGACCCAGACGATTACCGCCCACCAGTGCCACCGCACAGGAACTCGTCAACAACCCCGCAACCACAAGTGCCAGTGCCTCCCAGGAACCCAAGCAAAGTAAGCTCGCTTCTATAGAAAATGATGAAAACAACCCAAGTATTACTTATGTGTTGACTCTTTATTTAATTATTCCAGATTTTGCCAGAGACCGTCATGCCTCCAACAAGACGGAGCTATTCCAGGAATCATCACAAAAAACACGACCGAGAACAGGAACCTTCCAAGAGATCACCGGAGATTGGCCGCCCAGACAGGTAACTGAATCAATCGAAATTCATACATACCTACCTGCCTATATCTAACATTTTTTAAAAGTATACTTAATATTATTTCATAATATTTTCTAGAATTATTAATCTAAACAAAACCGACGCCCCATATATATCGAAACGAGACATGAAAGAACAAAGCAAACGAGATTCGGCCTCAATGCAAAATCGAGCCAACTTAGAAGACAATGCTGTAGAACAACTCACTAACAAAGACGATTGCGCGCGATTGTTCGAGTTTGACAACGACGCTCCGCTCATCATGGAAAACAAGGATTATAGAGAAATCGTGGGCCTGAACAGAGGCACTGACGACTCGCGACGCACCTTCGCCAAACCAGAAAGTCCTGACTACATGCACGACTCCGGAATAGGTTAATTTTCTTCATTACTACGCATTATTAATACCAATTCTTATATAATACTGTATTCCTACTCATTGCTATTTTTATATAATGGAGGTATTAAAGGCGTCACTAAAATGTTCTTGGTTTATAGGTCTCCCAGAAATACAAATGAGACACAAGAATAAAAATAAAGACACAAAAGGCGATTTCGTGGATGCAGTCAACCAGAACAAAGGTAATTAAAATTATATGTCATAAACCAAAATATATTCAATATTAAAAAGCTGATTAGTAGAGACAGAAGGATATAACAGACACGAGATTGCTTACGAATTGTATATTAATTATAGGAAACAACTCGCCAGAGGTGAAACGCGCCACGATAGTAGGCAACCCGATGTTCTCTCGCGAGGAGGCGGCGTCCCGCTGTGACGCGCCCGTCGAGTCTCTCGGCCTCGACGACCTGCACATGGACTACGATCAAATCATGCACTATTTCCACAACCTCAAGGTATAAACTACCACACACCGTCCCACCACGCTTCTAGTGTAGATGTTGCTGTGTCGCTTGCATCGATACCTGCTCGGATAGCGATCACGGCGTTCTCCTATCATAATACTTATAGTATTTCGATGTTCGATGTACTCTCTTATGAAATATAGAGCCTAAATTTTGATGCATTTAATATGACAATTAGGATAAAGTTTTATATTGGTACTTACATTTTATACAAATATACATTCGTGTTAATGCCATACAGTATTACATAATTTATCTGTTAAGTTTCATTTGTTAACAGTTGATAATATCGTCTCACGAGTTGAGCCAGTTTTAGGTTTCGGCGTGCGCCCGACACGACATTCCACAATCACCGTCGAACCATGCATTACTTTCTCATCAACGTAGAAATCTAGAGCAGCTATTTATACTCACTAGCATAGAACGTAGAATCTTAACTTCACTTTATACCTAGACATCCAGATTTATAGATTCTGCTGCAAAAATCTGACTTATGTCTATTTTCAAATTCGCAGGAATCAAACGCCTGAGTAGAGCAGATCATTGCAAAGATCCGGCAGATATTGTCTACGTTTAAATATCAGCATATCATCAAAGCTCCTCCAATCGACGTATACAATGCACCCACTAATACGTCCGGGGCAGCCGGCCAAGAGGATACTACTAACGACTTGCACAACAACAACGTAGCGCTCCCCGCTAGCGAGCACATATACGAGAACGTTAGCAACGGGAACGTCGTCGCTCCCACGCAAATGTTGTGCGACTCCATCGCCCACAAGAACGATTTCATGAAACGGCAACTCAAGTTCTTGTTGGAGCACTTGAGCGAGCCTTACGAGTAACGTTGTTGGTGGCAGTCCTGGTATTATCCTCTATACAATATGTGTCTAAAAGTGGATCCTTGCAGTGATCGAAATCGAAAATAAAAATTGTAACTGTTTTATACATAATATTATCGTTAAACATATTTATAATCTAGTCATCTATGATACAAAGCTGCACATATTTAAAGTACCTAATAATGTTAATTGTGTGCATGTAGTTAATACTCTTAAATATGTCGGTAAATTATATATATTGTACACGCGAAATGTTGTATGTATATTGATAAATTGTAATCTTCTAGTTATGGGCATAATTATTGATAGTAAGCAGAATCTTTAAAATAACAAATACATAACGATTCGTAAACCTTCAGCAATTGTATTTATGGGAGGTTCGGATACCAAATATAAAATCTTGCATTCGTTTTAGATCTGTACATATTTTTCCACTAGATTGTAAAACGCTACCTCACTTTTATCTTATAGCTTAGCGAATAGCTGTATGTATATGCAAGAGAGGTGTAATACATGTTATAAACTCAGTTATCGGTACACTATTCACATACATTTCTCGCCATGGTATACACTCTGAGGTAATAGATAGCTGTTAAGACTGTGAAATGCCAGTGTTTAGGAAATTAACTTATGATTTAACTATAAAGTTAGGATAAGACACAGAACTAGTCAAACATATTTATTTGTTATTTAATCCGAACTATTTAATCTATCCACCTGCATCTACTGCAACATCTGTGTACGTTCCATAATGATTGTTTTCTATAAACATAAAATTTATTTATTTTCATGATTTTCAGGCTCGATAAAACGAGATGTTTACGATAGAACTAAACATAATTAGAATCCCTTTAAGTTAGTACTAGGACTTGTAAATGTTAAAGTTTAAATGGGGCATATTATTGCGCGCACGTTAAGCTGCCTCTGGGTAGAATTTCTAATCAGTGGCGGGTGAGGGCTCTAAATTGCGTGATTAGGAACGACCTAGTATGGTACTTTTCCATATTTGTAGCTATTTCAGAAATTAACCAGCAATGATGATGTTTAACTTGGCGTGTGCGTATAATATGACTTATTCTTGCAGATGTTGGATGTATGTAGGTAAATGTACTAAATCATTGCGTGATTAGAATTGATAAATTTTTATTTTGCCAATAAATTGCCATTCTAATGCTACGGTTTCAAGTTGTGATATATTGACTGCTAGGAATTGATTTTACGCAGTCTATCTTATATATAAAAAGCCATATCATATATTAAAACCTAGCGCTTGTATAATATTGTAAACACTATTAATTTATTGAATATGTACATTGCATTTAAACTGTAAGTTAGATATTTAGGTTGTGTAAATATTGTTATGAAGTTATATAATTTATAGGTATGTGGAGATGACAACTTAAAACGACATATGTATTATGTGGTAGTTAGAGGCTTGACACAATACGAACAGAGTAGAGTTGCGCATAGTAACATGTCTGTTTATACGTACACTGTACACTTATAGTAAATGTTTCTATCTTGTGTGTTAATGTGATCAAATATAAATACAATATATACGTTAGAAGCCAAGCAAATGCAATCTGCCGTGCGTCGCGTTGAGACGCCCCAGCTTCCTGTATATTCGTCAATAACGACATCTAAATACTAATAGCGTGTTGTTTGGCTTTTGTCGTTAGGTTAGAAGTCATAAGATGTAAGTAGGTACTCTACGCTGTAGTATTTGTTACTGTAACCTTTGTTTTTGTTGAGTTTTTGCCATAATTGTATGAACGGAGTTTATAAATAATTATTGCTACAAGGTTTATACATGTATGCAAACCGACGCTTGTCACGAAAACTCTTTCATGAAATGTCAAATTTAATAAACCAATATAAAATAATGCTATGTTTTATTTTAATCGAACATATCCTTGATTGCTTCGTTAGCGTGGTTATATTGCGTGCGCTGTACGTTAACAGCCAGAGGACCCGGGGCGGGCAGATATTAGGTTTATTTGCTCTACCACCGCAGAGGCTGGAATTCGCACCCGATATGTCGATATCACATCATGGGACGAAAGACACTGACGAAAAGTGGGTGAACATCTGCTTTTCCTTCAAAGAAAAAGGCGTTTGTGTTTGTTTTGTTTATATACCATGTTTGAAATATAAGATTGTTTATCGAATGCTTTTTTTACTTTATAAATAAATAATTATGTGTAGGAGCTATCCTCAGCACCCACGTGCGAAGTATCCGAAGTATTGAAAGATTTTTACGAGAAAACAGTATAAGTAATAAAATATAATTAATAATATTTATTCATACATTTTTGAAATCTATAAAACAGCGTTCTTGAGCTGTAACTGGTATTGGGTTCGACTCCCAATTCGAAAAATATTAAATTGTGAGACTTCTTTGATTAAAAAAAATAAAAGACGTACAGCCGTTTAAATTTATGCCTGATTTGACAGGTCCGCCTTGAAATTTTTAGGGTAAGCCTATGTCAGCAGTGGTCTTTATGTGGCCGACAACGACGATACTAGCGTCAGGCCCCTACCGTGATGTTAGGTCACTTATACCACTGTTCACTTACAGACTTCCCACAGATTGAAACAAAGTAATAACTTAAACTCCATTTATTGTACTACTCTAAAAATATGTCTACATTATATATATTTACCATACCAGCGATGGTCGTAAGGCGATAATTCTTTGTGACACCCTCCCATATTATTCTGGATGAGATATTTCATTGTATAAGGATTTTGATTATTCTCTTCCTCCCATTTTTCTTTGGCTGCCTTCTCTTGCATAATTTCGTATGAAACTGCTTCCGCTTTAAACGGTAATCTCTCGGCTACTATTTTTAACATTTGATACACCTGAAAAAATAATTGTTATATCAACACAATTATATTTTTTAATACTATAGTTTTTCTCGACAAAGGGGCTATCCAACACTAAAATGTTTTTTCTATTCAATCCAGCTGTTCCGGAGAGTAGTGCTGTTAAACAAACTCTTTAAATTACTATATATGTATAGACTAGCGACCCGCCCCGGCTTCGCACGGGTGCAATATTTCTCCACTATTTAATGGATGTTATTATATACATAAACCTTCCTCTTGAATCACTCTATCTATTAAAAAAAACCGCATCCAAATCCGTTACGTAGTTTTAAAGATTTAAGCATACATAGATAGGGACAGAGAAAACAACTTTGTTTTATACTATGTCGTGATTATTGCAGAACAGCAAACTGACAACCATAGGATGGAGGAGTAAGGGACTGTGTTGCCTGTTTATTTATTTTTATGGCCACAGGAAATAATTTATCTACAACCCTGCTCATAACAATAGACAAGACTATTGTAAACCTGTTGGAAAAAACACTGCAAGAAAAAGCAGTATTTATTAAAATTATCTATCATGTAGACTAGCAAAAAAAAATCCTATAAAATATTTTACATACCTCTGCATATTCACATTTTCCTCCAACTTCTAAAATAATCCTGCCAGCCTTGATCGGGGTAACATAATGATCAATTGCACCTTTTCCTCCGCCCATACGTTGACCTTGTCCCTTCTTGGTGATAGGTTGCCAGGGCGGGTCCACCCTCCATATGGCGAACATTCTTTTCATGTCTAATTTCCTTGCAACAACCAAACGGGCCATTTCAAAATGCGGAATGGCCATTCTGCCACCACTCAATGCCTGAAATATTTTAAAATGTAGGTAAATGAAACTTATAATGAATGAGCAAGCATTGGTTGTAACCATTGCATTAAAATAACAAAATTATTAAATTTAGCAGTGACTTGCAAAAAACTTGCAATAGACAAAATACAACTTCATGTTGTTTCCAAGTCAAGCCATCTTATTTATACATAATAAGTATAGCGTTATAGTATGGCATTCCTCAATAAATGGGCTATCCAACATTAATAGAATTTTTCAATTCAAAGTAGTAGTTCCTGAGATTAGCATGTTCAAACTAACAAACAAACTCTTCAGCTTAAAATAAGAGCATACATAAGATGTAACGTAATTTTTTGATTATGTTACATGTTTGGTTTGACAGGTTTTTTTAGTTTATTTATTGCGGCTCTGGAGGCTTTGCTTGGTTTGACAGGTGATTGCCAACATTGCCACTTAAAAATTAAATAAAATTGTGGAAGTAGGATTTCCTGCACTGGTCACATTAGAGTAGCAGCAGTAGTAGTAGCAGTAGATAAGAAGAAACAAATGCCAAGTTCTTGTGTAGGCTATACTTACAACAACACCATATTGTTTAAGTTGTAATGTTGTGTGCACAGGCTCTGGTCCTCTCATGTACCTTAGCCTTTTCTGCATCTTCGGTGGTTTCAAGTTTGGAGGATAAACTGGCACTTTATCATACACACGCAGCCTTTGTCGTTCAGGTATTTCAATGTCTGAAAGTGCCATCATATGAATATAAAAAATGATATTGTATTTCTTATTTTTTTTTTATTGCTTTGAATGAAGAGACGAGCTTGCTGTTCGCCTGATGGTAAGCAATTCAACCGCATATAAATAGTAGAAACACCATGCAACCCCTTAAATAATAAAGTATTGTTTGGTATTCTAATGCACTGGCTATTCTAAGACATGAGATGTTAAGTCTTATTATGTCCAGTAGTCACACTGGCTACAATGTCTTCCAAACCCAAACACAACAGTGCCTTCACAGTATTGCTTGGAGGCAGAAATAGACATTGCGGTGGTAGGTACCTACCCAGGCAGATTCTCACATATGAGAAACTTACCACCAGTAAACTATTATTATTTGATGTACACTTGATGTTATCAGTATAGTTGCTAACAATTTGTGAATACGATCATCCCACAAGGCATGTATGATTTAAACCTAGGCTTAAGTAAATGAGTATTGAGTTTTTGTGTTCAGTTTCAGCATAAGTTTAGGACTGCTTGCTTAACTGTAACAGGTGTCATTACTTCAGACCTAATTGCTTATACTTTGGAAGTATGGGTGTAATACACCTTTACTTATTCTTAAAGTGAGGAAAAGTATGAAGCTAAGTTAATGTGTACATTTTAGGCTCATTACTGATTTTTATTTAAATGGAATTTATGTGTAAAGCTTTCACTAAAAACTTCATTTTTATTCCCCCAATTATTACTATCAATAATGGGTAGAAAATTTTGTGACATTTCTATTACACAGTGGGCTGTAAGAATGTTATGGAAAAAGGATTTTTCGTATACATTTTTTTTAATGAAATACAAGTTAAAATACTTACCGTCATAGTTCTTTGGCGGAGGGAAATATTTTATGCCAGCTATACAATTTAAATGCGGGCTTTCAGGTCGCAAGAGGCCTAGAAATATAATAAAAACGATATTATTTTTATTTCACTTTTATATCACTGGGAACATTTTACAATTATATCAAATTACCAAGCGTAACACGAAATGTTCTGGTCAACATTTTTGACAATTCTTAATTTTGTTATGGTATTTTTATTATTTCTTTTATAAATGTTTAATTTATAATAAATGAAGAAATTTAAAATGTGAGGTTATATTATATGAAATGTCAAACCACGCCAATGTTGTCAACTTTATTTTAGAGTATGACATATACCAAGACTTCTTGTATCATATACTAGGAAAAATCCAGTGGAAATATCGTATTTTACTAATAATTTTAGAAAAGAAATAGTACATACATAGGTACGCATTGAAATTTCAATACAACAACGGTTAAATGATTTCTTATGTTTATGCGAATGTTGGAAACCAAATTGAATCTATTTTTCGGATTTTACCGCGGTTTATATGTTTTATTTTCTCCCAAAGTGACGTTTCGAAGACTACAGCCTTCGTGGTCAAGGAGCAAACTAAATAAGAATCTGACTGAATGTTGATCATCTGAAACTCAGAAGTCAAAGTTAAAATATCTAGGTACATTTTTTTAAGTTTACGGATAAATTGTTTAGTTTATGTTAAAAAATGTGATATAAGTTACCAGCTGAAGGACATGTATCCATGGCTATGAATAAATTAAATGAAAAAAAAAAACTGTGAACTTTGTATCAGGGGGTGGACACTTAGACCATTTTGTGTAATGATGTTTGGGACAGGGTTTTCTAAAAATGATTATGTATCCGTTACATAGAGTTTAGTTTTGGTTGACGAAACTTAAGATTACATCTCGTACCAACATAACAGACCTGAATATGCTGAATATGTAGAAAGTATGTTAGCTATAATGTAATTGACAAACCGCCATTATTGACGCTAGATTTGTTATTGTTGGATTTTATATGCTAATTCTTTATAATTGTTATTGTTTGATAATTACTTGAGTTTTATGCCGAATACGTTGAGTTAAGCCTGTTTCTCCGTTTCGTGTATATTTTTCTTTTAAAAATTTGTGTCGTGTGTGTTTACGAAATAGAGACTTTTATTATTCCAAGATATTGACTCCAATTGTGTTTACATTTGTGTATTTATGCTTAAATGCTGTGGCGAATGTTATGTACGCCGTACTTGTTTTATGTACATATCAGTGACTATAATTATTGTTTAAAACTAGTGTAACTATGTGTAACTGTTATTATATGTACAATGTGGCAGTGCTAATAAATAAATAAATAAATTTTATTTATTTTGTGTGCTGCAATGGAGAAAAGAACTAATAACCAAGGAATTTGCCTTTACAATGATTGTAATCATAGGAATTGTTTATTGGATGAAAAAAGTTGATAAATCTATAAGGTATCAAACTGTTCCATTTCTATATGAAATTGGATAGAAATAAGGGAAAATAGGACTTTAATGAATTTTTGAGTCAGAGACCTAAAAACTGTATAAAATTTATACATAAGAAATCCGCGTAATACTATTGTATATTTTGGAACAATAATTTGTTATGAAATAGAGGCAAGTATTTAAAATTGTGGACGTTTTACTTTTAATATTCCAAATTATATCATAATTTAAACCTGTGTAAAATTTAAGATCAGCAATTTTTATCGATATCTTATCATCGATGGAATAAGGAATGTCCCTAGAGAGGAGCAAATTTATAGTAATTTGGCAGCCTTATGTCATTTTTATTTGTGACATTGGTACAAAATCTTGCCTAAACTGTGTTCATGTATGCTGCGTGACTTCAAAATCAATGTACTAAGCAGTGTGACCATTTGTGGCAGATTTCTGCCATTTGGGCAGATTTGGCACCAAAATTTTAACTCTGGCAGACTAAGCTGAAGTTTCAAAAAAGTGGCAGATTTTGACAGATTTCAAGCTAATCTTTATTATTTTTGAATCTCTATCTTTATTATATATAAATTGAATCCTTATAATTTTCTGTTGCTTATTATTTACATTATTTTTTATTATGCATATATTTGGTAGGAAATTATTTACTGAGCTAGCAACTTTTGTCACGGGCATAGTACGGGGATTTCCTGTGCTATTATTTTAGCGTTTAAGGCGATACCTCAAGGTCCATTTTCATACATTTTGTTTCGGCTTTAATCTGGGTAACTAAACAAGTATTGGCAAGTAAAGAATTTAAATTCACGTCTAGTTAGTGATTAGTTCTCGCAGTTGAAAGAAAAATGTAAAAATAATTAATAATCATGGATATTTCTGCCTTTAAAATTTCGTCATATTAAATTTAAAGCCGAAACAAAATGTATGAAAATGGACCTTGAGGTATCGCCTTAATGTGTGCAGTTGTTTTTCCGTGTATGATGAAGAGAAAATACGAGCGTTCGTACCGACCAGAGTGACACATAAAAATATGTAGTGAATGGAGTAATTAAAAAAAAGTCAAATGTTTCAAGTTCAATAAAGGAATTCCTTTGAATACATAGTATTTAATTTATTTATACCCGTCTTCATGGATGCTATAATATGATGGCATATTTTAGATATATTCTGGAGTTGGGTTAGGCAGATTTTGGCAGATTTTTTGCCAGGGTCAGGCAGATTCGCGATTTTTGAGGTGGTCACCCTGGTACTAAGTGCCGCCCTTCGTATGTAGTATATTACTTACTCTATACCAGAGACCAATAACTCTATACTTTGTATGAAAAATTGTTTGAATCTTAGGTTTGAATTGAATGTTGCGAATTTCTTTTCAGTCAAAATATTAATTTGATAATAATTATTTTCAATGGACTATTTCCATATATATTATAATTCTCTTTGAGTGAATCTAGATATTTTAACACTTATTAGAAACTCATGTAAGAAATTTACAATTTATTCTTTTACAGCATATTCTTGGGGCATATCAATATGGAATATCGAACTATGTTGCATCTACAAAAATGCCTTTATTTTAATACATACCTCTTCGTGGTGTGGGTCGCAGTAGTTTCGTTTTTCTTGTACGTCAAGGTAAATAGAAATAGCTTTAAAAACCTTAATTGTAGCAGAAGCGCATCACAGTAAATTACTTAGAAATAGAATTCCGGATTTTTCTTATGGGTTGATAAAGTAATAACTGCTGATTGAAGATTCGCTGGTTCTTTTAAACAATCCAATGTTTACTGTTCTATTTTTGTTTTGAGCATAACTAGAAAATACATTGAACCTTTAGGAGTAACTAGTAACTGCTGAGTGAACATAGCTTCTTGAAAATTATGTTATTTAATAAATAAATATATAGTTGCTCATTGTACTAAGTATATTCGTGGATGAAATATAGATTAGAATGTTAAGAAATGTTATTTTTAAAATTATTAAATATAATATTTCTAAATATTCTTACTGGTAAATGTATGTGAAGGTGGTAAAGTTGGTTAATTTGTAGTTAAATTACAAACAATAAATTGCTTATTAAGAATAATATTGGTGTAAACAAATGCTGACAAATGAATGTATTGCTAGTTCCTGTGTTCTAGAATATTGATATTAATATTTTATGAACAGTGACTTCATATAACATATAGAATGAAATTGTGAACAGCAAAATCAGTCCATATAGTGCACCTATTAATAAGACTCATGTGCTAGCCATCAACCTCAACCAGGCTCAGGGATTGTTAGACCTATACATGTCACCTCTCCAGCACACACACTATTGACTGTATTACCATACCATCAATTTATATTTTTTTTTTCCAGTTCAACATCCTTGGACATCTTTCAAAATATCTATCAATAACTGTCTTCATTTTGCTAATCTTTATTGAATCTGCAAGAATATATCTTGGACAATATGGAAATTTGTCATGCAGGGTGAGTTGTATTATTTTTAAAACCAAATTCTTGCATATTGGATTGATCTGTAAACTGCAGTGGGGTCCTCGCATATCTGTCGTAGCTGAAAAGGTGAGCATGGAATTTTTTGCAGTGAACAGAATATGTAAATTACGTCACACTTGTGGGGGGGGGGGGGGGGCTGGTTTTGTTAGTGAAGTGTGACATATGAGAAGGGGACAAAGGTTTATTCATTTTCATGATTTCACATAGCAAAATCTAAAGATTTTAAACCTAAGATTAAATGTAACCAATATAGTGGCCTCCTTGAGTCTATTTGGTTTACTTTCAGTTTGCTGAGTTAGGGATTAGCTAAGGGACGGTAGGTACTAATGAGATTAATACCAATTATGTTCTCTAAAAGCTAGCAATAAGATCTATTTATTTACTAAGTAATATCATTTTCTTAAGACAAAAAATCAAACAAACAAATATAATGAATTCTGAAATTAATATAGCATCATAATTCATTTTTGCTAATTTACTGTATGTCCATAAGTACATACAAAAATATCCAAAAGTTTGGTATATCCATGGTTTAAATACTAGAAGTAAAAATGATCCAGTCAATCACAAATTGTGCACCAAAACTCAGTAAGTCTTAAGGTTTACTTCCTGTATACTTTTTTATAACTATATATTTTATAAAAGTTCCCACTGAGATCGAGTCTTTAAATATGGGTAAATTTCAAGCAAATATTAAGCAAAAGTTTGCAATAAGCAAATGCGAAATTTGAAGGTCTAAATAGCCTTTCATGTAATATCCAATTTTTATATGTTGAGGGATTAAAGTTCTTTTTCATTGTTAATTAACTGAGGATTATTTAATTCCAGGTTCCAGAGTTGGCAGGTTTCCTGATGTTGACTTTGCTCATGCAGATGCCATTGGTTAGTTTTTTCCTGTTTAATCCATATTTGTTGAACACACCAGCTGAAATCACTCTACATACCATGCTGTGGTTGTTAGCAGTTGCAGAGGTTGTCTACAGCTATTTGGCTTTAAAACGGGCATCTTCTTTAGCTAAAGAAATTTATTTTTCACACCCAAGAGACAGGTGTAAATAAATGTATCATAATATTTAATTATCGCTCAAGATCTTTGTACTAGTCATAGTTATTAAGGATGTATAATAAAAGGTGGAAATATAATGCTTTCTTTTCTATGAATGTTATCTATTAAAATCCAGCAGCTTTAATTTCTAATGAAATACTTGTATGATTTTTTTCTATAAAATTGTTTGAAAATTCAATCACTCGGATGGTAGTCACTACGCCTGCTCTTAAAACATAAAATGTGCTAAATACCTATAAATTATAAAGTATATACTGTATGAAACTATCTATCAGACCATGAGGTTAATATCTAGTTCCAAATCCCTTTTGTGCTGTTGAGCCATGAACACAAGCTCATGTTTCAATATATTTCTCATAATACTTGTCTTTCAAGTTCCTTAACAACTCTGCTAGATTTAAAAACTTGTAATTAATGTATACTCAATAAAATTGTGTAGTTAAAGTTGCAAAAGTATATTATTATCCTGAATTAGGTCTGGCACTTAATCTTTAGTTGGCGTGGCAGGAGATTTTTTAATTAATAATGGTGAAATGAATTACAGTAATGCTATCCCATTGTTAATTTATTAATAAGAGTTGTGGCTACTAAAACAAGGCATTAGCACTCTTATGGATGTATTGGCAACTTTTTTTGTCGTGGATATAGTCCCTTATTACTACCGCCCAGCCATGGGGGGCGACTGAGCGGTTAATGTTTTGGCAACCAATATGCTTTTGGATATTAGCAATGTCGCAGAGTTCCTTGCTGTGCTGTTCCACAGTGGGTGCCAGGCCTAGGATAGTTGACGAGACAGGTTGGTCCCAATAGTTAAAAAAAAATCATGCATTTTAAGACTTTATTGTTGTTATACAACATTTAAATGCTGACAACACATGGATTCACATAAATTTAGGCTTTGATTTAGAAAGCTAAAAGTATGCAAAGCTTTGGTATTAAATTAATTTTACAAGTTAATACACAAGACACACATGTATAGTTTATAACATAATTACAATATAAAGTAATTAGTATAACATAGGCATTCAAAAGATTAATAAGTTCATTACAGAGACATATATTTTTTATCTTAAATATCAGCTCTCCTTAGTTTCACATAAATTGAGATGAATAAGTGATATAGAGGAAATATTAATTAAGAATAAAAAATAGGAGGGGGCTAATATTTTATAAATTTAGAACCTTTGGTATTTTTCATCTTTAAAACAATTTGAAACAAATTGTCATTCTGAGCACCACTACAAAATACTATAACAATTAATTGGTAATTTTACCTCTCACTGAACAAGTACCTACACATTACGTTTGTATCAAATATAAGTTCTTAATAAGATTTAGTGTAATATCTGAATACATGTTTCCATATAATTTTAAACTTTTGCCATCAAACATTCCTCAAGGCACTGAGTATTGAATATTAAAAATGTCATGACAAAATTATAACAAAACAATAATAAATCTGTTTCTGTTTTAATGCAATTACAAAATTGTCGTTAAACTAAATATTTATCTAGATTATCCATATTTATAGCCTCTTTAGCACTACTTATACAACACGGCACTTACAGTACACACTCTTAGTATTAATTATGATTTTCATGACTCGTCATTCACATCCTTTTCTCATATTGTATGTTGATTGTGTAAATGTTAATTACATACAATTACTTTTAGGGACACATTAAGATACATAATCCTATCTTAAATCATCTGATGATTTGGACAATCATGTTTTTCACCAAATAAATTATTATCTCTAAAGAAATCATCAATCTTACATCGAACTAAATGCAATGTTATATTGAAACTTGCCAATTTTATTTGAAATATTTTCACATCTTCTACCTCAAAACACTTCATGACTTGAGGCAAGGTGGGTCTCATTTTGCAGATGACCTGAAAATGTTAAAAGGGTATAATTAATAATAGAGAATATACCTAAAATAAATATTGCAGTTACAGACTACATACAGTAAACCAGCCATGTAATCCGGTGCCCCATTATTTAACAAGACTGATGGATTTTTTAGTTAATACACAATCATGTAGTACTTTAGGGTAGACATAAATTTTTCTGAGGTACTTCGTTCTAAAACGTTCTAGACTATAAGTGCCTAATGGCATTACCTTGTAGTCGGACAAATTATTCAGTGTACCAAAATCTTTGTTGGATTATCACAGGTTTACTGTATAGTCTCAGGCAAATAAAAACCTTACCATGGGTGGGTAAGATTTCCAGACATTAACTTGAACATAAATAGCAAAAATGGCATCAATAAAGCAGTCTTTTTTATTTTCTGGTCAGACTATAACATTTTGAGCCTTGACATCTGAGAGAAGAATCATGAATAAATAAGATTATTATCTGCCATAAATATATAGTATTTCTAATACATTTAAATATATAACACTATAAAAGCATTTGGTGGGGTATTAATAAATATAAAAACATGAGACTATTTGAAAGATCTTACTACTTTACTTTATAATTATTAATGCAATATCTGTATGTATTTTTGTTCAAAGTAAGCATTGAACATGAATGTTGGAAGGATTTGTATGAAAATAGCATATACATAGACCTTAGATTGGATTAATATTCTATAAACTATATACCTGGAAAAGTACATAGTGAGACTTTTATTTTGTGAAATATTCTATCATGCTAATGGCATAGGCATTAAATAAGTAGAGTAACAAATTGCACTCACTGTAAACAGCTGCTGTGTAACCCAGTTGTGGTATTTCTTAACAGAACCTTCATATGCTAATGTGAAAACATTTTTCATATTCACATCATAGCACTCTGCTTTTAAATGTTTTAATGTCTCCAGAAACACCAACTCAAAAAACAACAATGCCCTGAAAATATAAGCAATATTATATAGAAGGCATTTCAATTTTTTTAATTAAACAGCATGATTTATTTCTAGGTAGGAATATTGTATTACATGTTAAATATTTTTATTAATTAATTTATGTATCAAAGCTACAGATACTTAAGATTTTTAAATAAGGTATTTGTGTATTTCAAACGAGTTATATTAACCTTGAGAAATAACATATTTAAATTTGATATCCAGTTAAAACTATTCAAGAGATAACATTCTTCAAGGTTTATTTCTGTCTTTTGCTTATACAATTGATAATAGAACTTCAAAAGCATAACAAAGAAAGTAAGTAGCACATTATACAGAATTAATACTATATAGCTAAGTTATAATTCGAAGTTAGAAGCAGCGATAGCCTAGTTGGGTGTGGAACGGATTGCCAAGACAAATGTCTGCAGGTTCAAATCCGAAGGGCACACACCTCTGATTTTTCTAAAATCATGTGTGTATTCTTTGTGAATTTATCGTTCGCTTTAATGGTGAAGGAAAACATTGTGAGGAAACCTGCACGTCTGAGAAGTTCTCTATAGGAATTTCGAAGGTGTGTGAAGTCTACCAATCCGCACTAGGTGGAATAAGGCCTAATCCCTCTCAGCAGTAGAGGAAGCCCATGCTCAGCAGTGGGCAAGTATATAATACAGGGCTGATATTATTATTAAGTTATAATTCTAAATCTATAAGTGTAATAATTTTATTATTCTCTAATTTTAAACAGTTTTACTAAAAGAAAATCTTAAGAAAACCCAAATAAATATAATTTACAGTGCCTCAGCAATTATATTGCCTCAAAATATTGATTTAACATGCAAAAAAACATTTACTCTTTTGAATAATAAATAAAGTAGCTTGCCTAGCATGTTAGTAAGTTTGTATATAAGTATATACAAGCAAAAAATACTACTATATATTAAAATATTACCTATTTAGCCATAAAACACCTTCTGCTACTGTTTCCTTGCCATTATTTTTTTCTTCAAGCATCAATTCTAGCAGACAGGAGTTTTCATCAAATTGATAAAATCTTTTTATTTTCTGAAAATTATATTGCAATAAATAGTGAGCATTAAATTATTGCATGTTGATGATTCATTATTTGAGCCTTCAGTAAATAAAATAACCTTACTCACATCAATATTTCCTTGCATGTCAAACTTAACTGGTGCAAATACTGTGCCAAGGCGCTCTGTAACAGGGAACAGTAGCATTTGTGTCTTTACTGGATTTAAATTTGAAAACAATAAAAATAGTTTCATAAATATAATGTGCAACATAGTACATACCAATTAGAGACACTAAATCATCCGCCGCTTCGAGGAAGCTCACTATATTTATCTTTCCATTTACAACCGGTGGAAAAGGTTTTATATTACCAAAAACAATTTCACCCCCAGTCGAGCTGCTTGCCATTTTCTAGTCTTGTACTTTAAAAAAGGAAAACCCACGTTCACCTATTTACCTACTACTTATTTATCACATATTCACTTGATTAATTTATAACTAGAGAATGATAGGTACTTCTGAAGACTGATTATAGAAAACAACCAAAACAATGTTGATGTCATTGTGGACGTCTTGTAATCCAGTTGCCTGCTTTATAACAGGGATACCACTTTACAGCATAATTTAACGGATACCTATTCATAACTAATTATTTTCAATATAGTGTGGATTCCCCCATTGTCTGTACGTCCGCAGACAGGTATCTGATTTTCATTGTGGTATATTTAAAATGTTGGCTTATGTTTCTTAAATTTTTAGACTGAAGACATTTATGTGTTTAGCGATTCACTGACGTATAATACTTATTTTTTCATATATTTACACTTTATTGTCCGATTCGACAGCACAATCATTTGATTAATAAGTGAACGTCTGTTTCAGCACATTTCCCAAATCATCTTCTACCACTATTGTTAAAACATTGCTTTTAGGCGAAAATGTAAATGGAACTAAAAATCGCTTTTCTGGCAACAAATTCGTAAACTCGTAAGAGTCTAAAACCATTCCATTTGATTCATCTCTTACTTCTACTATTCTTATGCCTGCTGTTGATATAATCATCATTTTATTTTTGTCAAACTTCAAATATCGTGTTATGGCTTGTCGTTCTCTACCATATTCATTGTTGAACCACCGATGGTAAGACAGTAATACTGCGCAATTTCGCGTCCAATAAATAGAATCGTTTCCATTAGTTCGATTGATATTTTTCTTTGAATCAGAGAGTTTGTTTGTTATACTTGAATACACACTAGACGGTCTTGTTATTGGAGTAACGTTTGGACTTCTTCTTATAATATCAGATTTGGACATTGATGCAAAGTTTCCCAGTGTGGTTTTACTTCTTGGTCCCAAGACCCGCAGCGGTTCCGCCACGTTCATCGTAACACTTATATTTCTTTGAAGGGAAACAGTGGAATGTTGCACCGGTTTTCCACTGAAATTATTCATGTTGTCCTTTGTTAAGGCTGACCTTTTTTCTCCAACTGTAAAAACTCTGTCTATGTTATCGAAACCTCTGCCCATGATTCCGTCTTTTGTGTGTCCGAGGTCAAACGTGTGGCCCAATTCGTGAAATACAGACCCAAGTGTTGTTGCAAAACATCCTCCTAAGGTTCCACGGTATCCACTGTCATCCATAAATCGTTTCCAGTTAACTGGATTAGAATCTAAAAATTTTGGGACAATTTCGTCGACTCTTGTGGGCCATGTGTATAAGCATGCTGTCCCAAAAAGTGCGAGGCCACCACCACCCAACGCAGCATAAGCTTCTGTCAACGAAACAACTTCTTCGTGTGTCATTGGTTTATCAATATCAGTACCTTTGAACCTTGTACATGAAATAAAGGCCAAATATTTTCTTTCATTACTTCCGAGATCTGAAAGCATTAGTTCTCTGCCAAAATATGACCATAGCTCAGCTTGTTTCATTTTTCTCGCCTTATTAACATTAAGTCCGCTTTTGAACACTATACATTCTGGTTTTTTTGGATTGACTTCATGTTCAAGTTGGAATGTTTTCCGCCCAATGCCACATTCAAACAATTTTTCAGCTGTTATACTCTGAATGAGCTTAGCACCGAGTGCTATTCTAGTACAAGCACTCTCTATGCTGTTGTCAATATCAGATGGGCTTTGAAAACAGCCATCATGTCCTTGACATATAATGTATACTGGAGTGACTCTGAGATTAGTTTTTCTTGGAGTGTAGTCTAGAATAATTGTTTTTCTTTGTTTTTCTGTGTATTCCAATATTATAACATTTTCACCTCTATTTAATTCAATTATAACTTTGAATTCACCATTATGCACGTTCCATTCGGTAGTGTTTTGAACACCGTTGCTCGTTACTGTACAAATTAGCTTGTCTTGGTTATTTGAATTGCCTCTCGTAATTATACCTTTGACAAGAACAACCGAATAGTTGACATTGTCTCCATTTTGGAAGTTTGTTATGAAAATGGACGAGTTGTGCTCATTTTCAGCATCTTCGTTAATTCGGTTGTCCATTACCTGAAATTCGTTGGATGTTGTTAAATCTTTCGTTGTCAATGTGTTAGATGTTTGACCTTCATTAACACTACGCAGTCTTCTCGATTTCTTTTATTATATTCAATACACACATAATTGGGTTAAGATATTTTATAGCAGATATCTTGATCATTCGATGGTGTAAATATGTAGGATGATTTCACGGATTAACATTTAGTGAATGAAGTGGAGCAATCCGTTTTATTTCATTCTGTATCTAAACTTTAAAGGTCGTCGCAAATGAATAGTTTCGCACTTTAGCAATGACTCACCATGATGCGGTTAGCGTGTAGCGCGCAGAGCCGGCGCGACGGGAGGACTGCGGGTGCGGGCGGCGCGGCGCGGCGGCGTTGGTTCGGCGACCATTCGCAGGCGGCGTGCAGTGCCGTTCCTCCTCACTTCCCACTAAGCTTGGTCGAACGTTAGCGCGGCTGATGTGCGCATGCCCGCCGATGCAGACCGACGCGCCTCGGTAACGATTGCGTCCGCCAGACAGGTACGCGACTGGCTGTCTCCATTGGCAAGAGGGAAATTTGAACAATGCACCAGCCAACAACAAACGACACTGCGTAACTCTCATCTCTTTGTTGTTTGTTTCTTTCATTGTTTATGAGAGTCGTTGTTGTTTTTGTATCAATATCTATCTGTAGTAGAGTTTGTGGCAATAATAATGATCATAGCGATCGCTCTACTTTTTTTATAACAATCAATTTATTATGAAGTAGGTAATTGGAAATCTGATTTTAAAAAACATAATGCTATTTTAAGGTTAATCAACCATTTATACTCGCCAATCAAATAATTAGTATAGATTCTTTATGATTTAGACTCTTTTATGTGACATTATATCGACCATGCTCCATCTTTAGGACTCAAACTAACCTCACTTATACTTGCACACTTACATTAGCTAAGAAATGAAGTTCCCATGGCTCAACAAACTCTTTAGCCTAATCTGATTGTTATTAGGAAACACTCCTAATGTCAAGAAATTGGGAAGGTTGCATGAATGAAAGGGCTTATCTACCTTTAAGATATTCATAAGTTAGCTATTAAAAACATCGGAGACATAATAGTAATACAAAAACAACGTTGCCTGAAGTTTAGATCAGGAACCTTAAGATAATATTTTGCATGCACGAAGCATCAGCACCATGGCGCAATACGGTACTTTTGTTAGTATTGATTGCTTCGAACAACCACATTAAAATTGCCCGCTCTGAGTTATCAAAACTCCCGTCGATACAAAGCGCCTACTGTAATCGCGTTAGCCTTGTCTCTAATCGTCCGGTTTGATACAAACTCTATAAGGCGAATCGAATGGTATGAATACGAATATTTCCAACAGCTGTAATGTTATAAATAGTTTGCTTTTGTAATGGAAGTGTCCCAATTTTTTTTTGTGTAATATCAAATTCTATCTATTATCAATGGGAATTGCTTTTTTGTGGAAGTTATTCTTAGGGAGGCATAATATCTCGAGAGTATGAATGACGAACACATGAATAGAAACAGGATAATACCGCGGGAAAATGGCCCTCGCAACCGGATAAAGAAAATTTCATATTACGACATGTTGAGCACATGGAAGAACGGTGTTTACGTCATCCGCAATTTTATTTCGGCGTAAGTAGGTATGTCTCACATAATGTCTACTTCGTGGAACTGATCCACTTGGAAATTTTCCTTTTCACCATTATCGATAAAAATTTTCAATTTGTGGAAATTATCCCATTGGAATTTTTTAATTTGAAAAACTATAAAAATATATATATTTCTAAAGTAAAATATACCTATATTTTTAAAATATCATGTCATCGTTTAGAGCACAATATAGACTAAAGGTGCGCAACGAATAAATGGTAGAGCACACTTAGATGTACCCGAATCATGTCGATGATTTCCTATGTTTACGCGAATGTTAGACATCAAAATGAAGCTATTTTACGGATTTTATCGCGGTTTTTTATACCCGAATCATAATCTTATAATATGTTTCGATCTGTGGTTCACATGATCTTTGAGAGTTACCAATTTTATTTTTAATCGCGTTCTAAAGCTTTTGATTAAATTGTTGCAATGGGCTTCCGGTCTCAAGTTTACACCTAGGATTATAGTGCTGATTTCAATGTGTTAGAAAAACTTAGGAGTTGCACAACCTGGAAATCGAACTCTCTCGGACTAGATTAAGGAAGCGATACTTAAACTTGACTATAGATGCAAAATTGACTATTGTCTTGATGCAAAATTTATCGTAAAATAAGGTAGAGCCAAAAAGGGATGCTAGATGGTATAAGGTCTTTGGTGTGCAATAATAATATATTCTAAGGATGCATGGGTTTTCCTGGTTCGTTGGCTTCGTGATAAAAATATATATCGGGGGTGTAATTTTATGTTTTCGCCAAGTTGTGATTTATAAGCTGCTTTGGTAGGGCTTCGTCGTGAGCTTAGAGTATGAAAGTTTATTTGATTTGCAAATAGCCTTCCTCCTTAAAATATTATAATCTAATATTTCGTAAATTATTTATAAAATATATTATGTAGCTGTTTATATAATGCACCCATTTTCCGCCCCGGTTCTGCGCGTGTTAACGCCTCTGGGATAAAAATAACTTATAGTACTCAGGGGTAATAACGTTGCTTCCTATAAGTGAAAACATTTTCAAAATCGGTTAAGTGAGTAGTTGTTGATTTTATCCATAAAAAAAATCTAGTTTCTTTCTTTTATATGTATTTCTCACTGAAATAAATATAAGAATACCTACTACAAATGAAAGGATACTAATTACGGACAGATGGAAGTATTAGGGCTTTAGGGTTTCTTATTTTCAATACGAAACTCAACGGCTAGCTATCATCTCGGTTTTATAGTAGGCACTGGTTAGTGGCGGCTTTAGTTGACGCTAGCCTCCGGCGGGAGTAAAGTCATCAATTTTAACAATGTCGTAGCTGGTCAGACTAACTGACTTGCTGGTGGTAGGATATACTTTATATCCGCCTAGATAGTGACAACCGTACACAAGACGTTAAACGCCATATGGCCCAAGTAAGTGTGTCGCGTTCCGGGATCAGCCTTTGTATATACGGTTTCAAAAAGCCGGCATAATTGTGTCGACTGCCGAGGGGTAAAGCTCTCGTCAGTCGACGTTCTATTTGACCCGACACCAATTACCATCATCAGTGGGGTCATTTTGCAATGTACGTATATGAAAAAAAAAACTTAGTTCGTGAAGCGGATAGGTACTAAGCTAAAAAAGGTCCTCTAAAGAACCTAGCGGACTAATTCAAGATATTGTACAAATAAATATGTACTTACGATCCCAATCGTTATTTTCAGATCGATCGCGAAAATGAAGCAATCGTATTTTGATTTGAAACATTTTTGACAAACTTGAAATCACTTAAGATTGGGATTATTCAATGGAATCGTCCGTAAATAAATATCTGCAGAAAGCTGATTTTAAAATTTATAAAAAGATTAAAAATTGTTTTTTCTAACATTCTGAAACTTTCAATTCGCGTAGGTATTCAAATAAAATGTATTATATACAGTAACTATATTTTTTGTAATAAAATGTGCGTATTTATTTATTACATTTTTGTCTGCATTTTCCTCTACTTAAAGAGGAAGACGCAGATGTTTTACCTAGTACTAAAATTATCTTTGAAGCAAGATTAACTTTGTCCTCTACAGTCACTGCGGTAAAAAATTATGATCTTCGGGTAAGCTCAAAAAATATATCCATAAAAATTCCAATATGGAGTTTCGATTACAAATGTTTCGGCAAACTTAATATTTTGCTGAAACGTCCCAAAAAATTATTAAAGTAAGTAAAATAATAAAATGATATATTTTACTAAGAAACCAGTGCTGGAGTCTTTTAGTACGTAAGCATTTTATCTGCAACATTAGGTATACGAAGATTCATAGAGGGACTCTATATCTTCTAGTTTTTACCAATTGCTGAAAATATTATTTCCTTATTATTAAAGATGCGTTAGATTATAATTTCCATGTTTGTAAATCGTTTTGATTGGTTAGTACAAATACACCGTTAACAAAGAAAGAAAACAATAACAGTTACTTGCTTTAAGAATTAGACATTCTCCTTTTTGTTTTATGCTCATGTGTGAGCGAGGGAGAAATTGGTTCGCATTATGCTATTTCCATTCTTCAATTCTCTTTTCCGTAAGAGATTTTATATAGC
Source organism: Manduca sexta (assembly GCF_014839805.1). Classification (NCBI taxonomy): domain Eukaryota; kingdom Metazoa; phylum Arthropoda; class Insecta; order Lepidoptera; family Sphingidae; genus Manduca; species Manduca sexta. The sequence goes on from NC_051131.1 coordinate 8,851,738, forward strand.
AGCTTGCGTAATAAATCCGCATCTATAACCCTATCCTATCCCGGTAAAACAGAATGCAACCTAAGCAACTTCCGACAAGATAATCATCTCATTAATTTTAAATACAGTACGGCATATGCAAATGCTTGCACCCGTCATTAGGTAGTCGTTATAATAAATAAAGGCAGGTTGCCGCTTGCAGCCGCGTTGCTATTCCGCGCGTGTGCCTGACACTAAGGCTGACCAATCGCAGGTCTGGTGACGCAGCCGCCTTGATGACGATGAGCTCGTTACAGGAAACCGACAGGGCTGCCGCAGGAGCCGGTCGTTGTCCCAGTGAACGCAGCACTTTCGCTTTTATCGGCGAACGAACCCGGCCCATTACTACCTTACTCACGCGGTTACACCATCACATAGCCGTTCAGTTTTGGCTGCGTTTGTCGTTTCGGTATGCATACAAATAGTGTTTTATTTAGGGTTGTGATGTTTAGATTTCTCCACGCTACCGTTCGCTGTGACGTACCTACTGTTCATTGTTTTAAAATTGTTTTATAGATAAGCTTTATGTGTAGCACATCAACTGCTACGAAACTGTCGTTTACCTACATTCATAATAAAGCGTACAACCAGCCTTTTTCTAGTTTGTCCATCAATCTTCTTATGTTATAAAAGAGTAAATATAGACTACTTTTTAATAACTTTCACCTATTGACAAGCATTTAAATCCATATAAAGGAATAGTCATCTAAATAAAATCGACCATGTGCGTATAAACACTTTAACTAGAAGTAAATTAATTCTAAATTTAAAAATCATTGAACCACTGTAAATAATCATTAATCATATTCTCATTTAACTTTAAGTACCTGCAACAAGAGTTATGTATTCGTAGCCAATAAAAATGATTAATGGAATAGAAATAAAGTTGATTTGACTTTGCGTAAAGCTTTTAAAGGGGGGTATTATTATCATAATCATTGTGTAAGCTGCGTGAATGAAAAAGTTAATTTCTTCATTTTAAGTTTTAAGAATTAAGTTGAGAACATCGATGTCGTAGCCGATTTTTTGATTAAAATATTTATTAAGGAAATTGGTAATTCCAAAATGGGGACTTCTTAATTCTTACTTCATAATATACTATTATTAAGAGATTACATTCTTGGGTGTCTTATAAAGCAGTCGTTATTCAATACCGGTAGTTTATATTATATTTTTAATTCCCTATCTATGGGATATGTATAAATTCTGTGTCGATTTTCATGGTAATTATTTGCGTTATAAATGATTCCTTAATTATGATATTGAAGGTGCGGCTCTATCTTATGGAGGCGTGTGTTCGAGAGCAAATACCCTTTGTAACATACGAAGAAAACCATATTTTCCATTTTTTTTCTTCATATGTTTTGTTTCCTTTTGTTTAAAGAAACGCCATATTATAATACGAAGAGATATCTTGATATCAACTAAAGAGGATTTTTCATGACAAACTTATTTTTATAGAATAGCATACGACAAATATTATGCCCGTACTCTGACAATTGTTTTCCATACAATATTTTAATACATAAATCAACCAATGGTAAGAGTAATTGGAACAGTTATATTTATTAGGTTATTTAAGGTATGTGGAAGTAATTACAGTATCTTTTTAAAGTGAAGGAGATTTTTAATTTGTTAAACACTGCGGTAAAATATGTTTGCGGTTTAAACGCTGCTGTTTGCGTATTCGTTTTGTACCAACTGCATAAAAAAGACTTGACTTCTAAATAATTATTTAAGTGGGGACACATTGTTACGCCTTATCAAAAAACGTTATAATATGTAAACTGTATTAGCAATTTAATTTTTACGTAAATGTAAATCTAAGACCGTAATTTTTTTTATGTGTGTGGTCCTGTAAGCTTAATTATTGTTTGTTTCGACTTTTTTTATAAAGTCTCAAAATTTTCTGATTTTAATAATTATACAATTTACTATACCTACATAGAGCGCATAAAACACCTGTACAGAATAAACTATAGTGCAATGTTGTACAACTATTTTTTTTTGTAACAAACATTAAAATAGTACTGTTATAATTAAAAATGTTTCATGAATATAATGACTATTAAAATCACTCATTTCAAATTTATGAATCAATATAATTATAAACTTTCACTACGATCCCAATGAGAGACGAAAGTACGCGGAAATATTTTCCATCGCATTGCCTTAATGTTGTGTTTTGTTATACTGAGCTTTGTTTGTCATTTAGGGCACAGGGCGGGTTGCACGTTGTTTCTGTGGCTAGCGTTTCAGGGCCCGGTACGTTCCCTACGCCATACATGGTCCAATATTTCGTAACGTCGGTCTTTGTTAATAATAATGAAGATCTCCGTAGTTTCATCACAGTGCGTTCGTTGAATAATAACGTCCGGTTGAATGAACCATTGCATTGTGTCCTTGTTTTCTGTGATTTTCCATGGCACGTGCTCCGAGCGGCTACTGCTGGGTACCCAGTACCACTTCACGTACCAAGCACCCACCGATAGCCGCGGCCGTCTAACTTCTCATGCAAATGCAATAAATTAATATACGATTATGCGACCTATGTAACAACTGCGCACATGTGTTTCACTGTTTAAATCATTCATGATCGATTTGTAGGGGTCGTATTTTTTATTGTTTACTTATTGCTAAGTCCGTAGAATTATTCAAGCGTAAAACAAAAAATGCGTTAAATAGATGAATATATATCCCACCTGCATTTACTAAATAATATATTTCTAATCTATGTAATAAAATTGTTATTAACCCGCGAAATAGAAAAACTGCACGATCTGTTACAAAATTCGTTGTAGAATGTTAGTACCATTTTATTGCGGTTGTTCTTTCGCCGATGACCCTGATCATGTTCAGATTTAGGCCGAGCCCTTCCTTATCTGATTGAATTGTTATGCCGCGCGTTTCTACACTTTTTTTGACAATAAAAAAGCAGGTTACGTTGTTAATTCATAAGTATCTCTACGTTACTGTTTATATTGTTGTAATAATAGTTACTTGTTGTGTATTTTATAAGTTTCTTAAAGTAATAGTTTTGTTTAGAGTTGACATTCGTCCGCTTTGCATATAATAAGTACAAAACATTGCCAAACGATGTATCTACTTCATAAATTTTAAATGCCATGTCGCGAGCAAAGCTGTGTTATAAATCTTCGATCGTAAATAATGTTTCAAAATTACTTTAGGCGTGAAGCATTTTTAATGTATTTAATAATTTGTTGACGCTACGGGACCCTGCCTACGTGCCCGCCCACTGCACTGCACACTCCACACTCCACAATACTCTGTAACAATGGCCACTTTGTCCAACCTGACCTAATCGCATCGGCCATTCAACATCCGTGCAAGAAACTGACCACACATACTGAATATGAAATGCACGCAGTTAATGTGTCACTTTTATCAGAAGTAAGCATTTTCGAGTACGGTCATCGACCCTATCATTGCGTAGGCTAGCTACTTTCTCTCGGAGTTGGGGCGAGGAGGTGCGAGGCATGCGCGGCGAGAAGGGGGTCCTGCCAAATTAAGTGCGTGAAAGGCTTCATACAGCCATTTTGGTAATGCGACTCAGGCACCGGCGTTTGCGGGGACCCTTTCTGCCAACCTACCTGATGTTACAACGTTTTAAATTGTAATTAACACAATAGTATGGTTCAACACCAAGATTTGACGTGTCGTGTTTCTAATTGGTCGCTAATAATTGACCCAGAACATCTTGCACATGCTTACAGAATATCGAATATCTTCATAGAATGGTCAATGAGGTCAATGACCTCACATCCAAGTCGTAGAAATCGCGAACCAACTGTGAGTTGATCACTCATAACTCTGTTGGTAAATATTGTGCTATGCCGAGCCGCATCGCGTTTTCGTTTTCTCAAAATATGAATAATTATCTATAATAAAGATTTCAAAACTGACTCCTTGGACGTTTCATTCGCGGTTAGGTCGTTCGGTATTTATTATTGTAAAATTATCATAAAATTATAATCTGCTGCGAACATGGTTTGTGCGCAATGTGTTACGCAAAACTATTTCTTTGGTAAAAAAACGATACGCTAATTGACCGTATCTAGATAGATCAAATTGAAATAAGGAAATTAGAAAGTCTGTAGCGGATTACCTAATTAATTGAGTTGGCAACTTAATTGATTATAAAACATATTTTGTTTTATTTTAAAGAGAATTAAATGTTTATTGACCGATCTAATGAATATATATTTTATGTTAACTACTATATTTAGATAATTTTTTTTGGATAAGTACTGGGTTCAGTTTGTATGGACGAAACGAAAACTACAATCATTGGACCTTATATTGATAAAAACTAATACAGACTACGTCATTAGGTTTTGTATAATCAATTTCTCAAGGGGTGAGCTAATTGAATTAGCAGATTCTGTGAAATACTATATGCTTTTATTGGTTTTTGACTTCGGCTGTCACTCGATAATCCCTACTAGGAAACAAATTCTAGGAAGTGGGGTCAAATAGAAAGCTTAAGATACAACTAAATTGGAGAAGCTAGTTTTTATAATTCACAATTTATTTGGGGATAAATTTGTGTAATTTCGTAAACAAGACATGTCTTAAAATTTTTTTTGTAGGAGTAATACCTGAACTCGCGATTTTCTTGCATAGAAGCTTATGGGATACTATATATGTACGCAAAAAAGGGGTGTATTGAGAGGCAACATTGTTATGTTCAAATACACAAAGTGACATAACTCCTATTTCATCGATAAATTAATTTCTGCGAAATTTTATCTATAATCAAACATTAAATAAATCGATTGATCCATCTATGTTATTCAAATCTCAAATAAATTTTTATGCCTATTCACTGTTGCATCCCTACCAATTCTATTTTACCGTGCGGGGACCAATTTTCATGGAATCAAGTTATTTTATCGTGTGGTCGCGTTTCGTGTTTTTGCCCGCCGACGACAGTCAACGGGGGGTTATGCATAATCTATGCTTAATCGCGCTCTTGCGTGTGAAAATTATCTTATGGAATTTTTCATTTTTCAGTGTAAGTCGCTCTATATTACTTTGATTGCTCTGTACCGGCCTCGTAACAAATAGCCCATAAAGGCGTTGCATTCCAAAAGCTTATTTAGGTTAAATAAGCAAGTATAACTTTGATGACTTCTCACTTATGTACAGACTAAAATTATGTAAAAATCATAAAAAAATATATCAGATATACAATCTTAGCTTAATTCTTGTCCCACAGCACACATAAGCAGCATTTAGTATTTAAATTTGCAAGTAAATATATCAAGAATATACCTTTCAAAATATTACAGGGACTACAGGCCAGTGACATTACAACATTTATGTAATGAACTTTGTTACGTGCTTAACGCGCAAAGTACCAGCTAATACAGATTGCTAATTTTGTTACACATTGGTATGTAGATGTTTAGAAAGTTAAATATGAGAAATATTGTTTTAAATTACACGAATCAAACGCGTTGACGGGGGCGGCGGCCGCCCCAACCCCCCTGACTTGTCCTTAGACAGTCGGGAATGATAGTTTAGGGATATTCAAAGGCTACAACTTATTTCGATATTAAAGTGAATTAAGCGAACACGTTCAAACATAGCCTTGGCGTGGCAGCGCGTGTATATAAATTTATTCTTGTGAAAGTAAAATTTTCTTTCATGATCTGTATTTTATGATATTATCATCGAAATAGGATCAATTATTTACTTTTAGATTATTTGGACGCGTCCGTATAAAAGATGCCTGTCAGTCTTACCAGTATATTTAGTATCTGATTTAAGTGGCCGCAAGAATTTTAGCCAATGTCTCAATTGTATGAAATTCTGTAGGTGCAGAATTTGGTTCATATTATCTACTGTAAGTCAATTCAAGTAAAATTTTGATATTACTGTAATTATAGTGTTTCACACTAGGAAATGTGCCAACACAGCATTAGTAACGAAGTTTCTTTGATTTCATTCAGTTCCTTAAAGGTAACTGCGCAGGAAACTTGCCTCGTAGGCCCTCGATCGATTGCAGGGCTATTCAAGTATAGCAGTGGTTGTCAACAATTATAGCGCTCGTGCCATTTTAATATTTTATATGGGTGAGTCACTCGTGACTTAAAAATGTTGTAGAAAGAGAACAGGCGCGACGAATTATAAAGACCTCTTGTTACATATCAATGGGACTGTCACATTATTAATTAGCGCCTTAAGAACAATTTGTATACTGCGCGTGTGGTGCGCCAACTAATGACATGACGGTCACGTCACGCTGGCGCATTGCGCTCTATCACAAGTTACGAAAAGCACACGGTGCCACAGTAGGAATATCAATTGGACTAAATTGGGCGGCTACAAAGGTCGAAGGCAAAATTATTTATAAAAAAATTGCGAAACAACTACATAAAAAGAGTTGGCACATTGGACGTGCTTGCGACGCGACGCCGCGTTCTCTCTTTTGAAGGTTACATCGCGAAGCTGTGCGTACCGTTAAAACAAAACTGTCATCGTTTAGAAGAACTAGTTTAACCGCGGTACGAAATGAGCGTAACTGTACAAAAAAGTACGCACGTAAGGCAGAATTTGATTTTGAAATACAATAGAGTAACCGTCACGGTCGGAGGTTGCATGTAATTACGTGAATGCGTAAGTGAATTTGAATTTTGAGGGTGGGCCTACGAGCGTAGTCAAGGTGTCTACGGTCTACGAGAGGCGCGCGCGTAGTGCCGTGCGGTTGCCCTGGGTCGGGTGTCGTATTTCTAGAGCATTGAACCTCCGCAACCTTGTGCGTTGAGCCCGACCACTCTCCGCGCGCTGACGCAACCGCTTCAGCCCCTTCTCCACTTCGACCGCAACCATATCGCATAATTACTCCTTTAGGGCACACCTGTTGTTAACAAACGCTGCTAACAATAATTTGATGCCTACTAATCGATGCACGCAATATCTGAATTAATTGTATATTGTTCTACATTACACAAGGGACCAAGCCTCTTGCATCTAAAAAGGTACATGTCAGTGGTATTTAATATATTACAGATATTTACTATATACATATATTCTTATGTTTCAAGGACACGTTTATATTTTTTTTTTGTTATTATTATTTCACCTCCTAGGTCTAATGGCAGCGCAATATGTTCTATGAACCAAAGTTAGATTCCCAGGTTAGTAACTCTTTATGTCGATTTTTTTAACACGTTATATCCGGTATTGGAGCCCTCAGCACTGGTCAATATCTAATAGGGAGCAGGACGGACAGCTAAGCCACCCTCAACATCATGATTAAAAATGTGCATCGCGTCGATCCAATTGGGGATTGTGATAAGGGCTAATGGGTTTTATGCCATGAATACTGCTCTAACAATCAGTATTTAATAAAATCCATAGCGTGAGAAACAATAGTCGATAATCTGAATAAGTATTAACGTACGGCTGAGTAGCGAATGAGCACTAATTGCTCAGGCAGTTAGTAGGCGGCAGAGGGTTGAAAAGAACAATGCAACGAGTCGGTGAAGAGGTGTGAAGCGGCGGGCGCTAACGAGTTGCAACCGTCCGCAAATAGTCCGCGAGAAGTGCGAAACGGTCGCGGGGCTACAATTATTGGCGCCTGCTCCGAGAACGTTGCGAGGTGAAGCTTACGTAAATCGCTGACATAATCGAGTCGACGACCGACGCTTGCGCAACCACAGCCGAACCTGCAACCCCACGCACCGCACCTCCCCCTCACCACCACTCCTCTCCCACTACTCGTGGATATTACTTAATTGTACCAAAAATGCATCAAAAGGACACCGGTCCAACGCCCGAGTTACGACATCGACAATCATTAGTGCAACAACCTTTTGCCTAGGCAGGTGGCGAAGGCGGCCCCAAAGTAGTTTATTGTGCGTTTCGATTGACATTTTAATATGTAAATAATATTACGTATTACTGCGCATAATCATTAATTTAGAATCGGTACGAGTACCTATGAGATACATAAAGTTGAATTGGTCTATTAGTTGAACCAGGCCTATCGAATTTTTTAATTTGACAGATAGGTCAGAGTTACGTTAGCCAAACGGTAGAGCACAGTGTTGCGTATGCGCAGCGGGCTCCCGGGACGGAATGGGTCCGGACGAAATTGTGGGTATGTACGTGACGTATATGGTACAGTTATCCTTAGTGAACGAAAGTGAAAACTAAATGCGGGTCCGGTCAACGACCCCGAACGGGTCGTCGACCGCACCGAACTGCAAAGGCCGTTTGTGAGTGCTGAGGCCGCGCGCGCGACATTTAGCTGCGAGGTGGACGCGCCAGCGGCGGTATTGCACATAGTAACAAATACAAACCGACGTGTTATTTTGGAAAACATAAAATTTTTATTTTATGAAAGGGAAAGTTACAGCCGTGAGCTGTCCGAGTAGAGATGATCTCAGTGGCGCGACAGGTTCGAAGGAATGTTTTCTTATTTGAAGGTTGTTTTGACCTGTTGGTAATGGAATGTGACAGGTATACAAGTGCATTCCGTTATAAATGATTTAATTTTACGGTTAATGATTTCGAATAAGATATCAAAATGTTTGAATTCTCACACTTCCCTATTGCAACTGCGTAGTTTCCGTCATAGAGTAAGTAATTACATATTACTTAACATTCTATAAACTACACTGACTAAGTTCGTTTAACAGTAATGAATTATTCAGATTTGTCCACTTACATCGCACGTCACCTGTTGAGATATTTATAATAGCACTTGCACTCTTGACTAAGTAGCCGATAATATTGGCATTTAAGGAAAACTCAGCGGTAGTAAATCACTAAGCGTTGAATTAATGGCGATAAGTAACAAATTCGTAAGTGAGAGTTTATTTCATTAAAGCAATTATACAAGAAAGTATTTTGAAATATTCCATCGTCTACGTTTTATCGTAATGTGTCGATTAGATAAATACATCTTATCATGTTATTTCAAATGGATTTGCTTGCTCTCGCTCGAGTCGGCAGTAGGACTAGTTCCGTAAACAATATTTTAATAAAAAGTAATTCATTCTAAAATACTGATTCTAAAACCTCGGATTGTAGTTATCAAATTGGCTAATATGCTTTTGTTTTTTTTTAATTATTTTAGTTTCATAAGTAACCTTTTTTAAATTTGATATCTAATCTGAGACAGAGTATGAACGATATACTAATAATACGGTCAAGGTATTTTATTGTATGTTCGTATCAAATAAAGCTATTACCATAGGTAGAAAAAAAATCCGAGTCTATAGTTGTAGAGATAGTTGATACCAGATATTCCATATTAGGCATTTTACCAGACAAATTCAAACGTTGATAGTCCACAATGAGTTTATTTTAAGCCAATGGAAAGCGGATGCTAGAAATTGAAAGACAAAGGTTACTCATATAAAATGTAGTGTAATATACTATACTATTGTAACTGTCTTTGGAAATCGACGTTATAGTATCTTAATATATTGCTAATTAGGACACTAAGTTGTCGACGCATTTACGAGTATAATTTCGTAAGGTGGATCTGTTCTGTACAAGTAGGTACCTGTGGCGAAGTGTGAAATTTTCCGAATGGGAACCCGACAGATAATATAGGTACTTAGATTAATTATACTTAGATTTTAACCCATTAAGCTGTAAATATGAATTATCTATTGTAACTGTACAAGTACGAGAGCCAAGTATGAAATTTTCTAAAAGGGAACCCGAAAGAAAATATAGGTACTAAAACTAATTATAATTAGATTTTAACTCACTAAGCTATAAATATTAATTATTCATTTACTTCAATACTTATAAATTATAAAAGGGAAGCCTGTATGAATCAGATTATATGGATCCATCGCCACTGACAAGTACGAAACTATTTTAAAGGTGTATTTTGATTATTCCAAAGTAGCTCACAGTACTGTCACAAGATTTTTTATTACATATATTACTAAATTAATATTCATTAGATTACAACATTTCAAACGTAGTAAATTTTGACAAGAGTATGTTTTTACTTGTGAATATTATGTCAAAACTCTTGAACGTAACCAGGAATTGACCACAAGTTCCTTTGACTGTTGTCGAATTCTCAAAACAGACTTTAATTTTCCAATTGTTTGACTCTATTGTAACTAACAGCAATCTTTTTTGATTTCGTCAATTAAGTTCAGTCGACATTCGGCGGCCGCCTGTCGAGTCCAGATGGCTTGAGATTGATACACGTGTGAAATATATTAGAGTTTCTATGTCAAATAGTTTAAATAACTAATCGACGTCGAAGCTAAATACTTGTGTTCAATATAGTAAGCCCGGTATTGAATCACGTGACCCTGGATACGGTTTTTACACGGGACCACTGCGGTAATTCACATTATTCAAACGGAACTTCGGTCAAAATACATTTTTAGGCTTCGCCGCGCATACAATAGCAGTTCGCAGCGCCTTTCACCGTATCTACCCTGTAATTTGCTATTTTGTACAAATATATTATGAACTTATGTGACAAATACCATCTACAGTTAAATAAAGAGGCGAAATCCAACCAATATTATCAAAACCATTGGTACCAATGTGCTAATGTCACTGAACACAGATTTTACCAGTAATAATATACGATAAGTATCTTGACGGAACCACAAACATGTTATTCTTGTTGTTATTGTCTCGATCACATACCGCTTATTCTATTGGAATAGGTGTTTTCTGACCCCTTTGAGCACAATTAACACTTGAGATGTACGCGAAAGTACTTTTAGGCGTTGAGTATTATTGAACGACGCTATGTAGGCAACTCGCTACAACTAGGCCGCGTTTCCACCGAACGGGTCTTGACTTTTTGTTCGTGATGATGCGGAACAGCAGAGAGAAATTCGGTGAGATAAAGCAGCACTCGCTAAGGAGGACACGGTCACGAGGAGTCATCGGCTCCGAACTCGACGAATGTAGAGCATCGATGTTTCTCCTTGGGCCCCGGCGCAACCTGTCCGCCGTTTGCCATAACCGCCCGGGGCCAAAATACAATGATCGTTTCCACTTTGAATCATTTACGCGATACTATAGTAGAATTTCTCTAATTTATATAATTGTGTTCAGGCTCTGACAGAAACCATGTGTCGTGTTACGGAAGCAAAACCCATTGTTATGAAACGACAACGTTAGTGATGTAGAAACGTCGTTTAGATGACTTATCATAAATATATATGGTTACAAAAACATGCAACAGTTGTGCTTTCTTTTAATGCGACCATAAGTAGGCATTGTTAATGTAAGAAAAAGCTAAAATTTCCGATAATATTTTGGAAAGCACACGGAGTCCTTATGTAAGAGTTCATCGTGACACTTAGCGCGAAGCCGATGCGCGTCCGTTCAGCGCGCCACTTTCCTTACGGTATAATATTTGGTTAGTTCTCTAGGCGCATTTTATTCACAATAAAGTTGCAGCACGAGACTTGGTTCGCACGTGAGCGGCTTCAAAAGTTGTTACTATGGCAGCTACGTTTTGTTTCATGCTGTTGAAAAATGTACGTTCATTATTCGACATGGTTTTGATTTGTGTATTCATCATGGAAATTATTTACTACGTGCAACGTATATAAGAAACTATAAGTCGTTTTATTCATAATTTAAAATGGAATTACGCTAAATACAGTTTAAAGATTAATTTAGAGGTGTTGCGATATATACATTGAAATATAGTGCAATTAATTCATAGCCCAGCTGACTACGTGATGAACTGAATGCTTTGTATTAGAAAGGAAAGTCACGTGTAACATTTTAATATTACTAAATATTAACTAGTATAAAATATGCATACAAGTATGAATTTAAAATTAGGAATTAAGCAGGTGGGTATCTATATATTTAAGCTTTTTCTAGAGTCCTGCCGATTTATTTTTTTGAAGGTAGGTATTTGAATTAAAATGATTTTCGAGCTACAACATCTCCGAAATAAGTTCATGCGAAATAATTAAACTCAGGAACATTAAACATCCGTTCTGTTTATTTTTGTGTTTACAATAGCTGATGATTTATAACTAGGCACTTATGAGCTGAGGATGTTTGTATTTGCGTTGATGGCATCGTATCGAGTGTCGTTCGAAGAAGATCCGCGCTGACAGCAGCCTCACTGGGGTCGATGACCTCCGACAACGCTGTACATTTGGCGAACAATGATTTGGAGTGGCGAGGTGAATGGCCGCGCTCGGAGGGGCTGAGCGTGGGCAGTTATTGACCCATATTGGAGGTGAAATGTAGATCAGTGGGCGAGAGCGGCGAAATTCGCCGTGGAGTCTGCGCGCCATCCACACCGCGCCGCATCGTAGCGTAGCTGCGCCGGCGCCGGTAGTCGGCTTTACGCACCGCGACACCGATCTGTGCCTTTATATCGCGTCATTATCTTTTAACAATTCAATTACTCGTTTATATTTATTATCAACCTATCATTGTTTCATCTCAACTCAAACAGCTCCACCAATAAATGTTGTCTATATATAGATATGTAAAATTAAATATGATACTAGTTTATACAATTTATTTTAATACTAGAGACACTTTTACTGGCTTCAATCTAATAATAACGAAGCTCACAGTATTAACATTATATTTTAATTTTAATTAAAAATCTTTTAAAACGTTTGTGTAGGAATAATTTTCTCATTTGTATGCAAAATCTAACATCAAAAAAATCATAAAACCAAGCCTTTGGATCGGTTTAAATTTAGAAGGCAACAACGCGTTTAGAGGACAAAAGTGTTGGAAAATGCGAGCTAAGCTCTCAAGCCTGCTTATGATGACACTCGAGCAATCGCTTCAATCGCTTGAAAGCCTTTAATGCTGAATGGAATAGAAAAGCAGCACGGTTTTAAGGAATAATACTTTCGTAGCGTGTTCCTCGCTTGTGTTCATATATCTATAGTTTAAAATAGTTTTGCTATTTTATAAAAACTACCTCGAAAAAATTATTACAAGTATGTTTAGGGTAATCACCCTCAGACGCAATAATAAACATCAACGTGAATTTAATCACATTCACGTTGATGTTTATTATTGCGTCTGTTATCGTATGAGGTTTTTTTTTTAATTAGTCACAAAATACGATGTACTTTCAAAAGCTCGAAACTGTAACTCTATACAGGTAAGTATATTAAGTTCTAAAAAGTAGTTTCAAATGACCTATTTCCACACGTGCAGCTCCAAAGGAACGTCGAATTCCGAAAAAGAGAAAAGTTCTTTATTGTTCTACGAAGCTGTTAAACAACTTTTGTGCAGGGTCCAACTCCAGACACATAAAAATGTCAAATTTGCAAGGGAGTTTTTATTTCAGTATCGGGTCAAATAACGGTTAAAATGAAAAGGTATTTTTAAAAGGTCTTGTTTTTAGAGACATTCTATTTTGTAATAAAAAGATGACTTGTTTAAATTATTTTTTTCGGTTCGCCGTCACTAAATCTAGAGTTCAGACACATCTTATTTTTTAGGGTCCAAAACGTGTCAAGAACTCAACTCTTGGAATCTTGTGTCTAGACAGAAGATTCCAAGATTTGCATTCGCAAGATTTTTGAGATATTGTGTTGCAACCGACTAGTATGTAAATTGCAGCACATTATAGGACATAGAACAAAGAATAGGATGCCTCATAAAGTATTTACAAATAGAAATGTCAAGCGGATTGATGTGTTGCATGAACTTTGGAGGCATGTGGGCTTGAGTTCTTTGTATCGTTAAATGTAATTATATATGATCATTGCAAAAGTGCAACAACCCATTTTTAAATATATTTGTAACCTAGTTATTAACTTTGATTAATTTTAACGTCGAATTTTGCAAACTAATTTTGTTTCTTAAAGTATTCAAGATAAATTCAAACAAATAAAAATAATATATTTCTTTTTGAAAAGTTCGATTTGATATCAATTTATGAAAAAGGTTTCTACCACCGATTGAAGATTAAATTAATTGAAATACATGTACACTAAATAGTATTTATAAATAGCAACGTACGCGAAAACAAGACGGAAACCTTATGCGTCATTTTAAAACCCTGAGCTAGTTGCTAGGCGAATGAATTATATCAATGAAGCCATATTATTAAAGGCTCAAATTTGAAGGTGAAATTTAATCCATAGTGAACTCTATATTTGAGCTTAAATACAATTTTGAAAAAAATATGCAGTTTATAAGTATGTTTTAAGGAAAAAACTCTGCTAAAATATACAATTTGTATTCCAATTTAATTTCAATGCTCCATATTGGTGGTACTGAAGGGAAAAAGCATGCCATTTGTTGTTTTTAAATATTTTCTTATTAGTATCGTGGTGCATTCATTCAACATAAATAAAGCGGTCTCATTTCATGACTTATAAAAATAACAGATTAACTATAATTTTTAACAAAAAGAGTATAGTTTTTTTGTAAAGCATAATAAACAGGACCCATTGACATCGGAATGTATTGGTTACAAAGAACAAAGACACCGTCCATTTTGTGGTAGAGTTGAATGCAAGGGGTGAGACCCAACGTCGGAATCGATTTTACCCAGACTACTAAATAAACCTTTTCAAACGGAATTGGACAGGGTACGAGAGAGAAAGGAAGTTTAGGTTGAATTTTCTTTCTCTGTCTTGTCTTTTAATGCAAAGAGCAACTTATTTCTTGGCACATCTAAGCTTGCTTACTAGTTTATGCAGACTTTGCCAAATTATGTATTTTCTTATTGTAGTTGATTTGATGTTATTTCTACAAATAAAAATTTATTTCATATTCTTAATATTTTATTAATTTGATACGGTTAAGAACGATTAAAAAATATATTTCATGTAATTAAAAAAAATAAATTTTAATCATAATCATAGAGATTAAAAAAAATTAAACAAGATGAAAAATGCACGGCGTCTATTACTCATTGTTATTATCCGCGAACACGATGAAATACGCACGTCTTACGTTTAAGCTGTGTGTACGACATGGCTTATAGTATCGATTGTTAGTTCTCGGACGGCTATAAACGTCAGGGCATCTAATTATAGCATACGCGTCGGTAAACACATTATGTCACATAATACACGGCTATAGTAAGGAAATTTGTTCTAGACGAGATTCCGAAAGCGGCTAGAAGAAAGTACTTTTACTGAGAGAAGGCGCGACGCGACATAGTTTCCAGACGAAACGTGTTCGTACTGGTACGTTGGAGGCAGATCGCTGCGGCGGACGCCGGCGCCTGTACTGGCTTTCCAACCGACACCACAAAGGACATTGTTCTGTGCCCATACATAATTCGCCCTGGAACCAACAGCAATGGAAAAATGTTTATAATATTTAGAATCATTAATAAACTTTCATGACATATTATTTATAAAACGGACAAGCTGGGATATCGCATTAATCCAAAAAGACGATGAGATTTTGAGGTTATAATTGATAGTAAACATTGAAAACTTTTCAATGTTCAAAGTAGATTTATAGTCCTATCATTTACGCTTTAAATATGCTTTTTATTGATAATATAAGTACCTATCTAATATACATAAGCCCTAAAGATTCATCACTATGTAGGTATCTGATTATTTTTTACTTAAATCAGGCTATTTTAAGACTTGATTCATATATTTTTTTATAAGTAAAAAAGTACCTAATTATGTAGTTATAGTATTAACATCCTCTAAGAGTACCCTTCAGAATTTATGTATTTTCTATATATACGTACGTATTCCCCGAAGAGACAGACAGAGGCGCACAACAGAGCATTCACGCTTCATCAGAAGCATGGCATATTTTACACTTTTGGTAGACTCTTAGGGCATGTAGGATTAAATTAAATAAATAAAAAATATTTTTAGTTCATATAATTTATTTCCTCATCACCTACATTGTTTTACAAAATATTATCTGAGTATTGTGCAGGAGGGTTGTTGTTATGGTATTATTTATCAATTCAGTTTTGCCAATCACCATATTAATTAAATGAATATAATCTTTCATTATATGTACCTCCAATGGTGCAAGTCTTTCTAAAATGATATTTCTGCTATAAACATGATGTGGAGTATTTGTCCTTAATGAAATTATTTGATGTGAGCGAGTCCGGAGTTCCAACAGTCTATTACAGAGCACGCAGCTTCTACTAACATTCTTACAGCTGAAGTATGTATAGGCTCTTGGGCTGTGGTCCAACATGCTGTATGTACATATAAGATCAAGGGCTACAACCTAAAAAAAAAACAAACAAACACATTATGCTCAAATTAGAATGGCAATATATTAATATTGTGTCACACGGAAAGCAGATTTATGTATTCAAATCTTCCAGCTGAATTAAATGTAAGAAACCTTCTAGCATATGACACACATTTTTTAATCAACAATATCCTTGCTAGTTTGTTCTTAAGTTGCCACAGCCACATGCTAAAGTGTGTAATAGGTAGTATACAGACTCTGGTCGCTGTCTCCACGCAGTTACCAAGAACAGGAACTGAGGAGCGAACTAGAAGTTTGGCGGCAGTTAAACTTGTACGATTAAAGAAAAATGTGCTTACCAAACGAGGCGCTGTCCATTGTTGTATACAATGGCGAATCTGCTCGTTCTCCAACACCATGGACCCGCCAGCAGAGCCAAATTAATGCAAAAAGCAATTTTCATTTCGTATCTGTTATCAATGCCAGGTAAATTGTTACATCAGTTCACAAAGTCCAGAAATCACAGCCAGTGTATGTCGATATCGTAATCAATCGCACAGAGTCTTTATAATAGCCGAATCGTCAATGATATAGTGAGAGAATTATAATATATTATATGGAAAGTGAGAGTCTAGTTTATTTGTCTCTGATGAGTGAAGTGTGAGTGACATTAAATTGAATTGAACAATGAAGTAAGAATTAGGGATACTACTCGACTAGATTCTGGATCTATTATATCGATCATTTATACAAAAATCGATTTTATTCAACATAGGGTTATTTTTATTCGGAAAAATATTTAGCGGGACCCTTATCCCGGAAAATCTTTTACACGGGCGGATCCGATAGTAATTTAATACTTTTTATATGTATAATTCATAAATATTTTGTACGACAGAAAAATAAATGTTCGCATAATATATTATGCTCTGCTATCTGTACGAAGCTAGGGCGGGTCGCTAATATAGAATCTAAATAAACAAAGTATCTCAATATGAATCAAAAACTAAAAAAAACTTTTTTCATAGACGACTTGATCTATAATCAGTTTAGTACTAAAACTACTACTTATTTATTTGAGACGCATCCACTGCTCGATTAAATATTATTATAATAATTAAAGAACATATCGCCTCACAAATCGAATATATTAAAATGATTGAATAATTAATTATCGGTAATTAGATTTATCGTTTTGTCGAACCGGTACATCTCTATACACAATTAGTTGTAAACATGTCGGCGACTTCGACTTTAAGTCGTTACAATACTTTTATATATTCATTTTGGATGTAGCAGCTTGTCCGTTTTATACATATATTTGCAAATTATATAAAAAAGTACATAAATAATTATGGTGTTAGTCACACCTTTGTTGGTTCTGGGGCCGTTTTCGACAATGTCCTTTAACGAGATACTTGTCCAGCGGGAAAATGTGCGGGATTCATGTAATATATGGGTAAATTCACCGGATGGGAAAGGGTGATGTTGCCGCGGAGACTGGCGTCCACTTTTCCGACTTTTCCGTTGCGTGGGGGTTAGGTACTTACATATGAAAGCCTTTCTGACCGCTCCATCGAGCTATGGAAGTTTCCAGAGCGATGTGGTTTAGTTTTACAATACTTGAAAGCTTTTTGTTGTATTCTGGTATAAAGTTAAAATAAGACATATTTGTTGCCACTTCGCAATTGAAACAACTGTATATGTATATAAAATAGAAACAAAAAAAGCTATTGTTAAAGTGCATGTCATTCAATCGTAGATATATATCAATATTTGATTTATATGACAAATTGTATCTGGAATTTAAATCTACATGAAGATTATATAAATTCTGAGTAATATCTTAAAAATCCATGGCTATTACAGGCACAACAACCATCTGTATTTATAGTAAGGTCTCGACTCAAGGTATGTCGATAAAAATATCTGTGAGTCATGCGCGTCTAGTGAGTGACGTAGCGTCTCTCCGAGGGTTGAATGAAGAATGATTGCCATTTATTACCCGTTTTTTGTTCCAGTCTTTGGCAGAAAACTAATACCTGCTTTGTGTGTCTACGTGAGGGGACGTCAATATAAATTATGGCATAATATTGCGTAATTATTTGGAGTTTATTATAATAAAAATAAACACGTCACGTCTTTTACTCCCAAAAAGGTAAGTAGAGGTGCAACCAGGGCATTCACTTCAATCCCATGATGTGTTTGGTGGCGATCTAATACCATATTGGACCAAGATGAACAGAAAAATTCGATAGCACTTTGCGCGACCCGGGTTTCGAACCGGAGACCTCAGCGCAGTAGTCGTAAGTACTGCATTATAACTACGGACGGGACAGTCAAGAACAAGTTGCTGGAACAATTAAATGAATTATTATTTATCGCACATTTTATAATGTCCTAGGTCATTTACACGCGCGCGGGATTTACTTGTTTACAATTAACTTGTAGCTCCTTTATTAAGAAAACATCATAATTCATAAAGAATTTTACCTACTTGTCTGTAGTTTAAATTTGCATATAGCTTTAAAAGTTCTATCCTTCTAATAAGTATTTCTCCCTTAGACCGATACGGTTATAGTATATAATTATAGTTTACGTAAAGTAATTTTTTTAGAGACAAAACCCATACCTAATCATTAAGTATAGAAAAAAAAAACAAGTGGGAAGTTGTTTAATATTACCCAATATCCGTACGATATTTCCAATATTCACCTTTGTTGGAGGCCTAAATAATAATTCCCAACCTCGAAGGTCACCAAAACACCCATAATATTTCTGACATTGTGTTGACATGTTCATGAGCAGTGGTCATCAATCTCCATCAAGTGACCCACATGCTCCTCCGGCCTTCCGCTAAAAAACATTTTAGTAACTACACATTGTTTTGGTATGCAAACTGGCAAAACTTATATGAAATTGCTTTAGAAATAGGTCTAATAATAGTAAGCTATTTCAGAGGATAACGGCTCCTTTTTTCCTTAGCCCTTAGATATAAATATCTTTAATGACATCACATGCGCAATGCCTCCCATCGACTGGTTCTCGGAACGTTTCGTCTTCCAAGAAGTTTTTATACACCTGCCCCGTTTTAACAGCCATTTAATTGTGTCTGGTCAAAATGGCCATCAATAACCATGACAGCGAAGGTTAGTTTTTGTTCCAGTCGGGTATTGTCGTCACTTGCTTACATGTGTAATTAATATGATTAATTGTTTAAAGTCAAGTTTGCATTTACACATTTTTATTTCTTAAATGTGGTTGAATGTTTTATTATTTTGTTCATACGAAAACGATAAAAACTTTACTAGATTCGTTGATTCATCATCATCAGCCGCAGGATGTCCACTGCTGAACATGGGCCTCTCCCAAAGATTTCCAGATGGATTCGTTGATTATATAAATGTATTACTAACGTTAAAATCATGTAGTTATGTTTTTAGTCCTTGTTATATTATCAGAAACAAATAAAACTAAATGAGAATAATCATACTGGTTAAGTAGAGTTCATGGAAGTTTTAACCGGTAACAGTTAAACTTATCAGGTCGACGTTGCGTGCAAATTGCATCTTGTACTTATTAGTTCCCCGCATGCTACCTAGTTTTTATCGGATATTTTCCTTATATTACGAAAGTGGATGGTATTCCCACGTGGTCTTGAGAATAGTATGTTTAATTTGAAGTTAAATTAGTATACCTAATAAAATTTTATCATTGTTCTAAATTCATACAATGTGTTGAAAAAAATATTTTACATATTTATTACGACCAACCACTTGCTTATTCAATTTCTTTTAGAGGAATTAGTTTAGATAACATAGTGATAACCTATAGATAAAACAATACAGTGTTGTGACACAGGGTTCGAACCTAAGACCTTCCTATCGACAATCCATATAATTATCAATGTGATATTTATAAGATAATAAAACATAAACTTATTTTTAACATAAATCCGACTTGCTAGATACATTGTGTTCTTTGGTTCGATTGTATGTAACCGATAACGTAGTTTTTTGCAAAACCTACTTTTCATTCATACTGGTTTGTTGCGTCTAGGCAGACTTGATAAACTTGCTATGTGTTTCCTGTCAATTAGTATTCGATTTCTTATCTAATTGCATTTAATAATATAAATCTGAAACCTTGTGTTTGACTCTTTTTTGTTGTTATTCTCTAGATGGGACTCGAGGCAATGCCTATTCTTTCGTGATAAAGGCGTGAAGTGAGTGTGTGACTTTTGTTTTGTTTTTGCCATATCTATGGTAGGTACTAAAATACTGGTCCAGAAATCAGATATTACTGACACAGTGTGTGTAATAATTTAGATCACATAATATACCACCTAACGTCTAAAGAGGATTTTTACTAGTCCAATCTTTTTTTATGCAAGCGTATGTTTGGGTCCTACTGCTTTGATAATGTTTACAGATTAAGCATATTACTTGGCAACAGAATTACTAGTGTAGGGTTACTGCTGTTTACAGGTGAAAAAAATAATCTTAATACGTTGCTGTAATTCTTCAAGCCATTTTAAAATATGCCTTTTTAAATTGAATTATTATTGTGAATAATTCCAAATGTTATTATTGTACTATATGAATTCGCAGAGACCCGATTAGTAAGTGGGAAGGGGAAGGAAGAAGAATGTCGAGACACAGGTCTCGGATTTAATAATGAAGAAAAATATCGTCAGGAAATCTATATAGTAAAAAATATGTACATATTATTAGGAAATCAAAGACTTCGTACTCTGTAAGAGTTGTCACAACGACTAATGCATAAACATGAGATATTCGAAGGCTTATACACATTCCACCCTAGTCAAATCCCTTTCCTTTATGTTAACCGACAGTTCATCCATGATTATCTAATATTGTGGGTGTTTCTTACGTCAGATCCGAATCGGTCTCCGCTGTTGCATGCTTAAGCTATAAAATAATAATATTTTCTTTGAATAAAAAAGACGAAAGCAATAAATAAAAGGGATTACATAATAGCTACTGCGTAGGTATGTACACAAATATTGCTGAAGATTTTAATTGCTTGCCAAATATTCAGATGTTAGATCGTATCTACAACCCCATTTAAGGTAATGTTTTATTTATTGAACAAATAGGCATTAGGGAATGTTTTACACAACGTTAAATACTTAAATAGCGTCATTATGAAATTTCAAATAATTTAGCGTACGCGCCGAACACGGTAAACGCTAAATCAGTAAACAAAGCGAAACTGTATAAATAAATAGAGCTTAGACGCACGTTTGTGATCTGTAGGCGATATCGCAGAGGTCACGCTATCACTCTGAGACTTCGCCCATTGTGACCTTGCTCCAGTTCACCCGACCTTGTTCCCTCCACTCGGCTAACGAGCAAACGTCTATCGCGTAATGTATAGTTATTCATTAGTAGCATTCGTTGGCCCACTGCGCTTAATTGAGCCACATTCCCATAAGGATCAATGTCATTTGTCATTGTAGTAATAGCGTCGATCTGGTGATAATGCCTAAATGAATGCTGAAAAATTGTAAATGGTGAAGTTATTTGGTTTTAAATATATTTTGTACGTGGCTGTCAAATCTGATGTTGGCATATTCAAACTAATTTTAATACGAAAAATATTTAATTTCAGGAATTATAGATTCTCTGGAGCAATGATGTGCGGATCAATCGTTTTAAGTTGAAATCTGTTTAAATAGTTAGGGAATAAAATAAGTTGGTAATTCTACTATGGACCAGCTATTTCATCCTATGTTATGTTGACAACTTAACCATATATAAATTCTATTAGTAGATGATTTTATTTTTAAACTATCTCCTGACCACCAATAATCAGTATAAATATAATTAACTCTCAATAGATCAATGTGAATGCCTACAGTATGACATCTCGTGTGGGCCTGCTTGTGTCGTTTTTTGTATAAAACTGAATGAGGATACTAACGATTAACTTACGTATGCAACACTAGGAAGACCTATTTCGACTAGTGTATAAAAATCATAACAATGTGCTTATCGCAATAATATATAGAATTATTATTTCATAGAGTTAATTACCGACTCGATGTAAGACTATCTTTATTGATTACTAGCTCCCGCTCTCCGCGCTCTACCGACACTACATCTGCCGAGTGCCGGGTCGCTGCATATTTTATTTCACATTCGCTCCCGTTGCTTGGAAATAAAAGAAAAATATGTCAACAGTTACCCATTGAAAATGCACGACAAATAAATGATTTCCAATTAAATATCAACTTTCGCTAAGGTTATTCATCGACAATATGAAATGAAATCACGAGGTTAAGAAATGCAGCGGTAAAAGTTACATGTGACCCATACTAGAAATAATTTGAGAGATGTGATGTGATGATATTTACAGTGTTAAATGAATAATAGATGGCTTCGGATCTTTATAAAATACTATACTCTCAGTCGATCTCTGGGCTTATCAATAATTAAAATAGATAGGTATTTTGACAAGAACAGTAAAGTAACACACACTCACGCATTTTATTCCCGAATGGGTAGGCAGAGGCGCAACTGGTACATCCATTTTCTGTGAGTATTCCGTTCCATGATGTGATAGGTGGTGAGCCTATTGCCATATCGGGTACAAATTTCAGACCCCGGGCTGGTACTGAGTATTAAAACGCAATATCACTTTGTCCGACTCGGGGATCGAACCTGACACCTCAGCACTGTGGTCATAAAAAAAGTAATAATTAGACTTCAAATAATAAGATACTGGACTCATTTTTGTTCTTTACTATTATCGAATATTTACATAACATAAATTATAAATATAAATTATAACACAGAAGGAATTATTAAAATCCGGTAAAAAATCAACAAGTTATAAATCTTTGAATTCCGGCGGAAGGGGTAATTAACAAGAAACAAAAAAGAGACGAAATACCCACATGTGACGTTACCGGGAATTACGACGCGTGCGAGAAAGAGAAGAAGCGATATATCCCCACATCGCGCCCACTTCTGCACATTACAATATTTTAAATATGAATTACTCGCTAATTTTTTAACCAATTTTTATGCAGTTTTCACAGGAGTGCTTCTTTTTCGTATTATTAACCATTAGATATAGAATAATGTACAAAATCAAGCATAGGTCGGTCCTCTATTCAGTGATGGCCGGAGATCGGGTACTTAATCAACGTATCGCAATTATTATTAATATGCTAAAGTGTAAATATTAAAGTAGCAACGATTCTTAGTGTGAAGGAAAAATAACTGAAATTAGGTACTGATCACGGGCTGTCGCCAAGATGCTATTCTATAATCGTTAATGCTAATAGAAAGCAGGAAAAATGTATGGGAATAACAAATTCTATCGATTGTAGATTTGTCGCTAGTATATGTCATTCTCACACATAACGTTAGCGTTAACGATTGTAGTAATTTCGGCTACGGCTTCTGATTTAAAAATTCTTTTACCAAATACTACTAAGAACTTAGGGTACTCTTAAACTGGAAACGGACATTAAAGTGAACCGAGCCAGAAGCAAAAGTTATATTGTAATAATAAAAATAACCACAATCATTCATTTATTAAACTGAGAAATCAATCTTCATTCGTCATTATTTGTCATTGATTATTTTGAATATGTAATTACTAATTTCTCATAATATTACGGCAAAATTAAAGTTTAATTTTTGAGTGACAATAACTACTTTAATCGAAGGGCTCAATAATTTTGCTATAGAAGAATAACTGAAGTAAAGAATACTATAAGATGTCATTAATACGATGTAGTATTATGAAGAATAAAAGATAAAATCTATTTCTTATACGTAGGAAAAAACTGGTTCTTCATGAAGTTGTTTTATCAAAAAATCTACCGCTAAAATTGAGAGCTATAAAAATAATCTGCGCCGGAAAGTTTACTAAAATTCGACGGTTTTTAAAACAATTGATTCTCAATAAAATATAATACAAAACGACTCCTGATGTCAGTTTTTGTGGGCCAACTGTGAATAACACAAAATTAAGGATTAACAATATTATTACTTTAATAATATCTTTGATTATAAGCTTCGAGAAATCCGTAAAGTTATAAGTGATATTAATCTAAACCTGTCTTATATATGCTATAGCTATAGGTGAATATATATACTGGCCTAGTCCGGTGCAAACTTAAGCTACCCAAATATGGAGTCAATGTAAAAATATACCGCCAAAATATATCTCATTTTAATAAAGTTTATTAAAACGAAAGAAAGGACTTATCATTTTAATCGTAATTCCGACGAAATGCAATTTTAATTTAGAAAGTGACATCAATTTTACTTTTTAATGTGATTTTGTGTTATATTATAGCAAGTACCAGACTCGTGGCACATAATATTAAAACAAGAGCTTCGAAACAGATAGGTCTTAGCCTAATTACTAGAATATTTTTTTTTATAACTTAACAGAATGAAATGCTACAAATATATATTACCGAGAGTTTTCTTCATTATACAATTTTAAAATATGTAGGTACTTATATATTATATATATAAGTTTTATTATCGGCGATTTCAATAGACAATACTTAAAAGAGCATATTAAAGATTAATACGGCATGTCACACCATTCAGTAATTCTAAAACAGTGTATAAAAGAATAGAAAGTGGTAAGATCCAAATTAACAGTAAAGTTAAAAGATATAAGACTCAAATTCAATTTCAAAATTCTTTGAACCCCAACATGAACTCGTTAACTTTGCCACAGATTTCTATACAAACCAGTGTCACGACCTAAGATCTTAAGATCAAGCGGTCGACTTGTGCGAGTGCATGCCATTATGTTTTTTGCCACACTTAAAATACAATATTATACATTGATGGCAGAAATATAGATTAAAGCGAATGAAAAGTGAGGAAGGTCGGGGTTTCGAAAAGATCATTCGATGAGCCATTTTTTTCATCAGCCTTACTGTTAATGCCAAAGTATTGCATTGTATTTCATACTGATTCTAAACGTATGCGCAATTAGGAATTTGCACTTTAATATGATTTATTACGATATATTGTAAATGTGTATAAATTATTAGTAATTTATACACATTTACAATATATCGTAATAGCAGTAGATTTGGACAAACTTATATAAATATCTTTACAGGTAATCGTATTGTTTGTTGAGTGATATTATACTCTGTTCTTTAACTATTGCCATGATCCGGATCTGTGTAGAGCATAACAACAGAATATATTGTATCTCCTCTGTATAGTGTTTACTGCTAATAGAAAGGTTATTTACGATTTTGACGATTGGAGCGAACTAAAGTTCTTTTGTAATATTTTTTTAAATTACAACTTTGAAACTCATATTGAACGTGCTAATGAATGTACCATAGATCAGATATATATTCTTTATTTTTTTGCGAATCCAGAAATACTTATAGGATTGCGTCGTATTAACTATAAGACTGGGATATAATATGTTTGGATAAATAGGTCTGCTCAACAAGCAATTTACAGACAAGCCATTAGATCTAAATATAATTAATGATTGTAAACGGTATGATCACATTGCCCGCCCATGTACAGAGTTGAACTTTTCTCAGCTTTCCGTACAGTGCTCCCCACCTCCGCGTGGGGCGTGAAAGCACACCGGTCGTGCGCGGGCGCAGTAAGTGTGCCATGCGGGTCGACGAACGCCGGCCTAGACCCACATTCAGCAATTGGGGCATAATCAGCGACAGTACAGCGAGCGCGTTGACCCCACACGGTGAAATGCTCATCTCTCTCCTTCACACTCTTTCTCTCGACATCGCGGTGTCAGCTTTCTCAGTGGCTACGTGCGTCGGGCACCCGTCAGCCCCGCGATGCGGTTTACGCATGACGCACCGGCCGCGGCGATGTGTTTTACTTCGTATACATTTTTGTATTTTCTCTCGCGCATACCGCTTGCGTGTGACCATCCAAACTATTCGACGGAACTGACACAAGAAACTGTCATTAAAATATCAAGTAATAGCAGAATGTTCGATCTTCGTTCTTTTATAATAGCTACCTATATGCGTCACAGACTTGGGATCGCTAATGGAAAAAAAACGAACAACTTGCCCATCCGCAGTGGCATGTGCAGCTCGAGCGTGACGCTCTACGCATGTGCGCACGCGCAGCCGAGTGCGGACTATGTGTATAAAATATTTGATTTTCACTTTCAGATGAGAATGCTCGTAAGAAAAGTAATTAATTAGCTATTTTAAACTGCTGAGTTGAATCAACTGCACAAACGCTATCAAGACATTTTTCCCTGTTCGTAAACACGTTAAGAGCCATTAATTGACTCTTAAAGGCGTCTTCATTATTAAAATTTTTGGAAATTTATTAATTTTGAAGTACAATTTCATAATTTAAATGTTATAGAAGTATTTTACCCAAAAATGCTTGTTTCACGATTTTAAATCAAATGTTTCAAACCCTTTTTTTTAATCATCTTTGTTGTATTTTTATCTTACCTACATGTAATATTGCCATATTATATATTTTAGCATGTATTTATTATGAAAATAAAGATTGAGGTCAATATAAAACATAGATTTATATTCAAGTATGTGTCTTTATGAATCTCTACTTATTTTTCCTCTCGATACCTAATACGATATATAATTAGAAACAAAAATGGATTTTCATAAAATTTTTATAAAATTATATGACTGCCGAAGATTTTTTAATTTATTTAATCCTGAGTATAGTTGCTGGATATCAGTAGCGAAAAGTGAATTTTTCCGAAAGGTGACCCCACACAACATAACAAACAATAAAAATAACAACATGTAGATGCTAATATGCATAAATGTGGTCTGCAAATCGTTCAAATATAATTAGATTCTATATTAATTCTACATAAAGAGAAGCCGAAAGGAATTGGGTTGTATGGACTGTTCGCCACTGCTGGATATATGAGGTCATACATGATTTGGATCTTCTAGAGAGGATTAACATCAATCAGCAGTCTGGCATAAAAACAGCGAAATTGGTATTTCACCATACGTCAAAGGTAATATTCGTGTGAATGAGGGCAAATAAATGGAGAAGACCTTTAGAACTTTAAATAAAGAAATATCATCTAGTAAGTAGTTATTTTGAGAAGTACCATTTACGACGCTGATCTTTCGTTTTCAATATTACTAATTAATTTTATAGTTTGTCGGGTTGTCACATAATTTTGGAGTATTTCAGTTTTCTCTCCAACAGTTCTCCAAGTGCTACACGCATCCTAATTATGTGTATATGTAACATCAGTAAATTCGTGTTGGGTCAAATTTATGATGTTACTCCTTCGTTCTCACGAGCAATTTTCATGCAATCTTGATTTCTCAGTCTGTGCTGACAAATAGATTACCAACGAGACAGTGATCATATTCTTAAGTCTATATTGATAATAATACTTTCGGTACTTAATTTGTAGGTAAAATTACTTCGAATAGTGGTTGTGGTATTATTCGGTAATAGTATACGAGTACATTATTTGGTAGTTATAATTATAATAATGCAAATGGTTGTCCTCAATAAGATTGCACTAAAAATACTTATGCTTTACCTACTAATATAATTTAAAACTGCTTATTTTATACTTCGATAGGTATTTAGTAAATGTATAAGTAAAAGTAACTGGCATGGCAATCAATTGAAAACTAGAGAGTCGTGTTATTGTTTCACAATTCAATGGAACACGAAAGCGCTTGTTTTTATTTTCATTGTGACTAGCTATAATATATTTAGCTATGTTAGTGTGGATGCGCGCGGTGGAACAAACGAACAAGAGCGAACGGAAAAGAAAGTAAAAATAAGTGCACCGATACAAGAACTAGGCAAACGTGTATCGAGAAACGTGTGCAAGCGAATGCAACAGTTTCATCTACGGGGAAAAAGTGATGGCGGTCCGGCTTCCTTCGCAGATTCGGAGCGGGCATTGTTTGTGGCGAGATGCGTTCCCGCGCCAGAACCCGCGCCCGCTCCCTGCCTCGTGCATTCCCTCGCGCCCCCGCCATCACGCACTTGCATTTTTCCCCTACTTCTTCACTTTCTTCTTATGTACACTTTCTAGGCTTTATGGTGAAATGCTCTACGCTTTCTAACGTAACACCAGTGCAAGTTTTTCTCACTGCTTACCATTGGAAATGAAAACGAATAAACATTGTTATTGACTCCGTATTTATTAGTTTTTAATGCGACGTTACTCTTGTATATAAAACTAAGTTCGTTGCCAGCTGAAACAAAAGTGTCACAAGACCTATAATCGTCGTTGTTAATAATTGACTCTCCATTAGCTGTTATAGCTTTGTAAAGTTCATATTTAGGTCACCGTCTCTGTGGAGGCTTGCTCTGGAAATCTGCATAGGCGGATGTCGGTGCTATTAGATATTGTAAGTTTCTCTATCGGTGAAACTTTCGGAGTGAGCGAAGTGTGTCGGTCCGCGGGCTTGGCGGTGGTCGTGGTCGTGCACCCACGGAAATAGGTCCGCAACAATAAACTGTGGAGCATGTCTATGTGGGCCATCGCGAGTCGCGAGTCGCGAGCGCGGGATCACCGCCGGTCGCTTGTCGTCGCCAGCTGAACGCTATGCAAATCGTTAGGAACTTTCTTCCGGCGCATTTGTGAGAGGGCATTGTAACGATTTCTCCTGCGCATGATGTCACCGTTCTGCAGCTTTGCCTTGTGTTATTGTTTTTTGTTATGAAATTAAATATAACTACGCATTGCCTATTTTGTAGCATTCTAATGTAATTTTAGATTGAACTGTCATAATAATTTGATAACATCATGAACGATAACAAATTGTTTGGAATTAGGTTCAGTGCATATTGATATAGAATTATCTAATATAGATAGTGTATTGCTTTTGGATAATGATACATAATATTCATTGGTCGGTTTGTTTATTTTTTCAGTGCCGTTGAAGTTGGCTGAACTTTTAAAGCGTGTGAATGTGGTTGACGTTAAGGTCCCAACGGTGGCGTGTAGGTGAGTTCGTGAAGTAGTGGATTTGCGAGAGACCACGACCCGCGCAACACGGGCCGCGCGGCGGTAGCGACGCGGCGGTGCGCGGCGGGCGGCAGCGCGGGCAAGCGCGCCACAGCTCTGTGTTAAC
This sequence comes from Manduca sexta, assembly GCF_014839805.1. NCBI lineage: Eukaryota > Metazoa > Arthropoda > Insecta > Lepidoptera > Sphingidae > Manduca > Manduca sexta. Next base: position 8,881,022 of record NC_051131.1, read on the forward strand.
CTACTTGGCGAGCGTTGATCTCTTTGTTTGTAAACATGAATGAAACATGTTTGAGATGTGCATGGACGGTTCCGTACGATAATCAACATTTTTTTAAATAAATGCAATGACATTGTACTTACATGTCTAATCAGTATTATGTACTTTATCCTGGAAACCAAAAAACAAGTGATGTTTAGCATTTTGATTTAATGCTGGTCACTTTAAGTCCTGGAGGTTTAACATTAGGCACCCTGTAAGCTCCCATTGTCGGCAAATCGTGGAAAAATAAAATTACCTCATATCATGAGTTTAGCTAGATTTAAATAAAAAATAAATGAATCAGCCGTAGTTACAAGATGATACAAATAATTTGGTCGCCCATGTTTCGTAAAATATATTATTACCTTAGTATTTCGAATTAATTTTTCATTTCACTGCAGTTTATATGCTGAATAGAATGCGCAATCGCATAATCCATTGATTAATTATGGTACTTTTCTAGAGTCTGTGTTCAAATCTTAGAAATAACATCCGAGTCTTTGGAGTAACAATTTATCCAAAACCAAGCAGATTAACAATCGATATCGTAAAGCGGAATTTAAAAACGCGCCATTAGAATATTGAAAAATATGTTTTTATATTTTTTTTTTACTTTTTACAATTTTATATTATATTACGTCTTTCATCGAGAAACTTAAAAGGTAAATTTATACTTTTTAGAGGAAGTAAGTTTTATATATTGGTATATAACATTTAAAGTTATTTTTAAAAGAATAAATTAATACAATTGCAACATATGGTCGGAAAAACACGGCGGTATTTTAAAGTCTCTAGTCCTTAGTTCTGCTACGAAACCCTAAAAAGAATATCAAGAATTTTTGGTATAAACTGCAGTGTAATTCGATTTACCTAGTTTTCGTAAACATTTCTTATTATGATGACGGATCGTTACGAATTTGTTATTTTCACTTTTTGCTACTCTACTAAACAAATTGATTGTCTTACTTGGATCCTACAAATTCCCGGTATATTATATTTATTCTTAGGTCCCGAAAAAACGACAATACTGGTAAAATAGTTCGTAGTCGGTACACTTTGAGGTTATTAACATCGATATATATTATGTACTACGTACTAGATTTGGCGTTCCGAACATTCACTGTGTTCAACTGAATTGAACTGCAATCCATTCAAACTGACTTTAGTATGGTGAATATTGACAGCTTGTGGTTGTGTACGGAGTGGCGCTTATGATATAAGAACTCGAGCCTAAGTGTAAACCAGGAAATATTAGTCAAAAAACAAAATTATTTGTTGTTCAAGTGAATAAATAGGTTATAACTGTGACGTTTTGCTTACCATTTTAGTTCAGATTTTGAATAAATAGTTTAAATGGACGTTATTAACTTTTACTGATTGTAAATTTTTGTGTTAGTAAAACATTAAAATACGCTGCTATCTCTACCTAATTGAATCATATGCTTTCCTAATCCTTGTCTCTTGCCAGCTAGTGACTCACTTTTTCATTTACCTGCTTCATCGCGATAATAATATATTGCGATGAAATGATATGAGTGCGTGTAGTTATGCTCTCTAAGTATGTATGTTGATTAATGCGCCCAAATATTTGAATTCGCACTCAACTTTTTCCCCGAGGGAAGAGGGAAGGCAAAGATGCATCCAGTGCATCAACTTTTCGCCATTTGTATTTTGTTCCATTATACATATATAGGTATTTAATAGGGTAAAAATATGTAACTCCGGAGTGATAATGAATATTGAAAATTCAATATCGCTTTGCCCGACCCGGGATTGGAACCCGAAACCTCAGCGTGTTACTCATACCGCAATAAAAGTACGCTACATACATTTTAAATTCACGTGAAGCCATATCTACTCCTTAGCCTAGATTGATACAAAAAAAATAGCTACTTTCCGACTCAACTAATTGATTATAAATATATTTTAGACTATAGTTTGCTCGCACCTCGCCCGCGTGAGAACAATGTCCGGGATGAAATATATGGAGTCTATATTTTAAGTAATAATAATAACAATATCAGCCCTGTATTATATACTTGCCCACTGCTGAGCACGGGCCTCCTCTACTACTGAGAGGGATTAGGCCTTAGTCCACCACGCTGGCCTAGTGCGGATTGGTAGACTTCACACACCTTCAAAATTCCTATAGAGAACTTCTCAGATGTGCAGGTTTCCTCACGATGTTTTCCTTCACCGTTAAAGCGAATGATAAATTCACAAAGAATACACACATGATTTTAAAAAAGTCAGAGGTGTGTGCCCTTGGGATTTGAACCTGCGGGCATTCGTCTTGGCAGTCCGTTCCACAGCCAACTAGGCTATCGCCGCTATAAATTTATTTTAAGTAAGACCTATAGCAATATATCGGTGAAAATGGCATTCAATTCCGTGTAGTAGTTTTTTCGTGATGGGTATAAACATACAAACCGACAAAAAATCTTAAAACTGTTGTTTTGGCTTCTGTTGCTCTAATAAAGACCCCCATATTGGTTTTTCTTCATCTATAATGTACTGACATCGGCCTGTTACACTTTTATTATATTCTCTAAATATATTTGGGTATATTTAAAAACAGAAAAGTGTTGAAAGCTTATAATACTAATGACCTTAAACTTTGAATTAGACTTTAACAAAAACAACGAAGAGCGGTTTTCTAAACAAAATACTCATGTTTTATACATGTCAATAGATTACACCCCTATATTCAATGTTAATAAAACAATCTAGATGTATCAATAAAAGTTTACAATTAATAACAAAAATATCAATATTGTTAAAATTATAACAAACTGACGCCTCATCGATAAAAATCAGACTATATTGCCCTTACACCCGGTAATACATCTCCTTTAAGCAACGATGACATAGTCATGTATGCTAGTTTCGACAGTTGCACGCTTTTTTTAACTTCTTTTTGTTCCGTGCCCGTCAATTTGACTAGACTGCAGTTAATATTAAGTGGAGTGGGATCCAATCATTCACGTAGATTCTAGACACGAACGTCCATATAACTATTTGTTCAAAATCTAAACTAAAATGGCAACCAAAACGTCACTGTTATAACCTATTCATTGATTTTAACAACAACTATTTTTACTTGACTAATATTTTTTATTCCAATCTAGGGTTACACTTAGACTCGAGTTCTTATATCATGAACATCACTGCGTATACAACCACAAGCTGTAAAGATTGACCTACTAAAGCCAGTCTGAATGGATTGCAGTTCAATTCAGTTGAACACAGTGAATGTTCGGAACGCCAAATCTTGTACGTAGTACATTTTTATCGTTGGGTCCAATAGAATGTCGCCTAACGAGACATGATTACCCCTCGCCAATCGATACAATTATGTCGGCCTGATGGAACCGGATATAGACAGGTTGATCCCGGATCGCCACACAGTTACGTGGGCCATAATGAGATTTTTAACACCTTCTGTACGGCTATCCGGGCAAATATAAAATATATTCTACCACCAGCCATCAATCAATCAAGCTGTGAAGTTTGGCGAATCTTTGAGGCTAATTACTTTCTCTTTAATCCGCTACGAAGTTACTCAAGCAGAAAGATACGGTGGAGTTCGAAATAAAAATTTTCCACTTCCCTCCACAATAAAACAGCGTGCTTTAATATCTGTCGTGTGTGGGCTGTTTTATAATATCCTTAAATATGATGCTTGACACATCATATAAAGCGATTTTATCGACATATATGAATATATATGTCGACTATGGAATCATAGTTAGACGAAACCTTTTTACTTGACAAATAAAGCAATACAAATTGTACAATGAACCATTGAGTCTGCATATAAAGTACCTATACATATATTTTTACCAGGAATGTAGGTATAATATGCTGCAGATATAACCTCTCAGACGGTATATGTGTCATGAGAAAAGGTTTCTAAGCATTGTCTCCGTACTTGCCTAATGGAGCGGGCAAAATACCACAAGCCAAATGTTAGATGCCAGAAGTCACGATTTTGGTTTCCGCGATTAGCCAATAATTATAAATTTAAGTGCGCGCATGCTGTATTTGGTACATTATTCTATGTATATAGTTCTATGCAAACCAAACCTATTGGGAATTGCAGCAAAAAAAAATCTCAGACACAGCGAGTGACATCTAGTGATTTGTATTTTACTATGTTAAGTTCGTAAAACACTACGAATTCAGCACGGTGTACTTTAAGAATCCTATTATTTACCACGGCAGCAAATTATCGGGATATAAAACCTATTTGTTAATCCAGGATATGGTCTACCCATATGACAAATTTTATCCAAATCTGTTCAGTTGTTACTGCTTTGATGTTACTTTTTGTAAATATACAAATACCAAACAAAAAAAAATTCACAAACTTTCATATATATAATATTAGTAAGAGTAAGAGTAAGAGTAAGAGTAAGATTTGCTTACCAACGCCTAATTTATACGTATACGCATAAACTATTGTAACGATAATACTAGTAAAAGGTTAAAATAGTTAAACCGCATACAGTCACCACCATTTTTTTCCAACGATTGTTATTAAAAAATATTAATTTATTTATTTTGCACTTGCTTACAAGATAATCTTAATGTCGCCAAATGCGTTGATACACATCTCAGTTATAAATAAACCGAGGCCAGTCATATTTAAGTGGTCATGCATTTAATATACAGGTAAAAAACCTATAACGCTCTGTATTTTAATATTTTGGTTAATATCCATTAATTTACATAAACGATAGGTACTTGTATAGTTTTATTAAATTGTCTTTATGTGTTAAGATATTCTTAAACGTAAATTAATGATAAGTACATATGCTTTTAGCACAGAAATTTTCCAGTTATATTTTCATACTATGGCGCTGTTGTATTGTAAACAATATTACTGAAAATAGGGTGCACCGTGCATGTCACATGATCTATGGATAATATAGAAAGAACTTAGATCAATAACTTAGGGCAATTTTTTTTATTATCCCGATGTTTATTGTAATAGGTTGGTAGATGTCATTTATTTATATATCAAAAATAATTGTTAAATGTAAATTTTAATTTTCGAACGACCACATCTGTCCGCGTCGTGACCATGAAGGCTGTCATCATTGAAACTTCGGGAAAAAATTAAAATAGAATCCGTGCTAAAATTCAAAAATTAGTTTTATTTCCATATCGTTTATTTTTTTTTATAGTGTTGTCAGACAGGCAGGCCAATAACTTATCTAATTGTAAATGATCTCCGTGCAATCCGCGTTTTTCTTTGTCTCGTGACTAATTACATGGACGGTCTAATTCAACGATTAATCGTTGGTGCGTTGCCGGCCTTTGAGGGTTATTGTGCCTTCAGCAATACTTTGCCTTGACAAGCCTTTGGCGCATTATGTCGAACTATATAACAAGTAGGTCGGCATTTAAAAACTGAATGGTATTTGCTATGGTCAGTTTAATGTGTAACAAATTTTACGATAGTTAATGGTGTATAAGTCTTTATTGATTAGTACCAAAAATGCATCGTAGAAGTCGTTGACCCTCTTACAAGACAATGTTTTACTTCATTTAATGACCGATACGTAATCTGCGTGTTTATTTATTACTTATAATATTAGCCAAATTAATTAAATATTGACAAATCAACGGCCTATTTTGCACAGTTTGCAAATCTAGTACCGGGAATAATAACAAATAAATACAAATGCAGTTAATATCAACAGTCTCTAAAGGTCATTGGTTCGATTTGCATATTATCAATTATTTGCGTGATAACCATTGTTAATTGCGTCTGAAATTAGCATAATCCAATAGATTTTGGCTCTAGGATTCTCAGGGCATTGTGTCGATTTTTAATCCTAATATAATATATTTTTTTATGCTGTATATTTTTTATTCCTTCCCCGAGAAAGCAAAATCATATCATGGTTTTTTCTTAGTTTCAGAACTTTTGCATTATCCATTAACATTTGTTCTTTAGTTGCATGCACTACAAAGTTTGCCGTAGATTTTAATTAAAACTCTGCAGTCTGGCTTAATGATCTAATTTGAAATGATTATTGTATTATAATTTCTTTATCGCTATCACGACTATAAACGGGTTGAGATATTGTTTTCATTTCCTCTACAGTATGAAATAACTGTATTGTCTATATCGTAAGATTGTCGGTGTGTTTGAGCGTTCAATGTATACCTATAATATCGTGGTAGTAAGATACCACCGCCCTTAAAAGAGTGAGCAAAACGGTTCTATACGCAAATTCCTATATAGAATATTTGGTACGCCTTACGAATTCTTTTCTCATTTTTCAGAGCGTCGGCTCTAATTTTTCTACGTCGAACGTGATCTTTTAACTGAGTGGGTACTATACACTGTCTCATGCTGCTTTTCGACAGGCGCATATTTATTTGAGTTGTGTAGCAAGGTTTTGATCGATTAATGACGTGTCAAATCTTGTGTTATGCATTGGGTCATCGATTTGTCGACATAATGGCTAGAAAACATTTTTTATAAGCTATTTAGAATCTCTTGAATATCTAGTAACCGCAGGAAGCGTGTCTCGAAAACAGTGTTCCAAGTTCCAACATCTTCTCATTGTTATTTTCTACTATTGATTTAAGATATGGAGATATGTTGATTGACTGACTTCTGAACCAACTTACGTTCTGGCTGAATTTTTCCACGTCGTGGCGCTACGTTTACCTTACAGAAAAAAATATGCCAAATAGGTAGTACTTCTATACATTGATTCCCGTACTTCCAGCTGTTTTATACACGGAGAACTAGATGATTCTGTATGGACTATTTACTGATTGCAAAATGAGTCTCAAAAGCTAAACATTGGTTTTAAAGAACCCATGTTTCACTTGTCGTTAACTTTGACTGTTTGCTTGTCGTATAACCCATGCTTGACGATGAAATATTTACAAGAATAATTGCTTGCCATGTATATTTTACTGCCCAAATATTACACCTTATTGTTTTAGCATCACGGCACTTGACCGCTGTGTAAACAGTGCACGAGATCTGACCTCAATACTTATCCAACAAGGCTTATGACGTGTTAAGTATTAAATGATCCCTTGATGACTTCTACTGTAAGTGCGTATTGTACGAGTTATCGTATTATAAGACTGTTTACTCTAATCAATCTAATTGTGACAGCGGCATACTTTGAAAGCATAAACAATTAAAGATCTTTCATTAAATACGAAGGTTGAGCCGATGCAAGTGACCATCAAATAGTCTCGACCCTCACCATCGGCTTCATTACGTAAACTTACCATAACGTTTAAAGCAAGAACAATGTTGATCCCTTCACATTGTCAAGGGTCATTGAACCGGTACCATTCTCAAAGAATGCAAGGACACCGATGGGCCGCAGGGCGTGCTGGTGAGGCGACGCGGGCAAGCCCGGCTGCTGAGCCCCGCTGCGCCGTGTGGCCGCTCTCTCAGCCACACTACTTGCCAATTAACGTTCACGCATTGCGCGATTTCTGTTTGTTCCCAAAAACAAACACAAATGATTTCGAAACAAACCTTTTAAACGCGGCGACTCGCAAGCCGTTTGTAGAAAATCAACAAGTATTATTTCAGCGTACGCAATTTTGTTTTGTTGTATGGAATTTTTGGTGATAAATTTTACCTACTGTCAAAGTAATTGTGTGCAAACTCCATTGCTGTAATTAATTTATAAATTCATTCCGCAGTTTATTTACGACATAAGAATCCTGGAAACGAGAAGCAAGCTATAAATAGTCCGATAATACAAGTTCGATATTCCAGTAATTTCTCGACTATTGTGCAACACCTGCAGAACAGGGGTAAAAAGCCTTGCATACATTGACTCTGGATGCTCGGACTGGTCGACTACCTTTTTCGCACAAACTAAAAATAAAAGAAGGAAGATGTATACTGGGAATGCAAGATTCTAGACGATATTTACGGGTGTACAGGATAAAAAAGGTACAAAATAATAGCCCGTTGAGAGTAACAAGCGACGGAGAACGACTGCCGACTGCCGACGAATGACTTGTTCGACATATCCTTTTAAAAGTAAAAGAGAACAAAGTCGCGCGTTGATTAAGATCTGGCTCACAGCGCTCTTGTCAATGAGTATCTCATTAGAGCCCCATTGACTTAATGTTGAATGTTCACCGCACGTTGTGATGAAGTTATTGACGTTATGGAATAGTAATGAGGCGAACATTCCGATAAAGGTACAATCGTGAAGCAAGTATTTAGTTGTACTTTTTAATGATTAGCGGCGATTGAACGTTAATAGTTCGACTGGCGGCGCGAAAGAAAGCTTCAGAAAAAGAACTCATAATGTTAACTAGATACAAAGAAAAAACACTTTTATAATCAAATACGCGTGCAACTGTTTATTCAAGTATTAATAATGAACTAGGAAATAGTGACAGAGCATCATAAAGTAGTTATTCTTGTGTGTTTGGCGCTTGAAAACGGATTTCGATATCTGGCATGTCCTGTTTGATCCGTTCTACTCGATAAACGTAAATGTCCTTTTGAATGCTATGTAGCCAGTTGCGCGGGCGTCCACCTCATGTTAACCTTGCATTGTGTCAGTAACACCAGCGGCTGAATAACTGTACGGTGGTTGAATGAGAATGGCAAGCAATTCTCTGCCAATATCTGGATGCACCTGTTCGTGAAAAACGGGCCCTTTTTTACAAATAATTGATTAACTTAGTCTCTCGCTTGATATTTAACTAATTGACGACCCATAAACGGTGGCAACTCCATCTAAACATTAAATTGCGAAGCACTGCGTGGCATTGCACTGCGCTTGTCACCCTGAGATGTAAGATCTTATGTCTTATAATACAAAGTAATTGGTTCGTACATCTTTATTAATACCAACCCTAAAAAATACTGTGCCGTTCTGTTATCTTTACCGATGTGGTAATCGGAGTTTTAGTACTTTATCATTCACTTATTTATACAATCCTTACATGTTAGTTTATGTCGTAATAAATCTTAACACAAAGACGTCATAATTCCATAAAGTATTTGCGTAGCGTTAACGTAGCGTATCCAAAAGGTATGGTAGGGTTTACATATAAAACGCTGGATCAATATTTTCTTAATGAAGATGATTCTCGTTTATAACATTTATTTATCGTGCAGTTAGGGATATCATAATCTTAATCTCAAGCAAATTATTAATGTTACAATTACATTGGCTCAAACTAAATTTATTATTAAGATTCTTAATCCCACACTTTATAATAATATACAATCTGTAGTAAATGAATGGAATAATTATTATGTTACAGACAATGCCTATGCGTTTGCCATTGTTATTTAAACTTCAATCGAAGAGCTGTTAAGTGACGGGTTGAACAATATTGCAACGAGAGTAGTGCATTCTTTAGGTAATCGTGTTATGCCATTTGGAGTGACGCAGCATAATACCACCGTTATATTGTTACGAAGATTAAATCACTGCAGTAAACATTTTGTTACGCAAATTGTAAGATGATATGCTGTAAACTAAAAAACACTATCCGACCTATCTTACAAAGTAGAAGTTAATCTGTTAATGTCAGTAATCATTCTGTCAGCACACATTCATACTTATACATTTACATAATTTTCCACTGATCGTTTACACGACCGAGTGTTGCGAGTGTGTGTGCGTGTGTATGTGTTTGTAAGCGTAATTGCGTCTCGTAATTAATAAAATCAGTGGCACGTGGTCAAGCTAATGCTTATATTAGTCGATACTAAGCGAATTGATCGTTATGATTGGTCCGATAAGAGCTCGGCCGCTGACCGACCTTCACACTTCGCGCCGCCCGCCTGCGCCCGCGAGCCCGCCACTGCGTCGACCTCGCCCGTCCGTCTCGAACTCCTTGCAGCCTCACTCTTTTGTCTATACATCTATTCTTATAAATATTTTGAAATCTGATTGTTACGAGGCCCATTGTTATTTTGGTTTGCACGTTACCTTGCACCCGGTATTAATTTGCTGAGATCGACGGATATGTTATAATTCACATGTCGTATTGTTTATTGCTACTTGCATATAGTGTGTTTTGTTAATTGCGCTTTATTTAAGAGTAATGCAGCGAAATCTACATTTAGTCATACCAATTACGAATTATTTACTTTATCCATATCAGGGCAGGATCGATATTTGGAGGAGGCTTATAACCAGCAGTGGACAAAGATATAGGCTGATGCTGATGGTGATGACTTCAGGACAAGACTATTTGTTAAAGAGTGCAACAGGGGATCTGAATGCTTAAAAAAAATGTAAAAAATGTTACTGTTTTTAGTGAAACTAGAACTGAAATTGAATTTAAATATACTTATCAGTAGATAAATAATAATCGAATTAAAAAATCAACGAAACGCATAAAAGACTATGTTAAGAACATTTATTATCACGGCTCGTATGCTGGATCGGTGTTAATATGAAGTGTCATCTTGTTTGCTAATTATTCTCCACGTCTCGGTAACTAGGGAGGAGAGAATTTTAGTAATCAGAGATTTCCAACATCAGACACTAAGGGTAAAAGACACATTATTCACGTATGATATGCACAGTATAACACTATATTTATATTATGCTATCTAGTCTTTCCTTTCAAATAATAAATGTTTAAGAAACATTAACTAAAGCGAATAAAATAGAGATAAATAAAGGATATTAATTTACATTCACTTTGACGGTTCCTCTATAATATTATAGTATTTAATCATTTTATGTTAATAATTGTAGGTATTTAATTATATTAACTGTATTATTACATAAAGCTAAATAGGTTATTTGTTTAATCGGGAGGTGTTACCAATAGTTTATTTTCTCACCAGTAATTTTCTTTAATATTCTTTACAAAGTCCAGAAATAAGAATATAATCTTTTATTAATTATTCATAGTATGTATCATGTTTGAATGGTGTTTTCGATTTTGTGCATACTGTGTATACTTGATTCGCTCAACTATAAATTGCACTTGTATAAAAAATAGAACCACCAGGTATTTTATTGTACCTAATCATAACATACAGATGTTAAAAGCAGGAACTAAAAAATAGCGTATCCATAAATAAAAAAAATACAGATTATATTAATTTACCGATGACATAATAGGGCACCTACAAATTCACCGCGCGACCGCAACGCGGGTGAAGCGCTGCATTTATATCGTAAATCCATATAATGAAAACAAGCGCGACTGCATCGCAGCGGCTGTATTGCGTCCGCGCGGCGAGTTGAAGGTGCCCTTAAGTCTTTTATTATAGCATCATTTATGTTGTGGCAACAGTTTTACAAGATACCGCGATTACAGCGCTGCGGTCACGCTCCTTCCGCGCGGCGCTAAGCGGTTAATTTGAAGGCGCCCTTACACGACGTGTAGAAATTAAATGCGGTGGCATTATTTGAAAAATATAGCGTGCATAATATTGCATAATATAATATTGCGGGCAGTTCTACGTCAATTCTTAGTAAAAATGTAAAGACAGCATATTAGGTCCATAAAAATAATCATTCTATTTTTACTAGATATGTCGTGTAGGCAAGTACCTTTTGCGTATTTCGTATAAATATATTTATTGAAATGAATTAACTATAATCGCATTTTTAAATATAATTTATAACTCCGTCAATATAATTAAATCACTTTTTAGCGTAGAAGAGCAGATAGTCATAACACAAGTAAGATCACATTAGCATATTAGATGTGGCTTATTAATGGAAATACCATTTTAATGTTTGTAGCGATATAAATAATTTATAATAATTATAATAAATCATTAAACTTGCTGGTGGAAATAACATTTTTGATTAGTATTAATACATATTTTTATGCCGAGTAACGTAGGTTTTTCGGCATTGACGTATATTTCTCGGTATAAAAATAAGTTACTATTTTAAAGATGGAGTACATTATCAACAGGTCGAAACATAATATGTAAATCGAATCGAAACATCTACTTATTCCCCGCGAGATACTTAAGAATTCTTGGCAGTCAGGAGTTCTGGAAACATTCGATATGTACATAAAATCGGAAATAATTCATGATTTGAGATTTAATTTGAATAATAACTTTTGTTTGGCAGCGGACATCGCAGAGGCCCTGAAGACCAGTCGTCAGGCGTCTGGCCACGTGATTAGTGGTCTCTGTTGACAGTTAAAGCGATAAGCCGGCGCCGTGGCGCCTCTGGCAATCACCTGGCATCTCAGTTATTTCGTTACATCACTACTGCCAAAAACGTAACGTACGCATTTTAAGGTTACAGTTAGAGGTAAGTTTTAATATAAAACTTTTAATACTAACATTAAGTTATAAAAATAACCCTATAATAGTCATGGTTCGAGCTCCAGCGACAAGTTTATTATCAATGAGTCACGCTAGTAATATTTTTTTCGTACGGTTGGTAGCGCCGCTCGATGCCATAGTGTTGCTAGTTTACTGTATGAATCAATGTCGCTTTATGGTAATACATCATGGTGTGTGTATGTCAAAATTTGTATATAATATTTTATGTTGTTTATATGCGACGTAGCTGAACATGTACTTGAAGACTTGGAATAAAAATGTAGTACTCAAAAATTTAAATTAAACTATTTTTCGAAGTTTATCGCGGTTTATATTTTATTTTTCTTCCGATGTTTCTAAGGCTTTGCAGCGTGCGTAAATCGGACCACCAAAAGCTAAAATTCAAAAGTTGTATAATTGTAAAAATGTAGGTAGATATTTACGGATGATTTACACCTCAGTCCCCCGTGAGCACGAAGGCTGCAAAGTCTTCGAAACGTCGGAAGCAAACTAAAATTTTAAAACCGCGATTAAATCCGAAAAATAGTTTAATTTTAATGCCTAACATTCGCGTAAACGTAAGAAAACATTAGTACTAAAAATTTGTAATTTACGTTTTTTTACAGCTATTTTTGTTTAACTGTCACACTGGTTTTTAATTTCATGCAAATATTTGAATATGCGAAAATAAAATTATTTAATAAGAGTACAATTTAAAATATGCGCATTTTTTTATATCTTGCATTTTTAATCACAGAACACAAATTTTAGCAATATGTATTTTCACCAAATGGGATTTTAATATTACATGTAATACTATTTCTGCTAATGATATCTTGTTGTTTATCAAGAATTCTCCAGTGTCACTCCTATAGATAAATTGAAAAGAATTAATGAAGAAACATCCATGAACCCGGCAGTGGCGAAGGATAATTTTTTTTCAAAAGGTAAACCGACGCAAAAAAATTGGTTTAGTTAAAATATCGGGTCCAATTTAACAGAAAAGAAAATTGGACAAACCTAAATAAACCTAAAAGGGAACCCGATAGGAATCGGATTGTTTGGACCCTTCGCCACTGAAACTCGGTAACAAAAAAGCACTAATAAACTGCCAATAACTTGCCATTATTCTTCATACCAAAAATTTTATTCTCTTATATTATCTATTTTTTTTTTACTACAGTTGAAAAATAACAATTTTGTAATATTTATGAATTTCTTTTTTTATCGCCTTACATAGAATTGCTGCGGCATCACGTATCACATTTAATATATCCGTAGAGTGAAATAGTAACAGTCTGATGAGTTCATGTAATACGAATGTGCGTCATTCGCTCCAATTAATGTGCAGGTTATGCGACCTTCATTGAATTTTTTTTCAAAAGGCAGAGATTTCGCTGTGCGGTTTTTTCTGAGCTAAAAACCACATCAAAATCGGTCTATTTGTTACGAAGCTTGGCTGCAGACATGCAGACAGATACCCCTTAAACTTAATACACCCATCTTATTCCTTCAGGGGTATTATACAAATGGTATGGCTTTCGATCGGTTTGCTGAAGTAGAAATTTTGATAATGCCGATGAGTTATTGCTTTAAAATAATACCACAATAAAATCTAGAATCCTATGGTAAATAATGAGATAAAATAAGTAAAGGACCAAAAGAAGTTCAGGAATGTCTTCTGGCATTTACGATGATTATGTCATGGCGATCAATCTCAAGTAATTGTCTATTCAATTTAATGAGGTACTTTTTTTCTAGCTGACAATGGACCTCTTCTTTATATGGTTGGTAACATTCGTGGCAGGATTTTGGATTTGCAAAAAAATAAAAGAATGGCAAAATTTACCTCCTGGACCTTGGGGCTTACCTATATTGGGCTACCTGCCCTTCATCGACCCTCGTCAGCCCCACATTACATTAACAAAATTATCCAAACTATATGGCCCCATCTATGGATTGAAAATGGGAAATATTTATGCCGTTGTTTTATCTGATCACAAACTCATAAGAGATGCCTTTGCCAAAGAAAACTTCTCAGGACGAGCACCCTTGTATCTGACTCATGGAATTATGCATGGGAATGGTAAGTGCCTTTTTTATATGCATGCAAGATTGAATCTCCTCGAAATCGTTCTCAAACAAATATGATAATGTAATCTCCGTAGCGCTTGCAACATCTTTCTAGACGCTTTTGTAGATATTAAAATAAAATGGACAACAGAGCAGGATAGTTTCTCTTGTGTATTTCTTGTGTAGAGCATTATGGATAGAGAGGGATGTCATCTTAGGATAGCGCTGGAAAAAATATATTCTGGGGTGATGTTTAAACTTATACTAAAATATATTTTTTACATACCTATTTTCCCGTTTATGCAGTCTAATGAAATTGATTATTAATAGGGACGAAGAGATTTATATTTAAAACTTGTCATTTTGAATATAAATTTCTGCATAATGGTTAATAACTAGTATCAACAACAAATACTTTGAAAAGTTTTAAATTTTCACAAACTATAGACTTCCTATCTGATATTATTTTATTAGTTAAACATGATAATTACTTAACAACGCGTCGAAATATTTGTACAGATTTACATTTTGGTAAAATCTAAATTGCGCTTTATACAAAAACACCTGACCCTTACTTTACTACTCTACGTACCAATGATTACAACATTTATAAAGGGGGATTTTTTGTTTAGGTGTCTCACTACCCACGTACAGGGCGACCTTCTCACGCCACGCGGATGTGTCAACACATAAAGACATTGAAGTAGTTAAGAAACTTGTTAAAGAGAACAGATGTATCGTTTACAAAGACTTTTTTTATTTGAATGACGAGACTAGCTTGCCGCCTGATGGTAAGCAATACGACGGCCCATGAACAATTTAAACACCATCCAACACCTTGAATTACAAAATATTGTTTGGTATTTCATTGGGCTCGACATCCTGAGACGTTAAATATTTAGTCTTATTATGTCTAGTAGTTATATTGGCTACAGTGTCCTTCAAACCGGAACAGTTACTACATGCTGCTGCTTAGCGGCAGAAATAGACATTGCGGTGGTTACCTAGGCGGACTCACATATAAGAGACCTACCACTAGTACCAATGTTTAAAAATTTGACGCATCAGCGGTTCTGTTTGAGTAGAAATATCCGTTTGGATATCGCATAGTTACAAGTCTAACTAAGTCTCAAAAGGGCTTTGTAATATGGCAGTGAAAAGAATTATTAACTGAGGAAAGTGTGGATAAATTGAAAGAATTACGAAAATAAAACTTCTTTAGTGATTTACATATTAACAATTGATCGTGAATTTTGAAAAAAGAAAGTATAACTATATTGTTATTTTGGTGTTCGGTTCTTGAAAATAAATCGAAATTGTATACTTTTAATGTTGCTATTGCAACCCTTAACCCACTATTAATTATAATTATATAGTCCCATTTACATATAACTATGTTGGTTGCATGCTCTATTTATTCAGTTCATATCGTATGGAAAATCTAAGTCTCTATAATTATAATTGTAATCGATCACAACAGTAATAATGCAAGCCGTCAGTACTAGTATCTATAAATATTTATTTTGTATTGAGGTATAAATATATTTATTGTGTAATAAGGTTGATAATAGGTTACATTAATCCTATTTGTATTCAGGTATCATCTGCGCTGAGGGAGGGCTTTGGAAAGACCAGAGGAAATTGATCACGACTTGGCTGAAAAGTTTTGGAATGAGCAAACATAGTGCATTACGAGATAAGTTGGAAAAACGAATAGCGTCTGGTGTTTACGAATTGCTTGATGTAAGTTCTTTAACTTTATGTGTGGTTGAATTATTGGATTATTTTTCTAGATATAACTTCCTCGCTATTCTAATATTATAATATGATGCTATCATTTTATAAAACTATGTTATCTTTTAAATACGTCTATATTGTGTCCTATGTTCTAAATTAAATGTTTATTGTTGTGTTTAATATTACCTATTGGTGTTGCAGAGTATAGAAAAATCACCAAAAGAACCAATAGATCTACCTCACATGGTATCTAATTCGCTTGGAAATGTAGTCAATGAAATTATTTTCGGCTTTAAATTTCCCTCCGACGACAAGACTTGGCAATGGTTACGACAAATACAAGAAGAGGGGTGTCATGAGATGGGTGTCGCTGGCGTTGTGAATTTCTTGCCGTTTGTAAGGTAATAAAACAAAACAAACATATAAATACTTAAATAACTTCGGTTTAATTTATTCAGTCATCAATATTTTCCAGATTTTTCTCGCCAACTATTAGAAAAACGATTCAAATGTTAATTCGCGGTCAAGCGCAAACTCATACTCTATATGCAAGCGTTATAGCGAGGCGTCGTAATATGTTGGGGTTGGAGAAACCCAAGGGAGCCGAGCACCTGCCACACAGCAATCTGTTCAACGAATACCCAGACGGCAAACTTAAATGTATAAAATATAGCAAGCATGCGCCGAACACAGAGCACATCTTCGATCCAAAAACTCTCATTCCCACTGAAGGCGAATGCATATTGGACAGTTTTTTGTTGGAACAAAAGAAAAGGTTCGAGAATGGCGATGAGACTGCGCGGTATATGACAGACGAACAACTTCATTTTCTGTTGGCCGATATGTTTGGCGCCGGCTTGGACACCACGTCAGTCACACTTGCCTGGTTCTTGTTATATATGGCCTTATACCCTGATGAACAGGTGCAGATAATTTACGTTATGTCATTGTGTGATACATTTGATTGCACATTCAGCCGATATGTATTAACTAGTATTGTATATTTGTTGTAGGAAATCGTTCGCAAAGAAATTCTATCGGAATACCCAGAAGAATGTGAAGTGGAGAGCTCACGACTACCGCGTCTCATGGCAGCTATTTATGAGACTCAGCGAATACGATCCATTGTACCCGTCGGCATACCTCATGGATGTTTGGAGGTTTCATTTTTATATTGCTTCTGTTTACTGATTTGATTTATAAGGGCTATAGTACAATTGTTTAAACAGAATGATACCTGAAACCTATGTTCATTATTTAGTATAATGAAAAGTCAATAGTAGAAAATCGACGCAGAACAATAATTGTAAGAAATCTTGTATTCTCCGAAAGAATTAAAAAATAGGACTATTTTTAATGGAATACATTTGTTTATGAATTGCCAAATAAATAAATAAAAATAAATTAATATTTTCCAAACCGAATTAAGTTCACTCTGTCAGTGCAATACGTAAATTTAAATTAAATAGTCATCATACATATTTTATTTATTTTTATTTATTGATTTAATAGCTTTATTGTACACCATATACAAAACACTGTGCTTAATATTAAAGCAATGAAGGCTGAAAGGAGGTACAATTGGCGGTAATTAATATATTAATACAATTACATTTTTGTAGACATTTGTGATAAATATTCTCAAAAGGATAAGTAGAAGGATTTTTCCAAGAAATCCTCATAAGTAATAACTTACGATTAAGGGCATTCCCTTATGATAACACATCCCATTCCGTAGAAATTACAAAATGTATAATGTCCGACTAACGACTTCTCGACCTGGTTATCAAACTTTTGACCTCTGTGTTATACTCGAGTCCGAGTCCGCTAAGTCGAAAGAGAGATTTGGTGTCATATTTTTTGATTATTTTGCAAGAATCCTGTTGTAGTTCAAGCGAATGAGGTTGCGGACAACTGCTAGTTTTCTTATAAGGAATACAGAACGAACTGAACCTTATAATTTCGGTGATACAATTCGATTTACTACTGACATTTATTGAAGCATAAAATTATGTATACCTATAACAAGATACGTGTGCAAGCTGTCAGGAGTGCGTGAATCATTCTTGTTAATCGTTAACAACAGGAATGGGCAAATTAAATGCGCGAGTTATATGCTCTTATTTTCTGCAATAAATAGATGGTTTACTGCTTTTTATTGACTCAATATAAGATCTTAATAAAAAAATCGAGAATATTAAAGAGTAAAAAATGAACAAGCGTATACGTATGATATGACAGGTTTTCATACTTCATTTATAAGGAATTTAATTGAATTTGGCGTTTATACAGCAAATAAGGAATGCAGGCAAAATCCTCAATCCTCAAGATTGACAAATAAAAAAATTCGATATAATTTCATATACAAACGCTTGGTTCCTAAGCATTATAATTATAATCAGGGCGTCTTATTCCGTCTACGGAGACTTATCTGTCTTTTTACCATTACCGTTCCAATTCAAGGGCAGCTTTGATAGCCGTATAGGCAAATAGAGGATTTGTTGATCCTTTAACTTCTTTTAGTATAATAGTCTTCCTTCGATTAAAACACCCGTAATTGCAAAAATACGGATATGCCCCCATAGACGGAATAGGGCCCATATTAGTTCATAAATAATCGAAACAAGAATGTGAAGCCGGCGCGGTAGCGAACATAAACTTTTATTAGTCGTATTTATTATACATCCCAACAAGCAATAGTTATATTATGTACATAGGTATAACCCTTGCCATTCACACGAGTAACAATGACTCAAACGATTGAGCTTCGATTACACTTATTTCGCGGAGCGTGTGATGATTCAGAGTTTTCTTGCAGGATACATATCTCGGCAATTACAAAATTCCGAAAGGTGCTATGGTAATACCTCTGCAGTGGGCCTTACACATGGATCCGGATGTGTGGGAAGACTCGGAGGAATTCAAACCGAGTAGGTTCCTAGCGCCGGACGGTAGCTTGCTAAAACCGCAAGAGTTCATACCTTTTCAAACAGGTATTGTTACACTTTTTCTCGTATATATTTTGCGCTCCGACTTTAATGGCCTTATCATTAAATATGAGTTTTAAATTTATCATTATGGATAATAATAATCTTGATTCTGGGGGCTTGGCTAGCGATAACTGATGTAGATTATTTTACACGAATAAAATTTATTATAATTATTATTAATTAAGAAGTTAAGAGTTTTATATATTTACTTTCTACTATAAATTAAATCCTTGTACAGTTTATTATTGTACTATTGATAAAGATAAAAATCCGATTCAATGGTGTTAGTGATATCAACAATATTATATTACTTTTTTTATATATTTTATAAGCAAGAGATATTTATTACGGAAATAAATTTTGATTTTTGCGTAAAATCTTTAATAGAATTTGTCTTGATTGATTCATTTTACTCTGAATAGAATTCTATAATATGTTTAATTAACGCTCAATGTAGTTTTGTAAAATCTTATAATATTTTTGTTGTTATTTTTATTGGTATATTTTTTCAGGTAAACGTATGTGCCCCGGCGATGAGCTCTCTCGGATGCTGGCGAGCGGCTTTATTGCTCGTTTGTTCCGCCGTAAACGTGTCCGTCTGGCTTCTATACCATCTCAGGAAGATATGCAAGGGACCGTCGGAGTCACGCTGGCGCCCCCGCGTGTTCAATATTTCTGCGACCCAATATGAGGGGTAATTTAATACAATTAAGGCTGATTTTCCCTGGATCAGATAAAAGTTGAAAGTACCGCTAAAAAAATTGCAGTGGTTTTGGATAGAACAGTTTATTTGAACTCTCTGTATAGTGAGGTTATAATGTTTTTTAGGCATAACTTTTAACTGACTATTATAAATCAGCCCTGTTTGTTTTACCATTGTAGTGATTTTATTTTGTTTGTTTAGTGTAGTGGTGATTAGCAAATTGAAAATAAATTATTTTCAGAAAATTTTGTAGTGTTTTTAGTTTTTCAAATGTTATTTAGTGATGTGAGGATAATATTTAAACAAAATATATAATTTCATACAGTATATTTTCGTAAATTTCTTCTTTTAATATTTTTTAACTAATTTACAATTTAGATTAAAAAATAAAGCATTACGTACAAAGCTTAGGTAAAACATAATAATATGAACTAATGGTCTTTCTAACAGAATGTAATCTGATAAGCTGCCAACTAAACAGACTTACTATATTAAAGTTCAGTACAAAGCAACTTGGTTGCGACAAGATGAAGTTTTAGCAGACTAACAGTAAACTTAGATTTGTTAACTATTTCCTACTAGCGACAACATGCTCTAGACTAGTAGCTGATCCCTACTCTACCTGGAATGTTATTTATACTCCCGATAGGTACAATATCTTAAATTATACTTGTTTAGATGAACACTTTTATTTCTTAAAATTAAACCTTAATTGTAACGCAACAAACATGAGATCACACACAACAGACAGCACTCTCGCAAGTGATAGCTACTAATAAATAATGACATACATTTTATTTTGGTATAGGCACTAGATCTTACACGATAAATCTTAAATTACATGCATCCTTCATGGTATAGTATTTAGATCCTATTTTTCTACAATCTATCATTCATTCTAATACTGCAAACACACATCATTTTCATAATCTCAACGATGGGAATATTGGATAAATCTAAACATTCGGTTTACTATTAAATTGAACACTTTATGCACAGCCTCGACGATCGGTGGCGCGATGTCGTCACTTATA
This sequence comes from Manduca sexta, assembly GCF_014839805.1. NCBI lineage: Eukaryota > Metazoa > Arthropoda > Insecta > Lepidoptera > Sphingidae > Manduca > Manduca sexta. The sequence goes on from NC_051131.1 coordinate 8,901,860, forward strand.
AACACTTAAATATTATATGGTTGTCGATGCGCTCTAAAACGAGTGATCTCTTGATACTGGTGGGTGTTTGGCGTGGTAGGGCGCGGCTCGGGGTTCAGTGCGAGCCGACGTGGCGCAGGTGCGCGTGGTCGACGGGCAGCGCCGCCCCGACCAGCGGCGCGCCGGCTCGCGACAGGAACTGCACTCGAAACGCTTGAGGTGAGATGGTCGCGCCCACCGTGCCCTCCAGCGATGGGGGCGCGTCGCCTTCCACCATTTGGATGTCGAACTGATGCATCATGCATGAGAAGAACATGAACATTTCCTTACGCGCCAGCACGTCGCCCAAACACATCCGCCGACCGACACCGAACGGCATAAAATACTCTGGACGCCTGATTTTACCGGTGTCATCGAAGAATCTGCTTGGGTTGAATTTGTTAGGTTCGTCCCACAGGTTAGGGTCCATGTGCACGCAGTTGATGAGAGGAACGACTTGAGAGCCAGCTGGAATCCTGTAGCCGTTTAAGTGAACGTCCCTGATGACAAAGATAAATTATTGTTTAGCCATTTAAAATATTTTTTAATTGTTGATATTTTATTATTGATTTGGTGTCAATATTTTTTGATAATAATACGTACCTCGTAGGAGAGTGAGTTGTTGCCAGAGGAACGATGCTGGACATGCGTAGAGTTTCCAAGATTGTTGTTTCAGTGAACGGGAGGTTTGGCATATCTTCAATAGAGGGCAGACGGTCGCGGCCAACCACAGCATCGAGCTCTTCTTGCACTCGCTTTTTCACATCGGGGTTACGCAACATGAAAACTATCATCCACAAAAGGGAAGACTTGATGGTCTCCATGCCGGCGGAGAAGAGGTCGCCCAGGATTTGTTTTAATTGTAATTCTAAAACAGATATGGAATATTTAATATCGGATTCAAACATGTAATAAAATGTTATAAGGTATTTGTCTGTTTAAAAACTTACCATGATCGCGGCCCTCAAACAATTCTCCTCCTCTTCCTTCACGCTTGGCTTTTTCAATCTCGATCAAATAAACATCGATTAGATCTCTCACATTGTTGACATTAAGAGTTTCGCGATGTTCGTCGATCAAAGTTTGGTAAAAGGCGAACATTTCTTCACGATTTTTTGCGACTTTTTCTTGAGCTTGGGCTTTGCCGGGAAGGTACTGTAAACAAATAAACAAAAATTTAATATCATTCAAACAAAATATAAATTTGATTGAGATATATTTGGCATAATTTCGAGTAGCATGAAAAAAAATATGACAATGCAAATATACTCACGTTGTAAAGAGGGATGTATTCGCCGTAGTGGACTTCGCCGAAAAGTCTCATCCCTTCTTCAATTAAATGATTCATTCGTTCAAACCGCACGTCCCCTTGACTAAACCGCACCGACATGGTAATGCCGCAGATAACGTTGGACACGCCCAACGCAAGAAGAGGGTTTATGTCTATGGGAGTGCCTTCTGACCGGTGCAAGTTCGATATTAATTCGTACACTTCATTCTGTTGAATAAAACGATTTATTAGTAATTTATTACATATTGTTTATACCAATATCATTTGAATGCTGTATTTATTAAGCAAAAACATTAAAATTGATAAGCAAAAAGTAATGCACGAACCTTAATTCTTCCCTCCATGATTTTTTTGCCATTGCCCATGTAAGTGACTCCGAATTCACGCAGTTTGTCGTGAAGGAATCGGCGCTGGCTCTTCCAAAGACGGCCTTCGCTGTTGATGATGCCTGAAACGAAGGAGGCGTTAACAACGGCTTCGACGCATGAAGGCGGCGCGTGCTATGGCGGGAGGGCCGCCAGAGTACGCGACGCCCACATGCACATGTGCACGGGCCTCTGTATGCACTCTCACTTTATTATTTTATTGACCGTGGTGAAAATCGATTAATCTAACAACTAAAATGTGAATACTAAGTTAATGACTGTGCAGCTGAGATAAATTCGTTTAGATATATAATATAGAACAATAAATGCTGTTAGAGAAAACGCTACTTTGCTATAAAAAATGGTAATATTCACCTAAGCCGTCCAAAGTATGCATCAGCGGAGTGTTAGGCCTCCCAGTGAATTCTTCACGTCGGAAAGCTTCCCTGATGAGTTTGTAGTCACTGAGTACGATGGTCAACTGATTTCCGAGTCGTGCAGAAAAGAGTGCTCCGTAGTTTCTCGCCAACTCCAGGAAGGTCTTGTGGCGAACTCCGAGGAACGGCAGGTAGCCGACGACAGGTGGAGACCACGGGCCAGGGGGCAGCTTGCGCATCTCTCGCACCAGCGCCATCAACCGCGCTGCCAGCAGCGCCGTGCCGACTGCCACCAGCAACGGCACCGACGTACGCGTCACACAGTAGTTCAACACTTGCCATAGGCCCCACAATATTTTAGAATTTGTAAGCATCGTAATCATATTTAATCTTAGTGTTTATTGGAATCGAAGTGAAAACTTAGTTGTGTTTAGTTGTAAACGAAACGTTACATTCGTGCGCGGAACGTAAATCGCGACAGTGCGATGTCAAGAACACTGTGATTGTATATCGCGTGCGACTGACGTCTGCGCACTGGCGCGCCGCTGGCGTGGCCTTGCGAATAAATAGTACGCGCGGGGTGGCGCACGCGCAGGCTCGTCCCAGCGGCCGCTCCTCTCTCCGCCGCTTTTCGGCCAGCTTCGTGCGCTACGAAACCCGTAGCAAACTCTCGTAGAACATGTAGACTTCATTTTTTTGTGCTAAGGGCCTATAGCTTAAATATGAATGAATAGGCGCTCACAATAATATTACATAATGCGTAATTGAGTTTATAATACATTATAATTATGTGCGCTGCTGTGAAAAATACAGGACAGGACATTAAATACATGAGTTACGTAGAGGTGGTAAGAAGTATAGGAACTGCGTTGGGTAGTATTATTTATATACGAATTTATGAATTTAAATTATTCCAAAAATTTAAACTCTTTAAAAGAAAAGAAACCTTCTGAATTGATGTCATGGACCCAGCACGGAAAATAAAGGACAATATTTACTTATTACAGCTTATAAAACCAAAAGTTATACCTATTTTCAGAATTGAAAAAAAAATAAAATCGTTCATATTATTAAAATCTGTCTTTCTTTTATGATCATCTTAGTAATGTATATCTTAACATTTTTTTTATTTCACTAGGACTTGCTCGCGGCTTCACCCACATGAAAAGACTTTCCCGCTAGAAAAGTCCCTAAATCACTATACCGATTCACAATGCTATCTGAGGGACGCCAGGGCCATCTATTTAAAAAATTACTGGGATAAAAAGAGGTTTATGTATGAACCCAGGACATGGTCTATTTGTGTGCCAAATTCCATCCTAATCCATTCAGTTGTTTCTGCGTTTATTTTTAACACACATCTAACCATTTTCATAATTTTTCGCATTTATAGCATTAGTAGGATAAGTAAGATAAATTTAATAAGAAAAATTCATCACAGTTTTACTTTATCTAAAAATACTGGAAACCCTGGAACTATTTGTAATGCAATTTTCAAGTATAAACAGTGCAATATTTGGCAGATAACTCAAATATTTTTCTAAATTATTTACATGTTCTCGCTAAGGCCGAATGGTTTTAGTTTAAGTTTGACTGGTTTAATAAATTTTAAAAGTAGGAAATAATGTTATCCAAACATTGGTGTCCAAGCAATACTGTGTAAAATTGTTTTCGGTTGGATAATTTTGGCCATTTTCTGTAGAGCATGGTAATGTATTCTTGAATGAATTATGTCATATGCGTACGTTACGGACCCTGGCAACAAACGAACACTTAATCGATGAATTATTATCCTCGTCACATATCTTGAGAAAATCCCTGACCAATATACAATCTGACTTTATATAAGGCATTTCATTTTTATAGCTTTTTGTATTATCTATTAAGTATACTTAGTAAATTATTACTTTTACTTTATATAATTAATGTAATCAACATTTCTTGTTTTTCAATTTCAATAATTATAAAACAAGGCGTGTGGAAAATTCCGGTGCGTTCCGGAACGTCGAACCCTACAAAAATATGATAGAACTACTAGCTCTACTAAAGCACGAATTTTTTGTTGTACACAATACTAACAACATAGATTTTCTCATACCTAATTTTATAAATTCACGAGAAAGTACATAGGCGACTTTCGTAGATTAATAATATAATTTTAAAGAATGCTATTTTTATTATTTTACCAATTAAATTAAATAAGAATCGTCAATAGTAATACGTTCGGAGTAGCAAAAAATTCTTTAACCACCGAAGACGAAAACCAAGAAATGTGATTATCACGTTCACGTACATACAAAAGCGCAAATCTATTGTGTAATGTAGATTTACTCCTTCCGAATTTTAAACGTTGACTTTGGGGATGACCTTATAATTGTGTGGATTGATGTTAATGTAGGCATCGAAATTCGGCGAGGGGTGAGAGGGGCCGGCGAGGTCGCGCACCCGCGCATGCAGATGATAAGATTAATGAATTGCGTAAGTTGGTGTGGTGCAAGGTGACGGCGGGTCAACGACTCGCGATCGTGAGCCTTGGGCGAACTTCTACGCGGCTCGACCTCTATCCGACACTAAAATATCAATATTAAAATTATGCAACCAAACAAAATACCTTCAGCATTGCCTTCTACACGGCTTTTCAATTGTAAAGTCAAAATTTAGTTTAAAAAATTTACTCTGCTTTCACTAAACATAAGGTCTTATTCTTTCTAATGGAATTGTATATTATAAATAAATCAAAATACACTTTATAGTTTTCGCGCCACTAGCGAAGCGATGTTGATGCGTGTTCTGTCGGAATTTACATACGCACTATGTTCTAGCTCATGATTTATTGTCTAGGAATATTACAATTTTCGGTTACATAAACATGAGATTCTATGAGGAAAATGGAATGGAAACGGATGGCTTGTAAGTTCAAATAATATCTAATAATATTGCAAATATTCCGTAGCCATTTTCGCTAATCGGAACACCTAAAATGAATTTTAGTAAAATATTAGAATCAAAGGAAGTTTAATGTTTAATAAAGAATATTAATGATATAATACCCTCGCCTCACTCTTAGGTTAATTACAATTACTGAGACGCTAATAACCAAAAGGATAAATGAGAAGAAAAAACATAACTAAAACTAATTTTATTAATCATTGATTGATAGGTACCCAATTTTGTACCTTGTTGATTTATTATTCTTTAACTAGATTTTATCGGGTTACTTAGGAATTGGAACTATAAGATCTTACATTTATAAAAAGTAGCGGCTAAACGCGCAACCAAAATTTATTAATCGAATCGGCGTCTATTATTTTGAGCAGTTATTACATTTTTTAATAATATAGATATTATTTATTATAATTTTAATAAATGTAATCAAATCTTATAACCAATTTAACAAATATGCTGGCATGAAGTGACTCCCGTAACAGCACCTGAATACTTTTAGAGGAAATATTATGTTGTGTTTTGTACATAAATCTTATCCACTATCGTATGTAAATACATACCATCGAATTCATACGTAAACCAAGAAAAAAATAACGATTACGTACGGATGGTGGACTTAATTATCATAGAAATATGCATAATAAAATTAATTTGTACGACCGGAAAGTTTAAATCACTTCCAATTTACAAACTACCCAAAAAATTATTATAATGTTAGTTTTAACCGTGCGAGTTGTGTTATAGTGTGATTTAAAACAAATGCATTATTCCCATTACCTTGCTTTGTTTTAAAAAACATTTGATAACAAACCCAGTGAGTATAATCATAATTTGAGCATTAAATATTGATTGCAACGAACACAATCAAAATACAGTACCTATAACAATTCATAAACTTGTTTTGCATAATTAAAATTATGATTGTATGTTTCAAGGTGGGTTACCATTCGTTTAACACGTGAGATAAAATTTTGGTTAATTTATTAATAGCTTCGATATCGCGACTAGTTTCGTTACAGGTCAAATCGATTTTTAGTAATAACAAATACACTTTCAAACATGAGTAAGGTAGCGTGACTAGAGAAAGCATCGTTCCTAGGGTAGCCATCTGAAAACCAGCGCTGCAACGTTTGCCATGTTCCAGCATTTTAAGCTGAGATGGGACGCCTTGCGGACTCACACAACTGTTCAATAGGTATGGTACACATTGCATGTTATACCTGTTAGGCTTTATTAATAAATTTTATAATTTGTAATGATATGTTGCAAATTAACCGTAGGTTTTTCTTAAAAAAAATCATGAATCGATTTTATGATTTTAAAATTAGGTGGGCCTTCAACAGTTCCATTAAATAAGCAAAAAATATTAAGATCATATATTTTCTTACTTTTTCAATTATAAAAGCAATGGGCATAGCCACTACATTACATGAGCGGCTATTTCATAAAGTAGGTGATACAATTTTGATGGCTCGTAATAATTGTGAATCGTCTAATTGTAATAGTATCAGTTTTATAAAGTATAAAGGAAATCTATACTATTATATAAAGCTGAAGAGTTTGTTTGTTTGTTTGTTTGAACGCGCTAATCTCAGGAACTACCGGTCCAAACCGAAAAAATATTTTTGTGTTGGATAGCCCTTTGTTTATGGAGTGCTATAGGCTATATATCATCACGCTATGCCCAATAGGAGCGGAGCAGTAATGGCTAATCTCAGGAACTACCTGTTCAAACTGTTTTTTTTTCATGTTGGATAGCCCTTTGTTCGTGGAGTGATATAGGCTATATATCATCACGCTATACCCAATAGGAGCGGAGCAGTAATGGCTAATCTCAGGAACTATCAGTTCTAACTGAAAAAATATTTTTGTGTTGAATAGCCCTTTGTTCCTGGAGTGCTATTGGCTATATATCATCACGCTATAACCAATAGGAGCGGAGCAGTAATGAAACATGTTGCAAAAACGGGGAAAATTTATTAGTTCTGATAAACAGTTAAAGTTATGCAACAACAATGTATGACGGGATTGTTCCTCTTAAAAAGTTCTACAAAAATATATTATAAACAAAGTCCCCCGCTGCATCTGTTTGCCTGAACGTGTTAAACTCAAAAACTACCCAACGTATTAGGATAAAATTTGGTATGGAGACAGTATGAGACCCTGGGAAGAACATAGGCTCCCGGGAAAATATATAGCGTGACTTTTATAACGGAAAACTTTAGCTCGAAAAACTTTATAATGTGGGCGGAGCCGCGGGCAAAAGCTAGTATAATATAAGAATATTTGGCAGAAAAACTTCCACTCGAAGGACATTTTTTTTTTTTTTTTTTTTATTTATTCAATAGTTACATATTACTATGCGCATTGCACTTTCATTCATATGACACTAAAATTGTCAATTTTTTTTTGTGACGTTAGTAGCCACACAGCGCGTCCTTTCTAGTTTGTCAAAGGTTACATTTAAAATAACAACGTGTTGAGAACAATTTGAGAAACAGTGTTATTCTTAAAGTGCAATATAGACTTTACTATTGAATAGTATCAATATAAACACCATATTTAACATAATTGAATAATATCCGGGGAATGTATGATTTACGTAGTCTTTAGTCGGATGAAGCAAATCTAAATCGGTGCACGTATAAATAGAATACTAACAGTTTCAATTTTAAAAATGTTTGTAGCCAGCATTAGGCTGAATAATTATAGTGTTCAGCTGACGCGAAAGTGAGATACTCGTCGAGTATAGTAATTAAAAGTTTACAAAATCGAAACTGTAAAACTACATTATGGTGCCTATGAATTTCTACGCATCCATAACTGCTCAATACATGACAAAAATCAACGTTCGCTATTTAGATGCCTCCTAAGACTTACATATTATCTTATTTATAATATTAATGCAAAAGTTTGTAAAGATTTTTGGAGGATTGGCTGAAGTTTTTAGAACTAAACGCCATATTCATTGAACGGATGTAAGTCAAATTTGGCACTCAGGTAGGCTATATTAATTTAAACATTTGAGCATAGGATTTTAATCCCGAAAATGTACACAATTGAACTAAAATATCGGCAAACGTTTTCCACACGGGCGGATTTGAATAACTCTTATCTATTATAAGCTTTTTACGTTCTCTATTCTAACTTATTATTGACATGGGTTGTCATTGATCTGTAAACATTTCTCCGAACACTTCTATATTATATAAATACGTGAACTGCGGCTGCTTATGCCTTGGGAATTTATCGTGCAATTACTAGATGATACTTTTTATGTTTCCTCGCAGGTAAATGGACTTTTAATTGACGTTGATGTCATAAGAAAGCGCTTTTGCGAATGCATTTTAAAATATTATATGGAGAAGTGAATTACTTAAATTTATTAAGTGGGTAATGTTATAATTTTTAGGCCATTTTATCTCCCACAGTCCAACCTTACAGTGTCATTAAATTTACTTACGAGAATGAAAGTCACTCTTATTATAACGATGTGAGTAAAAATAACGCAATATTAAAATTTAAAGAAAAAATACTTTTCAGCGAAAAATTGTTTTTTAATACCCGATAATATTCATAGTTGATAATATTTGACCTGATCGAACCGAGTAATCTGATAGAGAATGGCGCCTACTCACAAACAAGATGAGGTCATGATATGATTCTTCGAGTACGGGTAAATGTGTAAAAATCACCAAACAAAATAAAAACATAACTAAGATAATAGCAATTCGCGTAAATTTTAATGATTGTTACTTACGTAATAAATACTACATCATTCATGCGTATGTAATATGTAGAGAGAGCCACGAGGAAAAAAGTTTACATAGCAGCCACGACTATCGATAAAAATAACCAGTATATCTTGAGCTCTTGTTTAGGATTACAAATATCGTAACGATAGTATTACTAGGATATATTCGAAGGCCTTTTTTATCGCTTTGAATGACGCGACGATCTTGCCGTTTGCCTGATGGCAAGCTATACGACCGCTCATAAGCAGCAGAAACACCATCTAACACCTTGAATTACAAACTATTGTTTGGTATTCCACTGCGCTTGCCATCCTGAGACATGACATGTAAAGTCTTATGTCCAGTAGTTACACTGGCTGCAATGCCCTTTAATCCGGAACACAACAGTGACTTAACACTGCTGCTTGGCGGACTACCAGTAGACTACGGACCACTAGTAAAGGCATATAAGTGTACATAACAGCCGCGACTATCGATAAAATAACCAGTATATCTTGAGCTCTCATTTAGGATTACAGATATCGTAAAGTTGGTATCACTAGAATATATCAGAAGGCCTATAAGTAGAAATAAATTCACTGATCACGTTTTATGCACCGGCCAAAAGATCAATGACCGTCCCTTTTATCGTTACAGCACCGATTTATTGCGATACCATAGTTATCGTATTTCGTTATTTCCTATCAACAACATTAGATTATTGCGTTTTACGACAACGCCGACACTTATGTAACTCTGTTATCGTGGTATTTCTACTATTGTGAGCTCTATGCCGTACCTTATTCTGTTCGGTTTAATTAAACGAAGAAAATTGGTTTCCTTGTTTGCTTTTTCGTTGTTTATGGTTGATTTATTAATTAAAGTTTTCATTACATTAATGGAAATTCAAAACATATTAAATAAATTGTAGAAAACCTTCAAAAAGATGTCATTGTACCTCAATAATTTAATTTAAGTGATTACTAAAATTAAATAACTAATTATGTCATTATAATTAAAATTAATGAGCTGTTTAAATATCCGCATGTTTGGAAAAATCGTGTTATAATTAATTGATTATGAATTAGATGATAAATTCAATCTTTTTCATTGACCCCAATACTGTAATCATATAATATTATCTCATTTCCTTACTGATATTTATAACATTGAAGGTTCACAAGACGTGGTTATCTTTATATTTATGAGTACAAATCTAAATACGTATATGAACCCAAAGTTGTTATGTCGTCCTCATTAACAGACATAATTATCAATTTTTATTAGATTATAACGATAAATATAAATATTTATATATTTAAGTTTTTTCGTCGATTCATTTTTAATACATTTTATATATTATATTTTTTGTTAGTCATTTGGTCTATGGAAATATAAAATTATTCCATAAATTGGGATAGGTGATTATGAGTTTTATATATAATAATATCAGCCCTGTATTATACTGTCCCACTGCTGGGCACGGGCCTCTTCTACTGATGAGGATTAGGCCTTAGTCCACCACGCTGGCCTATTGCAGACCGATAGACTTTACACACGTTCAAAATTTCTAAAGAGAACTTCTCAGGTACGCTAGTTTCCTCACGATGTTTTCACCGTTAAAGCGACCGATAATTCATAAAGAATGCACATAATTTTCAAAAAAGTGAGAGGCCTGTGCCCTTGTGATTTGAACCTGCGGACATGCATCTCGGCAGTCCGTTCCATACCCAACTGGGCTATAGCCGCTTTAATGATTTTTAATATTATTGTTTTAATATATGCTACAAAGACTACGTGTACCATTATTAGGTCAATAATGCAAAATATAATATATGAGTAACAGATTTTCATTGTCTTTTTTGTACGTGCTTTTTCTTCTACGCTAATGGAGTCTCAAGTGCATATTGTATCCATCTTTAGTTATTATGAATCATAGCTCGCTTTCTTTATTTAGCCGCGTTCATCATTTACGTATGAGTCACTTAATTGCTTATCAAAGTAATCAATTTTTATGTGTAATAAATTCACTCATCATAATGGCTTATTTGTTTCCGCGAATTTGTTAGAGCGCTAACCTATAAATCGATAATGCTATGACTGCTCTCCGTCTAACTCTTTTCAATTAGTGATAAACTTTATTCTTTTTTTAAAAATATCTTTAGAATGATCATCGATATATATGTACTACGTTCTAAGCTTGGCGTTTCGAACATTTACTATGTTCAACTGAATTGAACTGTTATCCATTCAAACTGATTTTAGTATGGTGTCAATATTGATGCCTGTGGTTGTTTGACATTTTGGTTGCCATTTTAGTTCAGATTTTGAACAAATAGTTTAATATGGACGTTCATGTTACGTGAACATGTTAAAATGTAAGTAAAAAAATATTTAAGATTTTTTTGTCGTTGACAGATTTCAAGAAGATGTTTTTTCCTTACCAGGGTTATACAAAAAACATTAGGAAATGGCATTCACAAACGGTATTACTATTGTGTATAGCACGAGTGATTCGTTTACAGCGTGCCCAATGTCCAAGGTTTCATCGTCGAATTGTTCGTATACACAAAGGCGTAAAAAATCACACGTAGTGTTATTGTGACGTCTTGAAACACAACTCTATAAATTGTCTTTAAAAAAATAAATATGGCTTAAACCTTAATAGCTTAAAAATATTAATAAATATGCTGCTTATTAATACTCCTGTAATAGTAACTGTAACTCTTTTAAACTAAAATCACCGATAACACCCATTTTAATAACAACGAGCACCAGTAAGCGTACGGGAATGTCAATTATTCCCTATAGCCACTAAAAATTATGCACTAGTGTTATTATTGTAGAACAAAACTTGTTAACACAAACAACAATAATTTATTTCCTACCCTTACTAGATGTTTCTCTCCATAACAAGCTGGAGACATAATTAATTAATAAATTATTCGCGGACCTGTTATGATTATCATTAATACCCTTACATATCATAAAACAAAGATCCTCGCTGCGTCTGTTTGTCTAAACTGAATAAACTCGAAAACTACCGAACAGATAACGATTAAATTTGATATGGACATAGGATAAAGTCCTTGGAAGGACATAGGCTTCTTTTTATATCAGTAAAATATATAGCGGGACTTTTATCGCGGAGAAACTCTGTAACGCGAATGAAGCCGCGAACAAAAGCTATTAGTACAATCAATAAAATTGTTCGAGAACTCAAACGGCGAACACCCAAATAAACAAATAAATCAACGATTATGTGCGGCAAATAAATCTTTACATATTATTAAACAAAGACTTTACCACGTCTGTCTCTGAACGCGATAAACTCAAAAACTATTAAACGGATATTCATATAGTTTTTACCTATGAACAGACTGATTCAAGAGGAAGATTTACGTGTATAAGTCACCAATGTTTTGTATGATAGAAAAAAATTGACATGTTTGCTCTATTACCCGTGTGAAGGTGGATAGCTGGTATCCTGGTATTAAAGGTCATTTTGACATTGGATTATAAATGAAACCACGTATTTATAGTCTTAAAATAATATTTGAAAGTAAGTTACTTAAACCGCAGATGAATCAAAGTGTCGCTTTCGAACAATATAAATATCAATAAAAAGTCATTTTAATAATTATACACGCCCTCATGTCACTAATGCTACTCTAAGAGAAGTCGTTGCAACAGCACATCCTACTTTCAGTCAGAAATATACTTACGTACACGCCATATTCGCACTAAGCTACAAAATGATTAAAAACTCAGAAAGTAAAACAGATTTTTGGTGAAAACATTGGCTATTAGCATAAGTAAAGACGTGATGTAGTTTCATTTATTAATACAATATCAAAACGACCCTGTATACATACACAATAAACACTATACAAATAAACAAGACCGTGACAGTGAGCTTTCATTGTGTTATGTGAATTAGGCCGTCGCTCTCTTTTGCAAAGTTCGCCTTGTATTTACAATGCTCACGTCAATGGACGAGTACGCACGGTGTTTGGTTATCCTCGATTATTTACTCCTTGACACGAATGTTAGTTTTCATCGCAATCTATTGTGTCTTCACTATTCACGTGATTTAGCCCGGAGAATTAGAGATGCTCATTCTATACAACATAACTTGTACATAAATTATTCGATAGAATATGAATGAGTTCATGATATATTGCGAAAGGCGGTTTTATAAAAAAATATCAATATTAAACGATTTCGATATATGTTTATTCATTCATTTAAATGTAATTAAAAATGTTGTTTTACTCCAGAAAAGTGGTTTTGAAAGTATTGTACTTATAAGAAGTAATAAAATAGAAGTTTCTCAATAACCGCCTTATTTGTGTACACAGAAATATGGAAGCACTCAACATCAATATTTTGCACATATAAAATATTTTTTTTTAAGGTATAATATACACATATTTGACTCTAAGCGACCAGATAATGCTATGGTTATATAAAGTGTAAGTATTGCAATGTCTTAAAGAATAAAAAAAAGATACTATCTGACTGATAAGGACGCGTAGTTATAAAGTGTAGACCTATATTTAGCACAAATTATGCAATAATAAAAAAATAAAATAGACAATACTCGTGAGTGTTCTACTAAGTGAAAAAAATATCTACGTGATCTCGATTATGAAAAAGCGAGTTGTCATCATATGTATGCCGGCGCCGGTGCGGCGAGCGCGAGAAATCAAAACAAAAGCAAGTACAATTGCGAGAGAAAGTTGGGCGCAAATGGCTCATAACATTATGTCCAGGGCATAAATTGTTTTTCTGCTGAGCCCTTCTCAACACAACGGGTCACAGGAATTTATTGTTGTTCCAATTACTGAATAAGGGAAAATCAGATAAGGAAATAGATGATTGCGTTATTTCAATAAGATAGTAGAATATTTCAGCTTCATGTTTTTTTTTGCATACTAGTTGTTGTTCGCTACTCCTCCCCTGTAAAAACTTTTCCCGCTACAAAAGGATGTAAATCACTGTACTGATCTATGCGAGGGCAGCGCCATCTATTTGAATTATTATATTAAAAAATTCAATTATTTCCTACAGAACCAAATTCCAGATAAAAGTAGCCCATGTCATAGTCCAAGACATGGTCTACGCGTGTAAATTACATACATCCATTTAGCTATTTCTGAACTGTCACAGCTGTTGTGCTGCTATTTTTAAAACATTTCACAAACTTTTGCATTTGTAATATTAGTAAGAAAATAAGATTCATCACATTTATCTATGATATTCTGAGCTCATTAACTTTCTATAACATGACATGGGCACAGATTTCAATGCGTGGCAAATGGTGTAGGTTCTCCAAGTTTATTAAAATAAGTTAAGTTGTATATACGTCAATTATTACACAAGTAAACACATTTCTTAATTTAAATAAACAATTAAATTCGCAATTTCGGTATTTAATATCGCAAGAAACGTGTTTTATTATAATAATAAGTTTATACATATGTATAAAGTCAGATAAATTAATTTAAACCATTTTTATTACATTGGTTCTTTTTAGACCGACATCCTCTGCTCTAAACCTGTCCAAATATTTTACAATGCTGTGTGAGCATTTGGAAGTATGTTGTCGACTAAACAGTTTTGTTTTCTGCCTCCGAGTACATTGTCGTTAGGCAATTGAAGCACGTTTACAATTATTGTTCGTTTCTGCTATAACATCTTGAGTCTTATTCTCATATTATTAATGTGTTTATTATTCTCCCTCTAACCACTTTTATCATTAATATTTTGGTTCACCTATTTCATAAAAAAGAGTTAAAGTATGTTAAATACCGCGAAGAAGTCATTAATAGTGTTTAATTGCCGTCAGTCTTCAAAGACCTAATTAGTATCATTGCATCGACATAGTAGTAAATTGTATCCATACAAGTTGAATATTATTTTAATTTTGGGCGATTAATAGCGGATATCTTACTGTCCGTGACACCGAGATCACAATAGTTTAAACGATTTGATGATTAAGAAATTATTATTGTAAAAATACATTATCAGCGACCTTCAATATGTGAAAAGTAGGTGACACCATTTTTGCACTACCTATACAATCGGCATAATGATAACGATGATAACCGGGGAGCCCTACGACACTCCAACGTTGCGTGGACGCGTTTCATACATACGCGCGTTACTTTCATTATAAAGGATAATAAAATCATTAAAATACCTTATCGTGTACGTCATTAGAAGATGGTTTTACATAAGTGGAAAATATCAGAACATTATTATGATAGCGGCGCTTTATATGTAATTACGAAATTGATAATACGCAAAGTGTACCGACAAATACTTCTCATAAACGCTAGGGATTCGTCATTAGGAGTAATTTACAATAATCTGTAGAAAACATTACGTAATGAACTCAGTAATGTTATCGCTGGATATATACGTGTTTTTTATACAATTCCGACGTAAAATTGAATAAATTAATTTAAAAATAATATGAACTTACTAAGAAAACTAAGAATCAGTCTTCTTTTATTTCATAAAAATACAATTTAATTAGTCGCAGATGTTTCAAATTTGCACCTATTTGCAATGTGCCTAAATCCAACGCGCTCAAACAAGGCGATCTTGTTTGAGTATGATTCCGAGCGATGACGATAATGGAGACATTACTGAGAATAAATTATTTCTTACCTCAAAAAGTTCACAATGGTATCTTTGGCATGTTGTTTGGAGATGACGGAGAACATGAAATTCTTTCGTCGCCATGCATGACACACAAGGCCCCGCGCTGAACTAATTATTCCAAACATGTTTGATTTAACTTCTGCGTTAATAACAATCAGTTAAAATTATTAATTAGAGTTCAGTGAACTGATACGTAACTATGTTACCGAAAATATTTTGAAGAGTCAACAACCGAGTTCTCTTGCAGTTTACACAGTAGTGAGCCATTATATATTGCAATTATGCATAAATTGCCCTTTAAGTGGTTCCGATTGATAAAAGACGTAAAATTTGTTTACGCTAGGCGAGCTGTTTTCATCTCAGACTCGTTGGCGATAATGTTTTTTCCGAAGGAAACGCCAGAGCGGATAATTCCAGGAAGTATAATTATCATGTTATGTATTAACGTATTATGTTTTATATGGGGAGCATTAAATTCCTACAAGGTGGACATCGACCCTGTAAAGCTAGTAGGAACCCACTGCATGCAGACCGGCTTTAATAGATTGGTCAGGAAATATTTGGGGGAGGCCTATGTTCAGCAGTGGAGAAATCTTTAAGGGATGCCTATGTCCGGTCGACTTCCAAGGGCTAAGAAAGAAGAAGAAGAAGAGAATACTATGTATAAAATGATTTCCGTATAAGTAATACGTAACTTGTGTACTAAATTTAATTATAGATGCAGTTTATACCTTCGTTTACTAAGTTAACCACATCGAAACATCTGCGTCAACTTGATATTTAGAATATAAGTGAGATGCTTACAGGACGTAGCACTCGTCTCGGTAATTCTTCTGACGTCAACTAGCCTTTAATGCTGATTAAAAATAATCGTTATGCGTCAATGAAAACTCGAGCTTACTTTTATTGCGAGAAACTCTTGCGTAGCAAAGGTTATAGATACTATGTAATAAAAAATTAATAACTACTTCGGTACATATCGATGAACAATAACATTATTGTTTAATAATATAAATAACTAGCTTTTGCCCGCGGCTCCGCCCGCGTTATAAAGTTTTTCGGGCTAAAGTTTTCCGTTATAAAAGTCACGCTATATATTTTCCCGGGAGCCTATGTTCTTCCCAGGGTCTCAAACTGTCTCCATACCAAATTTTATCCTAATACGTTGGGTAGTTTTTGAGTTTAACACGTTCGGGCAGACCGATGCAGCGGGGGACCTTTGTTTTATGATATATTTTTGTAGAACTTTTTAAGAGGAACAATCCCGTCATACATTATTGTTGCATAACTTTAACCGTTTACGCAGCGCATGCAACAGAAGCTCTCAAAACTAATAAATTGTCCCCGTTTTTGCATCATGTTTCATTACTGCTCCGCTCCTATTGGTCATAGCCTGACGATATATAACCTATAGCACTCCAGGAACAAAGGGCTATCCAACACAAAAATATTTTTTCAGTTCGAACCGGTAGTTCCTGAGATTAGCGATTACTGCTCCGCTCCTATTGGGCATAGCGTGATGATATATATAGCCTATAGCATTCCAGGAACAAAGGGCTATCCAACACAAAAGAATTATTCAGTTCAAACTCCTAGTTTCTGAGATTAGCCATTACTGCTCTGCTCCTATTGGTCATAGCGTGATGATATATAGCCTATAGCACTTCACGAACAAAGGGCTATCCAATACAAAAATGTTTTTTTAGTTCGAACCGGTAGTTCCTGAGATTAGCCATTACTGCTCTGCTCCTATTGGGTATAGCGTGATGATATATAGCCTATAGCACTCCACGCACAAAAGGCTATCCAACGCAAAAAGAATTTTTCAGTTTGGACCAGTAGTTCCTGAGATTAGCCATTACTGCTCCGCTCCTATTGGGTATAGCGTGATGATATATAGCCTATAGCACTCCACGAACAAAGGGCTATCAAACGCAAAAAGAATTTTTCAGTTCGGACCGGTAGTTCCCGAGATTAGGCATTACTTCTCCGCTCCTATTGGGTATAGCGTGATGATATATAGCCTATAGCACTCCACGAACATAGGGCTATCCAACGCAAAAAGAATTTTTCAGTTTGGACCGGTAGTTCCTGAGATTAGCGCGTTCAAACAAACAAACAAACAAACAAACTCTTCAGCTTTATATAATAGTATAGATAAGTGAGAAAAAACAGACTATGTCGAAGCTTAAGCTTCTTAAGATGGAACATTTACAAATTATAATAATAATAGCTCTGTATTCGTCGTAACGGATCTCCTTTACTACTGAGAGCTCTCACTTAGGTCTCACACACCCTAGCCTAGTGCATATTAGCTGACTTCACATACACTCGAAATTCCTTAGAGAACTGTTTTCCTTCGTTAAAGCAAGCGATAATTCACAAAAAACACACACATATATATACCTTTCGAGAAATCAGAAGTACGTGCCCTTGGTTTTAAACCTGCGTACATTCGTCTTAGCAGTCCCTTTGGCTCTCAACTAGACTATCATCGCTTTTGATACACACGTAATTGGCTACAACATTTCATATTGTTCACACTTCCACAAAGTTACAAATACTCTACTTACAGCCGTTTTCAATAACCAATTTCAATCTTCAATCCGATTCCGAGAATGAACCAATTAAAATGACTCATTTGTAAACATGTCAATCAAACTTTGTCCTGATTGGTCCATTTTAAATAAATCGAAAAAAGCGATTGGGATCGTTTTTTTAAAATGACGGTTAATCGAGTAGGTACACTATCCGTATTTTGCAATATTAAAGATAGTAAATCTATGGCCATATTTAAAACACGGCTAAGAACATTTGTTAGGGAAGAAATATCTTAAATACATGTAAAGATTGATTGAGCTTATCATATTTTTTAAGTAACTTTAATTTACTAAGACTCATTGTAAGTGGACATCTTGTCTTTAATGAGCAAATAAATTCTAAACCCAAAATACTACCGTAACAGACCATAAAATGTCTGCTGAATTTTACATTGCAGTTACGATTCACGTGTCTGTACGTGGAAACGCAGCGAGTTGCGACTCGGTATATACCGACCGTGTCGAAATAGTAATGTCTTCCCGGGATTGCGACGCGACGTAACCCGAAACGGTCCACGTTACGTGATACGTGTAATTCGCGCAATTCAATATTGTATTATGTAAGATACTGCTACGGAATATAAATCGCTTTGTAAACACCATAGCTGAAATTTGATTTAGTTTAATAATTTGGTAATTTTTTTGTGTTGTGATGAAGGGGCATGCTGTGAAAAAAATACAGGTGCTTTAATCTATATACCCAGAGAAAAACTTTTGTAAATAACCCTTTTTTAAGCATATCGTGCACTCGAAAGTGTGTGAGATTTATTGTAATTAAAGTTCATATAGAGGAGTGTAGAAAAATAAAATATACGTATAATATTTGTTATATGTATATTAAATTCGACATAAGAATTTCAAGTACCAGACAACCATTAGTATTATTTAATTTTTCTCTGTAACACGGAAGACGCGACACTTCTATTCGGGTTACTCAATACAATATGATACATAATGAACTGATAGAGCAATTAAAGCCTTTTGAGCACACCTTTCTGCCACAAGCAATATTGTGCCGGT
Source organism: Manduca sexta (assembly GCF_014839805.1). Classification (NCBI taxonomy): domain Eukaryota; kingdom Metazoa; phylum Arthropoda; class Insecta; order Lepidoptera; family Sphingidae; genus Manduca; species Manduca sexta. Next base: position 8,920,883 of record NC_051131.1, read on the forward strand.
TTGAAGGACATTGTGGCCTGTGTATAACTGGGCTCTATGAGCGTTGAGCAACGCAGGGCTTTGTAAATTGGGTGGTGTGTTACTGGTTATGGGTAATCGTGTCTTATCACCAACCCAGCAGCTGCTCGTCTCTAATTTGTATAAGAAAAAGCGAATGGTTTGTCTGATGGTGATCATCGCCTATAAGCTTTAACGGTGTTAGAGAATTTGCCTTACACCATATTCTATCTTAAACTCATCCAACATTAGCCCATCGTACACATTTTGATTGATGTTCGTGCCGGTATCTAAACACATTAATCAATTCTGACGGAATACCTTCGCTAACTAACTTAAACAAAATTAATACTTACGTATTTTTTATATTAACTTTAAACTTTATGTTGAGTACCATGGCCTCGTTAATGGTGAAAAAAAAAATGATTACCCACATTTTAGTGTGTAATACCATATTTCTGTAACTCTAATAGATATTACTTATATTATAAAACTCCTTCAATCGATCTTTTCCATACACGTGTAGCATACTCGCCCGGCAGACGGCGTCGACCGTTGCAAATGCCGCGATCAAAACAAAGTTGTATAATAAAGGACGAGGAAGACGCATGAATGTGAATGCAGTTTGTTACCAAATCTATATATTTGCGTGAATGGCCGGGGTGAACGACCTGTTTAGAGCGGAGCGAGAGCATTGCGAGTGCGACCAATCGATAAGACGTTGCGTAAGCGCTTTGCACGCCCTGCTAAGGGATTTACTATAAGGAGCGGTTGTCCATAGGCGTTTAAGGCGTTTTGCAATTAAGAACAATTTAAACTTTATACAAAATGTTATGAACAAATCTCGATAATACTGTTACTTCCCTGAAAGCTATTAGGCAAGCGCTTTTAGTGTTATCGCGCTTTAAGCGATTAGTTGAAATGATATACCTACGTATAATCTGCTAGCAAGCTAACAACGTATAATCATGCGATAGGCATCCTAATCTATTAGAAACGTACTTGATTGATTGATGTTAAAATAAAACTAATTTAATTAAAAAACCGTTATTACATAAAAGTAAAATAATGCCTGAAAAATTCAAACATGGTAGGTCATTTTGTAAATTACTTTAAAATTTAAATAAAAGACGAACATTGAAAAAGAAATTAATATTTGAACAAAATTAGGAGGACTGTTTTTTTTATTTTATACATATAAATTCCATTGCACGATTAACTATGCAGATTCATTACATTTTAAGAACATTTACGGAGCCCAGTAGGCTGGCACACCATACTGTAATTATTAATAATTAGTTTTCGTGTTCCCTACTCCACTCAAAAGTTCTATTCCAGGATGTAAAGAAATCTGTAAGTATTTAAAAGATTTATTTATGCAATAAAGTATTCATTTACATAACAATAAGTATGTCATCACAATAATCGGTTGCATATTTTGTGTAAAGTGCGGCTAAGTTTAAACCACTTTCAGGAATGTATACAATTTTTTCTTTGTTAGTTAATTCATATCTATTACCTATATTATAATTATATAGACTTCTAATTATAATTATTATTAGGTGTACGTATAAATATTCCACGTTTGAATTTTTTTTTATATATTTCGCTACTGTGTGGAGATTATAATCAAAATGATAATGTTCAGAATGTTGTACCTCTAATATACCTATATTCTACACTACTTTTTTGGGTCATTATTTTGGTTCTTTATCCAATTAACTATGCTACATTACTCAATTTAAATATCTTTAGCTATAAAAATACATCGCGCGGCTTGACAAAAATAATAATATAACTGCCTAGTGTGAAAAAGACCGTAAATCTGCTCAAACAGTGACCTGTGACGTCATTTCATCAAAATTATCAACAAAGCACTTTGGTGGTCAACTGATAACCTACTTTTGGCTATTAACTGCGTTGCAAAAATGTAGAGTAATAATCAGCGTGTCGTTCAGATACAATGCTCCCTAATTGAACAGCTGCGTCCTTTTGTCTTAGAATAATTTGAATTGTTTCAAGACGTTTTCTGTCAAATGACAAATACTGGGCTAGTTTGTTTGTTTTAAAACGAAAAAGGATTGATGCAATTTGGAAATCAGTCTCTCTTTGAAATCTGAGGATGAAGAATTAAGATTGCATGTATTTTTTAATGATATATCTTGTTACATTTAATATCGAAAAGCGTACTAAAAACATTTTCAAACGCATATTTTCCGAGCCTACAAAAAGGAACTAAGGTGCCAAAATGGAATAATTATACGGAAAGGAATATATTAGTCAATTTATAATAAAATATTATGATATTAATTAAGTTTATATAATAAAAACTGGTTTTGTAATACGATTTTTATTCAACAGGACCATGATTTAAATTGTTACTTCTTAGAAACAACTTGACCTCATTTGCAAATCACTGACCGAATAATCGGATAGCATAATTAATTTTAGTCTTGGGAATAGACCTTGAAATATTTGAATTTAGTTCAATTCTGAATTTTTTTTATTTTTTATATTTTAAACCTAGGTCAAGTGTCATACTGACGCTATTTCAACATCCAGTTTGCTGACCGCAGATGTTTTTTAATGCACGGATCGATCCCGTGGTACTTGGCAGTTGGTTCATCATAAAATAGACGGAAAATATTTGTTTCAAAGTAACCGTAATACATTATTTTGGGAAATACACAAATGATAATAAATGTGCTAATATACTTTTAATGTGTAGTGCAATATTATGATTTTTAATACCCGGTAGTGTTACGTGTTAACTATGCATAATTTGGTAATTTTGTACAGATTACTAAGACGATAAAAACGACATGTTGTGAGGGAATGGCAATTAGTGCGAAAAATTAGGGTAATTCTATTTGAGATAATAAATAATAATGTGTTTTGTATTTGTTATGTTTCAAGGTACATCCTTATCCACATTATTTGCTTAGCGGAGCCGCCTCTAATGCATCGACGAAGGCTACCGCGGGCTTTCAGTCGGTACAACGACGTGCAAAGCATGCTGGTAACTCCGACATACCCGCGTTGGTTCCTCGGACTAAAACAGGATCTTAGTAATTTCTCAGCAAAAAAAAAACAAAAAATATACTTATAGTACGGTAACTATATCAATGGCATTCAAAATAATTACTAACCCGTCATCAAGATTGTTTTAGATACTATAAATAATAAAGGTACGCCGTGTACAGCTCCCTACAAATTATTTTGCTTGAAAAATATATCCAATAGTAAAATTTTTCGCCAATATTCCGATATTTGAATTTGGTTCTTTAGAGCAGGAAAATATATATATTTTTTTATACTTACGTAATATTATTGTGTAGCGGGTTCGCGGTTTAAATGTAAAACCTGTCGACTTAATAGAGGCAAGTATTACCATCCGCAGTGGATATGTATTTTTTATCGTTTTTTCAAATATTGATAAGGAGAACACTAAATCTTTTGTTTAAGTGGTTATAGATAAAACTGAATATAAAAATTTTCAAAGAAATTTATTATGTATATTATACTATTGAATGTATTATAACCTTGTATTATAGTTATATTTTTGGACTCGGAACGAATATGGTCAGTAATAATATAATAATATCAGCCCTGTATTACATACTGTGCCACTGCTGGGCGCGGGCCTCCTCTACTATTATACCGCCTTCTCTACTACTACGGATTGGTAGACTTCACACACCATTAAAATTCCTGTGAAGAACTTCTCAGGTACGCAGGTTATCTGGCGACGTTTTTCCTTCAACGTTAAAGCAAGTGATAATTCACTAAGAATTCACACAATTTAGCAAAGTCAGAAGTGCTTGCCTTTGGATTTTGAACCCGCGGACATTTGTCTCGGCAATCCGTTTCACAACCAACTAGGCTATCGTCGCTTTTATGGTCAGTAGTGTCATAGTTATAGGATACCAGTGGCGAAGGGTGAAATTCTTCAAAAGGTAACCCGTGACGAAAAACAAAGACAGACGAAAGGCCTTAGTTAACAAAATAAAAAAAAAAAAATGGTAATTTTACAGATAAGACAAACTAAAATAAACCTAAAAGGGAAGCCGGTAGGAATCGGGTTGTATGGACGCTTCGCCACTGTTGGGTACATACTAAATAATTTCTTATTTCATCAAACTTTTACTACTCAGATAATATATTACTATAAGTACACACACAAATAATAACGAGGTGTTCTTGTTGAATAATAATTATATATGCATGATCTTTAAACGTAAATTTCTTTAGTCATTGAATATAATTTGGAAGAGTCAATGTGATGGGTGCATTATCTTGCGCATTTTCTGATATAATAGCAGTTGATTATTGCAGTACCAACAACCTTGTAAAAGTCATAGATAACTTGTAAATAAGTACGATTCAAGGTGACGGAATTTCGGCAATATGGACATGACCTTACGATAATTATTTTACTTTTATCAATGTTGTAAATTTTATTGAATATTGTGTATGGTTTTTGTTTTTGAAATATAGTTAATATACATACCTGGCTTTAAACGTCACTTCTATTATTATTCTAGTATAATGTAATGTTCAGAGATTTACGTAATAGCCAACGAATCATCATTTATTACATTTTATAATGATTACTTACCGTGATTAGTCGGAATAAACAACACAGTAGCGGTATAGATAAAGCTGGCATTACGACTAGACTCATGTTACAATTCATATAGTATCTATGCTGGAACAAGTATCTTCTACCTAATGCGATTCTATTCGAAACAGTCTGGGAAGATATCACTGATTCGTCTATTTCTGTATTCATGTAATGGTATCCAAGCACCTTGCGCTATATTTCAAAGAAAAATTAATTCACTTCAGAAAAGAATAATAATGCGATTCCTTCGAGCATTTAGTCGTACGTTACAAAGTCTCTACTATTATATATTGTTCGGCGACGGCAACATTTATGTTAAAAAAAACGGTATTGAATTTGTGAACATGGTGTTTAACACAATGTTATAATTTCCCTTTTCATGACAGAGATAATCAAGCAGAGTGAAGTAAAAATATAGTACAACAATCGCTCAACATTTTGGGACACATTTCTGACTATCGCTACCCGTGAGATAAAATTATATTTATTCAAGATAATAGCTAAGTGACCATTTACCGTCCTGTCGTAGAGAATCAATTTCATTGCGTTACTAAATGTAACCGCATACTTATCTACTTAAATATAGCATTTTACAATAAGTTACTAGAACCCTGAATGTAAAATAAAAAAGGCAAAGTTTTGAACAAAACAAAAATCAATAATAAGTATTTTTATGCCATAATGCCATTACTACTACTCAAAGATAATTCGTCGCAACATCATACACTTTCGGTTAGAATATACTCACGCTTGCGCCATATTTACACTAAACTACAAAATAATCAAAACATCAAAAAAATCTAACAGATTTTTGGTAATATTCATTGATGATTTTGGCACAATGTTAGAAGAGGTAAGGATGAGTATTTAGTTTCATGTATTAACGCATTGTCAAAATGACCCTGTATAATAATTAACTATGACTACAGAGGTAAGACTTTAACTAATTTACATAAAAATAACTCTTGGCGTTGAAAGCACTTAGTAAATTATTTATTCAGTGAGCACTAAGAAATGAAGTAAAATAGCTTTGATATTAAAATTTTGTAGGTTATGAAGTCTGGAAAGTTATATTTTTTAATTTTCTATACAATGTTGCTAATTTTCATATTGGAATAAGATATTAAATAACGTATTTCTCATTTCCGAAAATAATCCTCGGTTAAAATTTGGTTCATTATGTGTTTTATGAAAAAAAAATACGAAACGATGTCTTTTTGCTTCGTTTTCCTAAAAAAAAAACATAGAAATATTTATAAGATTTAAAAAAAAATATATGTGTACATAATATTGTCTATAAACATAGGCTAAAGTGTACATTTATCTATGAAAATAATTTCAAGTGAAAGGAAATTAATACTTACTCTAAAGACATACCTTTACTGTAAATGAATCAACTTCATTTAAAAATAAAATACAGGTAAATAATGACCAGGCATTTATTAATAAAAAACAAGCTATATATGATTTTGTTTTCATTTCAGTAACGTCGAGTTTGTTGCTAAAAATAAAACAATATGGTATTAATATTTAAAAATAAATAAAACACGGTTGTTTCTATGCGGTGAGCTTTAAACGGTAAATTTTAATATGGCAATTAAAATCTTTCGGATGAAAAATTACTCGTTTGAAAGTGAAACTCATTTCACGAATTCAATTTTAACTTCGCCCTATTCGCAACTCTATCAAAGTAATATTAAATGTTCGATAGCTTTATTGTAATGATTGTTTCGTATTTCGAAAGTAAAGTATAAATTAATTATACCAATGAATTTGCAACTTTGTGAACTGTTACAATCAAGTAACAAAAGTCTCGTGCTGTTACATAATATTGTAGAAGTTAATCCAATTGGAAATAAATGTTGACGGCAAAGTTGAAATTATAGTTATTGTGCGAATAATTTTCGTAAAATAGAAGACTTATATTTGCACTTGTCTCAAAATAAAATTTTAATAACATTAATATTAAGGTTATAACTTGTTAGGTTATTGTATAGAAGGTAACGTTCGTATGATTAAATAACTTATAATAGAAAATTATAATTAAATAATATGAAATACCGAATATATTGTGGTAAATCCATCAAATACGCATACCGATACCTTACCGAGAATTGCATACCTACTACAACTAGCCAGAACTTTTTTGTAATTAACTTGTACTCTGGCATGTTAATTACAAGCAATAACAATTGCTCTGTTTTTGCCCGTGGACATTGTGCACAAAACTTATTTTGTTATACGAAAATATAAATGATAATAACATTAGCCCTGTATTATATACTGTCCCACTGCTGGACACGGGCCTCCTCTACTACTGAGAGGAATTAGGCCTTAGTACATCACGCTGGCCTAGTGCGGATTGATAGATTTCACACACCCTCGAAGTTCCTATAGAGAAAAAACAATTTACTTTTTCTAATTTATACTGAGATTCTTAGGGTTATAAACTAAAGATAAACCTACCACATTCCCGCAACAAACAATCAAATAAATTTGATTGTAATATATCGATTACTAAATGAGTGTGTTGCTTATTCATATTAGTGAACCCCTGATCGAAATGGTCACAGGATATGATTCAGCAACGGTGGGTTTGTTTTACGCCATCGTATGGATTTTCATACTTATACATGAATCATATTGTAATAAATGAAAGTTTATTGACACGTAACTTAATATTACCGTTCTAATAGCGTATCTTACAATTATTTCATACTACGGGGACATTGAACTTTTTAAAGGTACGGTAGGTAGGTTAGTAAACAACGTGTCAAATATACAACTTTTTGCATGTATACTGAGTTTAATTAATTATTAAATTGTTGCAAAAATAATATTTATGTTGTCATGTAGGTTTTTGTTATTTTTGAGCAAAAAAAATATGTTCGTGAGACAAAATACGTTTATCGTGCTGCTGCGTGGATGCTGCGCCATGTCAGTTTAGTTAAACAAAAAATCGTAAACTGCTATGAGTACAAAACTGCTCACATATAATTATGTGGCAGGTATATTATTCAATATATACCGCTAACCAAACTAGCAACATTGTAAACAAATAGAGCGACCAACAAGGAAGTGCAAGCGAGTCAATTCAGGTAGTAGTTGAACAATTGAGCTATTTCGAGCAGACAACTCTGCCCACGCTGGCAATTGGTGAACACGCGGCGAACCAGCCAGGTCGCTGAGTTCAGGGACAGTTGACACAAATACGTTTTATGTTAATGAAAAAAAAATCAAATTAGCTTGTACGGACACGTGCGACACATCTCGTAGTCACATTATTATAATTAGTTCCCTATTCGATCCACTCATGGCCGTTCTGTGATTTTTACTATTTATTTTGTAGTACCTAATGTGACGTCAGAGATAAATATGGCAAAACACGTCAACCAATATAAGTAATTTATGATGTAAATTAATGAATATAATGGCCCTTAATTCAACCACGTAGAATATTTTAAGTCGCTATGGATTTATGGATGGAAGTTTTGAAATTCTTACTTTAAGGTATGTTTACAATTTATAAAAATACGACACATCGGAAACGCTTATTTTATCTTTATTGCTTAAACAACAACGTTTCTAATCTTAAAAGACGTAACAGGTATAAAGTCAGATTGAAACACGTTTTATTAGTCATTCTGAGGATAATAAGTTATCTCACTATTATAACACTCAGGTATAATGTATATTCATATCGGGGTATGAATATTTGGAGCAGTTATTCCGAAAATTAGCACGATCATTAAAAAAAAATACAATAATGTATTTATCATATATACATGGTAAAATATCGGTTATTTAGTTAGGTTATTTATGTCAAACATAAATGTATCTTTATGTTTACTACATGTAAACATAAAGATCAATGTATTCTATTACAAAACGAATGTTACCGGTAAACATATTCATCAAAGCGGGGAAAGTCAACAGCGTGATTTATTTATCTGAAAGTCAAGGCTAAACGAGTACACTCTCGTATGCTTGTACATAACAAATAACGGAAAGATAACTAATTGATATTTACCGCGCAAATATATGTTACTAAAGTAGGCGCCATGACATAATACATGTATGTTGAGTTGTGGTATTGGGTTTGCCGTGTGATATCAGTAATATAAATTTAAATTGAAGCATATGTCGTTATTATTTATGGGTAGACAAGTCATTTACGAGCTTTTCCTTTTATATTGCAAATAATAAGAATTTTCTTAGAGTAAGGTGTGTGGCGTAGATAAGTAGAGCGGTGATACTCCAGTTGGGAATGGTACGGTCTGCTCTGAAAAAAGTCTGTAGTTTGAAAACCTAAGACACGCGTCTTTGAAGTAACGTATGTATTGTTCTTTAACTATCGCTCGATTTAACGATAAAGGTTCCCAAGCTCATTAAGTAAAGATAAAAAAAGCAGTAAAGGTAAAAATCGTGAGAAACCTATATTCCAGAGAATTCTTTATTTAAAGTGGAGTCTGCCCAGGCGCACTAAGCCAGCGTGGTGAACTAAGGCTTAAACTATCCTAGAAGTAGAGGTGGTTCGTCGCGCCTCCGTCTCAAATAGCGAAGGATTGTCACTCTTTAATCGATACTTTATACAGAGGCGAAGTCATTTAATTTATTTGACAATGCCCTTTAAAAAGAATACGGTTGTGGAATTATCGTAAACAAGAATTCGTTAAATTTAATTATTACGACATATATAAATTATCTTATTAAGTTGGGAAGTTCGATACGGAAAATAATATTACAAATGGTAAGGAAAGATATCTTGTATTATTCGCTGTCATGAATATTTCCAAGTATTTGTATTGGAATCGTACCTAGAACTGTTTTGCCACAATGCACATAAAAATGCATGACATGTATGTATTTATAAATTATTCCAAGTTCCATAATAGTCTATAGTTTTAATCACACGTTTTCTTTAGGTAAGATCATATTATTTCTTTTACTATACCAGGAAAAGGAATAAATTAGGAGTCCCTATATTAAACAATAATTTATAAAGCAGGCCGTAAATAACTGAACTACCTAAGTTATTCATAATTCTTTAAAGCTGAAAAGATGTTGAGTAATTGTATCAATTAGCCTAGTGACGTCACTGGAGTCGACGTGTTGAGTGTTATTTAGTCCATGACACGCTACTTTTTAACACGACCTAATAGATCTATTGACGTATATTCTATAGACACGAAAGTCTATATAACTGAATGGAAATCTGAACTAAAATGGTAATCAAAACGTCACTGTTTAAACCTATTTATTTAATTGAACAACTATACTTATTTGATTAATATTTTTTATTCACATCCAGGTTTACACTTAGACTCGAGTTCTTATATTATGAGCGTCACTCCGTACATAAACTGCACGTTGTCAATGTTGAAATCATAATAAAGTCAGGTGTACGGATTGTAGTACAGTTGAGTCGAACACAATGAATGTTCGGAACGCCAGATATAGTACGTAGTACATATATCTCTATGAATAGATCGAAATGTCATGTATTTTTGCTACGAGTATAAAATACCCTATTCCGTGCAATTCTTCAGGTCATTGGCTCAAGACAACCTTAATAACTTATTATCAACCTCTTTATAAAATATTTTATTTAAGAAGCTAAACAAAGATTACATAACATAAAGCAAAGAAATACTAATTTTGTTTTAATTTAAATAATGTTACGTAAAAATGTTTCATTTTTACATTCAAAATATGCAAGGAATAAACAGGTGATGTAAATTGTAGCAAATCGTGAACTAAGTTCTTCAATTTTAATACTTTTATCCTTTTATGTACCTACGCGGTTACACAGAAATGGCACATAATATACACCTGGCGCCGTAGCCAAGACGCCCTTCTGCAACCTTAACGTTAACGTTATTTTAACCTTAACGTTATTTATGGGAATGGCATATCCTAGCGATAGACTCATACTCAGTCGACCCCCGTGAAGGCTAAGCGATAGTGGCAAGTCACTTTCTACACGAAACCAAAAAGAAAATTACACTCCCACACATTTGTATTGTAATTTTTCAAATCCTTGTACAAGGAGCTTCGTCGTATGTTACGACTATGTCGCTCCATACGTCCAAATGCCAACAGATTCCCCCCTCATATTTTAAATTATTTATTACCAAAACTTTGCTACCTTTGATGCAGGAGACACACTAATATATTCCCCTATATTATAACCTAAAGTATGAAGTTAACACCGCTTTTGTTTTCTTTTGACGCGAGAGAGAATCGCAAGAGAGGCATCTTGGCTATACGCATATTGCAATTATGTAGAGTCAATCGTCAATATTACACTATATCACTGTCCATTAAATACGCAATATTATATAACTTAATTATAACATTTCGATACCATGTTTACTGTCTTATGTTGTCAGTTAAATACGTGATATCACGTAATTAAAAACAGTATTCTTCAGTGTCAGTGGTGTGAATGATCGATTGTTTTTAAATAAAATCCGGCGAGATTGCATAGAGTAGGTTTGTATTTATCGGAAAATACGATATTAATAATTATCAATAATATATAATGAACAAAAAAATTGTTTTTCTATGCTGTTCATGGCCGGTTTTTGAACCCGGCAATTATGAAGTAAACAAAATCAATAAGACAAAACGGAAGGCATCTTGTTACGCAATTGTGCTTTGTTGAAGGTCAACGATATCGGCGTACTCGTAAGTTACTTGATATGCCACTTCTGACTTATTACGTAGTTGTATGTCTAGATATTAGACATATTACTTTACACTTTATAATACCTATTGGTACTCTCTTACACTATTAGTAAAGTTTTGAATTAGACTTACAATAGTACTGAATTTGAATACGATTTTTAGTTGATGGCATTTATTATTTACATTAATAAATAACAAAATTACGTCTTTAAAGTTCTGGTGCGTAACGTACATACGTAAAATTAAAACCTTGTCAATGTATTGACAACTAGCGATAAATATGGCATCGCGGAGAATTATACCGGCTTTATACTTTGGCCCTATCCTTTTACTCCTTTAGGATTGAATTTTCATTCGGATGAACAGTATACATTAGATATATAAAAAAGAATCATCAAATTCAGTTCACCCAGTCAAAAGATCTGAGGTAATAAACATAAAAACAAATTGAGAATCTGCTCCTTTTTTGAAGTTGATTAAAAAGTGCTTACTATTATCACTGTAATTATAATCCACATATAACATAATCCTCTTCTGGTGCACGGTTAATAAACAACAAATTGTTTACAATCGCTTTTACGAAAAACAAACAGACACAGTACGATAGATTATATTTTAATCTAAGTTGTTAAACACTGAATATTATGTGTGATATATAACCGTATGACCCTACACTACCAGTTAATGTAAACAAAATAAAAATTTGCATTGTGTAAATTCACTTTGGCAAGGAAAAACATGGCCAATTCGCTCGAGCCAACCTTGGTGGTCTGCGCACCTTCGGCCGGGAACGGTTTGCGCAATACCGCGGGTCAAGGGTGGGAAGGCGCCGCACTCATTTTTGGCAATAAAATTTACCTACGCACACACAATACAAATTATAACTCTTCTTTTGAAATAGTATGGGAAACACGTGACGTCAGAGAACCGAGCGTAATGAATAACACGTATATAAAAACCAACTATGCAGACTGAAACGCTTTGTAATCAAAGTCAATCGCCTCTTGTTTTTGTCTGATCAGGTTCTGAGAACATCCAGACATAATTCCGACGAATCGGCGAGTTGACACCTGTTTGCTAGTGGGTGGCGGTTCAGCGTATCGTAAATCACGTGTGTTTTTCATTAGAATTAATACCATAAAAGACTTAACTACCTAGGTATGTCGCATAATATATTCTGCAGACAATTTATTGATTCCGCCCCGAATATAAGAATGTGCTCGCGCCAAACAGCTTTTTGTGGACTCACTCCGCGTGACCTTGACCTGTCTGATCAGCCAAACCTGTTGTGGCACTAAAAGTAAAAGCTTTCGCCACTCACGTAACCACTACGGTGGACCATAATATATAAAATACACCGTGATCGACTCACCCTTCGGTACAATTTTTGTTTAGTGTAAGCAGAAACAAGTTTATCCAAATTTCACTTCAGTTATGGTACTCACATTACCGGTCCAGTTTGTTTGGCTTTGCTTTGGCTCAGCTTGGATGTTTGAAGAAGTAAAGACGTATTTTCATGGGAATTAGAGTATGAAATACTAACTTTATGGGCAGATGCATGGTAGTATTGGTACATAGATCTGAAGCCACACCAGAGACAAAGGGTGAATTTTTCCGAAAAGGAACTGACACAACTTATAAGTACTAATAATGTGCATATGCGGTCTGGAATTCGTTCTAATGATGAGATTTTACATAAATTACGCAAGGGACGCCGGCAGGAATCGGGTTATATGCACCCTTCACCACCGAGCTACTTGTACTATTACATTTGTATACAGTTGTTATTTTTAGTAGTAAATCTTGTAGCATACATTTTAACATCATGTAGATGTGGGCTGTACGTAAGGCTAACGATTTACATTGATTATAACCAGTTAAGAAATGAATATAAAATTATGATTAATGATATAAATGTAATGGATGTGACATACAGCATTAAATTAACACGATATATAATTAATACGAAAGCAGGTTTTGCAAAATTTATTTAAAAATACAATCCTTTAAATTATATTTTTTGAACAATTTTACCCTACTCTATACCCAAATGGAATCAGATAATATACTACATAACTTCTTTATTATATTGAGAAACAAAGAAATGGAAGGCCGTAACCAAGTGGAGACTTGACGTAGATCAATATTCTATATTACAGTATTTTACGTGGGCATTGAATTAAAATTATATTTATTAGCTATACAAAATATATGCCTAATCGTTTGTACCTGGTGCTGTAGGAGAATGATGTCATCGTGAATAAGAGCTAACATTGCGTAATACACAAAACGACTCGGCAATGATGCAGGTATTTACACTTACAATTATAAGTACCAAAATATCATTATGCATAAGAAAATTTATGACGATGTTTGGACATTTTTAATGTAAATACAATGTCTGATATTATGAAAGAACGGACTGCCAAGACCAATATTCGCAGCTTCAACACCCAAGGGAACGTAGTACTTTCAACTATTCTAAAGCTATGTGTGTATACTTTGCGAATTATCGCTTGCTTTAATGGTGTAGAAAAACTTCGAGAAAACCTGCGTACCTAAGAATTTTGTGGGTATGTGAAGTCTGCCAATCCGCATTAGGCCAGCGCGGCTGACTAAGGCCTAATACCTGTCGATAACAGAGGAGACCCGTGCCCAGCAGTAGATCACTATATAATACAGGGCTGATATTATACTATTAAATATAATTAAACGTAATTTTGTGTTTACGAAGTGCGTCAGTATAAATAAATAATCTATGTAACCCCTGAACTGATTTGTATAGAATTAACTATACAACCGACGTCCTGTCATAACACAAAGGGTACTCTTCTTATTCTTCCTTGAAATGTAGAGAATGAGACTTTGACATCGGGAAAAGCCTTGCACGCGGGTGGCGCCACGAGTGACATGTAGCATAGATTTTTAACATGATTAGGTATCTATTAGAATTTCAAAACACAACAAAATAAATCCATATACAAGTGTCATTACCGGAAATAATATTGAACAAAATGTTATTTTATTTTCATTTAGGATTCATATACGGTCATCCTATATAAATGTTTACGGTGACAGCAAGACGTTCCGCATTCATTACTTTAATTCAAACTTATTTTGGTCTTATCCGAATTACCTTAATGGGGGCGGAATATATTTATACTGTCAGTAAGTATGTTATATCTAGATGACATGACGAAATAATTAAAATAAATACCATTATTACTTCTGTTAAATAACCTATTTCACAACCTAACCAATTTCATAATACGTTTCATTTACATGGTCGTACAATAACCTTTTAAACAGTTTTCGTATCTACATGTAGGTTTTCTACGTTCGTAGGAATTTATTCCACAGAATTTCGAGGGTATGTTAGGTCTACCAACTGTTACTAATCTAGCGTGGTGGATTACCTCCAATCCTCTCACAAGTAGAGAAAGCCCGTGCCCAGCTGTGGGACAGTATATAATGCAGGGCTAGTATTATCCTTATATTATAAGTATCATTAAAATACTACAATTAATCACGATAAAGTGCTATGAGTTGTTTACTACAATCTAAAAATAAATATTATAAATACACAAAATAAATTAATTCATTTACCACGAAGAATAGTTGGAAAGGATAAAGTCTTCATTTTATCTTAAATTTCTTTGACTCCTCGGGGGAAAACAACAAGATATATGGTTCCTTTCAACCGCCGTTGGGTAAACAGTGTACGGGAACAAAATAAGCTATTTTATTTAAAACTTTGGAAATATTGTAGTGCAGTAAAATATTTAATATTCCTTGAACACATTAAATATTTTTTTTTTTTTATTCGAGTTCGAATGTTTGTAATTTGTAAACGTTACAGTTGTCATAAGGAGCATTGCGCCAGACAGCAAACTCATATAAGCGTGTTTACGAATATGCGTTCCGTTCGGAAGCTATAAATACAATAAGTAAGGAAAGTAAACCCATTCTGTAAACGTTCACAGGTAAGTAATTAAATTCAAAATGTGAATTTATATTTAAATTGTTTGTTACAATCGGTATGACTCATTTTATAATATTAAATTGTTTAAGGATGATGTTGAATTTTTTTATCAGAAAGCTTCCTGCTCTCATTGTCAAAGATACTGGGATGCAATGTATGACAATTTTTCGGCTCTGGGGACATGGCCAATGATTACTCAATCATTCAATTTAGTATTTTCTAGCTGTTTGCTCGCGTTATCGTCCACGTAAAAATCGAACCCGTATAAAAAATCTGATGAAAAATAATCATTATTTTCCATGGATGCAAAATATCGGAATTAAAAAAAACACAGACGTCACACATTTTCACTAACTTGTATTTATAATATTAATAAAATAAGAAGTAAGATCGAATGATTATGTGTAGTTTTTAGTTTTCTACATAAGTCGCCGGGCTCAAAATTTCATATCACCCATACAATTTTTTTCTTTGCAATTTTTTACACAAAAACTTTATTTCACAAGAAAAAAAATCTTGTAAAATTTTACGTGAATTGGCAGTTTGAAGTATTGGATTCGTTTGACTACTTTTGTGGTTGACTACATGAATAGCTACAGTAAAAAAAATATGTTAATGTTGGTTCCTGTAAATCCATGCACTCCCGGTACATAACCATTTCAAATGCATTTACAATGTTGCAATCTTTTATAATATACGTTAAATATTGTTTGTTCGATGTTTAAAAATGTACCTATTTAATGCAAATTTATAAATTAATTCATAGATAATTATTATTTAAAATTTGTACAACTTACAACATTTATTGATTATTTTTTCCATTTTGTGAAATTTTCCATTCTCTATAATAAATCAAATACGTTGCCCACAATGTATTCCGCTTGAAAACGTTCGCATTGCTTCAAGGAATTCCTTTTTGGGTGATTATTTGCTTTAACTGAATTCTAATACTCAAGAAGCGAGCAGCGGTCTAGACAATAAAAATTCTAATTAGTATTCAAGTGTGAAGTCTCACGCGATAAGACACGTGAGTAGTGTGTGTATATTTCCAGGTCCTTTTAAGTAAGCACATATCGTATTTTGCAGTAACTGGAAAAAACCTTAAGAAATCCATCACACGACGTTTCGTCGGCGTCGTCTTGCATTATGCTTTTTTTTCGACTAGTAAAACCGGTCGTGCATAATTGAATTCTTAAACTTTTTGAATTTATTGATTCATGACTACTTCATAAAATATGCCAGTATCAAAATGTGCCGGTTGATAAAAATAATAAAAGAGTATTAAATAATATTAAAATATTTAATAAATATTCATTTTTGTCTGCTCTGTTAGCGCACCTTTAACCCATTAAATGCAAAAACCCATTAAATATACCCTAAATTATTCTAAGTTTTTACTTGTCAAAGGAAGTGATAAAAAAATCGGTTCAGCTGTATAGAAAATTGTGCTGGACAAATAGCAAAAAATATTAAATTAAAAACGCAGCTTTTAAGTTTTTGCCTTTATTTCGAAAGCACTTCGATTCATTTTATTTTAATAGTCTCTTTACTTAAAGGTACTTTTATACTTAATACACACTTTATCTGTCCAATTAAAATTCATCTTTGAGTTCTTATATATAAAAATGTAATCATATTATGTATAAAATATTCGTTTCTGTTTTCGTAATATCCTTATAGTTTTTAGCCACGGCCGCGGGGTTTTCCCTTGGCACGGCTAGGCCTACAAGGTATTGAGACCCGGCATCTCTTCTAAGATTATCCAGAGACCAGAGGTTATCCATTCACTGATAAATATCTACGTCATGTTAGGTTAGTAGATAACTTTGATTCATTGCTGGGTGTTGGGTTACATCATCATAATATTGAATAAACAACAAACTACTATTATATGTAAGTACGTGTCAGCCGGCGCTTAGATTTATAATATTAGAACATATTATACATAATAATGTGTATTATGTTTCTATAATGTAAACGCATTGATTCAACGAACGCAAACAACATTCATAACAGAGGAGTCACTTTTGTTTTCTTAAGGCCGAGGCTTACAAACTATGACGTCATAGCATAGCATTTCTTTATTCAACATTTTGTAAGTAGTTTTTGAATACCTATCATTGATAATTTTTTATGTTAATATTTTTCCTCTTTATTATTAAAAAATAGCAGCTTTTTAATTAATTATAGGCATGAAAACTCGGATATTTAGATATGTACATAATACTATTAGTCGCCTAGTAGTTGAAACAGCAATGCATTTTTTTTGTTTGAAAGGTATTAAGGGTCTTCTCCTCTTTACATGAACTTGAGTCATGTTTAATCTCACACTCCTCCGTGCGCGCAATGTGCTAAAAACATGTATAAAGATTTTTCTATACGTTAATATATTGATTATGTACAGCTTTTATTATGTTGTACAAATAGGTTATTATATTTGAAAATATCTGCAATAGCATCGAAAATAAATAATACACGGGTATCCATCGATATTGCTTTAACGGTGAAGGAGAACATCGTGAGGAAACCTGCGTACCTGAGAAGTTCTCTATAGGAATTATGAGGGTGTGTGAAGTCTACCAATCTGGACTGGGCTAGCGTGGTGAACTAAGGCCCAATCCGTATCAGTAGTAGAGGAGGTCCGTGCCCAGCAGTGGGACGGTATATAATATAGAACTGATATCATTATTTATATATGCATCGATATACATATATGCGGTATGTGTATTGTACTATTCTATGATCATTCATAACGAAAGATAAGTGATCCTTGTGGAGGTTAGCTCTGCCTCGTTCGGTAATAGAGCCATTTAGGCGGGGGAAACAAAACGATGTGTCTTCCTTGCGTAATCAAATCATCAACGAGTGATTTGCAGTTTGCCGTTAGCAGAAAAACAAAAAGAAATTTGGGTGTACAAAATATTGCGTAATGAAATTAACACTTTTTTTCCGAAGCTTATTTAGTTTAGATATGTCTATCTATATTATAAATGGTTACCTAAGAAAAATTATACGAGAGTCTATTAGTTTTTTATAAATCTCGTTTTTTTCTGTACTCCATAATATTATTATTGCTTGCGATTTATGAATGCTTTTTTTTTGAGATTTCGTGCATCATATTCGAGGCATTGGTTATATCACAGGAATTGTTTATAAAAGTTAAGATTAAAGCGGTAGACACGTGTGATAATGATGAAAGATAAAAGTAAACTTCGGAACCCTGGAACTGAAAACTGAATTAAACTTAGTTACGAAAGTCCTTCGATAATGTTAAAATCGTGATTTATTTCTCACAGGCGGATTGCCAAACCCATACTATATATTATAAATGTGAATTGGTATGTCTGTTATGTTTTCATCAGATATTTGTTTCATTTTTACTTCTAGGTTAAATAGGATGAAATTACCGTTGTAGCAGCTATGCTGAGTGTAGAAATATTTTATACCAATTAAGTAACATTGTATTTATTATTTAATTAAAAATTAAAAGGAGATCAATCCGGGATAAAACATACACCTTCGTGCCTTTTATCTCGAATCTTTTTTCGATAAAAGTAAATCGATAAAATTATTATTTTATTTTTGGGTGAGTGCTGTAATATATTTGTAATATATTTTATTCATATGATAATGAGTGTAAATTACTTTTGAGGCGTAATTTCCTCCTCAAATTAAGTAGGGCTAATAATAATAAATAAATAATCATAAAATTTTACCAATATGCTAGTAGAATATGCTTGATCACACCTACTATGAAATTACATAGCGAAAATCAATCATTTATACTAATAACTAACGTTGCGGCGGTAGGCCTAAAGTTGGTGGCTTTTAAATACCAATAAATTGAAATGCTAATTTATTAGGAGCTTGTGGTATTTAAACTGCTATGCCATTTTTGCACGCAGCGGGGATTATCTTCGCTTTGGGGTCAACTAATTGATTATCTCTGAATGCAAACATCACGGCACCCATGCAATAAACTGTACAGATACTTTTTCTAGTCGTGCAAAAT
Source organism: Manduca sexta (assembly GCF_014839805.1). Classification (NCBI taxonomy): domain Eukaryota; kingdom Metazoa; phylum Arthropoda; class Insecta; order Lepidoptera; family Sphingidae; genus Manduca; species Manduca sexta. Next base: position 8,940,188 of record NC_051131.1, read on the forward strand.
TTTAAAGATATTAATGCACTACCATTAAAGATTTAATTTCATGTAACATTTATAATTTAAGTATTGTTTATTAAAATGCTGTACACTGTCATAATTAATATTATTAAAAATAAGAGATCATATCGTTACTGACTGCCTTGGTGGCGTAGTTGTACTGCATGCGCGGTACGACAGCGCTCTGAGGTCCTGGGTTCAAATCTCGGGTCGGGCAAAGTGATATTTGGGTTTTTCTGCTCAATATTAGCCCGGAGTCTGGAATTTGTGCCCGATATGGCGATAGGCTCGCCCCCTATCACGTTATGGGCACGGAACACACTTGGCAAAATTGGGTGCCCAGGTTGCGCCTCTGCATAAATGCGTGCTGTTGTGTGTGTGTGTGTGTGTATCTTTATAAAAATTATGCAACGCTCTGATAATATTTGTATTGTATGTATTGTAAGAAACGAAAAATAAATTACGGAACCATGCATTTTCAACAAATAGTTTGATATCATTCATCGAACAAATTAGCGTCTGCTCTGATTATACTCATGTTTCTTACACAGATTACCACGGCTCATGAACAAACATAATATTATGCGACATTCTCATGTCACGTGCGACATCACGTTCTATATTCTAATAATATAAACATATGAAAACCCTGAATCGGGCCGGCAAGAGCATCTCTTTAATGATAAATATACGCCATTGACCCCATTGTTATATACAATGGCGTTCCAAGTGTTATCTAAATGTATTTGTAATCGGGATTGAAACACGAGTCTATCGACTGATTCGTATCACGAGATTTCTCTCCGGGCAATAATGTTCACGTTTTGGGATTCAAATAAAATACAATACACAATCTAATAAAAGTCATATTATTTGTATTGTCTCTATAACATCACAGGACATTCTAATTGTTTGTTTTTCAATTTATGATTCATAAAACCTTTTTCCATAAAATTCATTGAAATTAATTAAAATATAGTAATTTATCACCAATCTGCTCAATTTATATCTTATAAAGTATTATGACATGAAATTAAATAAAATATTTGAACGTGTAAAATGTTATACATTATTCACATTCCGTCAATATTAACTCTACCGCCAGTTCGGAAAGCAATTCTCACCAGAGAAAAACATGCGAGAAAATGGTGTTGGTCTTTTCAAAATTAGTTGAAAAGAGCAACACCACTTTTGTAACGTAATGTTATTATAATTATTAAAGAGTTAGTTACAAAAAAGTCCTAATTAATGTACATAGATATAAATTGTGTTAGTGTCTCCTAGGGTCAGAACCCCATAACGCATAGACTCAAGATTTTTTTGAGGATCACATGAACATTTGAGTCGGTGCAGAGATATAACCCGTAGTCTATCGTTTCACGCCTGACTAAGTATCCGCTGCACCGCGGAGGCTATTGTTAGATTAACCCAGTAAGTAGCAAATTGTTCTACTACTGGACATGATTCTCGGTTTTAATTGAGCCAAGTCTACCACGCTAACATAATTAAAACTCTATGATTTTTTGATTGAACCATTTCAGATTTAGCCATGATATCTATTCATATTATAAAACAAAGTGCACTTTTCTGTCTGTCTGTATGTAATCGATTTTTTCAAAATCTACTGAACGGATTTTCAATTAGGTTTGGAGATAGTTTAAGACCCTGGGAAGGTTATAAGGCTACTTTCTATGCCGGGAAAATATATCTTTTAACTCCATCATGCGGAGGAAGCCGCGAGCAAAAGCGAGTTTCTACATAAAAGTATATTTTTCGTACCTACATTAAATAATACGATTAAATATTTAATAAGTGCAGATAAAATATGATCGCATTAAATGATGTAACATCGTGCAGTTAGGTACATCGTTTTCCTTATTAGCGCTACAATGGCGAGGTCAGTTAGCGTCCTGCTTACTTTAACGCCCATGTGCAATGCATCTATTTTTATTCCGCGTTGCATGAATAAAACATACAGGATAATTTATTTATAGCTTATGGAATATAACTGAGTAGAAAAATAAGACTAGCATTGTATAATATGTAGAGTTGTATATGTTTACTGGCAGTAGCATTTTCATACGTGGGAGTCCGCCTGGAGGTGCCACCGCAATGTCTATTTCTGCCGCCAAGCAGCGGTGTGTTGTCACTGTTGTGTTCCGGTTTGAAGAACATTGTAGCCAGTGTAACTACTCGACATAATAAAACTTAACATCTCATGTCTTAAGATGGCGACCGTATGCCAAACACAATACTTAGTAATTCAAGGTGTTGGATGGTGTTTCTATTATTTATGGGCGGTCGTATCGCTTACCATCAGGCGAACGGCAAACTCGTCTTTTTATTCAAAGCAATAAACAAAAATGTATGATGAGACATTGAGTTTTTTTAATTTATAGTTCGCACAAAATGGTCACTTCCTATCAGGGAATAGCAATTGTTAATAGAGAGCTGCGTAGACAACGTTGCTAGTATTCGACTGGGCCGATACCATCACATAGCTACTTTTACTATCAAGTAGAAGAAGAAGAAGTTCGTTCTGTTTTAGTGGATAGCCAGTATACATTTTTTTTCACGTGCACGGTGACCCCACTACAACTGAAAATAAGTGGAGTGGGTCTAATAGAATGTCGACTGACGAGAAATGATTATCCCTAAACACTCGACACATTTATGCCGGCCTGTTCGAACCGAATATACCCAGGCTGATCCCGAAACGCGACACATTTACGTTGGCTATTATGGCGGGTTTTAACACTTTGTGTAGGGTGGTTGCTATCAGGCGGATATAAAATATATCCTACCACCAGCAATGTCGTTTTGGACTTCATGAGCTTTAATATAATATAATCTCAATGTATTATGTACTTACGCCATGCAATGTTTTGAGGTATACTCAAAATTCTGATCAGTATTACTACAGTTTATAAACTTCATGAAGCGTACCGTCAAGCGAAGACTTACTCAATGTTAGTTCAAATTAGCTGTGTTTCGTATAAGTTTTGTTCCACCATTATCAAGTTACTTGCACACTAAAATCTAAAAAACGTTCGGCACTATGTATAGGCAAAAACTAAACTATTTCAAGGCAATTAACTCCATTATGTTCGCATTCAAGCGTACTACAACAATGACTAATACACAAAATTTACAGTACATATTTTCGTTCAGGTCATTGAAACTAGTTGTAGTAAATACTACGTCACGTGTCTAAGTTTTTTCGAATATGATTCAAGGATTGTAATTTACTAAAATGTATACTGGCAGTAATAAAAACATTCTATCGAACACAGGTTAACGTACGAATCAATGACTTATAAGTTTACTTTCAATTTTAATATTGTCAAATGTTTGTAAGGTTAGAGAATTATGGGTACTAATAAATGTTTGTGGTTAAAATTGGACCGATCATTTTTTCATTCAGAGCACGCAAAATTATTTGGTGGTATTAAGGTGGTAAAATTATTTCAATGAATCGATTAGGTATAATTTTTTGTATAAAAAAATATTTGTTGTGTTCTATTTCGGAAACTATAAAAGTTTCATTATTCTGTATACTTTCATATTACTCATCCTTATATCCAACTATGGCTTAAGAACTTAAAAGATATCTAGAATAGCTGAACAAAATTATAGAAAGGCAGTATGTATAACATAAAATAATAATTGTTGCAAACAATTTAATATTAAACTTTGCACGCAATCTGACTGAAAGTTAAAACTCTTAAGGCCTGATTGTTCGAAGGCATTTATCAAAACGATCGTAAGAATCATTTGTACTAAAATAAACCTTTCGAAAAAGTAAATTTTACGAATGTCTTTATCAATAGTTACGATTTATGTTTTACAATAACCCGCCCTTATTCTTGATGGTAAGTTTTGTTCAGTTGTATAGCAAAGCGTACGTTGCGTAACGATTTCTATGCGTAAGGTCATTACCATCATCGAATTTTCACGCTTTCTTAACAGGCTTTATAAATGAATTATTGCGAAAGAATGAAGGAGATTTAATAAATATATATTTTGTATTGAAATCATTATCAATTTACGTACTCATGTGAAATTGAAATACTTATCTGTTTTATGACATGAATGACAAAGTAATTATTTATTTAACGGTACATTTTTAACCGCATTGTAATTAAAAGATTTAATATAAGATTTGCATTATTATAATATTTTATAGGATATTAACTACATTGCTTAGTGTATTAATTATTTTAATAGCACTAGATTTCAAACATTATTTCAAGATATTTTAACTTATGATTTATATAATGTAGTGTGTTACAACTTTTCTCTGTAATATTGCGCTAAAATTTCAATCCTATGTTCAAATTCCGTCGAACCTATATTTAAATATATAGGTATGAGTTACTCTTAAAGTATATTTAAATGTTTCAAAATGATAAAACTTTCACTGGTCCCTTCTAAGTTAGATAACTAAATTGAACTATCTTACAAAATCACGCATTTTATTATCATCCATGAATTTCTGATTTCCTTGTTTCGTAAATTTTCGAATGTAATTTGAATTTCAGAACAGGTATTTATTAGCATAGGAATTGATAATTAAATATAAAAAGCCTGCAAAATAATGAGCATTTGTTATACGTAAATAACGATTGGTTTATTATCTTGCTATGTTTAATTTATTTTCAGCTCCTATTGTTTTTTTTTGTTTTAGTTTTTATATTTTTTGACATATCTGACCCAATATCCCAGTTATGATAATTATAAGTATAAGTATATCTTTAGATACGTACTTTATTGGAATCTACTGAGCCGTTAGGCTACATAGAACTTTAAAAGAAATAGAGTCGCATTCCAAAGCATTACTTATTACAGGTTATTTATTACAATTCAGAGTGAGAACATTATTAAAATTCAACAGTCTATTAATTCTTATTATATGTATATAATAATTCGTGCCGGCTTCCCTTTCGTAATTATCATTAGAATGATTTGCAGACCGTATTTATGCATATTAGTACCTATATGTTGTGTCGGCTTACCATTCGTAAAACTTCACTCTTCGCCACTACTGTGCACATTTTTTAGCACACTGCATTGTACTGTGGTAAAAAGTATTATTAATTTTTAGAATAAATGCAGTTAAAATTTAACTATTTTGGTTTTTAGATTTTAATTTTCTCCCGACTTTGCAGCCTTCGTGGTCACGGGGGTGACTGGGGGAGTCAAAAATAGTTAAATTTTAATGTCTAACATTCGCGTAAACATAAGAAATTATTATAAAAGCAGTTATTAGAATTTTAATGCAAAGACCATCGGACTCGCTGTAATAAAAAAAATATATGTATAACTAACAAATTGAATTAGGGGTACTATTTCCTACAGAGTCGACCCATGCTTTAAATCAATTTTTATATATTTGGCCCCCAATAAAGACCTTGAAAACCGTCAATCCGTCAGCGCAAATCTGACTATTGTTCGTCCCCTATGACCTTGCCCTTTGTGTAACTTACACGTGGTGCTATTAAGGGTTCGTTCCAAACAACATTTCGATTATTATTAATTTATTTCAAGAGACTTACGATACTAAATGACAGGTACAAACATGACATACACGATATATTATAAAATTAAGGTATATAGATTATCCTTTTGTACGTACTGGATATTTGCGGATTTATATTATATAAACATAACTAAATAAAATAAAATAAAATATAATGTTTCATCACGTAGTTGCACTTATGATAAGTCAAGGTACATGAGAATATTTAATTATTACTTAATTAACTTAGCTTATATAAACAAAGACAATTCATATTAAAAATGAAAAATATAGTAAACAAAGAAGCCAGCTCGGGCTGGCAGGAAACAAGAAATAAAATGATGTATATATATAATTTTAAATAAACAATAAGGGAGAAACGCAGTACAGTAAGCTGACAATGAAACAATGGTCAGTTTTGATGTCCAGTCTCTCTTCACGAGCTTACCATTACAAGATTGCATCAAAATTGTGTCTAAGAAGTTAGTAGATAATAACATACCTGTGGAATATGCAGAACTACTCCAACACTGCCTTACATCTGGCTATATGTTGTGGAATGATCAGTTCTATGTACAAGTAGAGGGTGTAGCGATGGGCTCACCTGTATCTCCGGTAGTCGCCGATATATTCATGGAGGACTTCGAGGAGACAGCCCTGACAACATCACCGGTCTCTCCAAAGTTTTCAAACGGTACGTAGATGATACTTTCACAGTTTTACCATCGGACAAAGTATCTGCATTTTTAAATCACCTTAACTCCATCAATAATAAAATCCAATTCACTATGGAGTTAGAACACAACAAATCTCTTGCTTTCTTGGATGTTTTAGTCATTCGTAATCCTGATCAGACCTTAAGTCATACTGTGTATCGGAAACAGACCCATACTGATAAATATCTGAACGGTGAATCTCACCACCATCCAAAAAAGTTAGCTACCGTGGGCAAATCATTGTTTCAGAGAGCACGAGGAATCTGTGATGAGAAACACCTGGCCGCTGAGCTGCAACATGTCAAGCAAGTACTGCGAGACAACAAGCTCCAAATTCCACGCCGCCGTCACAGAAACCGAGTGAAACCAGCCACAGTTGAACGTGTTTCGGTTGTAGAAATATGTGAGAGGAGTCACCGACAAGATTGGCTACATCCTGAAGCGTGCTTCAATAAAAACCTATTTCAAGCCGCCTAAGAAGATTAGTCAAGTTTTACCACCTGTGCCATATACCTCTGCAAGAACCGGGTGTTTACAAGATAGACTGCAACTGTGGCCTCTCTTATATAGGACAAATAAAAAGAAATATAGGGACCCGCGTAAAAGAACACATAGCTGACGTGAAACACCGACGCTCTACAAAGTCTACAGTCGCTGAACATTCTGAAGGAGGCTCCAATCATTATTTGCGATTAGACAAGCCACAAATCCTTGCCAAAGAACACCGATTCCTGCCTAGGATGATTCGCGAGGCTATTGAAATTAAAAAACACCCAAAATTTCAATAGGGAAGATGGTTGGAAGCTTGCACAAGCCTGGGATCCTGTTCTACATTTAATTAAATCAGATCCCAAAAGACCGGCTGCCAGACCTCAAGACACTGTGAGCTCATTCTGCGTAGATCGGACCGTCAACAGCTAAAATTTAAAAAAGTTTTAAAAAATGTAGGTAGATATTGTAACTTTGACTTTACGTATGAACAACACCTCAGTCCCCCCCGTGACCATGAAGGCTGCAAAGTCTTCGAAACGTCGGGAGAAAATAATAATATAAAAAACCGCGATAAAATCCGTTAAATAGTTTTTAGTTTTATTTCAGGGAGAAACGCGTTGCAATCCTCACCGGTGAGGACAATAAAAGCGCTAACCTAGCTAACCTACCAGCCTTTCAATAACTACCTAAGCGATGACTACCCGAAGAAGAAAGGCAGAAAGAAACTCCGGGCTTTATTTTTTGTCATCAATTGTCCATTGAATCTTTTATATTATTCTTATATATATATTTTTAATAAGTCTTTTGTATACAAATTCTGTTTAATTACATAAGCTGATACACGCACATCACCGTAAAAATGCGGAGAAAATCCACAGAAAAAAGTATTTACATTTAAAAACATAATTTTGTTGTTTTACATTTCATATTTTGTCATAGATCTCGGTCAATATAATTTAGATTATAAATTTAAAGGCTAGTGCAACATAATGACCGGTCGGTCATATATTATAAATTGGTATATATATATACATATATAAAACTATTTAAGTATGTATATCAGTACTAACAAATTTGCAAATATTTTTGCCTAAATCCATTCAACAAACGATGGTATTCAACCTTAAAACCTTTGAACTTGTCATGCAGGTCAAAGAAACGTCAATAAAAAAAATGAATAGAGAATCTCTTTATGCAATTGAATAGTTTAAATTTACAAGGCCAAATTATAAAAGAGACGCCCAGATGTAATCAAACTAAAGATTATATAATCGCTCCTCGGCATTTAGACGTTACGCGCATTTTAAAATCTCTTTCAGTTTTATTATTGAATTTTTTTGTGCTACGTCAGACCCTTGATTTTTTTTGACACAACATATTTTGGAGTTGAGCATTCTGGAATGTAATTTATATTTGTGTGTCACATATAGTTAAGTTTGCTTAATAATAATACATAAAGGAAACATTAGCATATCACTAAGCATAAAAATAACAACAAACTTATATTTAGAAAATAACAAAATAAATAATTAATAGTGTTCTATGTACTTTTTCTAATAATAAATATGCATAAAGAAACTTTTAGAGTGCCATTTCGTAAAATTATTTCAACTTCCAGTAACAAGAGACGTTCGTTATTAATATATACGTTTATGACGTACGATCTAAATTTAGTTTTAAAATATCTAAAAGCCTATATTCCCATGCACTAAATGCTGTAAATATAATAATAATTATAATTCTCATTTGGTAAGACTTCAAACTGTTGTAACCTATTTTAAACTTTGTGATAAATAAAAATACTTGATTGAAGTTGAGCAACATTTTAAATTTATTAGATAAAAGTTATTCCTGAGATAAAATGTAACATAAACAGTTCAATTGTTTCATTATAATTCATTTAAAAATAACTGGTTCACTATAGCGCAGGATCGTGATTCATGGATCAAGAATCTTGGGGAGGCGTTTGACCAATATTGGGACATTATAGCCTGATACGAAACGATACGAAGTCAGGTTATATTTTATCGATGGATAACTTTTATCTATCAGCCGTTAGATAGGATGGTATTGAATTAAGATTCCAATTTTCGGAAATTGACAGTGAACGGCGCCGGCGCATGCATCGATCCCATAACTCCTTGCAACTCAGGCTCGTCCACTCCATAAGGTAATGTAAAGTCAAATGAATTCATCAAATTCGCGAAGAAAAGGAATAATTCCATTCTAGCTAATTGCGTTCCTAAACACATACGTTGACCGACTCCGAACTGCATGAAGCTATCAGGAACGCGAAGCTGGCCATCTTTAAGGAACCGCTCTGGCTTGAACTTCTCAGGCTCTGGATACGTCTCTGGATCCATTCCCATCTTTTGTAGCAGTGGGATGATGTGGGTGCCGGCCGGGATCACGTATTCACCGATTTTTAGGGGCCTGCAATGTAGACAATGTATTTTGTTATAATTTTTGCCTAAATGAATATTACGAAACTAAGCATTCAAATTTAATTTACACAGTGAATGACACTGTAAATTTTGCTAAAATGACATTGCTCCTTGAAAAATATCATAATTATAGGTTAACAGTACCCTATAGGTTCGGATTCCGTTATAAAATCGCACAATATGCAACATAAACCATTATATATTTTGATCGCGTTGACTTACAAGTTCGATATTTTCATAACTGAAAAAGACCATAGACTCTAGTATTCGATAAAAAAATTTACTTCATACCTCTACGCTTTGCTGACAGACAGGTAGATAAACAACAGTGTGATTCTATAACGGTTCTCTGGGGGGTAGGGTAGGGTACCTCTGCCTACTCTTCTGAGCATGGGGTGGGAGCATAAATAACTTACCTCGTATTAACATGGGTCGTTCCCAAAGGAACAACGGAGACTCTTCGCAATGTTTCAAACAGGACGGCTTCGGTGTACGGTAGTTTGGCGCGGTGTTCCAAGGTCACCAGGTGTCCAGGAGGCAGGACTTGACGTAACTCATCCCGAACTTTGCCAGCAACCTTTGGCTCCCTGATCATCATCACCACACTCCAGCTGAGCGTGCTTAGGGACGTCTCCATGCCCGCAGAGAATAGATCGTTCATCACTTGAATTATTTGTTTGTCTGTTTAAAAAATAATTGTTTTAAATTTTTCGCAGTGGCATCACCACGCCATGATTTGAAAATTCTAGGAGGATCTTTAAGAAAGTTTATTTGGCTTTGCATAAAGGATACACCAATTTAAAGTAATTAGATGTGTCACTTATGTAAAATAGTTTGCCGCAGGAACTAAGTATTATTTTTTTGGGTGACGTCAGATTTTTTTAGTAGATTTTTTTATGTTTCTGTGGCAAATTAATTAATTTATAGTTTATACTTTCAAACCAAGCAGAATTACAAGTTTTGATATGCTTCTAACATCTTCCAGTATAAAGGGAAAAAAATATATAATATATTGAAAAACTTTGAAAACTAAATTTATGACCGCACTAGTTGCGACTCTGTTTAACCCTTCATGGGTAAAGATGACCTTATGTATCCTTTCATTTACTTACTAGGATCAACATCAGGAAAGAGGTCATCAACGCCGTCGGTTTTCTTCGATCCTTCCACATGATCCAAGTAGTGGTCCAGCAGATCTGAGGGCTCTCTGAAACCTGAGTGTCCATTGCGCTGTTGTATTCTCTCTGACAGACGATCCCCGTGAAATTTGCTCACGTCTTGCAAGTTGCGTTTAATTTCGTTCAAAACGGCTTTTTTGCCAGGTAATAACTGTTGAGATATTTAAAAAGATTATTCACTTTAACGAATCGAAAATTTATCTGTCTCAGTTTTATATTTGTATTACGGTACCAATGTAGTGCTGAAATCTTCGGCACGATCCCCTAGTCGATTAAAGTGATATAGAATTAGCCCGCAGTCTAGAATTTGTTCCCGATATGGTGATAGGCTCGTCCCTTGTCATATTATCATGGGACGGAATACACACGGCGGAAAGTGGGTCCACCAGTTGCGCTTTTGTCTACCACATCCGAGGATAAAAGGCGTGCATGTGTGTGTGTGAAATTTAAAATTTAATAAAAATGCATATGCATGAAAGTCAAAGTTTTAAGTGGTATTGAGGAACCTTCTGTTTGTGATCAGTCGTAGTGTTTACCATAATAATAATGATTACTGAACCATAAATCATATTCTTTTAATATAAAAAAATCTAATTCCGATAATAATTTTTTCTTCACTGAAATAATCAATGAGGAAAAAATTATTGTCGATACGGACACAAAAGTTTAAAGGCGATAAGATTTCGAATTGTACATAGAATTTACGTAGTATAATTACCAAATATTCTCTAATATGTTCACCGATGTGGACAGATCCAAACAGTTTCATGCCTCGGGAAACTATTTCATTGAATTTTGCGAATTTATCGTCATTCTCCTCAAATCGGAAGCTCATCATTAGCTGGCAGATGACGTTATGGATGTGTCTTCCCAGCAGGTCTGTTGGGTCCACGGGCTTGCCACTGGATGCTTCCAATTTTGTCAAAAACTCTTGAATTTCCATCTAGAAATATAAACATACTTATGAGTGTAATTATTTAGGTATAAATAATATATGTATGGTAATAATTTATATAAAGGACTGCATGTAAATTTGAATTTTAAATAAGTTTATTTGGAAACTCTGCACGTGTGAATGTCTTTTCTAGGTCGTATTTCTTCAAAAATATATTGCATGAGCTGTGCAATATTTTCGTGAAAATAATTTACGCTTGCACTTACAATTATGAACTTTTCAAATCGCTGGTTGGGCCACAGTTTAATTCCCAAAGCACGAAACTTTTCATGCAAAAACTGCCTTTGCTTTTTCCACAAATCTCCTTCGCTCAGGACTATACCTAAAAACATATTATATTTATTACCTATAAGATCGGAAACGATGGTTTTGTGCCATATATAGCTTTCCTCGCCTAATATATGGGTCTTTTATTTTATTAGGGAAACAAGGTGTTAATATTGGTTAATAAGGTATATGACATTTAACACATAATTAAAATTAACACAAATCTTATGTTTCCACAAGTATGGCAATAAATATTTTATTTAGTTGTTTAGCGTAGATATAAATTTAAAAAAAAAAATTAAACTTAGACACCATTTCTAATGTTACAGATTAAACGACCGTAAAACACCTATAAAAATAAATTAGCATTAATGTAAAACACATATAAATAATTTCTCACCATGCCCGCCCAAGAGTTCATTTAGAGGAGTATGTGGGCGGCCAGTAGAATCACTCCTGTAAAACAAGTCCTTCAACAATTTCGCTGAGCCTATGCACACAACAAGATTATTTCCCATCTTCACGGAGAATATGTCGCCGTATTGTTCCGCCATTTTACGATACCATGCTTGCGGTGACATACGTTTCAGGAAAAGAAGATAACCGAAGTATGGAATGCCCCATGGTCCTAAAATATATATACACATTTATAAATAATATTAACTATGAACGTGTAATGCTGTACGTGATTTGAAGCAAATTTTATGAGCAACTTAGCATTTTAGATATTTTTTCCGTATTAAGCACAGTATCAAGAAAGTTGCATCATGAAGATCGTTTCAATAAATGAAAAATATTTAGTTCAATGCTATTGATTTTATACTAACAAATTTATGCACTGCTTTTTTTATATATTCGTTATGTATTTATTGGACTTTAAGGGAACCATACTAGCAATAATAAAAAGAAAAAAATAAAGCAAAATAGTAATACGTGGCTTAATTAAGTTTACACAATTAATAATAAAGATACAGGAGAAAAAGAAACACACATTATTTGGTAACTTAAAATATGGCTATTTTTTATGTAACCAGTGCATGGAAAGTATCTAATAACTTCTGATGGGTATATAATTTAATGATCTACTATTTGTAATGAATAATGATGACTGATTTTTTACTAGAAAAAGCTCAAATTAATTTTTAAAGATAGCTTACCAGGCGGCAATCTTCTGTAGTAGCCAATTTGTTTAAATATAACCCATATGCCGTATGTAATAGCCAGCAGGTATATAGTAGTCATCGAGGGCAGTTTTGATGAATCGGTGTTCGCGCGTATGTATGCATATGCGTAGGTCAAAATTCTGGTGCCAATCCACATTTTTGAAATTATAATCTGTGAACGATAAAAATAAAATGAAAAGCCTCCAAAATTTTGCTAATATTGAATTAAAAAAATCTTGAAAAAAATAATTTATTTTCAATTAAAAAGATATAATATTAAAAACGCATAAAATCATCTTACATTTATATTGTTTAATATAGCGATGCAAATATAATTATAAGAAAATATTCAACAAATAATTAAATTAAGAATAAGTACAAAATTCAAATAACCTTAGCCAATGAAGTCTATATTGTAGTAAGATTAAACACTGAAATTATTTTAATGTCTTATCTTGTATCTGTATGACGTACGCCACAATAATTTATAACAAAAAGTCAATACGTGCAGAGTGTACCTGATGAATAAGCAAAATCCAAATATTGAATAAGGCGAGGTATTGCATCCGTCGCTTATATAGCAACGTCTTCCGCACACGTCGTATTCTTATCTCACTGATGCATAGATTTTCTGATCTAATTGAAATTTATCGAAAAAGCAATACATTTACACAATGCGGTGGCTCTGCACATGAAGAGTTCATAAACCAAAGTACTTAAATATGTAAATATGTTATTTATGATTTTAAGTGATATGGGATATTTAGCCCAGATATAATTATATTTGATCGCGAAAAATTAGTTTATAAGATACCTAATATATTTTTTAAATATTACTTGATATTATAGAATATATTTGTTTACAATTTAACATTTTTAACCGACTTCAAAAAAAGAAGGTGGTTATCAATTCGACATGTACTTTTTGTTTTCGAATTTTTTTTTTATTCGAAAGAATATACCTCCAGATTATCAGTTTGGTTTTAAAACTTAATTAACAAGAGTTATTATATCGTTCAAGTAAACGAAATTTTCGAATTTTGCTTTCTTGTGAAAGTGTCGTTTTTAGTTATGTTTTTACGTTGGGTTTGGTTGCGTCTCCTTCTTACATAAATACATATTATATAATAGCATCCCACCTTTTCCCCTATTAAGGGGCTGATTGAGGTGAACCCCTCGGTGCTATAGTGTGCAAAACATATCGGTTGTGTTTTTGCGTTGGGTTTGGTTGATCTACTTTTACTATGAAATTAATGTTTATTGTAATTAGTCACTGACTTCAAAATTGGTAACCAGTATCCACCTGTTATGTTAAATTATTTTTTAAGGTTTTTGAAGGCGGTTTAATTGAAGTTTTTACTTATCCCTACATTTCTGACTTGAGTCAAATGTTCTCAAATATTTGTTAATATGTAAGATACCACGGCAAAGTTTCAAAATTTTGTGTGTATCCCACCTGTGTAGCTGTAACGAAAACTGAATTGTGATAGATTTTAAAATTAATAAATATTACCTAAAAAGAGAAAAATATCGAATAACGAATGGTGGGAAAATTATAAACGCAAGGATGCAAATAATCATTTTATTTCTTTTTATAAAGTAGACAATAAGGGATCGTAGGATAGATCCAGGAAAATTCTGACGTTATATGACGTGTTCCGCACGTGACGTACCGTGTGAGGCACGGACAATCCAGTATCCAACATCCACAATCCAAATCCAATAGCTATATAAATCTAACCCTTTGTAACATAACCCTTATCGGATGTATGTACGGTTTTAAAGTAATATTTTGACGGCTGAAAGGCGTTTACTTAAGCGACATTATTTTTCGAAAAAATTTAACTAGGTTAAAAAAACAAAGACAAAATTGCTGATTTTAAGTATGTATGAAACTCAGTGTCGCACAAACATGTAGGTTAAGTCAATTAGCCTTTCAACCGTCTATTTAATTATATAGAATTTTAGGTCGGATAGGGTGTATATAAGCTTTACCTTTATATTGCATTTAAATTTTGATTCGCTGGTGGTAGGATAGATTTTAGGCGACCACCGTACACAAGGTGTTAAAACCTAACATAGGGGCCCACGTGTGTCCCGTTCCGGGATTAGACTGTGTATATCTGGTCCCAATAGGCTAGCATAGTTGTGTCAACTGTCGAATAGTAACCATCTTTTGTCAGTCGATATTTTATTGGACTCGATTCTACTTACCATGAGGTGCAGTGAGGTCACCGTGCTGTGCCAATATGGAAAAAAAAGTTATAAACTATCAACCCTATATCTGGTCAATAGAGATTTCTATAATTTAAAAAGCAGCAAAGAAGACTATCACTTAACAGGAAGCGATCATCTTTAAGATAGCAAAAAGTCCAGCGAAACTCTGAGTGTGCTGCCAACCCTAAGCGAATAGGAACAGAGATAAGAGGAATAATCTAGGTCTGGAATCTTATTGACATAGCAAACTGCAAAAGCTGCCGCTTTCGATTTTTGAATATTCTTGGTACTTTTGAAAAAATACATATATCGCGACTCTACGTCTTATAGCAATGTTACATCGGTATGTTTATGTATAATGAGTAAAATATAGTGCGGCGACGAAAATAAATATAGGTATAAATAAGTATTAAAATCTGGACAAATGTGTATTTTTAATTATGTAAAAATATGATAACATGGTATATGCCCGTTTGTTTTGATGATTCTGCGTATGTATAAAAACTTGGAGATACTAAGTCAATAATCAGAACTGGGAATTGATATGTCATCCAAAGAGCAATGACCATGAAGGTCATCATATATTATTATCAAGAATCAGCAAGTTACGTAATCGTTCATGATGGCCTATAGTTTATTGACCTTTAACTGAACGATAGTGTTCCGGGTTCAACGTTCTCACAAGGACGTTCGTACAATCGCGAATGAGTGACGTGTTTTGCTGAGCGAATTAAACACGTGTTCATAATGATATGTTTATACATACTTAATACTGTTAACATAAGTGTTATTTTCGCTTGCGATTAATACTATTTATATTGATGGTACTCGATAGAAACTGTACACGTAGTAGTGTTTGATAGAAATTGTAATACTACGGTCGATGA
Organism: Manduca sexta; assembly: GCF_014839805.1. Taxonomy (NCBI): domain Eukaryota; kingdom Metazoa; phylum Arthropoda; class Insecta; order Lepidoptera; family Sphingidae; genus Manduca; species Manduca sexta. Next base: position 8,956,019 of record NC_051131.1, read on the forward strand.
CTATGGTAATCAAACTATCGGTCGTCGACCTTCAAACTGTTAATGACCCAAACAAACCGAGATGCAACGTGATTGGAAGCTTCAAGTCCCTTACCTTGTTTGTGTTTTGATGCAAATGCACCATTAGAGTCAAGGAACCGAGTTAACGCTCAGCTAAACTCGAAGGAAATTCATTTTTTGTTTTGCATTGTTTTTGTTGTGTGTGTTTATTCATGTATTTGCAGATTGAAGGTAGGTCAGTGATATCTGTTTTTCCGTTGTCTGACTTTAACTAAGTCATGGAATAATGGCTTTAAAGACATTGAACTTTAGTATCTTAGTTGTATAATAATTCATAACTGGCTTTTCCTTCTAGCTCCAATGGTATGGAAATCTTAGTCACTCCCTAGGGATGTATTAACGTTCTTTTGCCACCACATATTTGACTTTATTTATAATTAAGTATAGAATGAAGTTTATGGGCTTGATAATTTCTATGATTTTACACTAAGTGAGTAATCCGCATCTCAGTATATGTGTATAAGGGCAGTGGAGAAGGGCCCATATAACCCGATTTCTGTCGCCTTCTCTTTCGTATTTTATGTAAAATCTAACTATCATTATAACGATTAGCAGACCGCATTCATGCATGAGTACTTATTTATAATGTGTAGGGATCCCTTCCGGAAAATTTCACCCCTTGCCACTGATACACGGTATTACAAAAAGATGGTATTCACGCCAACACCATAAAGATTTATTAGTAAATTTGTGTCACGTAACCTGTAAACCTTATAGTTTTAAAATAATATTTGTAGTTTAAAGATTATGTAAAAAAATATTTATAACATTGTATGATAAATACAAGCTATCATTGCGATTTCAGGATTCTACAAAGGTTATTTAGTTGATATTTTATCAGATGGTTATACTCGAAAAATAAAACGGTAATATTTTTTTACGCAACTGCAAAGGCGTAGGCATTGCCCATCCTAAATTCAACACAAGTAGACCCTTTTGTTAATATACTCGCGTTAAATTAAAAGAAAACTAAATGAAATTTTCATTTTGCCCAAGGATCAAGATCACAATTGCATAACGAGTTAAGTAAATCTTTGAATTTACGTTAAGCACTAACCTATTTTTAACAGAATTACTACACCAACCAGAACATTAAATTGTACCTTGAATCAATCATCACCTGAGACAGGACGTTACGCCAAATATCAAGTAATCGGTTATATTTTTTAAAATTCAGAACACAACGATGCTCCCATACTATCTACCTTTTAAGCATTCACCATTTTTAAGCAATACTCAAAACAATTATCTTGCGCCAAAATGTATGCATGCTCAACTCGCGATCTTATTATCTTAATTATTGGTATCACGGCGTCATTACTATATTGTTTACTTGAATTACATAATTTCTGCAATTTTAAACAAAAGGTGATTGGCCTTTTGGTGGCAAAACATTAGGCTTTATTTTAAAGGACATATTTAGCATACAAATATACATGTTTAATATCGTTTGCTAAATAATGTAGATATCAATAAAAGAATGACCGCGGAAACGTGACGTACATTTTGTTCGATATTGGTAACAAGTTTATTACTGGTTATTCTAATCTGTGGTAACTTAATAATGTCAACGAGATAATGTGTACTAGATCATACAAATATAAAAATTATTTGGCGATAAAGTGCGTGAACAAATTTATTTTAATTTATTATATTTATTACTGTATTAATCGACTGGAAAAGTTTAGAAAACTAACCTAGTAAATGGTAGATAATTAATAAGTACTTATACTAATATTTACTTACTATGCTTTATTATTGTATTTTTTTCCTTAGGAAGTATTTGTGTGGCGAATGTAAATCTTAATTTTATTCTCAAGTATACATACAGTTATATTTTAGTAAACCGCTAAGTTTTTAACAGTGCCATAATATTATGCCTAACTCAAGTCCCTAGTATTTTGTTTAAAATAAGTATTTAAATAATTGAATAACATTTCGCAACTAAATGAAATTTATATTTCTTGAAACAATAAAAAATGCGTACTAAAAGTCGGTAGGTACCTACGCACAAAATAATCAAAACGAAATTGGAACAAATCTAACATGTGTCCGATAAAGTCGTATCAATAAAAAAATCAAGTCGCCTTGTATTTAGGCTAGTTGTAGCTGGTGGGCAGATGGCAACATCCCCAATCTATCAATGAACGATTTCGGTCATCTCACTTGAGTATCGGAAGCCAGTGTTCACATTTCACTTTCGTTGGCCGCAGCGGTCCAAGACCCGCTGCGAACGGTCCGGTGTCGTTGACCCCGTGTCCTCGCGGCCGCGTGCCGATTAGATAATTTCCGCGGTGCGTTGTCAAAATACTCATGACCTAATGGTACAGTGAATACGCGAGGTTGATGAACCCGCGATCGCGCAAATACATACGTGATCAGAGTCTTTAGTGGTATTTCGATAAGGAAATTGCTATCGGTCGATATTACTTAGAACAGTGACTACCACTACTGATATCGCGTCAGATATCCATTGATACCCTATTTTTTTACTGACTGATTATATAATGGCGTTAAACACAAAAAAAAAATGGTTAACTAACACCTCGTTTGGGTAATAAAAGCCTGGCAGTGGCAGAGTACGAGCTTTTCCGTTTTGGATTTCTGGATTTCTTTCATTGCTTCATATGTAATGAAAGTAAATTTCGTCGTGTTATGCATTTTACGATGTCATTTATGTCTACTAATTTGAAATCAGGGAAATCCCTATATCATACTAGGCTTAATTCTACATTATCCTTCATATTTCTACGCAAAAATTATTGCAAATATGCTATTGGAGTATCCGTTTATTTCCATCTGTAACAAAGAATTTGCGTTAATTGTAATTTAGCGATCAAAATAATTTTCCATACCCAGTTACCTGTCAACCAAAGACACAAAATATCAAAAAAGATTTTTATAAAATAGTACCGTAAAATACCATATATTTAATCAATTTAGTATGAAAATACAATCAGTGTTATCACAGCAATTGTCATGAAGTAGGCAAATACACTTTAAACCACGTGTAATATGTTTTTCATTGAAGTATCCACTTTATGCGGTAGTAAATACTTCAAAAGCGATACTTTGCATAAAGGATGTTTCCATACGGGTGATTGTTATTCCGGAACAATTGTCCAATGACGTCAATGCTGGTCTAGTGCTAAAGAATTGGACTAGAGTTCATCAACCACATACATGGTTGTATTGTAAAGCTGAAGCTCACAATTATCCGCATTAACAGGAAAAATAAAATCATCCTTGCAATTGCAAGGTCTGAATGCGTCGTTTCTTACCATGATACTACGTAGGTCATCGTCTTGTAAAACAAACCTTAGTTGTTTGACCGAACGTTAGCCTGATATTAGACGTCCTAAAGAAAAAAAAAACATATTATTTTTATACAACCGGAAAACCATAGTGTAATCGAACTCAGCCTTAAAGTTCACGGGCAACTCGAACAACTGGATTACAAAAATCTGATATATTTTAATTACGTATCATACCACGCAGTGCTTTGTGATTCAATGTTTGAATGGTGGTGCTGCTTGTTTATGGGGTAGTCATATTGTCTATCGGGCACGTGGCTTGCACGGCTTGTAAATAATTTTTTTTTTTTTTTTATAATTTGTATTCCCTACATAAATCATGATAGTACTTACCCGTTGATGCTGTAGTGGAGGTATTAACGACTCAGGAAACGGTGGTAAGGATTTAGGCGGGTAGATTATGTTATTCTGTTTATGATAGTAAGTGTTTTATAAAAGCATAAGATCTTTAAATCGAATTAAGCGTGACAATAATATAAACTTAATTACGAAGCTGACAACATATTTTGATATTCTTTTTCATTCATTATCATCGAAATAAAATACCACTACAAAACAGACAGAGTCCACTACATATAAAACGCTAGTCTTGCAATTTGGCAACTGAGTTTGAAGGAAGCAAATTTCTACTTAGTACCTGCATTAATATTATGGAATGTTAAAAAATCAAACCATAACGTAAATGCTATTCTCGCGCGTACAAAAGCATGGACATAAGCTTAAATATACTCTATTTTTAGCATTAAATAAAATTTATGTCAATCAATTTCACCTAAATAAAAGATTTGGCACGAGAAAGAGAGTGGTCCTAATTCTTACACTCATACGAAGTTAAAAAATATATTTAAAAGAAAAAAGTTTAATAGCCTACCGCTACAGCTCAGGGTGTTTCCATGATAGGCGTTAACCGCATCCTAAATTCCTCAGTCGTATTGCTAACGGTTTTGCATTTACAGTGATGAATCAATCAGCTAAGCTTTAACGTTTAATTAATTTATTATAGTATCTAGTTGTGGTGTCGTAACAGTATCTAGTAAATAACGATCACTGTACACAAGGAGTTAAAACCTGCCATAGTAGCCTACGCAAGTGTGTCGCGTTCCAGGATCAGCCTGTGTATATCCAACAGGCCGGCATAATTGTGTCGACTGCCGAGGGGTACCATAGCATTAGGTGCAGTGGGGTCACTTTGTATGTATAGTAAAGAAAATGTCTTATTTCGTTGTCTTACTACTTTACCTAAACTAGGTATAATATTTAAAACAATGAATACTTAGATGTTATTTAGTCTATTGTGCGAAGTACGATTATGCATTGGGAACTCAAAAGATTCCACAATGACGCGGTTTTTAGCTAGATCATTAAGGCCGATATAAGGTTAGCGAACTTTACAATAAATAATATTATGTATTTATTGATTAATTAATTATTTATATTTATTTATTATATTTGTTGATCTTGTTAATTACTCTAAAGTCTAAGACGTATTTACTTGTTATATTTTGTATTTTGGAACACTGATCAATTAAATTGGGGTGTATTAAGAAAAAACATAATAAAGTAATTAAATTAGATACAGAATAAAGTAAGTAATTAAAGCTAAGTATAAGATGCTTCTTATCGTCCATGAAAATTGCACTAAATTTACCTATTTTTAAAACTAATAAAAAAAAATAGAATGTTGGATAGTCACAACTAATTTCGAAATATATTTATTACCCATTTAGGTTTTCTTATTTAACTAAAAGGAAGTCATGCAAGTTTTTGCATTTGTATATTATAAGTACATATTACGCGTTTTATTTAGTGGTTAATTCGGTAATTATGAAAAAATATTAGGGTATCTTTCTGGTAAGTGTATCAAATATAAACACGTTAATAAATGAAGTACATAAGTAAATAATTAATCTTAATCATTATATACCTGAGATAAGATCATACCTATTTTTTGCTTATGTGTTCATTGACATTGTTCGATGTACAATAAAAAAAATTATCTTCAACCAATCCGAACCGTGGTCTGATTTTTATAAATTCGATAGCGTATCATAACTATATTTTCACGTAGATTTCAAACATCTGCATTACATTGGCATTTTTTAAATAACTGCATTAAACATTAATCTATTTTTTTTTTATTAATTTATATTATAAATAATGTCCCATTGTGGATATCATTCAAAGAGAGCATTATAATTATCTAGACGCCTAATACTACGTTCTACAAGCTCAGAAAAACCTTTGTAATCGAATAACTAAGTTGAAATTAAATCAATATACATCTTCTGTATTTCATTTCAAAAATTATTGGTATACTAAAATCTCTATTATGAAAATGACTATAATATTTATATTATATATATTCATTGCCAAAACTACCCCTTGAGCTGTTTGTAATATCCCAAAATATTGTCTATAAGCATTAACAATATATTTCTACAGCTAACAGTAAAATCAGTGCAAATGTTTACTTCCCACGTACTTTATCCCGTTGAGGTTTAATAAATTATATATATCATGTGTTAATTTTCAGGTTTCAGCGGGATATGTTTATACCCCTAACACGAATTTACGCGTTTTCGTATTGTTAACGTAAGTATATTTTTGTATGGAAAATTACACAGCGCCCCATGAGCGTATTTGGAACATTGCGCGTGTAAACTTCGAATACTTACGTAGAAAAGTAAACTTAAAATGTGTGGTAATCGGTAGTACGAATTTGGTTTTTTACGTATATTGTCAATCACCTGACGAGAAATGTTAACTTACGGTAGGAATACTATACGATAATGCGTAAATTCCTGTTTGAGAACAGTTGCGTTCAGTTCAATACGGCCCGACGGTTTGCGATTTCTTATAAACCTTATACTACAATTTTTTTATGGTTTATTTTATGATTTTGATTTTAATCTAACAAAAAATAAAAGGTCCTCATAAATTATGTAAAGGCCTGTTAGCGATTTCTCGAAGAAAATATGACAAACAGACCAATACCTATTTACTCACATTATACAGGGCCATTTTGACATAGCGTTACTAAATGAAACTACATAATTATCTACTTGGAAATAACATGTAACAATAAGATACTGAGCCGTAGATGTAAAATAAAAAAGTGTAAGTTTCGAACAAAATCAATATTAATAAAAAGTAATTTTAATTTTCGTACTCTAATGCCACTACTAGTACTCTAAGAGAATTCGTCGCAGCGGCAATATCCTACTTTCAGTCAGAAGTACACTCACGCACACGATATAGATACTCGCATTAAACTACAAAATGATAAAAAATCAAAAAAATAAAACTAGGATTTTTGGTGAAAATATTCGTTATTAATAGATGATTTTTGGTACAATGCCAGCAAAGGTGACGACGAGTATGTGGTTTCATTTTGTAACACAGTGTCAAAATGACCCTGTATAGAATTACAGGTATACGATTTATTATTTATACTATGTTATACATAAGTACCTAGATATAATTTAAAGGGAAAATCTCTATTATTATACACCCAATTTTATAAAATGAAGTATATAATCATAAATTATAATCATTCATAAATGACTAATAAAGTATTATGTGTAAAACTTGATAAATAAAATAATATCTAGATTGATGATTAAATTAATACTCATATCAAAAAGTCACAAAAAAAATATGCTAACAATATCAACCGTGTACAAAAAATACTGACACGTATTCAGATTTTATTTAAATATGACCTTCAATTGTAAGTCGGATGCATCTCTAGTTTATAGTCTAAAACAGGTGTAGAAGGAAAATAGACATCAATAAACTTATATGAGGGTGAGCAACGACCGGGGAACAAAGGAGAGAGAAGCAAAAATCGTTAACACGTCTAGCCAGTCTGGTGCCTTTACCTTTCTTATAGCTAAAATACGTACAAAACCGTTTCACTGTAGAACGAGGAAGCCATGCTAGCTAATTTTGTCTATAGCAGCGAATTTTAAACTTTTATGGCAATGGAACGCTCAACAAAGGCCTTTTAATTAATGAAACACTCAATATACCATAGAATTAAAATTTAGAAACAAAAAATATCTCATGGAACTCTGATGTATTTTCTACAGAACTATTATGGGAACCGTTGGTTCATAGTATTAAAAATATCAACTTGTTTGAGTGATTATCTCACAATTATCTAACGTAAATAAACAATAGTTTATTTTTTTAACAATATAGTAATAGTGGAAACTGAGACTATAAGAGTACGAGTACCTACCCATCCCAAATTCTCTTTTTTATCTCAAAAGTTAGTAATTACAATTTCTTTACGTAGATTTTCAAGAGACCAAAGTGAACTCTACATACACAGAAACAGAAGGTCAGTATACAAGTTCGACATGGGAATTATGTCGAACAATAAACATGTAACTACAAAACAAATATAGAATAAACAAGTATTACACCTGTACCCTTTACTTGTTCTAAAACTGTTACACATGCTAGTCTTGATACTTGAAACATAATGAGAAAAATCAAAGTACAATTTTCGGAATGTGACCCAATTACCTACATTTATTCAAACGTAGGTAATGTTAAATTCGCTTATGTGGTGAACATCTCAACGGTTGCAGCGTAAGCGACAAACGTACAAAAAGAATATCAATCAATTCGAATGTGCATGTTCGGCGGTCAATGCACCGTCCGACCGACACGAGGCCGTGCGATCACCTCCCTTATGTAACATGCCATAAAGTGCACACACGCTCTAAACAAATGGTCATAGCACGACAGACTGGTCTTTGATCCGACAATTGGCGCAAATCTTTAATACGTAGGTAAGAGGTATTCCCCTCGGAGTTCGTCGACATTTGAGGTAGGCATTTGCACTGAGCACCTATTTGCAGGTATCTACGCTACGCCATTCATAAATTTATATAACCATGTGTCAACAGCGTGTAGGAGTTGAGAACACGAAGTATTCCTCGTAGTTCACCTCTATTTATGTACTATGACGTCATCAAACTTCGCATTTCATATTATTTGCATTACAAACACGCAAATATTATGTTGTAGGCACCTAGTACATAATGTTTTGTTATGTCATGTACTCTAATGGACAAAGATGACTTCGTTGACCATATTGGGGTCGGTCATTGATATTTAAACCATAGATATATGTATAGGTTTATACAATTTCCATACTAAACTGATTTTTAAAATTCGTTGAGCAACATTCGAAGTACATACATGCATCGATTCTCCTGAGACAAAAAGGTTTTACGCCAATGTTAGACATTGAAGTAAAACTAATTTTCGGGTTTTATAGCGGTTTTTTATAATATAATTTTCTTCCGGCGTTTTCAATACTGCAGCCTGAACCTGAGTAATAAAAATGTACACACTCATTAAGTGCTGAAAATATATGCTTACCTTTGGCTGACACTGAAGTAGACTGTAGAGTAACAAAGGTCTCTACATCACCGTCCATACAAAATCGTTCCTGTGCAGTTACATCTTATTTCACATAGAGAGGTCATTTGAATTTTTGAGTATCAATTTTATCATAACAGGGAATATACATAATATAAATATTGTAAATGCGAAAACTTGTATACGTGTTTGGGTGTAAACGCAGCTAGGGGGGGGGGGGGGCATTGTGGGGCAATGCCCTACCTTAAAATACTAATACCCTACCTTAATAATTAACAAAATTGTACATTACTACTCAATGAAAATATATGGAGCAGCGGGTTTTTTATTTTACGAATTGGAAGTTGGTCCCATAGTAAGAGTCATTATATTGATGGGTGAAATAACTCTCTTTCGAGATTTATGGGAATTTTGTTACAATCTGTATATTACCTTAACAATTACCTAAGTATTAAACTTTTTTTTTTGCTCACGTTCACGAGTCAAGGAAACCAAAAATCGATTGAGCAGATCAGATTTAGTAACATTTTTATAATAACAGCTGCCCTGCCTTAAATTCAAGTCTAGCTACGACCCTGAACGCAGCTACTTGTGGTAGGTCTCTCATGTGTGAGAGTCCGCCTGGATAGGTACCACCGCAATGTCTATTTCTACCGCCAAGCAGCGGTATGTAGTCACTGTTGTGTTCCGGTTTGAAGGACATTGTAGCCAGTGTAACTACTGGACATAAAACTTAACATCTCATGTCTCAGGATGGCGCGCGCAGGGGAATATCAAACAATACTTTGTAATTCAATGTCTTGGATGGTGTTTTTACTGTTTATGGACGGTGGTATTGCTTACAACCAGACGAACGGTAAGCTCGTCTCGTCATTCAAACTAATAAATAAAACAGATTTGCATAGAAATTAGTCCATAGAGAGCCCATATTGTCCATATGGGCTTTTTTTACACCGAAAGACACTCTGTCGGAGTTTTAATTCGGAATTATATGTCGTTCACGCGAAAGAGGCCGTGAGCATCACCTAGTTATATTCTTTTATGATACTATACGAGGATTACCACTTCAATTTTATCAGACAATAACCTTTTAAAACCAAAAGAAATATCTAATCAATATTAATCATTTAATGATGCAAGTGCTGATTTCAGTGTATGTGGAGAGATAATTATGTAGTAAAACATAAGTAGAGTAGATACATTTTATTAAATTTGTACAACAAATGGCACTGGTTTAACATTTCGCATCTTTGAAGACAAACCGTTAATAAACAATAATTAAAAATATTATGAACTAGCTTTTGCTCGCGGCTCCGCCCGCGTTATAAAGTTTTTCAGGCTAAAGTTTTCCATTATAAAAGTAGTAGTTTCCCGGGAGCCTATGTTCTTCCCAGGGTTTCAAACTGTCTCCATACCAAATTTTATCTTAATACGTTGGGTAGTTTTTGAGTTTAAGACGTTCAGGCAAACGGATGCAAACTTTTTAAGAGGAATAATCCCGACATACATCATTGTTGCATAACTTTAACCGTTTACGCAGCGCACGCAACGGAAGCTCTCAAAACGAATAAATTGTCCCCGTATTTGTAACATGTTTCATTACTGCTCCGCTCCTATTGGTCATAGCGTGATGATATACAGCCTATAGCACCCCACAAATAAAGGGCTATCCAACACAAAACGAATTTTTCAGTTCAAACTGGTAGTTCCTAAGATTAGCCATTACTGCTCCGCTCCTATTGGTCATAGCGTGATGATATATAACTTAGAGCACTCCACGAACAAAGGGCTATCCAACGCAAAAATAATTTTTCAGTTTGGACCGGTAGTTCCAGAGATTAGCCATTGCTGCTCCGCTCCTATTGGGTATAGCGTGATGATATATAGCCTATAGCACTCCACGAACAAAGGGCTATGCAACGCAAAAAGAATTTTTCAGTTTGGACCGATAGTTCCTAAGATTAGTAAACAAATATAATGAGAAAGCTTCGAACTGCTAAGCTATCGGGAGTTACACGTGTCATTGTGAGTCAACCATAAAAGATAGACATATGCTGTCGCGGGATATTTTTTACATAATTTTAAGGAGAACATTTCGTTCATACATGATTTCTGTGTAGCGTTAACCATTAAGGTTGGACACGCGACGGAAGCTTACAAAATGGAGTAACTTCTCCCGTTTTCCCAACATTTCCCTTCACTGCTCTGCTCCTATTAATTGTAGCGTGATGAAAAGTATACTATAACCAGCACAGGAGTATGAAAAATAATTGTACCAAGTTTCGTTAAAATCCGTCGAGTAGTTTTTGTTTCTATAACGGTTATACAGACAGACAGACAGACAGACAGACAGACAGACAGACAGACAAAAATTTTACTAATTGCATTTTTGGCATCAGTATCGATCCCTAATCAGCCCCTGATAGTTATTTTTGAAATATATTTCATGTACAGAATTGACCTCTCTACAGATTTATTATAAGTATAGATGACATCTTTCCTAGAATTACGTAAACTGCAACATAAATTTTATATTTTAGTTTAAGGACGATTTGTTTTTAACCGTGCGATTTTATAAAATCAGATCTTAAAGTAATACATTTTAAAATTATGTTTTTTTTTTAAATTAAAAACCATTACACTTATCAATTACATATTAAGTGAAAAACGTGTTGCTAAATATTATTTATTATCATATTATTGTATTACTATTATAACAGTAAAATATTTAGCAGGCGATAAAACTGCGCTGTCCTATTATAATTCTATTTACAGCGCGAATGAGCCCCTGAAACTACAAACCTAAAATTAAGTATGTAATGTCCGAAAATATGATTCGCAATTGGGAATAAAAACTGTCAATAAAAAGCAACATGTGAACAAATACTATTAAGCCTCATTTAGACTGATCAACTATTATTGCTAGCAATAATCGTACGCAATTATTGCTAGAAATAATCGTCTTTTGAATATATGTTAAATGGCGGTATACGGGCCTCAATGCAGGCTAGAATTACCACAAGATTGCGCATGTTCAAACGATGCTCAATATTTGCATACAATTATTGCTATAAGAATTATTGCTCCGTCTAAATGAGCCCTTGTGCACAAATTACATTATCATTATAATCAGTAGGGGTAAGTGTCAAACCAACGCGAGTGGCGAAATACGCGCACGTGACGTCATCAGGAATTACGATGCTTGCAAAAAAATGAGATATCTCCTATGCGCCCACTGCTGCGCATTTCAGTATTAAAAAATAAATTTGTATCACATTTTTTGACCAATTTTAATGCAGTTTTCACAGAAGGGCTTCTTTATCGTATTATATGCTGTTACATACAAAATAATGTAAAAAATAAAAAAAACATATATAAATACTCTATTGCCTAGTTTTCACAACCGGCCCGAGGTTCGATCTAGGCTTACATAAACCCAGACAGTGCTGCTTGACCTGACAATCTAACACCCCAGCGTGTCCCAGTCAGCAGTCCAACTTTCTATAAGATCAAGGAGACCATGCGACACACGTTCGATACGCATAAATTGCATGTGAGTCGTATTTCATATCTTAGACACCACATAAAGTAAATACTTACTTACTAACGCAATTATATTTATGATTAAGCTAATCAATGTTTTAAATCCTTCCTCTAGGGCGATTTTCCATTAGGAAGAAAATGTACAAAAAATAATTACTTCAAACACTGAAATTAACAAAGTTAAGGAAGTAAATATTGCAATTATTAAAATGACAAATTAAAATTAAAAACCGATTATGTAACAGTTAGAAATTCCCAACCATTTTATTTTGATATAAATGTGACTCCATTGCACATAATATTAAAAGATGTGTCTACAGATAGTTTAGATTGACAAGATAGTTGTCCCTCGCCAGTCGCCACATTTATGCTGGACTGTCTAAACTGGATATACACGTTTCAAATCTTCTAATAACGGCGAACACTAGTTTCAAGGCAGTCATCACTACACCATAACGCGCAAGTCAGTTATGACACAAAAGGCTTATTTCATCCGCACAGACTAAGTGCCTTTTTATACGCTTATACTTTGCACATTTTCCGCGCACCCATTTCTGAGTATGAGTACCTACTACGGTATATATACCTATATATACCATACTACATCGCAATTGAGTAGATATTTGTTTTAATGCAATAAATGCAGATAGAATCACCTTTATTATGGGACGGAAATAATAATTGTGAAGTGACATTCCTCTGACTGCCCTTAAAGGACAGTGGCGGTATAAATACCTATTGTATTAAAACGATTGTGACACATAACAACTACTAATTAAATCAGTCTTGATGTTCAGTTCTTTGCCGAGCTGTGATTTCAATTTATACGCGTAACCCCACTTCCACGTTCATGATTTAATACACGAAGTAAATCAGGCGATAAATATACCTTTTGTGGTTTGTAAGTATATCGTCATATCAGCCCTATAGGTGATACGGGACCCCAGTTTCAGGAGTCACTCTTGGCACATACTACATTAAACTAAGCGGGTGCCTAAAAGTTCGCACTGCCCTGAAAGCCCCTAACAATTTTTGATATAGGGTCCCTCTATACCAAACTACATCACTAATGGTAATACATATTTCATAATATAACATAAACATGTAAAGGTTTCAGTATTTTACTATAAACTTTATAAATGCATAAGGACTGTACTGTGTATTTCATCGTATTTAATAATTATCTTCAAACATAACCTAAATAATTTATTTAAATTTCTATTCAATTTATTTGCACGGACTAAAAATTCTATTGTGAAACTACTATATTATTGCTGATTTCTTACGTAAACTGTAATTTTGAGTAATATATAAACTTTATACCTATTAGCTTCAAAACGATAAATTATAACATCACATTACGAGTAAATTTTAAATTAGCACTAATTCTAGTATCGAAATACCTAGCTAATATAGAACGGCATGTTGCTAAGCTCTTTACTAGCGAGCCTAGCTGCTCGGTTCAACGTTACGTTGCAATGAGTGTGTAGTGCTTCCAAACAATCTTGGTCCTTTTTGGTCCACTTAGACTCCATGTAGGCTGAAAATGCTGTACACGAGAACGTACAAAGTAAGCTAATTAGGATGCAAACTCTCAACCTGAGCGCATCGCTTGGTTGTTCCAACAGGCATATGAAGTTAAATGTTGGGTGACCAAATATTATCTTCTCAACCACGTCGGCATGTTCCGGCAAATCTTGAAGTACGGTTATAAGCAAGCCCACAATATTTAACGCGATGCGAGAGGTCTTTGTATCTGAAAATAAAAGCATTAGATATCGATTAATATAGTTTTTGGTTAATTAATAAAATCTATAAAATTGTAATGGCACCTAAACTATTGATTTTCTATTTTGATTGTTCAAAAATGTAACTATAAAAAATTATTTAAGGTCCAAGCATCCAAAGATTTCAGTCACCTAGGAATTCTCTAGTATCAATAAAAATTACGTCCCCAAAAAGGAAGGGGCCAGTTTTAAACTGCGAAATAACGTTATCAAGATCTTATCGAAGTAGCAACTATACACTAAGACTTGCAACTAGGTTGAGGTCGGTCATTATCGATCGTTGAACTCACCAAATATCAAGTAACTTTTATTTCACCTTCACTGTTATTTTGAATCTGACAGTTGTTGAGACGCATTTTTGACAATGATAACCCGTTGCACTTATCGAAATCCACCGCGAACGCATTCGTTTTATCGAACATAAACAATTTCAGGAAGATTTTTCGAGGCTCAAGATAATGATGTTATAAAATTGCTATGTATTACATCATGCAGTTCTAAACCCATTATAATGATGTTAAAAAAAAATAAAAACACTATGTTATAGTTGGGCTTAAGTGTTTTATGTAATAGTCAAATTCATGTCAATTATTACTTGCAATGGCTATGCGAGTCCTATGTTCAAGAGTCGTTGCTATTGTTACAAGATCAGGCGTAGCAGATTCGATTAAATAATCGCCATGTTTGTTTCAACAATTAATGAAATAAAAATATAAATATTAAAATTGCTAATTTAAATATACAAGGAAAATACATTAGTTCTAAAGCCCGACGAGCGATTTAGCCCATTCCATTTTCTTTCGTTTAAGCCAAGCAACGAATTTATTCTTCGTCTAGAACAATGTGATTTCAAAAGGTTAAGAGATCAGTAGAACGGCAGCTGTTTCGTTTGTTCACGTGTTGAACAGAATACATAAATGATAAACAATGATACTCACAAAGTGTAAGTAGCGTGGTGAAGACGGCGCATGCGTCGTAGGCGGCGAGCGCGGTGGCGAACTGGCGCACGCCGCGGCACGACCGCACGCACAGCCACGCGCACACCTCCACCATGCGACTCACGCCTTGCAATCTGCACCATGCACGATAACACATACTATTCCCTATATAAGTTCATTTCATGTATTATTGAGCTATTATTCTACTCCAAAGGAAGGTAGAGGATCGATGAACGTATTAATTAGGTAAAAATACAGATATTGTTAATATATAGGCCGACTATTTTGCAATAAGCGCCTAACGAAAAAATATTAGCACAGCGTTTCACGGGGTCTTTGTCGATTAAAAATACTTTTACTACATCAAAATGTATGTAAATATTATGGTCAGTGCTATGATTGGTAGTCATGATGGACTTAATTACCTGTCATCTGCCCCATCGTCAGTATCCTGACTATCTTTCATCAGGGTGTTTATGGCACCGACGAAATTGTACACCACCTTTGCCTCAAGATAAACCTGAAAGAATGACCATGGAATTAAATTTTACAATATAAAGACAATGATTTTATGACAGCAAAATCCAAAACAGTGCAGCAATCGTTTACACTTTAGAGAATTTGCATACACAATTTTTACAGAAAATTTTAACTGCAGAACTCGCTTTTGGAAATTGTTTCGTTCGAGGTACTAAACTAACTGGTATACGTGTTTATAAGTGTGTTAAACCTTTTTGAATAATATGAAGTTATTCACGATCCGCGTGTCTTTATGTTTATAGAAGTAATTAACCCGGTAAAAAGATTGATAACAGTTGTTATGCGTATTGAGTTCATTTCACAACCTTTCCTGCTATAACTTCTTTAGTAGTTATTGGTTGGTATACTGACGTGTTGTATGTTGAGCAGCGTGTGCGCGGGCGCGTGGTGCGCGAGCGGCGGCAGCGCGAGCAGCGCGGCCACGGCGCCGCACACGCGCGCGCCGCGCCGTCCCCGCGCCGCGCTCCCCACCACGCCCACCACCATGCTCACCTGTCACAGTAAAATTAGTACTCAATTTAGAAACTACATCTATTAAATAAGCTTAGCTACTTGGTTTTCGCACCTTATGTGCTGTTTTGTCCGTAAACCAATGAAGTGACAAAAAACTGTTTTACGAAGATGGTGTTATGAAATATTTTAAAGATTTTCGATACAGGCACATACTTAGTTTGTTTGTTTGTATTGTAAACGGCAAAGATGTATGGAAATAAGTAACTAACACACACACACACACTTACCATATTAAGTTGCGTGAGCGACTCAATATCGCCATCCATGACTTCGCTGATATTGGAATTAAGGAAAGCTTCCCATTCTTCTAACTCTATGGTTGAAGGCTCTTTCACTAAAAGGAATCATAATAATGATGTCTATCACACCTTAGCCATAAATTTGAATTTATAATTATTGCTATGCCTCTAAAATTAACATTGTACCTGCATTTTTATCTTCTGTTAGAATACGATCATTGTCAGCAATGTCCTTGTCATCTGACATATCCTCGATGACTTCACGTTTTTCAATATCTTCGTCTTTTTCTTCTTTAGAACATTTCTCTGTATCAGTTACAATACTTGGTACTTCCACATTTGGTTCACTTGTACGTCTAAGGCTGTCACCTTTATTTTTATCCCAACTTTTAATGTTGAATGATCTCTTTATACTCCTTGTCAATTTGTTACTACCACTTCCAAATCTAAGTTTGTCTCTGGAAAACTGAAGTATTTTCTGCTTGTAAGATGGTGGCACACTTTTACTAAGACCTGATTTGCAGCTCACATCGCTACTGCATTTGATTGAACTTTTAGGATTTTCTAAACTCTGTGATGCTGTGTCTATCGATTTGGATTTTTGTTTGACATCTAACAACTCGTTTTTACTTTCATTCGAATCCAATTTCGGTTTTTCTCCTTGAGCTTCAACATTATGTTTCTCTTCATCAATTTTGTCCATCTTATTCACATTTGCATCCGGTTGTTTTTTATTAGTTGCCATTAACTGCGCCATATTATTTTCTAGATTGCATACAACAAGATTGGAGTTATCCATAACATTGTATTCATGGCGAAGTAGTTTAGCATTTACTGCTGTTATAGGATGTGATTGATCTTCATCGTCAGTTTTGAGGCTGTCCCGAACGCTGAACGCACTCGTTGCCCTGACGCTATCATCGTCAGAAATGGGTACACATTCCATAGCTTGCATCACGCGAACATTTCGTAAATCATGTTCTCTTGTCTCATTTTTACTGGATTCTCCCTCTAATTTTGTACACCTAAAAATCAAGAAGAAAACATTTTGTTTAAAAATTTGTATTATACAACGGAAAGCGCCTGTAAAGGCATGCAAGCAAAATTCTGGCGACCATTGCATTTTAATCATTGGTATACTTGAAATAATAATATGCGTATGATGAAATGTAGATATAACCTGATTGCTATGCAAAATAAAATAAAAAGCCCACCTAGCAATATTACTGATCTTTTCTCTTTGCAATTGTTTTGCTTCTTGTTGACTGTGTGTTAAAGGTTTTGTGAAAGGTGATTCACTTTGTATATCCTCTGTAAGTATATGAACATGACCAGAAACAAATGGGTGCTCTAAAATTTCTGGCCATGTCATTCTTTTTATTGGATTCTTGTGGAGGAGTCCCTGTAAATGATGACATCATATTTAAATTCATAAATCTTTTGGGTTAATTAAAGATTATTGTTCAATATACATATAGATACACGCAAAATCTTTATTTAAATATATATAATCATATTATTTAATTCTTTGGTAATGCTGGACAACTAAGCCATCCTATTGCAATGTTTATTTATTGAACATACAACAACTTGAATCTGTTTAAAATCCTTGAGTCCTTCTGGATAGATATTGGTAACTACTTCTTATATTAATTTAAACATTAATTATTTTAATATGTATTCATATACCTGTAAGAAGGAGCGAGCATCGGCACTGATGAAGCTTGGCCACTGAACAGGCTTGTGTCTGATCATGCGAACAAGTTGCCATATTGACATTGTGCAGAATGGTGGCTGCCCTGCTATCAACTCATATACAATACACCCAAGCGACCACAAGTCAGCCTGGAAGGAGATTTTTATAGAATTATATTCAACAGATAAAAATACTCTATTTAAAAATGACCTTTTTAATTTTATAATTTACAAATAATTTGAAATTAATCCCAATACGTATTGGTCTTTATCAGATTGATCCTGAAGATATACTTGTCAAAATAAAATATTTCAGTATAAGTTAACATCAAAGTGTATTGTAATTAAGCAAAAAATATTTCAATTAAAATAAAAAAAAGAAATTATAATGTTGGAAATATAAGTAAACAAAATATATTACATGATGATCATAAGGTTTTTCATCAATTAGTTCAGGTGCCATATACAGTGGTGTCCCTTTAATTGATGTCAGAATATGTGTGGCATTTGTCATAATTCGAGCCAAACCGAAGTCACATAGTTTAGCTCGGCCTGTGCTGTCCAGTAGTACATTTTGCGGTTTTAGGTCCCTGAAAAGCAATGTTAAGCAAAAGATATTAATATTAAATGTTGCTTACTATAATCGGAATTTGTGCCTTATGTTATAATAGGGAAATTGATTTAACACATACTGAATAGAACAGGCTGGGCGATTAAGAATGCACTAGTTCTATTGTGCCTTTGCTTTCCTCTTGGATTTATAAGTGTGAGCACATATTTGTTAAGAGATTACTCATTGGTAGACACTGGATTAAATTCATTTGAATAAATTGATTTTTTTTTTCTAGCTTATTGCTTAGTAATTTTTCATGTATAGTGCATATTGCAGTAGTAGTACACGCTACGAGATGTTGAAAATATGTTATGCTGGTAGTAGGATATATTTTATATCTGCCTGGATAGCGACCAATGTACATAAACTGTCAAAACACGACAAAGTGGCCCACATAAGTGTGTCAGGTCCCGTGATCCGGTTCCAACAGGCCGGTATAATTGTGACGACTGTTGAGAGGTAATCATCTCTCATCAGTCAACATTTTCATAGACTACACTTCACTTACCGTCAGGTGTAGTGGGAGGCCAATTTGCAATGCCCGTACACACAAAAATAAAAAAAAATTGTGAAAGATATTTATAATTTCCTGACATATTTACATGGCACTTTCAGGTTAAGAATATGCAATTTAATTTAATTACCTGTGGAGCACTCTGTGCGAGTGTAAGTAATACAAAGCTGAAACTAAATCCCAGGTTATTTTCTTTACTTGTTCTTCATTCAAACATCCTTCTTTAGCCAGAATGCTATGTAACTCTTTTTCTGCATATTCTGTGACCACTACTAGTTCTGTTTCTGTGTCAAAACTATCTATCATGCGGATTATATTCGGGTGATTCAATTGCCTTTGTATATCGCATTCCTGCTTTAGATTCTTTAAGTCTTTGGAAGACCTTCCTTTCTGAAATATAGCCATAAAAACACGTAAAACATTAATTTTATAGTATTTAATTGATATACATCTAAAAAGAGGTCTAAATATAAAGTTTTAGTTTTACCTTTCTTATGACTTTTAAAGCTACCACAGCGTCGGTTTCCTTGTATTTAGCTTTAAATACACGACCAAACGATCCCTCGCCAATAAAAGATAATACAACGTAACTATCCATTGCAAATTACAATAGTTTATACTTTACAAACATGCTATTTATACAAAAATATAGTCATTGTACTTAACAAATGCAAAGTAATAAAGAAACTGAACATAAATGCTATATTTTAAAAAAAATCGCGAACTAATTTCAGTGAACACCAAAGTTATAAACTTGAAAAACAAACACAAAAAATAATATTTTCAATTTTAGTTTGTACAACTGTCACTTGTCCGTTCACAATTCACATTAATTGTCACTTGTCAGATGCCAGTTGTCAGCATATCACCTACATGCATAGTGATGATGATAATAATCGATTAGACATTAAAGTATCGATATTTAAATGTTGATATATTGAGGTAAAAGTACTATTACCATTCTAGGTTTTTTTTATATTCAGCCTGCACTGCATTTTTGAAATAGTTTCTTTGTTAGTAATTAAATAAATCCTTATTTATTATCAAGAGTGTTACTTATCATCTTGGCTTTCTTATATTTTCGACTTTGGGTCCGGAGTCCTTTTAGGATCCTAAACGCAGTGAAAATCATTTAAAATTTTGTGATAAAAAAAAAGAGCCCAATTGCTAACCCGTTAATCAAAAATAAATGAAATAAAATACGATTACATTACAATTTAATTTGCTCCTTATAGAATTAATTTTGTGTTCTATATTAAAAAAAAAATCAATTGTACCCGTAAAATAGCAAATTTTGACGGGGAGTAGGGGGCCAGCTGCTCAACCCCCACCCCTTCTACCCTCTCTCTTGCCCCTGGGTACGCCAATGTGGAGGTCTTTCAATAAAATGTTATTTCGTGACAATCATGGCTAGCACAAGTTTCTTATAGGTATAGGTAATCACAACTTACAGTTGTCTTATTTAATTTACGGACTGATTTTGCAGACGACACTTAAATTCTCTCGGGCCTATATAAGGAACGTGCACGAACTATAGGTGGCATCACAAAACCCACACAAGAGCCACAGTACCTATGAATAAAAGAAGTAACTTTTCAGGCTTATAAATCATTTGTTTTTTTTTAAGATAATAAAATTTATAAAATATATTTTCACGGCTGATTATTATTGATAGATGTTGTGGCCAGAATATGTTTTGTTTTTGATGGGAACCAGTCATTTGGATGTTATTGGAGCAAAAATATGAGATTATGTTCACTTAATCACACATAATTAAGTATGTGAAAATCTGTAAATGTTTCCAAAACTTATTCATTTTTACAAATTAATAAGTTTTGCAAACATTTAATACTAAATGTTTTTGGAACTCATATTTATGTAGATATGATTTTTTTTTTATAACCTTTAAGCTTATTTATTTTTGTCGCCTTTCAAATAACCGTGTAATTGAAGTACCTAGCTGCTATTCGGAAGAATGTACCTAATAGAATTTTACACCATTTGATTCTTTATTTTTAGATATATGTTGTAGCATCCAGATGTAAAACAATAAAATATGATATTATTTTTCGCATCTTTAACAGAAATATTTTACGATAATGGCAAGTAATTATAGGGTAAAAGTTTCAGATTGCGCCCCTTCATGGCAGAGCTTGTTCCCTATATCAGGCGCAAGATGGGATGATTACATTTAATTTGCCATGCCTCATGTTACCATATTCTAGAAATATACTTAATATAGGTAATAGACTAGGATCTGGTCACGACTTCGCAAAAAGTCACACTATGTATTTTTTCACGATTAAAAATTACAAAATAAGTTATAAAATGATATTCTATTTACTGGCGCCTCTGTCTAAAACCAGTTATTGAATAAATCTGATAAAAAAATTCAAGTCTTTCTACGTGAGCAAATTACCGGGATAAAAATAGTCTAGGTCAAGGGCGTAACTAGCTTTAAGTTTAGATGGGGAGCATACGATTATAGCTGTAACCGTCGAATCAATAGCGAAAATAGACCAATCAAAATGAGTTTGCTTAACACGCTTATGGATGAATTAACACGTAGTTAAAGATTGCGATAGTTTGGTGGGCAATGAAGGTGTTTTCCTAGTTCTGTAGAATTAAGCTAAGAATTCTAGTTTATGAACAGACTGTGGAATATAGACTCTAACTACTTAAGTTTAAAGCTTCTCAGAACACTAACTAAACTGTTTAGTCGCTGAGTAATAGTTCGGCATGCATCGTCAAAAACGCACAATAATACGTATTCAGACCAATGGAGTAACATTTTGTTTACCAACGAGCCCAGAATAACTTTAATTAGACGTAACGTAAGAAGAGCGGGAGGCGTGAGAGGTATTTATCTGACTTTATCGTACACATCATTATTACATTAACGAAGTCTTAATTTGGGCACAAACCCTAAAAAATACAAATAAAAATACAGCGAAATGTTTTGTCTATATAAAATATTAATATGTATCTGTATTTCTTGATAAATATTAAAAAAAAACATATATAATACATTTTATTACATCGTACATTCATAGATGTAAAACAGTTTAAGAGCGTTTACGTGCCGCGCGTGAAGTCAACTATAGGTAATTCTTCGCAAAATTCACTCACACAGAGCCGTTGCGTAGCTGTGTGCGTAGAGTTAGCGCGTCGGCTATCTTTATAGTCAGACCAACCAATTTTGATCTTTTCGCTTTAATTATCTAATTGGAATGTAACTTATGATTTATGAATTTATGATAAATGAAGAATTCTATTATTAAATATATAAGAATTCATCATGAAATAGTTTATATGTATCATTTTGTAATTATAAAAAAAAATAAACATTTTTAACAAATTTTACAAATTGTTATTTTTCACTTTTAAATGCAAATGCTTAAAAATTTAAGCATTTGCATTTAGAAAGTACCCTTTAGTAAAGTGGAGCTCATCATGAAGCCGAAAGATAGGCACCAGAACTCCGTAATCAGACAATAAATCAGGAAAATTACTGTGCTACGATGTTTATAATGGACCACATAATTACTCCATAGATCTGCAGGTTTTAATATTTAGCGTATTGAAAGTTTAAATTAAGTCATTGATATTACATATTGGAATTTATATTTTGAGTCAGAAGGTGTATGTAATGAGATGTCATTTTTAGGTGTATAACTAAAAAGTGAGAAATAAAAGACTTCTTTTTCGGAAGTTGGTTATATTTTTTGGATAGTTTTTTTAATAGGTATTGCTTCTCAGTGACATCGATCATCAATCGATCGATTGTACATCCATGTATAACAATTTACCAGTTTTATATCCATAGTTTTGCATAATATTTGCGACACACGACGAAGCAAAATAGTTGGTTCTGTACTTTTTTTTGAACAACAGCAGTCAGCTTTGACTGTAAGTATGGGGATACCGTCTTTTACATCGCCACAGCATCTTGCATCCTGTCCTCTGCAGCTAATTTCAATCATTTAGCTAACTCGTCGTAACATTTCATGTAAACATTTTGCGTTAATATTGGTAAATCTATGGAAGCTAACTGTTCGTTTAAATTTGATCTACCAACTTCAGTCATCATAGCTCCATTCACAGTTCCACGATATACGTCCATACTATCAGTATATCTCTTAGCGCTTAAATAGCTTAAATTCCATATTGCACATATTACACTTTATTAAAAATATTGACTACAAGCAAACATTCTCTTTCAATAGTTGTAAATGTTCGATACTACAACTTGTTGCTCTGTTGTGGTTATTGAGTGTTTTAATTTGATCCAAAAAATATTGAAAATCTATAATTTTGCGGCTTTTAATAACCTTATTTATTTTGAGTGTAATATCAGGCACGATTACCTAAAAATTAAAAAATATATAGAATATACTATTATTGTTATCGAAGTTTACGCAAACACTACATACTTAAGTAAAACTGCATATGGATCTAGACGCGTTTAATTTATACAAGTATAATGACGCCGAAACCTGCACAGGGTTAAACGTCAGGATAAAATTATATGTAAAATTGATGTGAGCGTGTAAACCTAAACTAGCCCAAATAGTTAAGAAGATAGGTATACTAACTACTACTAGTAGCTTTATTCACTAGCTACATAAATTACCAAATCCCTTATTTCTAAGGTTCAAAGAGGAGAAAAGATATAGGATTCCGTCTCTCGTCACTTGAATTTTCTTAACAGTGCGCATCAGTGAACACAAAAACCTTGTTATTTGAAAGTAAGCGTACCTATGCATTATGCAAAAATCAGCCAAGTGCGAGTGGGACTCGCGCAATGGGTATTTGGCGAGTTGTAAACGTTTTGACAACGGGACAGCAAAGTGATTCTATAAGGCTAAGAAATCACGAAGCGGATTTTACTCGCGCCCGCCGTGGTTGAGAAACGGCTGTTTTATTTCCAAACTCATGACGACCGGAGATCTGTGCGATTTGTAACCACCGCGGTTCCGATTATGTCCTGCAAACTTGGCGAGCGATTATCGCAAGGCGGGCGGTTACAAGATGGACAGTTAACGGTCAGTTGAGTTCCAGAACGCCATGGACACATATCAGAAACGATCACGATGGAGGAAAATGGCGTCAGATTTCTGTAACCACCCCTCCCCTACCGACTACTGCAGTCGCCCACCTACTAACCACAGAGCGCGCTGGTGCTACCGTGGCCCGCACGATTCTACTAATTGGCCGCCAATACAGCGGGTACCGCATACAACCGCGCACGCCGCGGGCGTAAAACGAGTTTTGAAATGTGCGTTTAGTCCATTGAAATGTTACAATTTAAGGACCGAATATTGCATTTCTTGGAGGACGCAATTTTATTTTTGGGCCATGTGTGGGGGGTCAATAGAAGCTTAACCTCAAGTTTGTGGGGTCGCCACCCTTGTCCCCCGGCCGCCATCTTGGAAAAAGGGGTGAAAACACTTTTTTCGCGATATCTCGGAAACTATACCTGCAAATATGTTTTTTTTCTCCTTTATCCCCAAATGGTAACTCATACCTTTTCTACCTGCATAACATTCGATAAGTTAAATTTGGTAAGTTCTATGGCAAAGAAAAGAGTTAGGAATAAATAAGTAAAGATGTACGAATTTAACAAAAAAATTGTAATAATATATTTACAATAAAAAAAATCAAAAATAAGTTAAACATTTTGTTTCGACCAGATTCTCATGAGCATTGACGAACCCGGTAAACTTTGGAGCGCTGTAACAGCGTTTTAAATGAATGAACTAAAAAAAAATTATAAGGAACAATTTTCCTCAAAAGATCATTTACAAGTTAGTTTGAGGTAATTTTTTTGTAAAATTTAAAAAAAATTAGTTATAGAGCAAAAAAGAAAACTTTTATAAACATTTTCTCACATTTTTGCTTATAACTTCTTTAATTTTTAATTTAGGGCAAAAAGTTATATAAACATATTTGTAGGCAAAATAATTTGCTACAAATTATCACTTTACAAAATTTATGTAAGACGCATAGTTTCCGAGATATCGCGAAAAAAGTGTTTTCACCCCTTTTTCCATGATGGCGGCCAGGGGACAAGGGGGACGACCTCACAAACTTGAGATTAAGCTTCTATTGACCCCCCACACATGTTCTAAAAATAAAATTGGGTCCTCTAAAAATACAAAGCTCATGTAACATTTCAATGGGCTAATTGTTTTTAGCTTAAGGTTCCATTTTTTCCTTCGAGTAACTATGCTCAAGTGTTTAATGAGTAAAAATAGCAACAACCATAACTACAGACGCATGTTATAACATTAGTACATCAATCTTTTAGCTTTTGCTTTAGCCGAAGTTTCAGCGTTGTTACGTTTCCTTTTCTTGCCTAGAAATAGCTTTACTTCCCATTGTGTCTGAAACATAATAATATAATAATAATTTATAGTAACTACTAAAATTATTGTCAATCATTAAAGAAAAAAAATATTTTACTTACTAAAGTACTAAGATGTGGCAATCACTGTATACACGTGACTATTTTTTCTACGCACAGCAAAGTCCAACTGGAGTCTCGCCGGAGCGACGAGCGATACGTCCTCTCTCTAGAAAGCCTCAAGGCGGACTACAAAGAGAATATAATCACTACGTTTTAAGAGACAGGACTTAATACAAAGAAATAAAATCGAATTTACATGGCGTATCAATACCAATATCACGGAAAAATACGTCAGGAACGTCAAATAACAATACTACCAACTGAACAAAATACATAGTAGTGAGCACTTTTTATCGATATCGATAAATTCTACTGGTGGGAATCGACGCTAATGCTACTTTGATAAAATTCATATAATGTATTTTCGAGTCCACATTATCAATCCAACTCACAATATACAGTGAACATTTTAGCATAATAATTACAAGGCTGGACTGAAATGGGGACTCGAAATAAAATGAAAAGCATTTACATGTTTAATAATAATTGTATTTTAAAATAAAATCCTTTGTTCACCATGTAGGCGAATATAGTTGCACTTATGATAGGTCAAGTTACAATGAGAATATTTAATTATAAAGTCAAAGGATGGTGACACTTCTTTGTCGCACTTCTCTTGAAAGATATTATAAAGGAACTTATATCAAATCTTCTTTTCCCACAATCTGAACTCACTTTCGGCATCTGGAAATATTTTTTAATTGTAAATAAATTGCTTATTACATTATATTTAATCCGAAAATCATAAACAGTGACCAGGCACATTGATTGCTCAACGCATTTTTAAGTACACACACACACACACCGACACATACACGACTTTAGTATTTTTGTCCTGATGATCAGTCATCATCTTACTAATATTATAAAGCGTGTGCATGCAATTGTATGTTTATTATTCGTACCCGCAAAAAATCTAAAATGATTGCGATTAAACTTGGTATGTAGATAGTTAGAATTACTACTTTTTATCACTATGTTCCCACAGAATCTGGATCTAAATGGGTATCGATATCGATAATCATAACAACATCACTAGTAACATAATGGTACTTAGAAAATGAGAATTTTTATTATTTCTAAGCTACTTTATTTGCGCGATGACTAAAAACATCTAATTAATGCTTATCTGACCTCATCCAATGGAAATTTCGCCATAAACATTCTGCTTTTGTAATTTATTCGACTGGCTCGATCTCCACAAATTTCACACGTAATGAAACGTTTTTTTGGTGGCATGTCTTTAAAACGTATTCACTTACACCAACAAAAACACTTTTTAGTATATTTTTACTTGTTTGAATAACAAATAATACAAACATAAATCAATAAACACAAATGTATTCCAAAACGTCAGGAAATAAACAAACAATAATAATGGCGGTGAGGTAAAGAAAGAGAAACTGTACTGAGAGAGAGAGATAGCAGTATCCGCCATTAAATGCCATGTCAATTCCATACAAAAGATTTTTTGTTCCTTGTTGCGCTAGGCTGGCGGACTAATTTGAAACGATTTGCGCGTTGGGTTTTATAGTGGTATTTAAAATATTTATAGAAAAATAACAGAACTAATTTTGTAGAATTTTTAAATTGTATGTTTTTAAGGAGATGTTCTTCTATTATAGTAATCCAATATTATATTCAATTAAGTAAGATATAGTGATAAAAAAAAAATCATTTAAATGACCAACATTTCTGAAATTTTCGAATTCTTTGAATTTTTATTTCTCATGAATTAAACATAAAAAGATATTTTTTCTCTACTAACTTTTTTTCTTCAGGATCTTTTTAGTTAGATAAAAATAACATATTGTTATGTTCCTTAGTGGTTTAAGATATTTTGAGCTTCGAAATAGACGTTCGAAGCGCAAATTTGAAAACCTCTGTTCAGTAATCATTAAACAATTTACAAATACTCAATAAATCTCAAAATTTTCTCTACTAACTTTTTAGACAACAAAATTTTCTATAATAATTACTAATTCATATGTTTTTAAAATAATGTTTTGATGGATATTATCTCCTTCGAAAAGTGCTGTTTTTGAGACATACGGCGCTCGGATGCGTAAACGCTCTTAACGGCCGAAAGAAAATCGCTTTTAATAATACAAACGATCGTAAAATATACTCATACGCTTATTAGTCGGACAAGATTCGACAGGGAGCGGTATCCGATGCGAGCGGATTTGTTGACGTTTTGTTGTCTATAAGCTATTTATACACGGATTATCCGGCAACCAGCTGTACGAGATAAAACTTCGAATCGCATACACAATAAAACACGGACTGGACTAAAGTTCGGGCGAAGCATTATTTCACGTTGAAACATATCATTCCGCAACCGTACAATTGTATAAACAAATGAGACGTGACTTGCGTGGGATGCGCCCGTACCTACACTAGGGTTTCAATCAACTTGAGATTTGCTAATGCTCTCACATTTGAAACACAGATGTTGTGAAGAAAAGATATGAAAACAATCTTGTTACATTTATGGCTTCCATACGATGGTATTGTCATATAAATCTTAGAATTATTGGTTAAACGTGCAATACGCCTTTTGAACATATTTATTTGTAACGACTCTCCACTATAATATGCAATTGCTGCGTATTTATAATTACAGACACGTTACTAAAATAAAAATACACTCAGTGACCTCTTAAAAGTTTTCCATCGGTATCAGAAGTACTTTACAACCGTCCTGGATTTAAATGATTTTACGAACTGTAGAGTTCATAACTATTTCTTAAAATAGCCTGTCTCGAGATTTCCAGTGCTCATAAAAATTCGTTTGATTTATTGTTAGTACATTTGTACTGGCAGCCACCCATTACGAGTACATTATGGGACCGACTAGCACCAGTCATGTTTAATAGCTATAAATTATTCTATGTAATATAATTTCCTTCTGTAATAATGTCATCAGCCTCTTGTATGCAAGTGTTAATGTGGAGGTAATGAAAAATCGAGGATTATAACTCAACACGTCGAGTTGGCGCGACAGCTAGTGACCACGTCTAAAATAATTTATCCACATTCTATGTACATTGTACATGCATACAATGTGGAAGCAAGGCAAAGTAAAAGTAGGCAGATCTCTACTTTGCGTGAATTTAATAAATTTGATTTTTTCTTCATTTACTTTCTGCAATTTATTAATATATTATATTGTTGTCGGTTTAGAGTATTAAAATATTTTTATCTGATCTCACTGTTTCTGCAGGGTGCCACCGATTTAGCTCATAGGTATAATTTGGGCGCGATAGGTTTCAACTAATAACATTCATAATAGTTTTATATATTTGTTGCATCAATAATGAAATGTACATAGCAACATATCTGTTCCTTCATCCTTTTTAACAGCGCAAGACTTGTCACTAATATAGAAAGATAAATACGTACGTCTTAAAAATAATCAAAGCCAAAATATAATTTCATGAGCTATCGAAATCGAATCGAGAACCTGTCAACACAGAAGCAATGACAAATTCTTATAACGCCAGAGCTCAGTTGAACGTCAAATTAGTTGTGTGTTACGCATTAGTAACCTGGCTTCAGTGTAGCATTCAGTCTAATGCCAGATTTACAATTCGCTAATAGGGTGATTTTGACTTACATAATGACTGCTGAACACTAATATATTAAAGAGGATGCAGCCATCAATTTACTAGCTTCCTTAGGCTATTTAATTTACCTATTCATTCTTAGCCATATATTAATTAAAAATTACGCTAATGTGAACTCTGCTGAAAATAAAGTGATAAAAAACGATTGTAAATGGAAAAAAAAACGGTATAGCAATTATATTGTGTCAAACAAATAATGTTGACCCATAATGCATAATACTTTAATAATACAAATATACAAGTATCTTCCCAAAGTTTCGCATTTACAATACTACAATAGAAGATTATTAAGTATTTGATGGACAGCACGTATTGTAAAATCATTTGGTTTATTTTGTCACCAATAGACATGTTTACTAACAAAGCGTGACAGAAAGGAGGGCAATAGACTATAGTTAACAAGACGTTATTGCGACCAACGCTGTGCCAATTCTCCACTCAAAAACAATTCATCTTGTGACAGCATGCATCATTCGCTGCGATGACGGATTGGCGCATCTTTGTCGAATGAAATATTTGTTAAACATCACTTTACTAAAACAAAGATAATTTAGAATACGCCCTTTGTGACTCCTTCTTTTACTAAAAAAAGACTGAGGACATTTACACAGCTTCTAAAATAAGTCGGGATAAAAATATACTTAAGCGGAAAAACAGATATTTGTCAACAACTGATTTGTTAACTTAATACGTATAGGATATAAATTTTATGTAGCACAGACGCTAGGTTGCGATGCTCCAATTTCTTGTGCCGAGTGTGTCAGTTATTAACATACTAATTAAATTACAAATGTAATATTTGTATGCTATGTAGTAAAAGATGTAATGTTAACTTCTGTCTTAAAATATTAAAAAAATTCAAAAGACCACTATTCCATATTACAATTTTTAAAATGGTTGAGCCACAGTATGAATATATTTGTCTACAGTATGAATAGATTGGATTAACTATAAATACAAATATTTGTTATAAATATCCACCCCAGGTTTATACAATCCCGATAATATTTTTTTTGTCTTTTTTCCAAATATAGTATTCATGTTCAAAGGTGATAAACATCTTTAAAGATTTGTAAACAAATGAAAAAACATCTTCAAAAATCATTAATTATAAAATCCATACCTATACAAGAAAAAAAAAGTTATGAACGTGAGCGCACGTAAAATAACAGATTATTAATTAATACGTAGGTATAAATAAACATATATACAGGAGGTTACCAATAAAAACATTTGTTTAGTGATTAGATATTATGTTTGTTTTGACTTTATCTTCCCAAATAATAATTATGCAGAAGGAAGTTATTGCTAAATATGTGTTAGAACACTGATTAATACCTAACGTTTATTAGTTAAGAAGACTATATTGAAAAAATGGTACGGAATCTTCGGAATCGAAAAATCTACGGAATTGGAGTTTGTGATTGCTACAATTTACATAGATAAATTAATACCTATATCTTATTCTTTTTACTATTATGAAAGTTATTTCTTTATTTTATTTATTTATTTATATATCGACTGCCTCGGTGGCGTAGTTGTATTACAACACGACTACAGTGTTGAGGTCTCGAGTTTTATCCCGGGTCGGGCAAAGTGATATTGTGTTTTTCTACTCAGTATCAGCCCGGAGTCTGGAATTTGTGCCCGATATGGCAGTAGACTCGCCTGAATACACGCGGCAGAAAGTGGGTGCACCTTTTGCACCTCTGTCTATCACTTCAGGTATATATCTTATAAGAGGCGTAAGTGTGTGTGTATAAAAGTTAAAGATATTGGTATATTCATTTTCACCGCTCTTTGATGGTTTGCCTTAGCCCACTAGATAAATATACAATTTTAATACGGAATAAGTACGTCAAGTATAATTATGGAATAATAATTTATGCAAAATATTTTTATCGCATTTAATATTGATAGTTTTAATACGATGGGATGAAAATTTTATGTTTTGATTAATTAATAACGTTACACGAATCTATAAACGTAACTTCATCAAACGAAATTTAACTATCGCCTTACATCTTGCTAATAAATTTTCGGCAGCCGACAAACAACTTTAAAATTATAATTATTCTCGTTCATGACAGAGCAGAAAGCTGGGGTCGTACGCGAGGCGGACGGCGGTCGCGGCGGCACCGGCGAGGTTGCAGGGGGCGGGCGGGCATTATACGCCAGCGGCACCACACACACCGCTTGTTTACGTTTTTCATAACCACGTTTATACTAAAAATACTTTAGCATCCTGCCGTTTGAGGCTCACGCGATTGGTCGGTGCAAGCACAGGCAACCGGGGAGGACTCGGGCCCGCCGATCCCCGCTGCCCCTCGCACCGGCCGTTATATGAAAGTATCCGAAAGGCAAGACTATCGCGAGGCAGCAGAAAATAACCCTGAACGCTGGAAACATCGGACTGGCTGCCAGTCGTGTTGTGCGTCTCACAGTGTTAACTAGTGACATTAAACATGGTTCTGGACACCGAAGACTGGGTGGGTGTCCTCAGTAAGATTGATTAATAAAAAAAAAAAAAAAAAAATAGTATAATAGAAATATATAACGCTACGGTAGGAAATAAACAAAACTAATCCCGGTTGAGTGGAAGCTAACACACGCCGTCGTTGTATTCATAACACACGTTTGAATGGGTTTGTGACAGCTGACTGACAGCAGCTGTGAGAGCCAGTTATCATCAGTTTGTTAACAACTAATTTGATAAATGTTATTCTCTTAAGAAATAGCATTGTAAAGTAAACAGTTTTTTTTTAAATATTAAATCGAGCTTTTATGGGAAAATTGTATACGACATTTGCAAGAATATAAAACGCAATAATATTATTCAAATTGAATGTTTGCTAAAATAAATAATAAACTAAAAGTTGATAACATCTTGATGACAATCAAATACCTTTTTTAATAAAAAATATAATCAAATAAGTGTAGACTTTGTGGCGTTGTGGATTAATAACTTATGAGAAAAAGCTGTGATTAAACTTGCAAAAATAACTATAAATAAAAATTGAAATTTCAAACTAGCATTTTTACCAATAGTTAATACTTAATGCCTGTTTATAATCAAAACATTAGTTAAAAATAATTTCAAGAAGTAATAATTTAATACGACAGATTTATATACAAACCCATATAAACTGAAACGTATTGCGGCGCATGATATTTAATGTCGCCATAAAAACGAGCATAATTTTTAGAAGCAGTAGAAACGAGTCGCGTCATGCCGGCTTCGAATCTCGTTCGTGTAGCAGAGAGTGCGCAAGACCATTGATTCTATTTTAGTTTCAATTGCACATAAAATATATTTATTATGTTTCACTCACTTTTGCTGGAAATTGGACTCTGATCCAATGTTGTAGATACTAACATCGCATAAGCCATAGTAATGTAAATAAAGCTTTTAAAGTTAAAAGAAAGCAGAAAGATTGTTTGCGTTCGTGTTTTTTATCGATAACTCGAATAAAACCATTACATATTTTGGGTTATATCAGTTCTAGATTTCTCTTTCGATGAAGTAACAGCGTATGTATTTTTTTCAGGCCGATGAGCTCCCCCCAGAACAAATCGCCGGTAAGTAAAAATGCATAATAAAGTTGAAAAATGTAAAATTATACTTTTAATAAGTACATAAAAACGCAAACTCAGAATTGGCTCGAAGCCAGCTAACAATAGAGGTAACTCCATAAAAACGCACGCGTGCCACACATAATTTATTCTTGAAATTTTTTCGTGTGGGTTTAATTAGACGTCCCGGAATAAGTCTTGATGGCAGAGGGCGTGACTGTTGGAACAAAATTACACTCTTAACACGCTTTAAGTAATATGTTTATACCAATAATATTTTTTTTAATGTCAACAGTAGCCTATCAACAACATGAATACTCATAATTTTAACAATAATAATTACCATAAGCACAAAACTAATTTCATAAATTCTAATACGTTAACATAAATAACGTAATTTTATAGCTACTGCTATCTCAAATCCAGTGACCCTAATTCGATTCCCAATGCATCTGTTTGTTCAGACGCATGTTTTTTTCGTCGAATCTTGTTGCTTAAGAATTGTGTTAATGCTCCCTCAGGTCAGGAAAGAAAAATAGGAAATTAATGTATATGTTTTGTCAAAATTAGCTTCGAGAAATAACTTGCATATTACACCGAGTATTCGTAACGATACAAAATAAATTCTAACTCGTCGCTCATTACTTACGTCGGCTAAATGAATAAATAATGTTGTTACGGAATTAGTAATTACT
The DNA here is from genome assembly GCF_014839805.1 of Manduca sexta. Classification (NCBI taxonomy): domain Eukaryota; kingdom Metazoa; phylum Arthropoda; class Insecta; order Lepidoptera; family Sphingidae; genus Manduca; species Manduca sexta. The sequence continues at coordinate 8,989,538 of NC_051131.1, forward strand.
AGATGTAAAGAAATATTAAAGAGCATTTTATTGTACCTATAAAAACATCGGATTGTTAAAGCAAATTAAAGATAGTCTTAAAATTGAGTGCACAAACATTAAACATTTGTCTCGTTGCCAAATGTTGAATGATCTTTGACGCGTACAGTGAAAAAAGACAGAAAATTAGTAAACCGCTTTAAAGTTTTGAATGATGACAAGAACATGTCATTGTGACTTCAAACTTTTTATGTACTGAATGAACTATGTGAAAATTGCTAACAAAACTTTTATTTCAACGAGCTTTATTATTCACCATGACGTACGATTATTCAAAGGTTAATAATATCGCTTTTAATATTATTGTTTCTGTTGAGACTCCTAGAATAAATTAAATTGATACAGATGACGTATCAAGTAACAACAATTAAAACTTTAATAAATATGCACGTACATTTTCAAGAATATAATATCTCTATATTCTAAACGTTAATGTTGCTTTTTATATTTATTATTTATCTTCTTCTTTTTATATTCTTAAATAATTTAAATCAAAAAGCTACTTAAATATAATACTAGTTTCTAATGAATATTTTCATGTTTATTCCATTGGAGCTTGTAAACGCTGTAAGCCCTTTCTATATTTTACAATTTTAATGTTTAGTATAATCTTAATAACTTGGATCATTGATTTATTCATTGTTTCCATATCAATATGTCCGGAAAGCATATAGGTCAAAATTTTCAGGTTCAATAGTACTTTCTAAGAGAAATGTTTTATTGTTGAGTAAGATGTACTTGTTCAAAAACATGATCCGTTCAGGACATGTTTTAGATAGTATGGATATACAATCCTTTTTGATCTAATTTTTCAGACTTTCCAGTGTTAATGAATCAACACATGCCTTGCCTGTCAGGTTTCAACTCTTGCTAAGCGAAGCATATATCCTAGTTGCCCCATGAAAATGAAGAACGAGTGAACGGGTGCCGAAAACTCAACAACTAGTATATTAAATATAGTTCTCGTGCATTAGACGTAGTATATAATAGATGATAATATTATAGTAAGTATAGTGATAATAGTGAATATTATAGTTTGAAATAATTTACCTAACATGGGATTTTGATTGACTTGTTGCTGGAGATAATATCGTCAAAGTAAAAGAGGAAATGGTGGTGGGTTCTTACTATTTGTGAACCGAGGGCACTTTTAAAAATGCTTCAACGGTATCCCCTTATTTTAGGGGAACGAGCGCCCAATGGGGCTATGAGTTTCTACCGAAAACCTGTACGATTTGGATACATGATAAAACGAAATCACTAATTGTTATTTAAGGTAACCTACCCTAAACCGTGTAAAGTAAATAAATATTTAATACAAGCATAATGTAGAGTTTTATATTAACGAAAGAGCATTCAAAATCCAAGCAGTAATTCTTGAGAAAAGCGCTTCTAAATAAACAAACAAATTCTTGATTACGTATAGACTTATGTATGCTTAATAATTTTATATATCGTGTATTTTTTAAATGTATGCTATTTGTTATAAAGTAGGGCACAATGAAGTGGATTTAGAATAATAAATGAACTACACCTACAGCCAATAAACTACATGTATTGTTGTTTTCTAATATTTGTGCGTCATATACTGTAAATAACTTCAATATTTAATTAAAAAATAGCACACGTAGATGTTATTAAAATAAAGCAGTTCCAAGAAAATTAAATGAGACTCCTTATATCTTTGATCTTCCCATACGTTTATCAACAATCAATCAGCATTAATATTTTCTAATTATAATGCAATACAGAGTATCAACGATACACCGAATTATTCAAAATTTTGTATATTAGGTATAATCGTTTGTGTTTGGGCGGGCGGCACGTAGCGCCGCGGTTCATCGTAGCAACACGGTTGGACGCGAGCCAATCTACCGTGGAAATCAGACAGACCGCGCTACCGTCATTGTTTAACCAATATGCGAGTTTCCACGAAATGGGAAATAGCCGTACACTGTAGTTAATTCTAAATAGGTTATCAAGTACATTCTAGCCCGTTTCGTTAGTTTATTTTTGAATTCTAATCGACTGTTTGAACACAAATCATTAATGTTGTTTATGAAAGGTTTATGACGATGAATATATCAAACGGTAGAAACTGTTAGTTATCGATTTATCAAAGCGTTTTAAAGCACTCGGATGTTTGGCGCTACCATGTTTCTTTAATTTGCTTATTTCCAATTTATTGCTAAGGTATGTATTTTAAAATTAACAATGTTTGCTATTAGTATCTATAAGTATTTATTAACTAGCCATACCACGGATTCCGTCCGCACAGAATAGATATCGCTTGCGTTATTTGCACCTTCTTATAATATTGCTTAGGATTTTACAGTCGATATATTAAATTTTATTTTGTCAATGCAACAAATGAGATCTTTCACTTACAAATACATGGAAATCTAATCGATTATTTATTGTAAAATACGAACTAATCAAGAGACGAAGATTTTATTATATTATGCGAGTACATTTGAAATAATTAAGAATACAATATCATGGAGTAAAATATAGTGTTTATCATAAATAATGTTTGATAAACATTATTTTCACAATAAAAGAATAGACATCGTTAAAACTGAAGTAAATTATATCAGTAGTTTTGATTTTTATGTGTCAGAATGCCGCTTACGCCTACGATTGTAAAAATTTGAATGAGCATAATAAACTGCCGTACAACATATTACGTTATAGTTATTTGCCAAGCGGTTTAAATTTGACTCAGATATTGCTAAGACAACAAACTAAAACTTTATAATATTTATTGCGTGTTGCGTTGTGGCAGACGTACTGTCGATTTCGTCTTCATTTTATTATCACATAAAAGTTATTGACCTGTTTATGACGGAATGCATTTAGGACTATTAAATTCTAGACTATTTTAAATGAGTAAATAGAATAATAAATATATTCATTAGTAATAGTTAGCAATATTACTGTTAAAGTTTTCAATACATATAAAATTCATTAGTCACCGGTGATATCCGAACGTTCAACATAAAGCTGTCACTGTAACCATTAAATATAATCAAACATTTGTTAAGAATCCAATTAAGAGGATTAAAATAGCAAAGCTTAAGAAATTAATTGCTAGATAATTACTGTTGACGCTATTGTGGCGACAATGCACTACATTTCGTATTATACTCGATTTCAAGACGATTTGATACGCATATTGTGGGTGGGGTAATTAATAAACGGCAAAATCGAGAAAAAAGCGTAATAAAACTCATAGAACTTTGAGACAACTGCCAAGACTTCTTGACGATTAAAATTAACAACACGACGTCTCAGGCAAAAATAAAATTCATGTTTTTAAAACTATTTTGTTGCCAAAATATCATGGAACAGCTGCACAATGTTATAAAGACGGAGAACATTATCGTGAACTTATTATTATTATTTTTTTAATATTGTTATTATAAACATTATGACGAAAGAGTCAAACGTACGTATTACAATATTGTACATGGTGTTGAGCATTAACTAAATTGAATAATTGTTTAAAGCTGTTAATGTATTCAATGTTCTAATTCCATCTATAAGAAGATTAATAGCAGTGATAGGAGTACTCTTCTTGACGGACGCTCCATCAGGCTTAACATCGTGGCGTGATTTCCGAAACTCATCCAATGCCTACTCACAACTTAATGTTATGCATTGATGTATCGATTTGCGACATGTAGTGCCATGTGGTTGCAAAGCTTTTCTAGTACTTATATAGGGTGTTATATATTTTGAAAGCTCCATCCACTTCGTTTTTCTTTTCCGTTTTTTTATAATTGACTACATACTTACTTACCTAATCTCACTAATATTATAAATGCAAAGGTTTTGAAAATGTTTAGATGGTAAGATGTTTGTTAGTTAGTTAGTTAACGCAGAAATTGTTGAACGGATTTGGATGAAACATGGCACGAGGGTAGACCATATCCTTGGTAACGCATAAGCTATGTTTATTCTTTTAATTTGTTTTCGTGGGAAAATTGAATTTTTTCATCACATTTTTTAAAGATAGGCGCTATGAACAGTGTTTTAGAGACTTTGTTACGGGGAAGACTTTCACACGGGCGAAGCCGCGAGGCACACTTAGTAACTTAGTTATTTGTGGCTCTAACAAATCATTTATTAATAGAAAAGACGAAGTATCATTCTAGTCTACTAGTTAATCAGCGTAAAAAAGCAGTGTCCCCGTGTGAATAGTAGTAAGAAATTATATTAAAAAGTGCAGTATAGTAACTAACTATAAATTCACCTTGAATTTAATTAAGGCGGATATTATGCGTTACTTACGTCAAAGTCGCGCTTTAATGTGAAATAATTGCGGAAACTGAATCCGGCAAGATGTGTTGCTGTCTGACGGATGTAGATTTATCGCTTCTCGGTTACAGATCATAAAATTTCTTAAAAAATCTAATTGCGCTGAAAAAAATGTTATAATTTACTTGACAAGACTTCTGATATATATCACTTTACATTTATATGGTTTATATATTAAAGCAATGACCTACCCTAATATTTAACTATTTGTTAGCACGGTGAAATACATAAATAATACAGCGTGCATACTTCCGTATAGTAGATTATGACAATTATTACAAGTTATATGAAACGTTTATATATATTATTATAATATATCAAATGAGAAGTGCAAAAACATAGTTATTGGAGTAAATTCGCCCACGCTATGACGCACTTTCTTTAGATCTACGTTCCTGAAGGAAATTGCCGACGATGAAAATGTTATTACCAACATTTAGTATTTCATATGTAAGGTCGTAATATCTTAGCGAGGATAGGAACGGAGGACAGAGATCGAGTTCCCGGGTTCAACGCCCACTTACTACATTATTTTTCACTGACTTTGCTAGCAAGAGAACATAATGTTTAAGACGTTTAAACCCGAGATTTTAAGAATAATATTTATAATCACTAATATTTCAATAATAAGCAATAAGACCCCCCTATTGTACCTCACCTTTCTTTCCGATTTTTTTTATTAACGTAGAATTATCTAGTAAATAAATGAAATAAATAATTGAAGTTCACCAAACCGCACTTAGGCTATCGTGGTATACGAAGTCGCGTTTTTCTCATTAGCAATGGAGTCTCGTACCCAGCAGCGGGATGATTAAATATATTAATATGTTACCTAGGCCTCGTATTATTAAATAGATCCCCACTGCGCAATTTATTTTACACATTTTATAATCTCGTTTGGCTGCATATTAGTTGTTGATTGTATTATTTTTGCTTATTCAAAAAAGTTTATGAACTTAAGTCTTTCTTCGTTGTCTTTAATGATAATATAATATCAATAATAATAATATCAGCCCTGTATTATATAGTGTCCCACGGCAGGCCACGGGCCTCCTCTACTACTAGGAGAGATTAGGCCTTAGCCTATCCCGCAGGCCACTAGGCCTGCGTGGTACCTATACGCACTAGCGTATTGGTAGATTTCTCATACCCTCAAAATTAGAAAAAAATATATTAATTGTTATTTTTATAATTCATTACTGACCTACATACGCGTACATGTGACTCTGCACGCACCGCACAGGCCGTCTAAGATGCACCAACTCATACGCTGGGGCACCGAAATAGCCGTGTTGCACAATATATTCGCACTAACTGCATCACAGTACATTGAACTGGAACCCTAATGCCACGGCGCAACTAGTCGAACGATCAGTTTAACTCTTTTTATTACCAGGGCAACACTGCAGTTCTGTCCCTTTAAGTTAATCTTGAAAATCAAGGAAGTACAGTCAAGTACAGTGATCGACGGTCATAATGTCCACATTAAACATCGAGGGTACTGCCCAGCACCTCGCTTCATATTACAGCACTTACGTAATTCGGAGGTGTTAAAGGAAGTGTTCTTTGTTGCAGTCCTTCGTAAAGCGTTCGATGGCTTCGACCACAACCGCTCGGGCAGCATCCCCTGCGACTTCGTCGCTGACATCCTCAGGATGATGGGGCAGCCGTTCAACAAAAAGATTCTTGAAGAACTTATCGAGGAAGTAGATGCCGACAGTAAGTACCTCCAAGATATTTATGTTCCATATACCATATCTTATTTTACTTCAAAATGAGTGCTCGTTTGCGCAGACGTTACTGTAGACTTTCAACAACGAATATTTTGTGAGCTCCACGAGCATCCGCTAAAATTAGAAATACTTTGTGTATATGCAATGTGAGATGTATTTTGATAACCGACTAGCCTGTTTCAAGAAATGAAATTAATTGTGTTTACTATAAATCTCTGAGCAGTAAGCATGTTTGTAGTGGTTTTCGTCTGTAAGCATAAAGATAGATTGGGATCTGGACAGGTTATAATCCTTTACTCAAATTACTTTGTTACACCTAAATAATGAAACTGAGATAATACATAGACACGCGTATTACATATTATTGTAATTATTGTTTAAATGGAAATATTGAGTTTCATAGTAATGGCCACTATACTACAAAATTTGTCAATAATGTTCAATGCTATTTCGCCGTTTCCAGAATCTGGTCGTCTTGAATTCCCCGAGTTCGTGACCCTGGCCGCTAAGTTCATCGTTGAAGAGGACGCTGAGGCAATGCAAAAGGAACTTAGGGAAGCATTTAGATTATACGACAAGGAAGGCAAGTTTGTGCATTAATTATATAGAAACTTAAAGGAATCTTTATGTTTAAAAAAAATACTACTCTGAAATTAGAAAGCTAGCTGAACTATGTTTGTGAATAAAAAAGTCGAGTTAATTTGGATTCAATAAGTTTGTGACTCGGAATTAAAAAGAAAATATGTATTTTATTCTAGAATATGCTTAAAGATTTTTTAAATAAACAGTCATAAATCGGCCAACATTAGAAATAACAACGATAAAGTAACATGGGCCCAATAATAAACAAAAAAAAACAATAAACCAACATAGACTCGTGATATTACAGGCAACGGTTACATTCCCACGTCGAGTTTGCGCGAAATCCTGCGTGAGTTGGATGAGCAGCTGACGGACGAGGAGCTGGACGGCCTTATCCAGGAGATCGATACTGACGGCAGCGGTACCGTCGACTTCGACGGTAAGGATATAGTTACTACACGCGACTTATAAATAAAATGTTACAAACAATTGTTATTTTGCGAGATTTTTATGAATTGCTAAAATTATTTATGTTGAGAAATAGTAATGGCTAATTGTATTTGTTTCCTTGTTACAGAGTTCATGGAAATGATGACAGGAGAATAAACATCTATATCTATATACTTTTTTATATTTATTTTCTAATATAAGTTATCTTTACAATTCGGTACTTCAACATTTCGAATCATGGAAACATCGAACATCGCTCTAATATTAAGGTACAATAAAGTTGAAACTTCATTTATCTATTATCTTTCAAGTATTATGTATGTATTGTACAAAATAATAATTTGTTCATGTTTAATTGATGCGTGTGGTTGAGTAATGTTTATATCTACATATTAATAAATCTTTATTTCTACTGTCTACGCGTTTCTTTGAGGTCTCTCTTCATAGTTTTCAAGCGTCTTACAACCCGACGGATTTAGAACGATGCCCGGTGCTAGAATAACTAATTCTTAAAATAATATTCGTGTTGAGATATAATATTCATTTCTTTAGATTTCTCTGCGAGATAAATATAATGACTCCTCTGTTTTAAAGCGGACGCCAAATTGTCCTAGATAATTTTGATGACACAAAATTTCAGAAAATTTGGCGTACAGCCAGATTTTAGTAATGGGACTATTTAAGATAGAATTCGAATGCAAACATGTTGTAGAACTAAATATTACATTAGGTAGGTAAGCGAAATAAAACCACTGTTGAATAGTAATTATTTATTACGTAATTCTTTGTTCGTTTAACTTATTTGATCGTTTACAATGTTCAGCAACGCAAACAAAGTTCAGTTTCCATTTGTTGTGTCGTTATAATAATAAAATAGAACAATGCAGCTGTTATCATTTTTCTAACATTCTAATCTTATATCCTCTTAAAATCACTTGTATCAAAATAAACATAATAATATGGCGATTGCGCATACCTACTTACCCAATTCGAACCATAAAGCAAGCTTTAATTTTTTATTTTGAAAAAAGAATTATTCAATTATCGAATCTTATTAAATGATAGGAAAATATTTTTTTCGTTCGCTTATATTTCTTCGTCGACAATATTTCATTGATTAATAAGTAGGTATGCAAAATTAAATCTCTTAAATAACTTAGAAGCCTACATAAAACGTAGACCTTGCTTAATAATACCAAAAAGGGTGTACTTAAGAGACAAATATGTATATAGGTTTAAGGAAATTATTCTTAATAAATATTAATCAAAATAAATTATAATGAAGCGAATGACAGTTCAGCAGTGTTTCATGGAATGCAGCTGACATCTTACGGAAATAAATAAAATAACTGGAAATACAGCAGCCTGGATACAAACATTAAGAATATGATAATATTTTCGATTACACGAGTTACTTATAACATTGAGAGTCTAAAACAAGTATAATAGTTTTATATAATTAAGTAGACGATCCTCTCCAAACAAGCATTTGACGGATCATTATCACATACGCGGGTTAAAGATTTTTGGCCGCTTACGATGGCACTTCGCACCTTCACAACAAAAAAACAATACGATTCGACTCCCTCACTTGTACACTTTGAAATAAATAATAATCACGTTATAATTCCTACTTTATAGTTCAAAGTCAAAAATAAAATTCATTGGTAACGTATCTAATAGCTAAGCTTTACATCGAGTCTTCAATTATTATAAAAACATTAAAACTAACTACGCTTTAGTCGCTATTTATGTATGATGCACTATGTTCTACGTATGTACATGTCTCATACGGTTTCATTAGCTTCTTGGCTTCGGATAGCTAGATTTATCTAAGATTTTCGTAAAGAACTACCTACAGATGAGATCTTAATTTGAACTATGTTTTATCGAACGTTCTTCTACTGTCTGAAATATTCAAAGCTAATAATTATCACATTCACAAAAACGTTTAATATAAGAACGTATTAAATTACTTAATTTAAGTGAATAAGGTGTTGACCTGTCATATAGATTACAGCCAGCAGACAGGAAAACCTATTAGTCTTCATACATTATACGTTTCGACATACAAAAATAGTGTTTGTGTCTTATTATTAGCCTCGTACTGTAAAACAACACGGTATAACTTACTGATGAACAGTAAATATAAAATAAATTACTTAAAGGTAAATTAGTTCATTGATTTATTCATTACTCTTGCACGATTTATATCGTTTATTGGGTTTATTTGCTACACAACGACATTAACGTTCGATTCTATGGTTTTTTTGTAAGCAAATCATTTTTACATTTGAATACCTGTAGCAGCAGTTGATTTTTAAATATTATATAGGTATAAAAATGTGTACAAAACAGGTCTAAATAGCGAAAAGTAGTTCAAATTCAGTAATTTATAAGTGACGTTTTGCAGTACCAAGCTTCTGGAAGCATGTAGCTGGTCAGTAAATGCGAGGCAATAGTGAGCTTCACAGGTGATCTTAGTTATAATATATTATCTCGTTTAATAACTAGAAATATTTTTATGAATACTGTTTGAGTAGATAGATCTTTGTTCCTTATAAAGCCGGCTGCGCCTTATAGATGCAACCCACGTACAGTCCAGTGTCCGATTCTCATAATACTCTGAAATAAATGACAATTTCATATAGATACGTAAAAGGTTAACATGTCGTATTGTGAACAAAGTATCGAATTTACTTTTTTGGTTAAGATTAACGTTTGTTAATTTTGAAACAAAAAACTGATTACATTATTTCAACGAATGATCAATTAGGTTCTGTTCAAGCCTTAGCAAGGTGACACGACGGTACTGCGACTTTTTTAAAAGCTATATTTTTGTGGTACGTTAATTATAATTCCACGAGGTAGTAAAGCGATATTAAAGCGAAAGACAGTCAACTTAACCGCGATATTTCGTAACAATGAACATTATAACACAGGTCCTCATACGTCCTGGACTAGGGTCTGAGAGATATCACAAGATGTCTCTGCAGTATTTTCTGACCGTTGGCAACGGCGGCTTTAAACGACATTTTACGTTTTATCGGTAAGATCGTAAAAAAGTTCCTCTAAGGCACCGCGCGTGGCCCCGGCGGTTGCCCAGTTCGTCACCCCCTAAGGCCGCCTCTGACTACTGGTAAATAGGAGGTAACCTTCATTCGTTATCTAGGTCCGCGATGAGGATACACAGGGGCCGCTGAAACCCCTATGAGGACCGTATATTATCGTAAAAATACCAAAAATGCAAATGCATATCAGATCAGTGGTACGCATTTTATGACAACGAGCGATGCAGCTCGTCGAGTCCCAGGGGACACTAATCTGCCTATATCGAGTGACAAAATTATTTAAAAAAGAAAAAGATAGGGAATCTTCTAAAAATAACCCACAGGCCATAGAAAATCACTTAATATTTGCATAATATCAGATTACGTCCAAATCAGCAGCCGTTTTCGAGAGTCTTGTATATATATATATATGTTTTTCATACTTAATCTTATAATGCACATATCTAAAACCAGTACATATGCAATTCTAGAAATTTAATTGAAAATAATATATCAAATTCATGGAACTAATTCAGAAAAATCTTAACATAAGTGTAAATAAAATTTTTATTTACAACGTTGTATAAAAACGAAAATAAAAAACGTAAATTATTGCAGTTTAATGATTTCTGCCAATAGCTTAATAAACTGCATATAATTTGGACATGAGTCTATAACTATAAATATTGTTATAAGGCCACACTAAAAATGGTCACCGCTCTGTGGGAGATACGAAATTTAGATTATAAGAATTCATATCTGTTTTTTAAAATAAATAAAAATATTAAAGCCAGACCTCCTTACTGTTTAGACTCTTTTATAGTAGCTGCCATCTAGACCTGGGTAAAATTACGTAGTGCCTAACTTTTATCTTTCTGGTATTATGTTTAAACGAAAAAACAATATCTACACTCTGTAGCCTAATTAAGTCATTTTAGTCTGTTTTAGTTTTCAATAATTTAAACTGCGAATCAAATTTATGGCTCCCCTAAGCCCCGATACCTATTATCCTATTAGGTTACGAATATTATTGCTCTACGTGTAGAAATATGATCATTATACTTTTAGGCGTTATTTTTTAGAATATATTAATAAAGTTACCTCGCATTGCCACAATGGCAGTTTTGACTAGTAGAGGTCACGCCGCGTTGATCTATAAGTGCAGTATGGGCGGAGGCGGGCGTGCGCGGTTTCCGCTCGGCTTGGCGACGGCACTCAGATCCATGAGGTTCCGCTGCTTGTCCCTGCCGCGAGCCGGGCCCTTAGCACGTCGCGCGAGCCAGGGGGCGAAGCGGGCCCTCGCACCACGCTGTGCGCGCCCACGGCCCAGGCTCTGCGCCCAGCCTAGTGCACTCCCGCGCATACGCCCGGTACGCCGCACAGTGACACCGCGTACCTGTGCAGCTGCGGGCGTCCAACTCACAAGCCTCCTGATAATGATGAGGATTCACTTTAGTTCCACATTCCATAAAGGCATCGTATCGGACAAATCCTCGGCACAATCTTCTTGCTTTGCTCAATTTGGACTGGCGCAGCGGCGTATTGACTGGAGGCTTCTGCCGTCGAGTGCAAGCTCTGGTACCACCCACGCGCCACGACGAGCCGAACTTCCACGTGTCGTTCAACAGCTTCCCGTTGCGAGTTTTCATATCGTCCCTGGCGACTGAATTAAAATTTCCGCACAAACCACACAGTTTGCCTTTATAGGCACTGGACACAGTCACTTCAAGAAACCATCACCGTCCCATAACATTTGAACGCCAATTTCGGACTTAAGCAGCACAGAGCCGTTGCTGCGAACGATTTCCGCCACTCCATCGATTCTGTGAGGTAGAGTCACCCGCCGACCATTTACTTTTATCCGCATTCGCTTTCCCATATTGATTTTTGTCGAACCAATACGAAGCGTCGCAGTACGCGTCCATGAAGAATGTGAAGTGTTTCTGGCATCATTCGAAATTCTTATTGAAAACGTTCCATTCACACAATCTGACGCTAGTTGGTATTTACATGATCCTTGAAAACTATAAAACTTTCCGTCGAAAGTTTTATAGTGAGATCTCAAAGACAGTGCAGATGCCGTCCATATCGACACATTTTGGACAACATTCACCAGGCAGTTGGCGGAGAGTCTGGTCCGAAGGACAGGAGAGATTGGAACAACGTTCCATTGCACATCGTGGTTCGCCGTTGTGGCACTCGCAAGATTTGCAAGCGTCTAACTGCCAAGTTTCTCCATCCTATAAGTACAAAAAAGAAATCATTCACTATACATCTCACTCACGCCTATCCCTGGAGAGGTACGCGGATGTGTAACTAGGGCACCCATTTTTCGCCACGAGTATTTCTTCTAATGTGGTAAGGGGCGAGCTTATCGCCATATCACACCCAAATACCAGACTTTTATATTCCAGATACAGAATAAAGTCCACGCTGGTGCAAATCTATAAATCAATTATAAAACTACCCGAGATTGTTAATCCAGAATATGGTCTTTCTTCGTGCAAAATACCATCCAAATCCACTCAGCTTATATTAACCGTTATAACTTTTTAACTTACTTGTAACATCTCCACAAACTTTCATATTTATGTTAGGAAGATTGATTTGTTAGGAAAATAAATGCCTGTTACGCTTTTAAAGCTAGCCTGCATACATTGGTTTACCACTGAACCGAGTAAGATGAAATTAAACACAGAATAAGAACTCCAAAAAAGGACAATTGCGACATTGTGAAATTTGAATTAACCGAAAATCTATCTAGTTATAAAAAAAAATACCTGGTAGGTTTTTCTTCCAATGATACACGCGGCCTTGGCGTGTTCGATGTGCGGGCACTCGGGGCAGCACTTGCCGGGCGCGGGCGGCAGTGCGCGCGCGCCGCACGTCAGCACCGGGCACGTGTGCCGCGTGCATACAGCCGTGCCGTTCATGCAGGTGCAGTCGGTGCACGGGTCCACTCGGAATGGCATCATGTGAGCGTGGTACTCCTTGCCGATGATACAGGGCTTCCACGGCGCGGCTGCTGAAACTGAAATGACAATTATGTTATTTAATCAATGGTATTATTTTTTCTAACCATCAAAATAAAATCTGAAAACAGAATTAGGCTTCAAGAGTTGGGTCCTGTACCAAACTTAGTATGAAATATTTACTAGGTCTAAGGCAAGCCTACGCCATCTAAATTATGTCCCAGACAAAGTAGCGTTTATAATAAGGTCATTGCACCCAATGGCGCTGTTTTGACTATCGTCAGAGGTAGAACAAGGCCCAAATTAGTTCCCGATATGGTTTCATGTGATGTGTTGCGAGTCCATTACGGAAGACTGCATTAATTATACAAGCGGGCTAAAGCTAAGACAATGTATTTATTTGTTTAATAAAGGTTTAGTTTGACAAAAAGTTGTTTTAATATTGTTATTTAAATTTGAAAAAGTAATAAAGCATGTTAGATATTATTTTTAAAACTATTACAAATAAGTGTTGCAATTGGTCTGTAGTCATATACGGTGCTTATAGTAATGTTTGTTGGCAACAAATTGCCATCTAAGATACTCACTCGGCAATATCTTGTCTGAGGTGGGATGCGAGCACCTGGGACAACACTCGCCGGGCGGCGTGTAGTGCTGCGCGCGCGCACACGGCAGTACGGGGCACGCGCGTTTCGCGCACGACAACGCGCCGTGTACGCAGCGGCACGACAGGCACGGCTCCTCCGGCACGCGCACGTCGCGGCCCTCCCACACGCGCTGGCCGTTGATCACACACTCTGGAAATTCAAATTGTCTATGTTGAAATTCTGGTTGCAGTAGTTGTAGCCGCCTGGATGGCGTCCACTGTATAAGATTCTAATAGTGGCTCAAATCAGTGTATCGCGTTCTGGTAATTTCAATGTTGAGATTCGCTCGTAGGGTTTTCATGGACAGCGGCAACACACCTTACACAGGGTGTAAAACCCGCCATAATGGCTCACGTATGTCGCGTTTCGGGATCCGCCTGTGTATATTATCCAATTTCGCACAGACCGACATAACCGTCTAGATGACATTGTACTTAGTAGCATCATGTGAAATGAAGCATTCTGCGACACCCTATTAAAAAAAATCATTACCTCTTTATATTGGGAATTATTTTAATAATAAGTACATTGCTGTACCTATAAAGTAAGATAAAAAGAAATAAATTGATACTGATAATACTAAAATTACGAAAAAATCTGTCTCTATTGGTCTAGTTATGTTAACATTTTCAGCAATGCAACCAATGAGTGTCTCGGATGTAGTGAGGAAAGCTCGAAACCAACAGCATGCGACTTGTCATTTGTAACTGCGTTACAACTCACAGGAATGACAAATCAGTATGTATAGTACCTATAAGACCTATCTAACGCATAACGGATGCCTAACAGTGCGTGTAAAGGTAAACCGCTGCGAGTGTATGTAGGTCGACGATTTCAAAATACCTTAGACGTCTTAACACGATACGAATAAAGATGTTCGATGATAAAATACTTGATTTTTATGTAATTTTTATTTAACATCATCAAAAAAAATTAAACCGTAAGTGGACTTATTATGGATATTATAGACATGTATTTTTTTAATGAAATATACTCTGCATTATGAAATTTGTATGTGCCCTACATTGAACAAATTAGACAAAAATTCCAATCTGGGATAGCGAGCGGTATCGTTCAGTGATTAAGTCAGGGTGCGTGGCCGCGGCAAACAGATTACCGACATGCTCTCTAATGGTCCACTGAAGAGTCCAAATCCCTCTATGTGGTCTAAAGTACTTTTTTATTATGGTTGATGCTTAATCACCCCGTGGCAAGTCAACGGCATTTAGAAAAATATCTGAATAAATTCCCTGTATTAACACGTCATTGCATTTAATTTTAATTGTTTCATAGAACAATGATACGTAAATTCATATTATTAATTCATTGTTGCTTCTTTACCTTTAAATACACGATACAATAGTTATCAATAATTGTTTTAATATTAAGAGGAAACCTACGCATGTTATGTACATATTAATACACTTAATGGTAAAAACATGAATCATATCCAGGAATTTGATCCATTCTGTAATTGCCACAACCAGATAAATTACCAAGAAAACACTATAGTTTATAAATAAAATTATTCTGTATTTAACGTACGTTAAGCCGAATAATTAAATTGCAATTTAAATAAGATACAACTTTACTGTAATTGAAAACAGAGGCGCATTTCGAAAAAAGTTTTTAACAAAAATTCAGCCCATTGTTTCCCAAAATGGAGCAGACTCTGGCGGCGCAGCAACGACAAAGCGCAAACTCCATAAATTAGCGAAGGAAGACTATGAATCAATCAACAAGTTAATGAATGACGCAGCGGCGCGGATGACCGCACACGGCGAGCCCACCGCGGAGCATCGACCAGCCAGCACATCGCGCTGAGCTTACAACTCACACCCCAACATCTCCCTACTCCTGACCTCCTTCCTAACCAAGACTAACGCAACAATCATTATTTAACGCGTCATTCCGCAACACGCCTCGGCCCCACGGTGGACAAAAATATTCAATTCAAAGTACTTAGTCCCGACCTGCCGACAGCGTTAATGATGTTAGTTCACAAGATAAAGTGTTTCAAGTTAAAAACCTTTCAAAATGATAAAGTATTTACAACTTCAATGTGGAGTGTTTATTCATTTGTCATTTATGTTCGGTTTAAATACATTTCATTCAATAGTCCCGGGCTCTCAATTCTATGCGCGCTGCTGACCGAGGACCGCCGCGTCGACACATGTAATTGTGACAATGAAAACTGTCAAGTGTCTGTCGTAAAACTAGAGACGTCTACATAAAGCAGGTTGTCCTTTTGTAGGTAAACAATTATGTATTCATTGTCAGTACGAGTGGTTCATACGCGTATAAGCAGAGCGCTTCGTCGCACTCTACCATACCCCCGGCTGACATAAGATTGCTATCACCAAATAACTGTTATTATGAGTATTCTGTTATTTGGAAGCATTAAATTGGGGTATGTAGCTATATTTTACTCTACATGATTAAATATGAGTTCGCGACAGTATTGAGAATGATATAACGATCACAAGAAGTAACAGATCTGTTATTAATGTTGTGCTCGGAGTGCATACATCTGTAAACATTAGTGACATCTCGACGTAACATTGCATTGGTCGTCTGTAATGTTCTAAACTATAATAGCCCGCGTTCTAAATGACTATAATATCTATGAATATATCGAAAGTATGTAAGATATTTCAGACAGGCGCGAGCTCGGTCGCACGGTTGATTCATCAAGACAGCGCATGCACAAGCTAACCGCACCCAGATAAAGCGTGTATCGCAATGATTCGCAGTTCCACATTAGGTATTATGTTAGATAGATAAAAAGTTTATTTTGGTTACAACTATTACAGTATAACTGCAGATATACATAGACAACAGGCAAGTATACATCCGTTTGTGTAATATTGCAGCCGCAATCAGGCCCCAGCTCAGCAATATGCATTACTCCAAGGAGCAAAGCGCTGGTACCTGTTCGAAAAATGTTTTAAAAATTCATAACACGTATCGCGCATATATCACAAGCTAATTGTTTCAATTTCTCAGATCGCCGTATCAGGCATACCTAATAACGCGCCGTTCTCAAAACACCATACGAATTTAGATGAGCTAGGTATTTCTTTGCCAAAATCTTTTAACATTGTAAATCTTTTAAAAAAATTATTTGAATAAAAAGTTTCATCTCTCACAAAACCTAAATGCTGCAAGGAGCGAAGTCTTACAGTGAATCCTTTCAAATAAATATCATTACTCACTCGAACCAAATAAAAGAACCCAAAGTTGATAAGGCTGAAAATAATAATCGGAAAGACAAAACCTAATGCACTGTTGGGATCCTAAAACAAATAAACAGAGGATTCACCTCGGCGTTCCCGCAGCCACGGCGACGCGCGGCCGCTTTGACCAACGTATAAAAACCCACCCAACCCAACCTTTTAAGTAGGTTGTTAACTTTTTGATTTATGGTCAATAATAGAGACGCAACGCCGTGGGAGATTTCGACCACCAAAATATCTATATAATTTAACCAAACCCCGACGAACCTATAATGATGAGCTTATTACATTGTCAATGTCTTTATCTCGAACTAATTTTTAAAACTATTTATCGATTTGCGAAAACGTTTGGGTGGTCCAAAAGATCATCCCGTCGGCGCTATTGGTCAGTGCATACGTATAAAAACGTTTTCGATTATAATTATCATTTCCATTAGCAACGTAATCTCCTTACAATCAAAGCTTTGTAATCACGTCTTCGCGGTTCATCAAGTATTTATGACGTTTAAACTAAAATACTTTTATTTGTTCAGTTACTACGAAAGAATTGATTGCTCTTTGGCGCCACCCATGTATACATAGCACATCGTGTACTCCTATACATATAATACTCAGTGAGGTGCAAACAAAATCCGCCGTGTTAACCTAAAGCTGTACTGTTTAAAGCGAGGTGCGCAGTAATCTATAAATGATCGAATGTCTTCGTTGTTTTATATACGCAATAATGATCTGACTGAACTGACAACTTATGTATAATACCGATTAGTCTATTGTCCGTAGGAATGCTACTGCGCAACATTTCTTGTGCGATATGGTTTTCATTGTTTGTGGACGCGTGTGGGTTAATCAGCGGTGACATCGACCCAACTCCGAGTAGACATGAAAAATAAGCACGCTCTAGTCGTAATAGTATTAATATTGTAACCATTTTATCATCCTTCGATTTTTAATCATCGCGACTTAACGATGAGAGATGTTAGCAGGAGATCCCTTGATCTCATACCGCTTAGCAACTAGCTAGTAGATATAATTAATAAAATATAAACATAAGCAATAAAACGATAGCAGTTGGAATTTGTCGGCAATATTCAAAAGCAATTCCGAATCATCACGTAATTACTATTATTTGATATGGAATTTAATAAACATATTAAGGTTTGGAAGCGAGGTGATCGTCATTATGGTTTTATTAAGTTCGCGTAGCGTGTGTTTGTTTTCGTGGGGGATTATGGTGGTTGTTTTTTGTCGCTTGCGAGTCTGGGTGGGCGCTGAGCGCTCCGAGACATCGCTGCGCCAGTCTCGCCACCCAATTTATTCCTTATGAACCGATTCGAAAATAATAAAACGTTAATTGTTTTGCGTGAAACTTACGCTACGAATAATTGGGGTAAAACCAGAACAACTACAGCACATAGTCAATCGAGTACTAAACATAATGAATAATGATTTTTAACACCGTTTATCAAATTCATCCTACCCCATATATATTGTTAATGCTGTTAACCAACGTGCTCAACTAAGCTTGTGCCGTTTTCTGGCGAGTAAACAAATTAGAAAAACTAATATTTTATAATCAAAGCATTAACTATCGAAACTCACCATCACAAACTGGACAGTTATAGTGCGTGTGCCGCTGATGCTTCGGCCTGTCGCATGGCGCGTAACACTCCGGCCTGGATATAGTGACTACTCCAGCCTCACATCGCAGCAGTTTCCCCTCCTCGTTCCACTCGGTGTGCGAGGCGTGTTCGGTGCCGTTGTACCAACATCCTTTGCACCGCGCGCAGCAGCCCTCGCGAGGCATCACGACAGCACAGTCATCCATCTGCACGCACTCTTCTACTCCACTCCGGCACTCGACGAAACCGTTCTAAACAAGAAATTAATATTTTTTTAGTAATCAGACACATTCATAACTAGGTGAGTGATAATGTCGTATGTGCTGGTTCATTTGTTCATTACCTTAGAGTTGCGTAATGCTAATTGAATAATCTGGGCGGTGGTATCTTAAGTAAAAATATGTATTATACGAATATTGATTCTGATTATCAGAATTTGATACTACGTATCACAATCGTAAAGGCTAATAGAAAGCCTAAAAAAATTATGAAAATAGCATAACCTATCGATAAGTCTACTACTAAGATATGTCTTTCTTATACATAACGTTAGCGTTAACGATTGTAAAAAGGTATTTTGGCTACGGCCCATGCTCACTCATTACGCCATGGCGAAAAAATACTTATATACTCTTAAGCTAGCTTCATAAAATATGCGGCAACTTGTCTTGATTGTGATTTGCGATTTGTATGCATCTGGAGTATTAAAATACATTCTCTATCTCGTCTCGGCATCGTGTCCAGGTGCGTCTATGTAGAGCCGTGAATAAAAATTCTACTTAACCGTTCGCTTTAGCGTTCTTTTCTTCAAATGCTCGCTTTTATTATTTCAAAGAATTCCATTCATAAAATAGCATTATTTTTTATAGCATACGAGGAAAATTAATGGAAACTACTCATGCGATTCTTTCCGAATGTAAAAAGAGTTTAGGAACTTTTTCCTTATTTTCTTTTGTTTTTTACGGAATACAATTGACGACTGGACGTTCGAAGGGCTTGCATTTTAATTTGAAATAACATGATCGTCGGTACGTATAAATCATTAATTTAAAAATATAATCGTGAAAGCTTTTAAAAATATCAACTTGTAGCTTTTGATGATTTCATTAGTGTTATAATAATATTGTAAGTTCTTTGGTGTTTCGTAGTAGATACATAAATTACTACATAATATTAAATTGTGTATTACAAAAGTCGAAATTCGATAACAATTCATAAATTTAGTTTTAATGCACTTTATAAGAACATTAATCGAGCCAAATCATATACTCCTCCGTAAGCGCAATATTCTCAAAAAGGGGTAGAAAATATTTTCTTCACATATTAATATATAGAAATACATAGACAAAGTATGCTATAAAAATCTGTGCTAATCATTAGTGGCGATGGATTTATATAACCCTATTCATAATTTTTGTCAAATCTGAATGTCATTAAAACGATTTGCAGACCGCATTTCCCTTTCTGAAAATTTCACTCTTTGCTGCTCATCATTAAGCACTCTAAATATTCTAAATACTCCAAGATTAACTTACGAGACCATTTTTATATGATAAACAGGTCCCTCGACTGCCTTTTTCCAGCAATGACGTTACCCAGAAATCTAACTGACGATTACAAAGTACTGCATGGCTGTACAATGTACTCGTGATATTGCTCAACTTAGCTTTCTATAGTATTGGTCAGACGTAAAATATCACAAAAAATAAGGATGTGATTTCAACCTCATATTGCGTCAATGGAAGCATAGTTGATAAAATGCTAATGTCCGCCATACGTCACAATCATTCTGCTCGCAATTAATAAAAATATACATTGACTTTATTTTAGGGCCATGTGTCATAATTTAAGTATAGCATACATATTTTCGTTGTTCAAATGAGAAATTATTCAATTGACTATTATGACTCATAGAACTATTGAGAATCTAGCATAAATTTTATCTGAAATTTCGATGGCTCCTAAGTAAACTATCGTATCTCGAAAAATTGCGACATTCAAATTTTAGCGTTTAATAAACGAAAAAACACTTCATTAACAATCATTTACTAACTTTTTTAATGGATTTTGTTAGTAAACAGTACCTACATACCGAAACGTTAAACAAGTGAACATCGCTATTTTTTCAGATACGATAGTTTACTTAGAAGCCATCGAATTTTGCTTTATGTAAATGCAGACTGAGCTTATAAAAACGTGCACACAAAGGAATATGAAACTCGATGAGTAAAACACACGTCATGCCATCCCACGACAGACATAAACCTAGATATTATTAGCGGAATACGATAAATGGTATTGATACACTAAGCAGTAAGCACTGTGCAATACAAATAAATGCATTAAAATTATCCATGACGATAATTCGAAACGTTTTAAACGATAACAAGATCACAAACGGCCGGCATAATTATTTTATGTGTTCTTTAACGGATCTTTGTTCTAAAATGCATTTACATAGACACGTGGCTCGGTTGAGGTCAATTTTAATGGCTTTTTCACATGATAAGTTCATTGGAAGTTTAACGATTTTATAAAATTAACGAAACAATATCAACATCATGAAAAACATAAGGTTGATATTATTCTATAAAACAAAGTAAAGATAATGTGTTACAGAAATATTTGATGGTGGTAAGACACCACACAAAAAATCCAAGCAAGCAAAATTCACTGTTTTATATTGAGTATACCCTGGTGTTCGGGTATTTTTTTTTTCAGAGGTGCTGTGGCAGTTACTAGTTTAAAGGTTTTCAAATATGAAGGAACGTACTTAATACTTATTTTGTTTTAGTTGACACAGGCACACATCTATTCCAAACATATTTGTTTAGAATTGCTGTGTTTATTTTTTTTGTTTAGGTACTTTTATAAGACTGGTTAATATTGTGTTATTGTGAATATAGGACATGGTCAATGACCTATCTGTAGCACAGGTAACAAAAAACTAATTTTGCAAAAACATATATAGACTTTTCGAGTCTGGTTCGAATCAAATTCAATCTTATTTGTTAAATAAAACGACTTAGGTCACTTTAAATTTAATTCCTTTAAAATTATTACCAGAAAATGGATCTACCGAAAGACAAGTGGTTAAGCTGTTCCGCCCTGTAGAATGGGGGCGTTTGGAGTATTTCCACCACGGTATCCCCTGCCTGTCGTAAGAGGCGACTAATAGGGGCCACGAAGGAGGTCGTCGGCGGGCAGCAGGGGCTGTCCGCCCTAGTGCATTTCTGTGCATCTGCACATTTTGGTTGACCCCGGGATGAACGGCAGTGTGTAGTTAGCCTCACGCTGCCGTAGACGCAAAGGGCGTCTTGCGGTGCGCGGGGCTTCTGAGACCATAGGAGGAGGGACGCACGGCGGCACCGCGCAGGGGCGGCTGCGGTCGCAGACTAGACATTTCAACGTAAGAGGAAGCCCGCAGCCGTGCCTAATGCGCCGAAGACGACCACCGCGGAGGTTTGGCTGGTAGGCCGTGCATAGGTTAAGTTGTATATAGGGTTAGGGACTCGGCCCGGCGGTCGCCCGAAGGTCACCATCAAATCCGGGCGGCTCAACGCCGGGCCGTAAGGCATGCTTACCCTAGCATAACCGCTCAGTCGCCCCCACGAAGACTGGGCGGTAGTAATAAGGCACCTTCTCCGCGAAACCAAAAAAAAAAAAAAGTGGTTAAGCTGTTGTTTGCTATCCTAAGTTTTTTCAATATCGTTTTATTCTGAAATAGGTGGTGGGAGCGTGATAATTAAGAATTGATGACTACTCATTTCTTACAGTGAATTGTACTTGTGGTCAGCATTTCCATATAAATTAGGGTATTTTGTGTCAATGATTTCCCGCCTCGTTGTCTCCTTTCAAGGTAACGTGGTCCAAAACTATCTTAGTAAAAAGTTATAGGTACACAACGTGGTATTAAAATATTAATTATGCCTTTCAATACGCGTATTTAATAATTAAAGTATGTCTAAAAACGTAACACAGATACATATATATCTACTATGTAGGTATACTCATTTCCAGAGATGTGAATTATTTGAAATACATGTATTTTAAATACAAATAAAAAATGAAAATACCTATTTTTATTTTACATTTGAAATTTTTTTTTTCGAAATGTATTTAGTATTTGAAATACTTTATATAAATATTTTGTATTTCTAAGATATAAAATAGTTTTGTTACATTTTTAATTCATTTTTCATTCTTAAAATTCAAAATTAGTTCATTTATGAACGCATTGATCATGATTCTTAATGTTGTCACCACTGTCATCTAGAACAATATTATGCTAACATTGCGCGAAAAACAAATTCGAGGTCAATGGCGTTGACTATATTAGATCTGGAAACACTACAATATTTTAAAGATAAAGATAATGCTTTAGAATCCTTGAACTGGCGTCCAAATGTAAAAATACTCTTCCTTAAATATAGAACCTGTTGAACGACTATTTTCATTCGGTGGAATGACTATGAGGCCCCCCATATACTTAAAATGAAAGATGAACCCTTTGAACAAACACTGGTATTAAAATCAGTTAAATAAGTACAAGGTATTTTATTAGAAAAACCTATTTTGAAATTAGGTATTTTGCATTTTGTATTTAAATACTTTTGTTTAGATCTATTTTGTATTTCTATTTTAAATACTAAAGTAACAATGCATTTGCATTTTCTATTTAAATACTTTTACTAAAGTATTATTCACATCTCTGCTCATTTCGAAGTATACAGCCTAAAGCAAGCGTAAACAGCGAATAAAGATTTGTAGAATGCTAGACAAGGCTAAAAGTCTAAAGGTAAATCGAAGGTGTTAGAATATTACAGTTGATGAAATTAAATTACAGCAACAGCGATAACATTTGAAAGACATGCCTCATCATATCGCGAGCTAATGTAAAGCAGAAATAGGTTAGGAATTATAAAATAAACCTAACAAAAGAAAATGATTATTTATATATTTGAAACTAAGACGGACAAAGAAAAAATCTTGAATATTTGACTGATGCCGCGTACACGATCACTTTGTTCATAAACCAACTTAAAAGTTGCAGCAACCATAAAGAACTGTCGACTTCAGAAAACTGATAGTTGTTATAAAATCTTCTTATAGAATAAAACTGCAAAGTGTAGTAAATTATAATTACCTATTTTAAAACGGTGTTCTTCCAATGGTCACGACCGCACACATATTTTTGGCTTCAGGAGCATTAAGCACCCCGAGTTACTGACTGCCGTAATAAATTCGCCGTTGCGTAATAAAAGAGGACTCCTTCCGTGGTCTCTTATAAGGAATGATTTTAACTTGCCCTAAAGTCTTGAGATCGCACTTACAATAAGTTCCGAAGTATTGGTACCAAAGATAGCCAGTAGCCACTTAGGACAATCGGACTCTGTCATGATTGAATTCATCAAACGTCCTCAGCAACAGGTTGGATCTTGAGTGAGCCCTCAAACTTAATTCTCAATTGCTTACGCTTAATAGCATCTGAATCATACGTCACGTAACAGATAAGGAAATGATTATTCAATAACGAATATTTAACCATCCAAGAAGTCAAGCAACTTATTAGCATCTAAACTGGCAGACATAATCAATATTGGCGGCCAATATTTGCACAAATCTGTAAACTTATCAAACGTTTTAACACCAAACATGAGTTAGTCCTAATTTGTTGTGCCGAAAATTGCGGTTTAATTTTTTCATATATGGCTCATGTATATTATTTAATTATAATTTTGGTTTACGAAACACGGGCAAGCAAACTGAATAATGATTTATACTAAAACTGATTCGTTTAATATAAATGATTATTGAACGTATAATAAACTTTTGCACTATTCATATATTCTGTTACAAAAAAAAAAACTTGTTTTAAATGTTTCCCTTTAGGAAATAATATACTATTATAATATGTACATGTTAAGTACCCATATCGTTCCACATAAAGTTACAGGGTCTAGCTTTTAGGATCCTATATGTACTTTTTGTTCTTTTGAACCATCTATCGCCATTGTTATTATATAGCCTATCATTTATATAATCGAATGCTAAATACATGCGGACTTCTTAACAAACAATTCTCAAAAGTTATAAGTCCAGGCCGATATAAAATATTTTTTCAATATAGGTTTTTTATGCTAATTACTAGGAGAAGTTTCGTATTTATTTGATATATACTTGATAAATTACATCTAAAAATACCGAGTCGTAAAAATATTTTGTTGCAAAGGCAAAATATACTTAAATGTCCTTTTAAACACTCAATTAAATAATAAAAATAATTGATATGCTTAGCCATAAAGCCTCAATTAAACCTCTTTTATAGTATTTATAAAATTTAAATTCAGATAAATTTATAAAACAATATATCTGGTAAGCAAAGGTAACAAAATTGTACTAGTTACAATGATATTAGTTCGCTATAGCATACAGATGTGTGTGCGCGAGGCGCGGTCTAGGCAAACACCTAACACCAGTGTTGCGAGGTGCATTTGCACGGGAATTTAATCTATAAATACTAAACAGGATTTTCTATTTCCGGATATATAAACAAAGAATTTTAAGAATGAATTTAGAAAATGTTAAACCGGCAAGTGATTCACGTATTAGGCTCGCTATAGTAACTACTGTTACGCCACAGTACACATCGAACTTCACGAAAATGTATGGAAAGTATTTCATATAAATAAATGTGAAATATTGTTCTACGAACTTTATATTTGTTATATTTAAGATCGTTAAAATCACCACTAAATTTGTACACCAAATTTACAACTATTGCAGGCGATTTCGGTTCATTTATAAATTTCGTAAAAAAGTTATGAAACAATATTTTTAATAAAGTTTTTATTTCATATTAATCTTGTATAATATGTCAAACTTGCTGTGTTTTTAGACATTATCATATAAGCTCATCTAATGCATATTGCATTGACACACGTTATAGATGTGTCTCATTCCTTTTAATGTATGTTGTCAATTATAATTATAAACTGTTAGATTTTATTTTATTTCCAGCCTAAAAGATGACGGGCTCCATGACCTAGGAATGCGAAAATTTTTCCTCCGGTTTCCAATATTTTTTTAACTGGGAACGAAGACTAGAATTAACATCGGTTGCCAAGCAACAGTATTCGATTTAAACGCGTAAACCTGGAGAGCTATTAACTATATATAAACGAAATAAATGTACCCTTATACTTTTTTAGCTCGAGATGTGTAACACTAACCGAGGTCACTCGCTGTTTATTGTTTTTCATTACTTCAGCCGAATTTCACGCGCGGCTCTCTTTGAAATCACCCTCAAATAGCGAAATATTTACGTTTAGACGTCAGATAATAACTTTAAGTCTGTCGACTGCTCATTACTCGCTAATGTGTATAGAACAAAATAGAACAGAATGAGAATACAAATTTGGCTCGATGAATTGGGGTACTCTGCTAACTATGTTATGAGGCAACCTTGATACTACGTAGGAACGAGATTTTAAAATCGTCATCGCTTACCGACCATTTGTATTAATCAGTAATCATCTGGCTCATAATTTTTTATAGGCTTAGCATTTTGATATTACTTAGAAACTTATATGAAGGAAATTGTGTTAAAAAGAAGATGGTTTAGAGGCTTGAAAGCATAGGTACTAGCAACAGTTTAAATTTGGTAAATACCTAAAAAAAATCATAAGCATTCTCAAAGTCAATTTATCATCATAATGTTACGGAATGTTATGATAAACTGGTAAAACGGAATTATTTTTTATAGAATAAACTACTTTTTAACATATTTTGTTGCTATGTGTGTACGTGTTTTTATGTAATGACAATACGTTCAATAGGTACCTATAACAATTCGATACAGCAGTAACCAACCCTTATTTTATTATATAAAGACATCATGGATTTATTAATAATTTTGTATAGATTCTCTATACTAACAATTTGAGGTTGGTTTATGTTCCGCGAAAGGAGTTGACATCGCGCGGAAAGATGTAAAAGGTGTTTGCGAAATCATAATATAAAATCCTTATAATATGTCCTTTTTACTTCTCTGTATCCTCACAATGTGTACTTTGTGTGTCATTATAATATGTATCTAATATAACAAGTATTTTTCTTGAAGTCATACTCAAATATTCAATTAGTGTTTCTTTTTCGTCGCTTAGCTTTTGGGTTAAAAATTCATCAAATAAAAGTATATCATATTGTCACATGTTAGTAATAAAATAGGTACTTTATCAAGAAAATGTTGCGTATAAAATAAATAATTCTTATTAATGTACATAAATCTAATGTTCCGATATCTGATTTACTACTGTCTTTCTAATATAGAGTGGAAATTTTATTAGTATAAATAACAGCATTTATCACGTTTGAATTGAGTTTAATTTACTACTAAGCGTATGTTTTATATAATATATTAGACGTCGTTAGGTTCAACATGAATAACTTTAAACAGTCATGCGGATAGTTGATCGTAAAATAATTATCTGTATTTATTATAAGTTGAAAATATTGAATACAAAGCAAATAATGTGTGTAATAATTGATTATATTTAAAAAAAGATAAATTGAAAGTTGAAATAGAGTAACAGTAATGTAACTATTTCTTTATCCAATAAATTTTGGATTTACCGTTCTTTACAAAAACATCTTCAAATACATACTTCTGTTTCACCTACATTTTTATTGCACACCCAAAATAACTTCCTAAACAAAACGGAGTCTGAGAATTAGTGTTACTGGAAAGCCATGTGTGGTCCTGGCACTAGCCGATAAGTGTTGCGCGTGAGTGAAACCAGGTGGCGGCAACTATATTCCACGGTCGCTACTTTATATAAATCTTTTAATAGTAAAGTTTATACAATTTATTGACTTTTAAAGCCTTTTCATGTGAATTATGGTCCGTTTATTCAGTGCAATCATTTCATATCATGTCTTGCTGTTGCAAGTAATTTTATTAATATTATAAATGAGAAAGTTTGTGAACTTCTTTGTTAGAAGTAAAGTCAGAAATCATTAAACGGATTTGAATAAAATTTGGCATGGAGATGGCAAATGTCTTGAATTTATATAGTAT
The DNA here is from genome assembly GCF_014839805.1 of Manduca sexta. NCBI lineage: Eukaryota > Metazoa > Arthropoda > Insecta > Lepidoptera > Sphingidae > Manduca > Manduca sexta. The sequence continues at coordinate 9,017,265 of NC_051131.1, forward strand.
ATTACCAGGAATTTGCACATTTTTTTTATTTCGTTTAAAATCTAGTAATGGACAAAGCGAATGTTGCGTCACGCTTATTTTTGGTACAATCTGTTGTAAGTCCAAATCTGATTATTACTGCGACAAGTGACTTATTTTTTCGGATGTTAAAACCCCGCTTCCTGCTCTGTCGATAGCGCGAATGCGTATTATCCTCGACACGCGACACTTCCTGATATTTGCGTAATTTTCCGATGACATCTTCGCTTTGTATTTTTTTATCTTGATATTAGAAATATATGATTGAGAGCTATTTAACCTACGAGAAACATATTATGTAGACTTGAAGACCCTGGATGCGACTCCTAGAGCTGGTAATAGTTTGTGTATTTTTTTATGACATGACATTAATTATTATTCTTATATTATTCATTCATTCACATTATATTCTACCAATATTATTTTTCATTTTTAACATCACACTGTTCGCCAGCATTCGGACCCTACACAACACTAAAGTCTGAAATTAAAGCTTAAATGTATTAGTTTAAGTAGCATTGATTTGATATATAGTGTTGTTTTATTGAATGTGCCACATTGGCAGTGACTGTACTAGTTATTTATTTTCTTACTGCGCCGCCATTAATGTAATGGAATTATTTTCGATTTAAAACAACTTCCAAGCATGAAGTTAATGTTAATAAAATCCTGGCTGTACTTTTAATGATAAAATAATGTTTTATATATCTTCGAAGTGTACACAAAAACTGGTGACATTTGGAGTGAACAAACCCGTTTAAAGACAGCGACATTAATTTGAAAATCAGCACTTTGGGACGTCAAAATTAAAATGAAACTTAAGAAAACTTGATAATTTTAATCCCCGGTTGCCGTGCTGGCATTATAGGAAATATTGGTTGTTATGTATAAAACGTGTACGTTAACATTTATTTAAAATGTTTATCTCTTCATTTACATAATGGAGTCGCGCTCTACGCAGACTGCTCGGGACTCTCCGCTGCGAGGATTCTCGTTTGAGTAACCACCTGTTTGGATGTGTTCAAATATTCAATGTAGATTTTATTTCAACATTTTATACCATAGTTAATTATTATAGATTCGATGCATGAGGGTTTTTGAAAGTATGTGGATTAAGAGTAAAGAAAAATATGAATACCTATATCATTTATATGGCTTATTATTACGAAGGATTTATACATCTGCGATTCATAAAGAAACAGTTTTATCTTTTAGGTGTATAACCAAATCTTAAAATCGTGCCATTGTTTGAAATACTCATACGATCAAAGTAATGTTAAAAGCATGCTGGAAAACACATAACCTATTAATTTGCACCGTAGTTAGAGCATTTAGGCTCTTGATATTAAATCTATGTCGTCTATAAAGCTATAATACCAGATAAATATTGAATGCATCGTTGACTACACAGATTAAGAAGAGGCGAGAAGTTTAATAATCCTGCGAAAACGACAATCACCATATAAAACGCAACAACAAACTATCGCTTATCGTAGGTTTTCTGTAGAACTGTGATATTACGATAGTAAAGTCGATATTTTCATCCTGTAGACAAATGTCTCTACAAGGTGACTCTACCATTAATGATAAAAATCCTCTATCTACCCTTTCGGAGATTAACGCGTGATGTGTGAGTAAAAATACAGAATATTATTAAGTAATTTATAGACTCGTTTTTAATATTATTTTTATTCGAGCAAGAATTAAACTGCGTTTGCGACTAAATACATAAGAGCCCAAAATAAATGAATATTCATTAGTAAGAAGTGTTTTAAGTCTTGATGGTCGATCTGTCTGAATTCTATAAAATAATATCATAATTCATGCTTCCTATATAATAGGGTGGTAGTTGATGACTTTTTTAAAAATACATTTATCAAAAATGTATTTCATCTAAAATCTATTAGAAAAAGTATTTTCGAAATCCACACAATAATAAATAAGTTATAAAGTTTTGAAATTTAGTGGAAAGGGAACCTGTCAAATTACAGTAATAGTGAAACGTAACGTCAACCAATGCCATCGGCTATAACGCTGCGTGAGTGAGAAAAGGACAACGCGACATCCCCACCCCGCTACCTCTTTTGCTCACAACAATATTTCAAATAGGAATAACTGCCTCATTTTTTAACCAATTTTGATGCTGATTTCACAGAAGAATTTCTTATTAGTATTATTTTCTGTTACATATAAAATAATAAATTAAATCTAACATAGGAAACTACCCTATTATAACAAAAGAGTGGCCCATGTGTGTTAGAAAGCTTTTCTACAATTTACTACTAAATGGCCGATATCTAACTGCATGTGAAACAGCGCATATCTTTCAAAATTCCAATCCTAAGAAAACTGACAAATATGCCCTCAGTACCTTGAAATCAGACCAATAGAATATTTAAGTTATTACAAGCACGACACCTTGAGAATTGGGAGGGAAAGCAACGTAATTTACACAAATTACAGACATTAAAATTACAAATTCCATTTACAAAATCATAATTACTAAGTTAGCATATTTCGTGGTACAACCCTAGAATGGAGTGCTAATTATAGATATTAAAAGTCCAGCGTGTAATAAATGTAATAATATCTGGGAGTAGGTAAATGATCCTAGGGCGGCGACAGTGCAAGGCCGAATGTGGGCTGTCTGGCGCGCCTGGCGCCTAATTCTTATGACACCTTTATGTTATCGAACTTGTTTCGTTCTAATTACATCCTAAGCACCGTGAATTGCTCCTTATAATGTGAATTATGTAGAATCTGTCACCGAAATTGGTTTATAACCTTAATATTTTGAATTGAGTTCTTTTGTTTGTAATATGTTCGTCCCTGTCACATTATTAGTAAAGCTAACCAGTGTAATTCTTGCCATTGATTGTAAAGTCTATTTTGTTTTTTGAAACATTTTAAAATATTTTTATACCTAGGTACCTCTACATTTAAAGTATGAACGTATACATAACTGATAATTCTTAAAAAATAATCGATTCATTTTATAATTACTTATGATCATACCTAAGTAGGCATTTATAATGCGAAAATATTTTGAATTAACTAAAATCGTTAATCAATCAGTAGTAGTGTCTATTTAAAGTGAAGTGTTTCCTTGTATTACAGCCTATATGATATAAGATACAACAAAAAATTCACAATGTTCTCGGTAAACAGTAAGAACGGCCTCGTATTAATGATATAATGTCGTGAGTAATCAGAATCAGGCTCCTGGCGCCTTCGTTCCTTGCGATTTTTTGCGCGCGACACGCGTCTCCTAGCCACATTGATATCCTTATTTAATGGCAGCGCTGTAATGGATTCCTAGCAATTAATTATAAATGATAATACGAATGTTATTCAATGATTTATTATTGCATTTTAGCATTACTATTCTTTAATAAATTATAAAAACGTGATTTGCGTCTCCTACAAATTTTAAATTACGTAACGGACGAGAATATACGAGTTTAACATTAAAACTGTCTTTTATTGCGACGAACTCATCTCACACATAATACGTTGAACAATCTGCTGTTTTAAAGTACGGTTTAAAACAATATTTTACCAAGTTATTGTAAACAATAATGTTTATGGTCATACGGATATAAAGTGAATTGCTTTTTTGATTTACAATAGACAGCTATAACGGCTCATAAGCTATGTAAAGAACTAGCAACTGAATTATACTACATTTTTTGCATCACAGCAAAACATAACAACAATGTCGATGATGTGTGGAGTGTAAAAAATACGCGTTTGCTAGACTAACCGGTGCGACCGCATACCGAACGCGCGCTCGCGGCAAGGCCTCGGCGGCACCTGCGCGTGCGCCGCCCGCACCGGCCGGCAGCCTGCCACCAACATGCGACGCGTCGTCGTCAGCGCCTGCGACCTTTCACGCCCTGTTCCTTAACACATCCTAGTCATCATCCACAACCTCTACCATACTAATAACTTGATGTTCTTCATTGAATAAAAATCTACATATTCATCAAATTCGCTAGTCGTCGTGTCCGGTACGACGAGCAACAACAATGTTATATAATAATTTACCGTGTTATTTAAATGATAACGAGAAAAGTATTGTCATAGATAACGCCATGCATGCTTGCAGTTGGCAAGTATAGTGCCAAGTTTTTTATCGTTATGAAATAGGGATTAGAATTGTAATATTTTATTTTCAAATATAGATACCACTACTAATTTACCAAAACAAAAAATATCTTGTCTGAATAGGCAATTAATCAACATTTGACCGAATGCATGCTTAATGGTGTATCATAAAAAAATAAAAGTAATTTAATATTTTCTAAGCTATAAAAATGTTTCTTACCAACCTGTATGTTAACTTTTGGTCATTAAAATCGAAAAACCAAGTTTATTGAAATTATTCAAAAATAATAAAAACACGGAGTGGTAAAAAATTGATCAATATCTTTAGTGGCCGGTGATAAAAGTATCGTCTTGTACCAAAAATGCTAATAATCAAACATGATCCAGTTCTTAGGTATGTTACGGAGTATGTATGATGGAATACGTTATTTACATATTTGGGACCGAATGTACAGTTCGTGAATGTTTTAAGTTTAAAGCAGTGCGTGACGTTGAGAGCGTAGACAGATTTATGAAACGAGAAAACGGTGTTAAGTGCAATAATCGGTTGTACGACAGAGAGTGGTGCGCGAGTCGAGACGTAATCCGCGCCTCGATAAATGACAGGGCTCATTAAAGTAAGCGGTGCGCGGTAGCCACGAGATGTTATCAACCAGCTACTGGTTCTTATAAAAACGCAAGGCTAATGGCACTTCAGCTCAACATTACTCCTTCGACAACAGACATACCACAACATGCAGACCGTAGCCCACTTACAAACCCAACGGAACACGATACTCGTACTATTTTGCATTAAACTGTCAGATGAGATTGATAAATCATAAAAAAAAATTCCATCAAAAGACGACATCTTGTGGTTGTTATTTGGCACGCGACAAAAAAGCCCATGAGGTAAGCAAATGTATATTTTAATACAGAATAAATCTCGCTATGGGCTTTCGAATTCCGCACAAGTCATCCGACGAGGTGAGATCGGCTGGGAAATACCACCTATGCCGGGTACGTATACTCAGCTTCAGTTACTTGCACGTATTAAATGTACGGGCGCCGCGTCGCGCCGCGCCGCGCCGTCATGTCTCCATGCAAATTATAATGGACAAATCAGATGTTCTTTATTTATAATGACATATGCGACTGGACGGATCCGCACACTCGTTATAAATTGAAAATCTAAGTAAAAGAATGCAGCTAATGATTAATAAATGGAATGCCAGAAGCAGTTGTGCCAGATTCCTGGTCTGCCAGTGGCTGCGGACAGTTTCCGCATTGACAGTTTTTGTGCCGCCACGGTTCGACGCCAGATCACTACTCATCGCAAATAAATGTGTACAAGTTTGCCTTATGTACATTATACGATTTATATTTTTATTTGAAATTAATTGTTAGATCGAGATATGTGATTTGACGATGAAATGAAATGGTAAATAAATTGACATTGGTGTCAGTTTTCCTCTTAAAGTACAAATATATTGTCCTATACCGCTCTTTCCTAAACAAAATTACGCAAGGTTTTCCGTTTTTTGTATCCTCACTGAAACGTAATATTCTTAGTGTATATTCACATTAGAGGACGCAAACGAGCAAGAAGCTGTGTTGTGAAATCAAGAGCCAACTTGATATTTCATGTTAGTTTTCACCACTAGCTGGAATAATCGTGCTTTAGACAAATTCAACACGAGCGTTACTTTATCAGAGTACTTGATATAATCTTATGGCAACCATAGAATTACCTATCATGTTACTTATTTTCTTAATTTCGTGGCGTAGTTGTATTCCGGTACAACTGCATTGCTGAGATCTCGGCTTCGATTCCCGAGTCGGGAAAAGTGATTTTTAATACTCAGTATTAGCTTGGAGTGTGGAATTTGTGCCCGATATGGCGATAGATTTGCCCACTATTACATCATGGGACGGAATACGCAAAGCGGAAAAAGTTGCACCAGTTGCGCCAAGTGTAGGTAGATCAACATTTACAAATAATATGTCTCAAACTAATAACTACTAATTAAAAGCTCCCAAAATATAAATCAAATCAAGCAATATTCTACAATTAAAATAATATAGCATTTTTATCCATCTAAACTAATCCATAGAGACCAATATTTTGGAATATGATATTGTACTATAAATGTACTCAGTGTGTAGCTATATATAACTAGGTTTACTTCAGTATACGTAAGATAACATCATATTATCTCATACTTTTTGCGCTGGCGTGACGACTTGTAATCGTCATAAGTTTGCATTATATATTAGCACATTCGCTTTTACACACACGATGTAGGAAATTATTTTATTCATAAATAACTACGTACAATATCCACACGAAATCCAATGCAATGTCTATTTGACTCTACTTGAATACAAACGTACGAGAATAGCATAATTTAACAACTATATATTTTAACTAAGTATGTTCACTCACACACATCCGTACCTCGTCCGTGGCTAAGCTATGGGCACTGGGCAGTCAGGATAAAAAAATATATTTTAACAATGAGGAACTAATGGCGTGCCAGATGTTTATCATAATTCACGGTAATGCCAATCAGATGCTGGTATAACCCTTCGTAAGATGATAAAGCAAACGTCACAATTATTAAAATTATTTTGGTTAAAAAAAATACTATAATTAACAAAATTGCTCAATATTCCTTTACAAAAATAACGAGACAGTATGTTCTAAATAGAAATTCCGTGAAAAATTATCCGCTTATCAATTTACCTGGTAGTTATTGTTTAAGTGCGAGCTTACCGCACGCGCGAGTTAAAATTATTATTCTAAACTTGGTGCGTGATAAATTGATTTGGTGACAGTGGCCGCCGTGTGAGCATACAAACTGCCCATAAGTTAAATCCAGAGAGATAATTACGAGGCTTGGATACCATTTTATGCTTTTATTTCACACCAATAAGTAGCAATGGGTATAGTGGCAGATTATATAACTTATTCACAACACCAATTATTAGGACGGTTCCATAGAATATTAAGTGTTTGGGAAAATCCCTTTATTATTTATAATGGTCTAGAGAACAGTATAGCAATTATTGTATAAAAATAGGCCGTACATATAAAAAAATATATCGAATAATATGACACATTATACTTTGACATTAATTGATACCGTGGAACATTCTTAATCCACAGACGAATCCAAATCAATGGGCAACAAAAACAAGGACATAGATCCGAAACAAATATTTTCGCGAATAATTCATATATTTCAGTGTCTAAAGTCGAGTCTTACATTTTATTATAAAGTCGGCTCGTCGCCCTAGAACTATGGATTGTCGACTGGCACGTCTCAACACATATTAGAGTAAATCAACAAACCAAAAACGACCATGAACAAATACCCCGTAAACGACATAAATCAAGGAATATTGCAATTAGTAATCTTCGAACATAATATACCCGTCGATTCCTTTGTAAGATATTTTGATACAATATGTATCTCCAGCGTTTCGAGCTTACCTGTTATGCAAGTCAGATGTGATTTGAGTTTATGATACAGAATTCATATAATGCTTACCTTACAAATGCAGCGGAAACAGCTGCTCCAATCTTGTTCGAGCCTTGCGTCTTGCAGCCGGACGGGCTCGCCTTCGTTAGAACACGCTGCGCGTTGGCCTTCTGAAAAAGAAAACATTTTATTTCAACGTGCTTATTCAAACGACTTATACCACGATTAAATCTGATCCAACATAAGATATGAATATAATTTACATAGAGTAATGTGGATAATTCCGATTTATTATATACACGTAGAGTAGCAGGTGGCTCAAGACTGTGTAGAGCAGGTTCACATGCGTTAAAGCTGTCGGCGCTGAGCGACCAACGGACAGCAATACACACTCCGTGGTCGTCACGGCGACCACGTGCAGCGTGGAGGAGGTTGCGGTTTGTGCAACTTGCGTGGGAAACTAGCGTCCTATATACCAAACGAACATTGAACTGCATTACAAATATTTTAAGCTATTTAACGTTTATGTCAGATAAATTAATGATTGTGCTAAATAATATATATGGCGACAAATAGAAATATCGACGGAGCAGCTTAATCAATGTTGTCGTCCTTCGTCACGCTGAATTCCAATGTAATTGGTGAGCTATTATTATGTTGTTTAAATTACTATGAATACGGCGAATTTGTAAAATGCTTGAAGGATTCAGTTTTTACCCATATATGACGTACAATCTACGTCAGTCAATGATCGTCATTACTGTGGAATTCGACATGTATTTCCTAATAGTACACATAGTGTAAACAAATATTTAACGCAATATTTAACAGCATAACAACAATTGCTGTCATCCATGGAAGTCCAATCCTTTTTCTCTGAATATTGTCGCTAAGAGTTACGTAAAGCACAGATACAATAAAAACCGTTCAATTCATTAACTTTGTCTGCACGGTTCATTAAACACTACAGACGGATGATTGTCGTGGAGATGTAGTACATTGATTGCGCAAGTTCGGTCGTAAGTGATGACGTAGCGGGGGTCTATGTGGATGAGAGCGCGCTGCGCCGCTGCGCGCTGCGTCTCAACTCTCAGTGTCGATGTCGCGGCCGTGTGATCACATTTTACCTTGATTTAGATCCACGGATCCGCATTCTTATAATGTAGCCATTTCGGGCGCCACTAGCACCGGTCGCAGAGTTGCGGCTCGCGTAAATATTTTTGTAGGTAATTAATATTTGGTTGTCTGCGAGTGTATTTCTCTTCGCTTGTTTATTACGTAAGCAGCAGCTTTATTTATTATTATGCCTTAAATAATTCAACTAATAGTTGCTCAATGAAGTTGGTATGTTCCAAGTATTTACGTAACACATTAATATAACCAACAATGATTCAAGGAAGCGGCTCGACGATGTATCATTCTGATGTTCAATCTTCTACATTAGTTATGTGGGCATTCCGTATTTACAGTTCACAACATCTCATAGCAACGAGCGGACTTCAAGGTAAACGAATTTATAAATAATTCGCTGAATTGTAAATTAACAAATTAGGTAATTTATATTGTTGAAGAATTAAGCTTTGACTTTTATAAAAACACTTTATTAAGTTAACTCATTTGCTTTTGAAAGCATTATTAAAATTATTTATAATAAGCACATGTAATGATCATTTCATAAATTTAGTGACATAATATTTTTAGTACTTACTGAAATAAATTAGTAATATAATTAAGAAGAACTATTCAAAAGAAATATCACGTTATATCACAAAATAAGATTTATAAGTACCTACCTATACAAATATGTAAGTAAAGCATGCATTGTGTTATACTTAAATGCGGTACAAAATTTACTAGCTCTAACAATGAGGTGTGTAAATACACCCAACAGTCATAAATCCCTGACCGTATTCTAATTGCTAAGGTACAAATGATATCTTATATATTTTTAGTTGCTTTTAGACCCACAATACACGCAATGTTCTTGTTTTGAAGCCGATTAATTTCCTACTAAGGCTGCCTTAGCATTTGATTCGCACTCAAATTAGGATAAATCATGATAAACAATGGTAACAACAATAAATTAATTTTAGAATGTCAAGCAAACTTTATTCTGATTGGTCCGTTTTCTTATAGATTCGATAATGGCGGGTAAGTATTATATATAGAAATCGGCAATAAACGTAGTATAAAAGAGATCGTTACATGGTGTCTCAGAGGCCCGGGCAATCCACGTGTAGTCGTTAAAACATAGTTATTTATTCAGCAAGCCGTATTTGAAGGCAGTCTCATGCTAAATTCAATGTGGACAATGGACATTATGTCCGGGCGTGGAATACTAGTTAGACGTTTTCTCCTTTAGTTACAATCAATGATAATAAGCTGGAGTCTTAATACTCAAGTTATGATTGATAAATAATGTGTTATACTGAAACAGTTGCTTAAAATATATAATTTATCTATTCCAGAAAGACAACTATACAAGTGAGAGGTACAAATAAAGTCTCGTTCTTGGACACCTATTAAAAGAGAAATTGAACATAAAATGATAGTTAATGAAGAAAGACAAATATTGAATACTCAACAATATATGATAGTCAGAGAGAAATCCCCATGCTCGTAAATAAACAAGTTCTTTGTACCCAGCATGATATACATATAGAAAAACATAAAACAATTTTATGAAGCACATGGCCTTAACACATACGTTTGACAATATTCACAATTCAAGGCGCACAACTACATAAAAAGTAGTTATAGCGAAGCAATAAATGTAGCTAATACTGAAAGAAACTCAGTAATCATAAGTCACGTCACGGCGCGGCCTCACAGCGTGAGCAGAAGTTTCACCTAGATAAGGATTGATAGATAAGCTATTTAATCGACTATCAATGTCAATAGGCAATAGCTCAATAATAATTGACACTGATCTTGACCTCCAACACAGCTGGTTCGAATACTGTGATAGTGCTCATGACGTTTGATATAAAACACGCTTCCTTATTAAACGGACTGTGAATTCCTTTGTGACATAGTTTAACAATGATGTTTCAATGGTTTTTATAGCTTCTGTCGCGCATTTAAATTGGGTTCATTGGTTATTTGCTATTTTATTAAAGATGCGCCGCAACTTCCATAATGCCAGTTTAATAAACAAATTTTTCTCAAATTCTCGGGAATTCCAGTGAAATTTTAATGCAATTTTAATTAACGAAGGCAATTTTTTGCTAAGTAATAAAAGTGAAATAAGCTTTAATAATATTAAAGTTCTGAACACTTAACATTCAATAAAATGAAGTTTTTATTCGCATGTAATCAGATTAAAAATGAATCAAGAGAACAGAGCACGTCTAATAAGATTAGGATGAGTATTACGCATCATTCTTAATTGTTACATAATACATTATTCCGTCCCACTACTGGACACTCCTCTTGTACTAAGAGGAAGGGCCTTAGTCCACCATGCTGGCCTAGAGCGGGTTGGCAAACTTCAATACCTTCTCATATATTATTCTATGTTTATCCTCCTGGCCCGTAAGTCGCTAGTGCACTCTACACGTGCCTTTAAATTTACATTTAATATCGTCGACGAAGCCCCGTAGGTACATTCCATTAATCGCTTAACATTATTATTCCAATAAGTGACAAGAAATTATGCAAATATCGAAAATAAACGGTGCTTGAAACACTTTACGCTCGGTTTAATTGCAATGTTTCAGACGTTAAAGTTATACTAGCTTTCGCTCGCAGCTCTCTTTATGTCCTGCCGCTATGTCCCAAAAATTTGTAAATATAATGGATGATAGATACTTCTTGCAACTAATTCCTTTTGCAATCTAAAAAGACGTGCTTAGGTGCTCAAATAGACATCTTCTAAGATACTTAAAAAAAATCTTTACACAATTAAGTACTTTTATTATAAATTATAATGGAGTTTATTAAAATGATTTCTTATGTTTACACGAATGTAAGACATTGAAATTAAACTACTTTTCGGACTCTATCGCGGTTTTTATATTTTAGTTTTCTCTCGACGTTTCGAAGACTTTGCAGCCTTCATGGTCACGGGGGGGACTGAGGTGTTGTTCATCCGCAAAGTCAAAGTGACAATATCTACCTACATTTTACAATTATACAACTTTTTAAAATTTTTGCTGTTGGTGGTCCGATCTACGCAGAATGAGCTCACAGTGTCTTAAAGTCTGGCAGCTGGAGTTTATTATGTCAATATATCTAAAGCTCTTTATATAGTTTGTTCTTTCGAAATTCCTTTGTAGTAAGTATATCATAACGGATTTATAAATTTATACAGACAATGCAAAATCGAAATTAAGCGAGAAAAGCCTAGCAAGGTATTAAACTTATGCTTTTAAGTGATGATAGACAAAGTCTTGAAAAAAAAACAGCATATTATTTACTATCTATAATTATACATAATATTATAAAACAAAGTTATCGATTTTATCAAAATCTACGGAACGGATTTTTATGAAATTTGGGATGGAGATATTTTAAGACCCTGGGAAGGTTATAAGCTGCTTTTTATTCCGGGAAAATATATAGCGGAACTTTTATCCCGGAAAACTCCTGCACGCGGACGAAGCCGCGAGCAAAAGCTAGTTATGTAAATAAACACCCCTCCTTCCTAAACCTCTAGAAACTATAAGTATTTTCAAACAAAACCTCGTTGACTTGACAAAATAAATATTCAAAACTTGTATCGGCCATTATCTTAATATTTCGCGGACACGTTAGGTACAACGTTCGAGAGAGGCGAATGTGTGATCTATGTGGGAACCCGCTCCGAACAGTTTCGCAACTGAAGAATTGTCGCCGAGCACAAGTTGTGCAACCGGTAACAATCCGTCCGTACCGCAATGTTCATTGTGTACTTTAAAACTTAACAAAATTCTCAAACAAATCAAGTATTTTTAGTTTGGTTAATTATGTCGTGTTGTACGAGTTATTATTTAAAAATATTACTTCTTTATTAACTTAAATATTTTCTGTCACTAAAAAGAAATGTTAATCTGATATAAATATTTATCACATTAGCATATTACGTTATGTAACAACTGGGTTTTTCCTCTGCGAATGAGCTAGGATGGGTGCTAGCAAATGCGAACTAATACGTCGAACTCCCTATTTCCCTCCCCCTAGCTATGACTATGTCAGAATCTAACTCAAAAACCTCTGCACGTTGTCCAGAATTCCTTCCTGCAGTCATTATTCAAACTAAGTACTCAACTGCCTCATTAAGCAAGTATACCGCCCACGATATGGTTTCTTAGATTCAGATAACAGCGAATATCCATCCCTAGAATATGAACATACACTATTTAGAATATCCAGCATCACATCAAGTACTTAGAACGGGAATAACAGAAAATATTTATCTACCAGTGAAGATTTTCTGACTTCTCTTTGTATTACATTAAATTAAAACCTAATCCACTTCGAAATAAGATGTAAGTTCTAGATGAGTTCAGTGACATGGTGTTCGTTCTCCGCTTAGATGCTTTGGTATAACGTATTACATGTTACTATGCAGAATAAATAGGGCAAAAAAAAGACTCCCGCCAACTCACAACACTAAATGACATGATTTGCGAAGGGCGCGTTTTAATAATGGCGTATCACGAATTATTACTTATCACTTATCACGAAGAAAGGCATTAATTAATGTTACAAGGGAACTTATACTATCCCAAACATTGCACTAAAGGCCACGCGCCAGTGCCATGGGAACATTTTGGTAATACTAAAGTTTACGTCTAGAACGTCGCAATGTCCGTCTTAAGCCAATTTAGTCACATTCTAGATAATATTATCAATATTATTTTACATTCTTGAAACTAATATGTGTCACCTTTAAGTATATCTTCGTGAGAAATTCAACTCCACGTATGTCCAAAATAAGCTTGAAATAATTATTCATTAATCGATAGCATTCTATGAAATACTTTTGTATTGACGCAATATGACAAATATATTTAGAAGAATAAAATAAAAAATAATGCCAAATAACTATTTTTTGTCACCTGGACCTACTTTATATTTGCGGTATAAAATACTGATCGATAATATTTATATATTTATAATCTGATAACATATTTTTTTACTTTATCTACATCATTTTTCATTCTAGCTAGTTTTAGGATATCAATGTTATTTATATTAGTCATAGCTAATTATAACAAGCCAGACAATAGTATCGTTTATAATATGTAGGTTTTTTATGACTCGTGTCTCAGCTGAAGTTCAATAGTTGGATCAATTTCGATTCAAAATCTAGTATCGTGTTTTGAGCACCAATTATATTATCAAAATAAGGAAGGCTATTCATTTTATGCTTCAATAGGTCTGAAGGCAATGCATTTCGTTTAAATACAACTTATAGACATATTGTCCAATAACATAAAACATACACGTGAGAATAACAGAAACTATTGGCACATATACGAAAAGAAATAGATTTGGCACCAGTTTTAACGGTACATTAAGACAACAATTTACCAACTTTCAATAATCTGCTACATTTCCATAAACATAAACGATGAGGCGTACGAAAGATTCAAGCAAATCCCGCAAATATTTAAGATCTCATAACTCATGAAATTATAAATCATAACAAGGACTATAGGAAAGAATATACATTCTTCAACTGCATGGGCGACATGGATGTGGTTTGCACGTATCTTTCACCAGTCTATATTTATATCTTCCTCAAGAGGAAACACAGCCAATCGCCCTTTTCTTAGATTTATAGAACAAAAGAAGCAATAAGCAGGCCGGCATAATTATGGCTATCATCAACGAACACAGCGTCCTTGCTTGTCAACATTTTCCTTAGGCTTCACTTCACTTAACATTAGGTGTATTCGTCACTTTACCGGGCTAGAATAAAATATTTCTCACACTGTCTATCACGTAACACCAAATAAATCCGAAACTCTATAGCTATATTAAAAGATGAGAATCAAGAATCAACCAATGAGAAGATATATGAAGCCGCAGCAAATTAACTAGGTGTTAGTGAATGCTTACTTACTGATAACAGCGGAGGAGGCTGCGACGGCGTTGTCGGCAATGTATGCGGCAAGCACGAGCAGGCATGCGGTGAGGTGTGCGGTGCGGCGCGGGCTCCGCATGTTCGCGGCTACTCGCGGCGCCTGCGACCGCCTCGCCGTCTCCCTCGCATCCCACCCTCGCGCCACGCCACACGCGCGCAACACCTGTAATACAACATCTCATTATATCAACATATTTACTTATTATTATACCCACAAATAAATATAACATACAAGCTTTAGATCGTAGCATCGCCAAGGGAAATTGTCTTTTCCGGGATAAACGTCCTGCTATATGTTTTTCGGGAAAATGTAGCTTATATCCTTCCGAAGGTCTTAAACTATCTTCAAACCCAAATTAATCAAAATCGTCGTTAAAAAGTGTCAGACAGGCAAAATCGTCACTCTCGCATTTGTAAGATAGTATGAAAAGTTTTGGATTCAATCCTTTTTCAACATGTTTTAAGTATATATTGCCGAACTCACACGTATAAGATAAGGTCAGGTGCAATAGAACAGTTAAGAGCATGAGGTTATGCAAGAATTAGTCACAATAGGTAAATTAAGTAAATTTACCAAATACTTTGCCTTAAGATTTACATGTAAAATGGTATACTTCGAAGAAAACACTAACAACAACAACAAAATAAAATTAATCGTCAATGCAACCTGCTCCGGGTGAAGAAACATAAGCATAGCAAGTTGAGGGTAGCATACATGTGAATTGAATTAAATAATACACTCACAATCTTATAATATTTATTGTATAACGACTGATAACTGATTTATGTAGGCGCAACGTTCATTTTTACTATTTGCTAATTACAAAAAAAAACTCAAAAGAAAATCGAACGATAGAAAACCTCTGTCTTTATACCTACTCGCATTAGTGCGATAAAAATAATATATAATTGGCCAAAGAATGTAATCATAATTCTTCGGTTTTCCCACTTTGAGATTAGTTATTAATATCCATATTGATTGACTTTCGTTAAAAAAAAAAACAAAGGAAGAAATTCTATATTATATAGGTAAACCCTTTGTCCCATAAGGGCGGGCTGTCTAACCGCAACTTCTCGGATATAAATTTTATCGTAATGGTTTATTTTTGCACAATAACAACAATGGACTCAATACAAAGTACCTATCCTATATGTAACACTCCACCAACTTCCTAGCACTAAAATTAAAAAGTAAAAACAAAAAGAACTTAAATTTAAAATATGAAATTATGAATACAGAAGTAAAATATATTATTAGATACACCTGGATTCTCCACAGGATTTGGATCCTTGCCACTATGAATACACTATAGTCAAATAAACTAAGCCAGCAGAAATCTTGCAAGCGTTGTGACTTGATAAATTGTTCAAATTACATCTGAATAGTTTTACGATGAATTCTATTTCGCAATGTACTGCATTCGGTAAATTGTTGAGATAACTGACGAACCTAGACAAATGGGTGTGTAGGTGCTTTGACGTACAATTTTTTTTTAGATCGCTAAAGTAGACGTAATGAGGTATAGTGATGAAAGGTAATACTTTTAATAGCCTCAGATACGCGTTATTTATACAAAGACAGAAAATTCCGATCTCGTTATAAGTAGTAGACGAAATATCTTAACCGATTACATTCATTGGATTCTGAGCGGATATTTTCGCCTTACATATTTTTGTGTATTAATTATGTAGTACCACGGTATGACTCTGACATTCATTGATTGTATTAATAGATACCAATATTGCACAGAAAATCGAATTGTTTGTTAGCTTTGCTTTTGTTTTTTATATCATAAAATCGAAACTACTCCCGAAAGTCTTCATACTTATTTATTTATTCTGGGAAAGAACTTAATATTTTGGGTGGTAAACATTAAGGCCCTCTTAGGCGTCTCAGACTTTCCTTTTAAGGTAAGTACTTAAACTTACCCGAAAACGTTGTAATTACTTTTTTAAGGAATTATTCTAACTATAATAAGTAGTTTCATTAAAACAAAAAATAATATCATCGAAATTTCTTATAATGAAAACCGAAGTGAACCAAATTAAAATGACCTTCCCTGGACGTGACCACATTTTCGGACACGTCTGCGGAACTGTCACACTGATTTTATAAATATTAAATCATATACACTGGACTGAACATTTAGTGCATAAACAAGATGATTCCCTGCTATTTATGAATACAAATACCTACCTATTTTTATCAACAACGTGTTTGCTTAAAAATAATGTGGGCTAATTTTTTAAAACTTTTCGAGTAAAGTCGAAGGTGTAATTTCAATTAGATTTAGCTATATTCTAGATTAAACAGGTGAATTATGAACCGATTTTTTTCCATAATAAGGCATTTTTGAAAGAACATTCGCATAAGATTTTATTCATTTCCAGAACCGAAATTATGTATTCTCTAATCTTGTTGCAAACGACAGTACCCTTACTATAAATATAAAAAGAAAAGACTCTATAAAAGTGTAATAGTTATAGATTTATAAAATACCAACTTAAATATACCATAAATGTAAAAAATAGAAGAATCTGTTATCAAACAAGCAATCTTTATTCAAAACTACATTATAATCACTTCTTCCAATTCATTCTATATGGTTAAACGCTGAAATAAAACTATTTTGCGTATTTTATCGCACTTTTTATATTATACGTCGGGATACAATTATAATACAAAACCGCTATAAAATCCGCAAAATAGTTTTATTTCAATGTTAGACATTCGCGTACACATAAGAAATCATTAAGATTAGCCTCATCAGATAAGATATCAATTTACATTTAAACATTATTGTATTATTCAAAATTATGATGCGATATGTATGTAAAGTTACCGGGAATTCACACGATAAACAAGTCATCAAAATCATACAAACTGCATTGTGATTGCGATCAACAAACGATTGTAATCGGATTGTTGCTAAGCGATGCTGCAACATAATACGTTTTATACATAATATAATATGTTTTATACATAATATAATATATTAAAACCAATACAAAGATTAAATAACCCCTAAACATAAACATAAAAAATATCATGGAGACTTCAAGGTTTACTGTTCTATCTTAACTGAGGTGAATTTTGTATGACAACTTTCAAAGGCAGCCAGAGGTATTGGTATCATTCCTGTTTATACGGTAAATTTTCGTGGCTAAAGCAAATAGCTTATGGCGACAGATACCACATAGAGTGGCCGATTAATTATAAAGTTATGAGGCTTTATAACAAATGTAGGTGCTGCTCGGAGCTTTGCTTGCTTGAAAAACCTCTTCTGGTGTAAACGTGCCATTGGGTAAAGAAAAGTATTTCTGGGACCTAAATTTGCCTATGTTTGAATACAAGACATGGCCTATCTAAGTGCCTAATTTCATCTAAATCCGTTCAAAGGTTCCACGTTTACTTCTAACAAACATTTTCACAGACGTTCGCATTTAAGGTTTTAATAAAAAAGAAAATAAATTAATTATGTAATAACTAATGCATTTTCTTTATCACGAATCAACCAGTATGTGCGTGATGTTCATGATATTAAACATAATGTAATAAAGATACCGCTGGAATTTCATGTTATTGTAGTTTTTAAGTTCGGTAGTTATAAACAAACACTATGAAATCATACCAGAATGCTTATATTTAATTTATAACGCAAGAAAACAAATACAATCTATTAAGAATTAATTGATATACTTAGAATTCACAAAATAAATATTGTATTTGTATCGTGGAAAACATAATATACAGGGACACCTGTAAGCCAACGGGTAGGCAGGGTAAGCAGAATTGCAGTGTGTATAGGTGTCGCAATCAAGCTACAGTATCTCTTTGAATACACATCCAAGATTTCTCTCATCCAAGTAATTTTACGCTTCATTTGAAACCAATTGCTGTAAAAAAACTATTGCTAAAACTGTCCAATCCTTTTATAGAAGGCGTAAATTTATGAACTCAAATAACACTAATACATAAAAATAAATTTACCACCCACCCACGTATCACCAACTAACGTTTTAGGTTCAGATGTAAGCTAACTTAACGAAATACTTTAAATACGCTGTTCGAAAAGCATTGCTTTTAGTGTCAGCTTCACTTTCGAAAATTTCATTAGCAGTTATAGATATTTCTTTTTAGCAAAAGTATTATCTGTTTACAACTAAATCTAAATTGGAATCGTTATTTACTCGAACTATAAACACGCCAAAACAGTAGCTGTTACGTATTTATATTTATACGAATAAAAATTTGCAGCCGGAGAAATTTATGTTAGGATACCGATCGAATTCTTTGCATATGAAATTAATTTCAGGAAACCATTGCTGTAGCCATAAATATCATTTTCCTGTTAAAATGGAACGTGCGTTCCCCAACAAATAGGTACTGGAGATCCAGTAGCAAAATAAGTTATTTAATTAAAAAATATGTCGTGAAATATAGATTAATTAACAATTCAAAGCTAATCAGAGAATTTAATGACCCCGAACATTTTGGCTATCGATTCTACACGTTGATAGAACGACGGTCTGATGTCCTTAACTTATTTTTTACAGCATTCCGCTCGTACGTTGACCTCGAGTACTCGGGCACATAGCATTTATTTATTATTAATAACGCATTGAGGCAAAAAGTCGCCCATATTAGTTACATTAATACAGGTAGGTACCGAAAGAAGAACTATACTGACTAAAGAATTTCGCACGCGCGTCGCGACTGCATGACAACTATTGTCAATGACTTTAGTTCCGTTTCCCCATCCTCCTCGGTAATATAGTTAGCTACACCACAAAAAATAAATAAAAACGTAATTGAATCGGTTAACATATTCTTTTTGCTAAGCCAAACATAACTACTATTTGTACGATACACCAAATACATTAACTGACACGGAATAGAATAAATTTTGTTATTATTATCTAAATAAGAGTAGTAAAAACGGATGTCCGGGTAACATAAAAGTAATTACATCGTTGGAATTGTTTTATCTAAGAAAACATTATCGTATTGTACTCAAATGTTTAGTTGTTCACTAATATTTTTTATCTATATCGCCTGTTATGATATGAGTAAACATATTCTAGAAATTTACGTTAACCGTTTTTTTAAGTAATTAAGTAGCTACATACAAATTTATCGTATACAAAACAGGTTGGTTTGAAAATCTTTGGAAGGACAACGTTCAAAATTATACATTCTGTGGCTTATAATAATAATAATGGTCTAAACTTATTAGTTGTTGTTATGTGTTATTGTTTCAACTTATTTATCTTACTGTTTATACGTACTTACTGTAAAAAGACATTTATGCATACCAAAATTATAAAACATATTCAAAATTAAGTACCTGCATGGATGATTAATTATCTTTAAACGAATCATTACATTTTGTCACGAACTGTCAGTTATTACGTAGACAAGCCAAAAAACCTTTAAACAAACTCAAATATTTTTTATTAGCTATACAGAGCTAAAGCGGCGGTAGCCTAGTTGGGTGTGGAACGGACTGCCAAGACGAATGTCAGCTGGGGCACACACCTCTGACTTTTCTTAAATCACGTGTGTATTCTTTGTAAATTTATCGTTCCCTTTAACGGTGAAGGATAACATCGTGAAGAAACCTGCAATCTGAAAAGTTCCCTATAGGAATTTCGAAGATGTGTGTCCGAAGTCTACCAATCCGCACTAGGCCAGCGTGGTGGACTAAGGCCTAATCCCTCTCAGTAGTAAATAAATTTTTAAGTATATAATAAATTTTTCAGAATCTTATAGAGGCCACTCGCACATCCATATAATATTTACGAGTTTCACCTACATTTAATAAGTCAACAAATCTCATTTCGTTAAATTTCTTATTATTTCGACCTGACCCGCTTACTAATAAACGTTATTAATCAGTATTTCAACTTGTATTTACACTATTTTTTTCCATTAATGAACGTTTAAAGTAACACATTTTTTCTTAAGGTTATAGCTTAAGGTCCATTTTCATACATTTTGTTTCACCTTTAATCTGGGTAACTAAACAAGTATTGACAAGTAAAGAATTTAAATTCACGTCTAGTTAGTGATTAAAATTTCGAATTCCTTTAAAATTTCGTCGTATTAAATTTTAAAGGCCGAAATATCCATGCATATTAATTATTTTTACGTTTTTCTTTCAACTGCGAGCACTAATCACTAACTAGACGTGAATTTAAATTCTTTACTTGCCAATACTTGTTTAGTTACCCAGATTAAAGGTGAAACAAAATGTATGAAAAATGGACCTTAAGCTATAACCTTAATGTAAAATAATTTATGGTTCAAAGATAAAACACCAGTTAACACTAATTATTATTTTTTTTTTGACAAGTTTTAATTATAATTTAATGTTTAATGTCTATGTACCACGTAATACTTTTTTAATTATTATTGTTTATATGTTAAAATGAACGTTATTAATATTACGTTATATACTATTTATGATTTCTTGTTTACGCGAATGTTAGACATTAAAATAAAACTATTTTACGGATTTTATCGCGGTTTTTTATTTTATAATTTTCTCCCGACATTTCGAAATCTTTGCTGCCTTCATAGTCACGAAATAGTTTACGTTTGATTTGACGTTTCAAATAGTTTTATTTTAAGATTATGTTTAGTCACAACAAAAATATTTTCACAATAATTTATAAAACTTTTCATAGGACAGCATCTTATTATAGTGGTTTGAAAGCCTTACTTATAGCAGGCGTTTATGAAAAGGCCCTGATACGATTTATTATTGGTAATTTCACTTTTTTTGAGTAGGAAATTACATAATAAATTAAAACTTCCTAAAACGATTTTTGTTACGAATATTTTAATATTTAAAAATGCTTTTAAAACAAGTGACACTCAATATAAAACACCAACTAAAGTAACATTTTTTTTTTTTTATTAAATGGTATCAGAAAACTTTTGATATACCCATAAAATCTACTAGAACTAGTGTCAATTACATTTTATTCGAGTATAAACTTAAACTAAACTTTTTCAACTAACGTAATAAACACTTCCACGTAGAGTTATAATATTATTTAAAGGAAAAGTTGCGGATTTATGTCGCGTAAGCCGCCTGTTGGTTGTTAACATTAAGATCTAGGTACTAACTTTCAAATCTGCAGACATAGCACGTATCTCTGTCTTGGAAAGCATCACAGTAAACTATCAACTAATCACATAAGGCGTGTGACAGTAACTGAAAGCAAAGTAACAGGTTCCCCGAAGACACCCGCGCTTGACCCATCTTGGAAAACCATACTAAGCATTCAATTGTCTTTAATTTGAAACTTATTACGGAATATATTTCTCTGAATGCAATGAGTCAAACTGTACTGTGTTGCGAAATTGTATGTTGTAGGGAATAGTCAGTTAATGTAATTTAGAAACTAGGCCACCACACTAGGTATTTTTTATTGACATCGATGAAAATATAAAATTATAATTGCACGCTTTGATGTTGACAGTGAAGTTATATTTGTTCGATCACGAAGTTTACTACGACTAATTGCATGTAAAATTCATGAGACAAGTTTTTAATGAACGAAATATAATTAACTTAATCTTTATTTTGCACGGCATTGTGGCCCTTTTGCGACTAATTAAATATAAAATGTACTACAAATCGCGAATAACTTACAACCAAGTTATGATGTATTATTAACCACTGGGTCCGATATATATATTAGTTTCTGTGTATTTAATGTGGGTTAATAAGGCTAATGTGAAACATAATGTAAAATATTATGTATTCAGTATTCAATCAATACTTTTTGTGCCTGCTTACGTGCCTAAAAATAAGGTTTAATATTATATTTTATAAGTAAATGGAAATAGTATCTTATTTGATCATATCGCTTCTTACAAAATAACGTAAAATAATAAAATCTATTTAAAAACAATAGACAGCTTACTGTCACCAGCACAATATATAGTTGGAAAATCCTAATAGAACGTGTCCTTGTCGCGTGTTGTATGAAATTTCTAAATAATGACTCGATTAGATTAATATAGATAGATATACCAATATGATAGTATACCGATGGATACATTCTTAAACTTTAATTACTATAAGTAACAACGAAATGTGGAACATGTTAAAAATACGTAAAATATTTACGTAATTAATGTGCGTAAAATCCAAGATGAAACAGGAAATAAATATTAAAAAAAACACCATATGACGTCATTTAGTATCAAGAACCAGCGGACTCTTAAATCAGACTGCAACGTGACATGTGAGCACATACATCCATTTAGAAAGCCGCTTTAAAATCTGGCATAGGGCCCGAAGCACGACGGCGGCACGGTGCCGCGGCGACAAGGCGGCGGTGAACACGGCTCTGTGGCAGGCGGCGCAGCGTCACCTACTTTCACGGAGGCAGCACCAGAGGAGCGGCCCGGCGGCGAGCGCACGAGCGACCGCGGGGAGGGCGCTGCGTGCGCGGCAAGGTCGCCGTGAGGCAAACCACTCGTCGACAGAATTTCTTCGACGCAGAGACACGCGCATACCAGTCCGGGAGCGGAACGCGGTCGCAATAAAAACGCTCGGATATATTTCACGCGTGCGCAACATTATCTCGTCGCTCTCGGCTCCGATTACTTAATGCTTCGTGGCTAACTGTACAAGCGGAGAGAAACAAGATCAGGTTTTTTCTGAGCAGGTTCGATGATCGCATGGGACATCTCCAGGGTGCAGATGCGAGCACAGTTCGCGACCAAACGACTGTTATGGACGCGATCCTTATGCGTTTTTATACATTCCGCATTTAACACGGCACCAATTACCAGCTTTACATCATTTGATGCAACCACGCAATAACTTACATTTTACTTGAACACATAATTTTGTAATGCTGCTATCACATAGTTATCCTTGAGTTGTCTATCAGTAAACCAGAAATCTAATATTAAAAATGTAAGTCTTGTCCAGCCAAGTATTTCATATAGGCAAGTAATTTATAATCTAACCACTACAGCGACTATTATTGCTTCTGTACTGCGATTTATCTTCAGCAAATATTGAAGGAGAATCCGTAATTACCCTTTGTTTGTAGATCCGAGATAAATTTGGATCACACTTAAGTGCGAATGGTATTTCTTTGTGAATCTATGCAAATCTATGTTTCAATACTTTATTGTTTTAAGCTGTATCTACCGTACCTACTGCGAAATGCGGACGAATGTGGAGAATCCCGACAAATACTTAAAACCTTTACATAAACGTTAAAGATTTCATTGTGGTGTAAAAACAATGAATACCGTTGATTGACGGGTCGAAGTCTTGCACGTCTGCCTAATTGAATTAACAGGCCCGAACACAGCATGTCCATTAAGCCTCAGCCCTCGACAAACACGTAGATGTTCATCGCACGTCTGTTCAGCCGTTTTATGCGTATACTCGTATGCGTCAGGATGTCATATTTAAGAGACTTTGTTAAGAAAACAAAGTTGAAACTAAATATATGATACCCATGACCATTAGAATATTTAATCATATTGATGAAGACTTCCAATAGAAGCATAAAACATTTAAATAGACGTTATTTTAAAACACAGGAATAATTTTCTTTGTATCTCTGAATAAGCAATTGGCATAACTGTGCTGCCCAATGACCTTTAACAATGTAACTGTGAGAATTGGGTAATTATGTACTAATTACATTCATTGAGCTCTGTTCTAGAACCCTACTTATATCTAACAACGTACATCTATTATATAAACCGATGAAGATGAAAGATCAATTTGCAGAAAATACCGTTTTAAATATATAGAAGCTTCGATATATGATTATGTAACTAACACAAGAAATAATATATTCCTAGCATTCATATAAGTACCGGAATAATAAATCATAGCCGTATCGTTTTATGTACTTCTGATGATAATGTTTACTATACATTACATTAATAATTCCTGTTTAAGATAAAATAAAATTCCGCAAGGCAAGGGGCAGTCGAATGGAAATGAGAGTGTGGGGTGGTTGCGTTACGCCACGCCCTCTCACCTGCTGACTGGTCACGCCTACAGACTAAGTACACCAACCTAGACAATCACCTGCCGTACTAAGAATTACCCGGAAATACTAGCCGTGGAATCCATTATTCAACCCTCAGTAGCTACTCACGGCATGCCTTTCACCACGCATATTTACTTATAGACACGTTGTTCTTCACGCTTATTTCACAACGCTAAAAATTAATTCGCGAACCAAATTTATGTTATACGCTACGAATTCATACTACAATCTTTATAGTTTTTGTTTAAGTACATCGTGTACTCGTGTTAGCTTAAACATTGTGATAATGGACAATTATCGTATCTTAATGAATTTGTGCCCGGCAACAAAATGTCAAAACATAGGTTAATACAACTCATTAGGTGCAAATAGTTAATGACGAATGGAAAATAATCTCGCAGAACAATAGGGTGAGATACGAGATGAATTATTAATAGAGTTAATGAGGCGGGCAACGCGGCCACGATAGCGGGGTGAGCGGCGCGACCTCGCTGCGCCGATAGTGCCCACGCAGCCTGATTGTCGCCAACAACCCAAAACCAACACTTTTTACATTCGCGAATACATAACACTGGCACTAAACACCTAGCACTACGAGTCACAATGCCGCGACAACCACATCACTAGCTCGTCTGCAATCGTGGCAGGGCTTTACACGCACAATTCTTTTATCTAATT
This sequence comes from Manduca sexta, assembly GCF_014839805.1. Taxonomy (NCBI): domain Eukaryota; kingdom Metazoa; phylum Arthropoda; class Insecta; order Lepidoptera; family Sphingidae; genus Manduca; species Manduca sexta. The sequence goes on from NC_051131.1 coordinate 9,042,648, forward strand.
GTTAAACTTCAAACAATTGTAAACACGTGTGACTATACGCACGACTACTTACATATTTTGGCGAACATTACTTTAGAATATATTGCACGTTTCAAACACTAATGACTACTAAGATTTTAACACCCACATTAAGTATAGAGAACTCAAGTACAGTATAATCCGTTTATTATGACTCTGCCTATATTGACCAACCTCTTAGTATGACGTAATTACACTACGAAGTTTGGTTTTCATATAAGATTCTTTATAAAAAAGTTGAATATAATGACTTCCCTTACAGTGACATGTCGCTTATTGTGACCCCTTTTAATTAATTATGTCCGGTTATAATGACCGACATGATTCTTCGATGTCATCGTGTCCATTTCTTTGCGGAGCGCGAACAAGAGAGTGTTTTGCACCCGCACCCCGTACGGCGCGCGGGCACTCGCGGAACCAATTCCCAGCGAAGCGCTCTCGCTCTCGCTCGCTGGAAAGGTATGTGCGGGAAAGGGATGCGGTAAGGAAGTGTACGTATTGTGTCACCAAATTATTAATAAAAAAAAGACACTATTTTGGATTAACGCGACCGGAAATGCGAAGTTAAAATTTATAAAGAATTAATTAGAAATATGGCGCAACCACATACTATTTACATAAAAAAAAAAAAAATTCTCAAAACGCTTTGTATGACGTCCGCTTATTATGACGTGTTTGTCAATTCCTTTCGATGTCATTATAAACGGATTCGACTGTATTGTATACCATGTGTTGTATATATCTTTACAAATCCATTATGTAGAGTTGAAAAACCTCTTTTGATTTAGCAATAAAATATATAAATTGTTACGTCTAGGCCAAGCATACTGACCGATTCTAATTCACAAAAATATAATAAAAAGAATTACGGATTTAAAGTATGAACGTTTTGAAATTATTGTTTGTATTTCTAGTAAAAATGAGAGTTTTAGTAGAGTAACATTAACTCAAAATTTCAATAAAAAGGGAAGTAAATAAATTAAAATATATTTTTAAATTCAAATTCAAATAGTAATGAGAATTTTACCCCGTTTGTTATGTTAGTTACTATAACTCTAATAATTAATTTAATAAACTTCAGTATAATAAGTATTTGTTTAAATTTTAAGCTGGATTTTTGTAGTTGATATACATATCTATTATTTAGGAAACAATTATTAAGTACAGTATTCTCATTACCTATACATTTTATTATTTATTTTTAACACACTACATTATAAAACGTAGCAGTCATCCTTTATTCAAGTTAAATTCTATATATTGAAACAAATCAGTTTTTTTAACATATAAACAAAAAATGTACACCAACATTTGAAGAGAGTGCATAGAAAAAGAGTGTTATATAGACATATTTATCAATATTTAAATAAATACAGTCATTGGTTAAAATTGTCCAGACATAGCTAGTATTTCCGTTGTATTAAAATTATTTTAAATGATTCATCTACCACATGGTCCCTTCCACTTCGGAGGATAGCGTATAAATATAAATCAATTACTGTATACATAATACAGTGTGTAAAGTTATTTGAGGGACATAATTAGGGAAGGCATTCTGTATCCGATTCGGGTGCCAAATTTATATAAAATAAATAACCTAATTTTTAATGATAATTTCAGCGCCTAGGTATTTTTGCCTTTCTAAATTGTTGGATACAGGCCGCTTTCGACAGGTCCGTCTGGAAATTTTTGGGGGTGGCCTATGTTCAGCAGTGGACTTTATGTGGCTGATGATGATGATGATGAAGTTAGCTAAAATATGAAGTAAAAATTGATCACGCTTAAAGGTCACATTCATACATTATGACCGATAAGATAGGTCAAATAAGTAATTAGCACAAGGGTACCCACACGGTGGGAGCCTTTTTATGATTTTTTGAGGTTTATATTGTGTAATTTATCAATTTGTTTTGCATATATTTATTAATTACAAACATGAATTGCCGTGTTTTTAATAGGTCCATTGATTAAAAACACATACTGTATAATACTGATTTATGTTTATTAATAATATAGAATAAACCATACCTACATTATGACCATTAGCAATAAATAAATTAATTAATTCATAATTGTTTAATCAATTTCTTCCTTACGTCACATATATATTGAGAGTCTAAAATACAATATACAGATTAGGTTAATATCTGATAAAGGTGTTAATTGGTAAGATGTGATATATTATATCAATGTAGGTGTCTTTAACTAGACCAGTGCCAGACGATTAATTGTTTTCTGTTCGCCGAGGGCCTTCGTGACGCACTTGCACGTAGGCATTGTTATTTGGTCACATTTACGTTGCACAATGTTATGCAAACAAGATAATAACGCTTATTTCACGCTCAAAAAGTTACAATTAGGTGACTTCCTAAAAACTGTATTAAATATTAGTAAACAGCAATTATGTTCTAACAAATAAATCTAATAATTATGTATTGCTTTTGCTCCTTACGGTGTTATTTAGCTAGTTGCTTTGTTACATTTTCAGAATGAATAATATTTCATAAAGTTAAATAACCCGTTAACATTTTTATTTGTAAAATTTTGCATTAAAATATAGAGTGGGGTTTAAGAAGCCGAATTTGATACAAGTAATTTGTGTCAAACGTCCCTTATATGTATTGGTAGCTTTTTCTACACTTCCTTTAGAGAGACGTTACGAATTATATCCGTTCATAATTCACAGAAATGTGTATGTTTTCATTCAACACAGCCAATTATTATTATCGTAACATGTGTACGTACACACATAAATACATGTTGGTAATTATAAACACGGATTGAGTTTGACCACAACTCTATACAGTGACTTTTGATAAGGAAGATCGCCGCCTATTCATTCAAGTTCTAATTAAAATATATGAATAATTACTAAGAAACATTTTAATTAACCATTGAAACATTGTACATTCTTGCTACCGGGCACTAAAAATAAAATACCTTGTAATTAAGTGTACAATATTGTGGTGGCAGCATTAAGTCATTCACTTACAGCTAAATATGAACAGCGCTGTACACGCATATGTTTTGAGTGTATATAGTAATGGATACCATCTATAGAGATTATTTAACGCATGCTGTGATCTATTTTGGTCTTGCAAGACAGGTTGTAACATCGTATGCAAATATATACTTAAAATGTATTCTAATAGGATGTACATTGTTTTAAACAATGCAATGACATTAATCAGAATCAAAAAAGAAGAGAACGTCGGGCACCGAACCGGCATACTGATGCTAACTTGCAAACTTTGCACATCGCAGACGGTCAATACGCTAAACTCTATCACAGATAACGAAGTCGGGTGCTCTGATAATATCTGACGTAATGGAGCAACTACATTTCTTAATCTGTTGCAAGTTCGGCTTTGTCTGTAAAATATTAGATAATAAGGAAGTCACGTGTTTTAGTCATCCATAGTAAGTATATGCTATTAAAGATTTAGTTTTGTTAATCCATGCCTAAAAGCGCCGCTACATTGTTTCTCAAATATGATTACATTTTTAACTTGATACCTCTAGGTGAAAAAAAATAGACAAAGGAACAGCAAAATCCTTTTATAAAGCTTTTGTTTCTCTAACATGAAACAAGAAACTCCAAAACTGTAGTATCTTGGTTACATCTAAGGATTAATGTAATTCTTATTTATACAATAATTTCATCAGATATTAATTTATGTTAAACAACAAGGACGGTAAAACAAATAGGATTATTTTTAACATGCTTGAAAATTTCTGTCGCGACTATTCAAAAGATAATGATTCATTCGCCATGATTCACATCGACGAATCATTCGAGTGTCTGCTCCTCTTTTTCAGTAGATACAAATGTAATTACGATAATCGATACAGTTATATTGATAGTGGTTAGCATTGCAGACATCGATATCATTGGCCAGGTACATATTGGAATGTCGGAATTGGAACACTTAATAAAGATAATGAACGACAAATCTCGTTATTTCTCCTTCAAAGACATATATTCAAATTCTTTAGATTACATAGATAATTGTACATAATGATATTACGTATTAAAACATAGAATAGGTATTTGATGTCGTATTGTTCCCTCTGATAAGCTCTACTTCATTCTGATTGTAATACGTTTTCATAACAAGCTAATCATTGATGTCATGCTAATTATTGTTGTTATTTGTTTGCTTCAAACGTATGATGAAATAGTTAATACTTTTGATTAAACATCCTATTTCGGAAATTTCAAATCAATTCTACACGTTTAAAGAATGTACCTATTAATTGTTGATCTAGTGAATACATATACATATATAAACATCAAAAATATTATTAAATAATGAATGCGTGAATTACAAATTCAGTAAGTAAGTTAAATAAGCTTATTCCTTATGTTGAATACGTTTCCAACCCAATTTTTACAGTTATTAAAGACGAACATTTATTCAAAGGCTATTAGGCACAAATATCTGATCGAAAATGTGTACTTGAAAATACTTATAAACGAATAAAGGCAATAATAACAAAACAATACTAAGGAAATAAATACTGTAAAATCCGGACCACCGGATTAATATTTTCTTTCCAAATTGGCATCTCAGTAAATACGTCCACATTAACGAAAATGTATGCGTCAACATAATAATTTTATCTGAACACGACTCTCTTTGATAGATAGCTTGAAAGTCATTATGTTAATTCAAAATAACTTAAACTTAATAATTCCTTTTTCGAAAAAGTTTGCGATATAAACGCTACAACTTATCCATAGCAAAAAAAACTAAATATCACCTAGTTAAGAAATATAACACAAAGTATGTCAAACAAAACCAAGTTAAACTCTTAATATGTTACAAATGTACATACTTGTGATCCTCAAGAAGTTCATAAATACACTATCTAGTGGGCATTTTATTCTTGGCGCACGAGCACAGTCCAGCCGGTCTCGGGGCAGCGAAGAAAACATTAATTAGTACTCGCATGGAGTGGTAAACCACAACAGACAACACAACGACTGATGTTAACTCAGTAACTTGGATAATTATATTAGTAAAGGCAATCTTTCTTTTATTCAATTGTAAGACGCGATAAGCCGTCGTTATGTACCGTAAAATCAATAGAAGCAACGCCACTGAAAAGTCTTACCTAAATATATAATATTGCATGATAAATTCCTCTCGTCACGATTAAACAATAATTGTTACTTTATTAATGCATAAAATTGACTTTCAAACTTCTCTAATTTTTAAATAAACATAGATTCTAGTGGTCAAATTCTAATTGATTTAAGAGTAAACTCCAATAAAAAATAAGATGGGCCAGTTCTCATAAATGTAGGAAAAATAACTAAATAATTAAAATGACAACCCATTTAATGCAATGTCATAAAAATTTACGTACATGACAGTAGAAGAATGAAGGCATAATGTTGAAGGTATGGGTGTACTACCAGATGATATCCTATAATAAGACGACTTCGCGAGGAATTAAATATAATTGGGATGAAAAATCGTGAAATCTAAAAAAATATTAAAGCAAAGAATATCTTGCTAAAGTGTACGGAATTGGCAGAACATCCCGTCGGCAGAAGTAAGCTGGATGGAGTGGCAGAGATGTTTTAGAGATGCACTATCTCTGACAGAGCTGGTACTATAGCTTTATGAATTATTGTATTACTTAAAACCAAAATAGAAATAGTATCGTAATACAACACTTTTATAAATGTTATAACCTTTACGTTTATTACAACAAGTAAGCTTTGTAAAATTTTAAAGTGGGGAAAACCAGACATTTCTTCAAATTTAGCATAAACATTGATCTTAAAATTGCTAGAAATAATAAAACTTAAAGATTAGGGACACATCTCACCACACGGAATATTTATAAATTAATCTCGGTGCGGTAGCAGGTGGCGTTTAAGCTGGTAGAATATAATTAACGCTATATTAAAGTATGTTCCAAGTATTGAATTCATCTTCGAAACAAATAAACTTTTTCGTTTTTTTATATTATCATCTTTCATTTTATTTTGTGTCACATATCCTCATAAATTCAATACACAATAGTTCAACGGTAGATAACAGAAATGAGATTACCAATACTTCCGTCTAATATCAGTTGTAAAAAAAATACTTCAGTGAGTAAGTGTGGGAAATGCCTGTCCGAACAGTCTGAGTCATGTCTTTCGAAGAAACGATGGATTATGTCGTCATAAATATTGCTACTAGTTTGGGCTTGCTAAATTAGATCATCCCGAACATCTTTGCCTATTCTTTTTTTGCTGTTAAATGACAAGACCATTTAGTCGCTTGTGATGATAGGAGCTATGCCTGGCTATAAACAGTGGCATCACCGCTCAGAACTTTAACTGGTACCCAAAACAAAATACGTACGATTTTAAATCTTATTACGCTTAATAACAGTGATCAATAGATCTTCTATAATATTATATGGTTTTGTCGCCAAGCAGTACTATGACACTACAAGGTGCGAAAGACATTTTAGCCAAAAATATCTTAAATGACAAAAGCAGACCATTACAATTGAATGAGCAGCTTGTTCCTTCAGTCGTTTAATTATAAAAAAATGCAGCTAGGGATACAATAGTGAATAAAAAAATGCCATTATACGTACAAACATTATGGCCAAAAAGATATCTGATCTAGCATCTAGTCATAAATAAAAAAAATACAATTAGTTCTCACCAAATTGTGTCAATGCGGACAACAAAACTTTCAGTAACTCAAATTTCATATTAAGGCCAGATTTAATTTCAGAAACATATTTGATCTTCAGAACATTTATGTATCAAGATAACACCAAGTAAAACGTTTGTATCCATAAACTGTTTCAGTATGGTTGTTCAGAGTAATAAAATTGTACCTAGGATGTTATGGCTCCAACTTTGTTACACGCAATTATGGTCTGTTATACTGTTGAGTATTTTATTTAAACTCATATTTTCATTTAAACAATACATGCTATTACAAGAACTATAACAGTCGAGCCGAAAATAATATAACTAAGTATATTATGTATATATACATGTAAAAAACTAGGCTAATTTACTATTACATAAAGGAATGTCTTAGATGTTGAAGCAGTCTTTAAGTTCCTAATAATCTTAGATTAAAAATATCCAGTAAATCATCGACTAATAGGAAATGTGAACAATATTTTACTCTAATGCTTACTGTTAACATTTATATCTTGTATCTACGCAGAGGAGGGCATCCTTATATATGTGTCGCGTAAGGTATAATATGCTGTGTCATTTGTGGTAATTTAGTGTTTTATGAGTATTGACCATTATGATTTTTGGACATAATATGTATTTAAATTTTGTTTTTATTTATAACACGTCGTAACCGTTAAAACAAATTTAAAAAGACTCGCTATTGAATTGATTAAAGTTTGGGTTGAAGGTGCTAAATAATAATAAAGTTTTATTATCAAAACACGATGGTAATTGTAACACATTATAATATTAGGGCAGAGAGTATTCTTAAATGTTCTGGCTCGATAAAGTTGTAAATAAATTGTTATTTAGTAATATAATATTTAATATTTTTCCTTAAAACGATCTTGTAGAAAATGAACTACTCCGCAAAAGTACAAAAAATAATAAAATCTTGCACCTGTTCGATGTATTAAATTGAATAAGGTAAATGGATATTAGAAAAATAATTGAATTAGGATTTGTAAATAGATAAATTAAGTCCAAAGGTGCCTTTTATTTTCCTTATTACAATTTAATTTAAATTGATGGCTTTCTAATCTTAATGTGGCTGGTGTTGTAAGTAGAATTCACATTATAAACAAAGTTATATGTATGAGATCTCTATAGGTACTTGTGAGCACAATATTAAAGTTATTAACATTATTTATATTGGCTACGTATATTATATCAGCATATATACGTATATACATGTATATATTACTTATAAAATATTTTCATTTATGTATTTAAAGAAAATAAAATATAAATAACCTATAATACATACAAAATCCTGCAAGTATATTTTCACGCTCTAAAAGAAAAGCTCATGCAGAAGGAGTGGAATAATTTAAGTCCATTTTTGGTTTAGGCGCTTATTTTTAAACTAACCAATAACGCAGCTAATGTGTTTGAATCTCAATTGAACATTATTTAACTTGTCCCAACATAACGAGGTTACATCAACTTCTGAACGTACTTGCGCACTTACTGTACGTGTAGCTTTAACTTGTTTCGTTGCTATGCAAGTAACTTTCTAATGTAACATACAAAATCATAGTACAAAGATATATTGCACATGATTATAATACACATAACATTTTTAACATTAACAACAAAACTCACCTTAAAAATCAGTTCGTGGTCGGTTCCACTGCCGGTAAAACATTAACTTCACTCGCGATGCACTATGAAGAAACTCGACAAGTTATACAAAAAATAGCACCTTTTAAAAAATGTAAACAGACAAGGAGGTGGCGAAATTCACGTGTGTGGAATGTTTACAGTGTTTTAGGGATGTTGGGATTTTTTGAAGCGCGCGAAGGAAGCGGTCTCTGCGGAGGGATGCGATGTGTCCACGATGTGGTGCGGGTGTGGTATCGAACGTGTCGGGAGCGGTAGGTGAGGATGGTCGCACGGTCGCCACGCAAGCTGGCGGCGGCGAGGCAGCGCGTGCACTGAGTGTCGAGCCGTGGCCGGTGGCGCGTCGCTGCCGGCCGCCGCGAGACTCTGCCCCGCGCGGCGCGCGTGCGCCGGACCAGTTCCGAGCAGCCTCCCGCGCGCCCACCAGCCTGCACCGCTGCACCGACAACCTGCACGCTGCACACTGCACTCCACCACACCGCTCTGAACTGTCCGCACCACATCTACAAACTATTGACTAATCACAACACATCCGTTGCACTTGCTTGGCTGCTGTTTCCACGCCTTCATTTTCCATTTTCAAATATGAAAACATTATTAAAATAATTTTGTATACCTACTATAAAATACTTTATTATTTTTTTCAACTAGTTTGTGGAATAAATGTCTGATTTATTTTTAATATAATTCAGACATCTATCTATTTCACAGTATTTACTTAAAATATTTACAAATTATGCCCGTAATGTTTTAAAAGTTTAATTGATATACTATCAGTCCAATAATATTTTAATTTTCGAATTCACCATAATTCTCCGCAATATTCACCACAAAATGACATCAAATGCTTGTTTGCATGCACGAATGTGAGTTGTCGCTTCTTTGTACGAATGTTGTCAAAGTAGGATAATGTAGAAAGTACAAAAGTAGTAAGTAATTTTATTTACTTAATCAACCACGCATACTTAATTTACAAATACCAAATTTTGCTTTCTTGTATAAACACGATCATATGATATAAAAGAGCTAAATTCTTGAAGAATAAATTTATGACTGAAACAATACGAAACAAGAAGTCCCAAGTAGATTTTAAAATTCTTTATTCTTTCCTCACATCACATTTTTTTATAATATGGTGTATTTAAAATGCATATAATATCTTATGCAGTTCTTTATATGGCGATAACTTAATTATCTTGAGAATCATACAGGAATAATTAGATGCTTCGATGTCTTATTACCTTTAAGAGTCTATAGTGATTAAACTAAACTTGATGACGTCAATTCTACATTATTTGCACAAAGGCTGTTTTTGTCTTAGAAAATGGACAAAGCTGTAATAATTATAAAGCTGCTCCAAGTCTTAAGGAAAGATGAAATCTGTATATGAAACATGCACTATTAAAAAAATTCGAGTGCCTAAAAAAAGTTTTTCTTAAGAAATACCAACAAAATAAAAGTTTTATGTTTCAGTTATTAGATTAGAATAAAATAAAAATATTGTCAAAATAAGTCTAGAATAAAAATATTGTGAAAATAAGCAAGACGTTTAATGTAGTTTGGAGAGGGAAGCAATTTCTTACTAATTAATTCATAGAGCTGCGTCACATTCAACACGGAATAATTAGGACGGCTCGACTGACCCAATACCATTGCCTTATGGAAAATCATCGAGCCATAACAGCTTTTGAGCTTGAATCAGTCAATCAATGACACAAAAGTTAACGTACTTTTGCGTTTGCTATGCTATAACAAACTTTAGTGTATGAACGGCTACTTCGGGTCAGGGGCTCTTTATTAATTATTATGTATTCTCTTCCTCGGATTATTTTTCTATCTTCCGTCTAAAATAAAAGGAGACAACTAAAGAATATCTTTATGTGGCCTTTGTCTACTGTCAATTTTAATAAGCATACGGATTACATCACAACTGATGTAAAGTAAGTAAACTCAAAGCAGAAGACTTGCTAAGTAAACACTTAGCAAGTCCTCTGCTTGAATAAAATTATCTTCTCACTGAAAATTGACAGTTAGAAAAAGACTGTTTAAATAAATGAAATCAGTTAAGTAAAATTATGAAATTTAAAATGTGTGATCATTTAATAAACATTTTGCAGATAATTATCTGTGAGAATATTGTATGTAAAACATGTACATATTGAATGAAAAGTTTTGTTTTTCTATGAACACAAACAAAAGATACTCGAATAAAAGCTGAAAGCTTGAAGAATAACCAAAATGCTGAAATTTTTACAAAAAACTTTTAAATACAAAACTAAGTCCCGAGTAAGTATCTAAATTTTTTTTATCAATTTTATATGTATTTTTCCGATATCACAAGAAAAAATCAATTTATGTTAAATACGCTGTATCTGTAATACGATGGTGAGGTATTCGAAACCCGACATTTATAGTCCAATAGCTTTAAATATGTTTGTGTGAAATAACCAAACACGAACACTCCTCGTCTGATTAGTTCTTAGTAATCGTACCTCAAAATCGCTGATATTTAGTATTAGTTCGGTTAATTCAACGAACATGAGCGCGTGTAAAAGGCACTATTTACGCGTAGAGGTTGGTATAATTATAAAAAGCGTACGCAGAAAAACGGATTCCAAGGCAACTCAGTTTACTACGGAGAAGAGTCGGCTCATGTTTGCAACTAAATTAAGCAAATTTTAAAGAATTGTAGAGCAGTATTGTATAAAAATATACTAAGACATTTGTTAGTCATTTGGCGACGCCCCATTTGATAACATTGCTGCAATATTGTCAGTAAATTGCCTTTCGAATATAAATCACCAATAATTGCGTTGAAAATCTCACATTTTCAATGGGTATGGTTAAATCGAAACTCATGCAAAATGAACAACGATAACTTAATGAAGAAATGAACTCAATGGCGACTTACGCAAAAAAATAAAGTTTTTTTTAAGACTACAATATCACTATTAAACTACATCAATTTATTTGAGTATTTATAAAAAATAATCACGCTACTATCTTAGAAAGGGTAGGTAAAATACCACTTGTACACCTACAGCTCGCTGAAGTTAGCTCCGTCTTATAAATTTATGATAATTTGTAAACTTATCGTTATATCGTATACACTGTACAGTGTACATATCAACTCCGAACCAATTTCAAGTAACAACAAGTACGAGCATGTCGCCGATAGCCGGGACGAGTTGGAGACATAAAAAAAAATCCAATTTACTTCAATCGCGACTGATATCTATACGTAACAATATCTCGTATCACATACGACACGTATTGATACAGAGTGAATAACACAATGAGAATTCGAACAAAGACATACTACTGAATGAAGTGACGCTATGACGCTTGCGTTTGAGATACCATTTTTCCTGTTGTAGATAACGTAGGAATCGTTCATAACAGCTGATTCAATTGGAATCAACGTTACCTCTCGTGATAGCGCGTCAGAACAATTACAAACAACTTGTCATACGTAATGCACCGTGACCGTTTGCGGACAGTATTACGCGTATACTAACTGAGTATTTTAATAAATTATTTACTTTGGAGTAGTTGTGTTACGACTGCAGTGCTGAGGTCTCAGGTTCGTTACCAGGGTCGGGGAAAGTAATATTGGGGTTTATTACTCGTTATCGACCCGGAGTCTGGAATTTGTGCCGAATATGGCGATCGCCCCTATAACATCATGGAACAGAATACACATGGCGGAAAATACAGACACCAATTGTGCTTCTGCCTACACCTTCGGGAAAAAAGGCGTGAGTTTATTTACGTTAAGGCGTCGCGCAGACGGTGTCTACTTATTGCCAAATATCTCCATACTAATATGTAACCGACAGTGACTGTAGCAACTTCATCAACTATAAGTTACATAGTTGTAATGTTTATTGACAAGTTTTTGACGTCTACGTAACGCCTATACTATGCTAAAGCATATAGAACTCTTACTTACCCGCTCAAAAATAATTTAATATTGTTTTTAATAAAATGAAATATATATTCTTAAAAATTCAAAAGATTAAATAATGTCAGTAACTACCTTACAAATAATATCTTTCCTAGTAACTATAATAGATATATTGATATTATCAGTATTATGCACCTCAATTGTAGACAACAATCATGCAAAAGATTTAATCATTGATAGTTAAAGTGTACTCAAAACACAAATGATAACAATTATTAATCCAATCAACGCTGAATACGCTCTTATCCCAATAGTTTCAGATACGAAGTAATGTGATGTAAATGAATTTTATTAGCATACGAATGCATTATATTTCTCCATAAAGCTATGTAATTAGGTATTTTGCTCCTTTACATATTAGTCACCTGCTGGCATTATATATTTTAAACACGACTGTATACCGATGACCACCACACTTATATTATCGTGAAAACCCCATCGTAGAGGATATACTGATGAATCATATTCCAGGGTCGATTTCATTTTATATTTGAGAGGCACAAAGTCTCTTTGATCGTATTAACTTTGAACAGAAATAAATTTTACAAACTTTATATTCTACTTTCTACTACGAAGTTTTCCGGATTTTTTTTTCCGACTTACTTGATATGTATCGTTATACTATGACCAAATTACACAAAATCATTATAAATTGTAGCCTATGTGTTATTCTGATGTATAACCAATATTACTGTAAAGTTTTATCCAAATCCGTTCAGTATTTTTTTCGTTAAAGAGAACATACATCCATCCTCACAAACTTTCGCATGTATAATATTAGTAAGATTTGATACTCATTTTCATAATAATACGGAATAAGTTAATATTTCTGTAAAATATAGTCTCAAGTTTAATGAATCATTACTCAGTTTTTCGATTTACGTCATCCTCTCTCGTAGAAAACAAAAGGTATCACCAGATAGATCATGTTATCACTTCCGTTTCCAATTCTTTAACAAAAAAGAACGTACATGCCATTGGCAATATGTTTAATCCGGTTATCTACACAATATCTAGAAGCCGGTCCGCCCAACCACCCCGGTAACCCTAGTTACGCAAATAATTTCGACAGCTGCAAACACGTAACTATCGCAATGTATCTCCGTGTTTAGGTTCTTACTAATAATGTAACTGCTGGACATTATAAGTCTTAACATCTCATGTCTCAGGATGGCAAGCGCAGTGGAATACCAAATAATACTTTGTGATTCAAGGTGTTGGATAGTATTTCTACTGTTTATGGATGGTCGTATCGCTTACCTTCAGGCGAAGAGCAAGCTTGTCTCGTCATTCAAAGCAATTACAAGCAAAATAATTATTACTTAATACGATACAACAACGACGATAGCTTAATTGGTAACAGAACAGTGTACCGAGACAACTGTCTGCAAGTTAAAAAGTCACACACCTCTGAATTTTAAAATTATTTGAGTATGCTTTGTGAATTACTGTTTGCTTAAACGGGGAAGGAAAACATCGCGAGGAAATCTGTATACCTGAGACTTCTCTCAACTTTACATACTTTCAATATACTTATAGAGAACTTACTCTATAAGTATATTGAAAGTATGTAAAGTATTCCAATCCGGACTAGGCCAGTCTGGTGGAATAAGGCCTCATCCCTCTCACTGCTAGAGAAGGGCCGTGGACAGCGGTATAATATAGAGCTGATATGATTATTGTTGATAGTTGCTACCATTACCAGCCCTAGCATTTGGAGAATAGATAGAACTAATGCTATACATATACATATTTCGTGCGCTGAGCTAAAAAGGGCACATAGAAACAGCTAAAGACGCGTTCTCATTTATTTAATATACACACATGAATTTGTGCTATTATTTAATACATTGAGCTCCCTTATAACCGAGTAATAAAGAAAAAAATAAGAAATGAAGTAATCAATATGTAATAAAGAAGCTAAAGCGGCAAAGAAAGTAATTCAGTTAATTCAATTATTGAACTTACTATTAAATATAAATAATTGTTTCACATTTTCATAACATGTCGACGTTGCTCGAGCCAGCATCACCCATAAACGATAGTTCGGTTAATTAAAAAAAAAAGTTCAAATTGCAACACGATTAATAGATATGTTCGAAATATTGTCACTATGTCAAATTTCAAATTTTATGATTACAAATGTGTGTAAAAATATGCAATGTTTACAATATGCGCACACGCTGGCCCACAAAGGTTGCGGTTTCTCAATTCACACTTGATGCCTTGTAAGACGCAGATCATTATCTGACTGTGCCGATCGGCGTGATTTACTACGCTAAAGTGATAATAGCACAAGTAATAACTACCCAGCCAGACACACGCCAGCTAGATTACACGTTGGGCAAATTACCTTTGTTCGAGCCTAATGGATCTTAGTTAAATTGTGTTCAATCAAGTAATAATGACACATAAATGCAACACTTACCGCTAACAAGGTTGTCACAGTTACAAACTAACCTTCTATTGGTTGTGAGTATATCGAAAAGGTATTTTTTATATTTTTTTGTCTGTCTGTATCGTTTTTTTATCGCAATAGATTGCATTCACAAAATCTTCAATTTGAAAAACTAGTTCAATGTACTACATAAAATTTACATTGAACACAAACTTTACAAAGAGATTCTATTGCATTATTAATTCTTTTTTATCTTAATAAATTATAATGACTTGCAAAACCCAGTGGCTTGTTTTATACAAATTCCTATGAGTTACTCTACCATAAAGCATCGTCTCATTACATGTATCATTAAGTGCGTAAATGAACAATGTCCTTTGAAAAGACTAGTCTACATTGCAGCCACTTAAGCAACTAGATAAACACTACTGTAATCGCAACAGCACCTATCAATTACCGTCTTATGTAACGCAAAATAAAGAACAATAATAGTCAACGTATAAAAATACCTTCCGTTAATGTTACTCAAATAGGTAAACGGGTGCAATTATTCAACAAAATAGTTGTTTATTCGCAGTATCTCAACAAGGTGTGTAATTTCCCGTGTTGTATCTACTATGATCGGCGACATGGCGCCAACGCCAATAGCTTGTTGTGAACTGCATTTATATTAATAATAAATAAATGACCAGTCACATATTATAGCTCTAATGCCACATTATGATACAATTAAAGACGTGGGTATGAGAAAATGCGAAAGATTTCCATCTTAGTGCACTCCGACTTCTCGCAAGTTCGGATCCGAAATATCGAGAGATGTGCTTGTAAACCACGGTGATAGAACATCTTTCACAGCCCATAGGCCTCTGCATAACATGGCCTGCCTAAATATAATTAGTGTGTAATTTGAAAGTTTGCTCTTAAACTACAAAGTAAGTACAATAATTTTCTTTTGACTTTAAAATATTGCCCAGTAAGTGTACTGTTGAACACTTCTAAATAAACAATATTAATTGTGCACGTATGCGTACCGTTTTCTCTAAGGTACGACGAAGTAATTCAAGTCTTAACTACTGAATTTGCGCAATATATGTAGGCCGCGGTGTTCAAAAGCTTTAACAGTAACCAAATTCAAGTGTTATATTGTGGCATAATATTGCACCACATTAATGATTTTGTTGAACATTTAGGACATGTACTTACGTTGCGTTTGTTAAAGCACGAATACAATATTTAAACTAACATTATGCGAGTTGATACACGTGGCATAAAAATATAGTCTTTCTTACTATCAATATACCTATTTACGACAGTAACTTCAACTCATTCATAGCACAGGCCTACTTAGAAATCGAGGGACCGGATGAGTGATGACGTATATTGGCGTTATGAATGTAGGTGCGAGGTATATATACCTACATACATTTATTTGCGAGTGACCTATATAAAATTACGAAATGTAATGCGAAGGACTGATATAAATAGTGTCCACAACACCTAGACCAGAAATATATGTTTACAATTTATGAAAACCTTTATCTTTATAATTCGAATATACGAGTTTTCGTTTACTAACCGGCTCACCATCCGCTACGCTTCGAGGCTGTCATAATATTCAGTTGTGCGCCTAACAATTTTAGATTTAGAGAACCACAAGACAATGCTTAAAGCCCTGCAAGTCTTTAGTCGAATACTCCTCCGAACTACTCAAAACTCTAAAATTAGCAAACAGTATTCCTGTTATGTTAAATTTATATTTTTTGGTTTTTGAAGGCTGTTAAATTTTGTTTTGTTTAAATGTCAATAAGTTTTTATGATATTCAATGCGCTTACAGAACGGCAGTATGTTAATAAACTCCATATAGTAAACCGACTCTAAAGAATTACCGACGTCATACACAAATAGCATCACGCCTTTTTTACCATTTTATGAATACGCAGAGGTGGCAGATATAGACACACACATTACACTGTTAGGTTCCATTTACGATGAACCTATATCTATTTACCTAGCATAATTCCAAACACCTGATCTAACTAGTAACTATCAAACCCAGACCTTAAAACGGCAGTAGTACCGCGACCGCAACTACGCCTCTTAAATGACAAAGAAGACATAATAATAATTAAATGGTAGGAGACGAAATTATCGGTATCGTCCAAAATAGTTTTGCTTGTTACGAACCACGTAATCAGGAACAGTGGACAAAAGTTCACAATCTACTGCATTCCTTGCAAACTTTTATAACCGTAATAATCATAAATTGTCCGTCAAACGACACAAAACAATCCTAAACGAGACAATTGAAATGTATCAAGGTTTCAATTATGGCCAGAATGATAGAAGGTTAACATGGACAATCAGCCCTTCAGTGATACGTCAAGATTAAATGAACGGCACGTTCGTTTATTATTGTAATTTATTTAGTGTCAAATTATTTTCTATATACTTATTATGATTATTTTTACGATATTTCCAGTCTTACCATAGTAGGCGGAGTCGCGACAAAAAATATCAACAGCAGTTTCTATCTTATATAAACAAATTAACAATATCGACAGATAAAATGATTTTGGAATTCATTTTTATCAGGTTTATTTGTACGTAATTAAATTTAAAATAATATTGTGTAAAAACTTGATAATACAGTGTAGGGGAGGAAATGTTAACCGATATTAGCGACCGATATTACTTTTACATATCATGAGATTCAATATTAAAAGCCTCAGCTGAGGTGCGTCATGTAGGATGTTGCATGAGGTTCGTCATTTTAAAACTTTTATTGTTGAATTTTAAGTTATGAGTGGTGTCGTAATTGTTTTTATTCTTTATATATAATCTAGCAAGTGACGTACGAGTGTCTCATTATTCTGATTTATAGCGTCCCGATTTAACTTTGCTTTTTTGTACGCATTGTTCCAATAAGAAAATAACATCCAAAATTCACGCAGCAATGAATCGAGATTCAATCTAACCCTTAGAAGCTATTTATAATGTCGTATATTAATTTAACATAATGTAATCATTTTCTAACTAGCAAAAAATGTAATTTGCTTTGTTGTTTTCACAATAACCTTGGGAGGTTTCTAGCATGTCATAAAATATGTTTATGACTGACTATATAATATAATTTATTACTGATACTGAAAATGCAACACATGGGAACACCCTGTGTTATACAAGACAGTGTATTATCTTGATTTAATTTTATAGTATTTTCACCTAGAGAAAATTACGCATTGTAAGATATTTTACAAGTAGCTTGATACAATATTTTCGATAGGTATTAAGGACGATAATTAATTATTTATAATATACATACATTGACGGATTTCCATATTCATTTTAAATATATTCAAGTTCATTTTCATATATTCGGGGCGGGCGGTAAAAACCTTTGTCAAAAACACGATTGTAAAATATTCCTCTATTCCTTAATACTTTGATTTTAGATTTTTTAAGATTGGTATCGCATATATGTCTAGATTTTATACACATATACAGTCTTACTTATACACTTCTTTTAGCGTTAAGAGGCGGTTAAGAATTGTTTAAATAACTGTCAAAAACATCACCGGTTACCTAGTTAAAACCTAATTAAGAAACAAGATGGCGGGTTTGACTTACCGCTGATCGAGTCAATTTGTGTTTTAACTAAACATAGCTTTGCAATTTTTTTTAAATAAGACTGTAGTATAGTTAAAATTTTAACCTTGAAAATAAATTTTCTAGAGCAAAATAACAAATCATGATATAACATGTTTGTTTTTATTTTCATTATTCAGTTTACATAATTCGATATAAAACTTTTGTCGGTCAACAAAACGTTAGAGCTGTCATATTATTTATGTATGTTTAATTTCCGACAACAGAGTAGGTGGTGGTATTCTAATCTCCTGTTGAAAGATCATAGTGTGTAACCGTACGAATTTCCTGAAGAAGCTGTCAAAGAAACATGCTTCATTGCTATTTTATTGTGGCAGATGAGCAGGTGGGTTACTGGGTCTTAAGCGATCTTCACAGCCTATAAATAAGTTTCCACAATTTTAACGTATCACGTTGTTGTTCTGTCGGCCTTAAAGAATAGTGAAGGACATTAGGGAAGGATGGGGCGTTATTTGATATACTTATAGCTTAGTTAGCAACAGCAAATTTTCAATACTTTTTTTAAAGGTAGGTAATGGTATCTACTAATCAGGTCGAACTGGCACATTCGTTTCATAGAAGAAATGTCTATAAACTTTTTACTGCGCTCAATAGTAGTCTATCAGTTCCTCATTTTAGAAAAGCATAGCTTAAAAGATAAGCTTACTTTACATCGGCGTTTTGCAAAAAATACCAAGCGATCCAAACATTCACGTTATGGACAAAATAGATTACAGCGCGACTCACAAACTGTACATTTAATTTAAAGGAATTATAAACATACATTATATTACTAATAACACGACTGGTCGTTCTAAAAAATTTAAGGGAGACAAATGTTCAGTAGAGCACATCCTGTAATTGATAATGAGACTATATTTTGTCATAGCTTTATTGTTTTTTCTAAGCAGTGTCAAAAGCAGCAAGGAGACAAGTGAAATGGACACGTAGAGCGAGTGAATTAAGGACAATGCGTCACATGATATGGCTTCGGTCGTAATTATTACGTTAATAACTGAACACTGAACCCTCTTGTCTTTGAACTTGTTTTGTAAGTGTGAACATTGTTACTAAGGACAGTAATCAAACGCGATTTGAGTTTTCAATTTGCAAAGTCATTGTCCTAAATAAATTTATTGTATAGTGATCTCTTAAAAATCAAATATATGGCGATGTAAGTTGCCAATAAAACAATAACAGGAATTACTTGAAAGTTTTTTTTTTCAGTGAAAAAGTGAATTTGAATTACGTTGAATTAATTTTCATTCCCCTTTAACTGTTAAATATCTTATCTTACTAATATTATAAATGCGAAATCGAAAAGATTTCGCATATTCACATATACGAAAGTTTGTGACAATGTTTAGATGTTTTTTAAAAGTAAACGCAGAAACAGCCAAACAGATTTGTATGAAATTTGGTATACAAATATAGATCATAGCCTGGATTAACTTATAGGCTATTTTATTTCCCAATACTTTGCTCCTATAAGAAACAATACAATTTTTATCTGATTTTTAAATACATGGCGCCGACGTCATATAAGTACGGCTATGAATCGCTTCAGTTTTTAAGGGTTTTTACAGCGGGAAAGGCTTTTCGGCAAAGCATATATAACACCTAGTTTGATAATAATCGTGATCAAACAAAAATTCATTCGCACAGCTGATTCCTGTATTTCTATGACTCCTATAGAACTCTTAGCGCCCTGTTTAAAATATTTACCTATATTCTAATAAAAAATAAACATGAGTTTATTATTTATCAAAATGACTATAAATTAAGGAAACATTATTTGAAATATTCCTTTGGTATACAACAATTGGAGACAAAAATGCAACGCTACAAATTGTTTTTTTTTTCTTGCAATCAATGGAATGTAGCTATTCGCCAGCATGACAGGGCTGACAAATTGTTAGCTACCTATAAATATAAAATCATTTGAAGAACCAAAATTAAATCGTCACCAACTAATACGATTCCCACCGGGTTTTTAGGTTTCTAGGTTAATGCATGCGCTTTGCACTCGGCGTGGAATCCTTGACATCCATAGTCCTTAATGCGTTATGGATGAATTATCATTTTTATATAATCGCTCTGATTTTAATATGTTCAAAATATCATTAACCTTCTTCAAAATGTCGTAAATCATATTTGTGTTTATCGAAAGACATGTTATTTTAGATGAATAATATTAATGCGACAACCCTAACGATAATTTCTAAATCAGTATGGTCGTTATGTATATAGATTTGATATATCCGCGACAATTATTTAATTAATCAAATTAAGTATATGACGTAAATTGACAAGTCAGGTGTGGTTTACGCGTCAGAAAAATCCTTTCGACGCCATGTAGCTGCAAAGTAAATAAACTTCTTTAAGGAACTAGATATCGTAGCTTAACAAATGAATAAAACTGAGAGGCGAGCACTTAGCACACAGTGAGAGTAAAGCTTTAAGAACGATGTCGAGGTACACTAAAGTAGTGCATAAGTACTTTTACCATTTAGGGTTCAGAGTTACAAAAAAACGTTCATTGTCGCTTCCTTCGACATGTTTAATCTGAGTTTGGTTCTCATTGCGAAAACGGCATCAAATATTCTGGAGCAGTACGATTTAATATCACAAAAGTGGTCGTGGTACTGTTTAATTGATGCAATTAGGCAGTTGTGAGCGGGCGCAAGTGCGCCGAGGAGTGGTGTTGCGAACTGACACGTCCATGCCATCATTGCTTGCGCGTGAGCGCGCCGGCCCATGCGAACTGAATAACTTAATGAAAATAACATAAAAACTATTTTTTATCGTTTTGCTAAACGATTCGTAAGAAACGATCAAGTCGATGACCTAATCTTGATTAATAGCCGAGTGGCACCAAAAAGCATCACCACTGATGTCCGCTTTAGCCTCAGTTGTATGCTTGTATAACAATAACTTTTTGTTTGATTAAGAACGCTTTATCATTCATGAACTTGCGGTTTTGTTTTAATTTCTTAATATTCCTAGCTCTTGGTGTACAACATATCATATTGTGTTTATAAACTACCACATTGTCACTCTTAGTTACGTTGTCTCGCAGACTTGGCATTAAGGAATCGTTTTGACTGATAACTTACGACAGTTTAACGCCAGCCCTTTGCTATAAATTGAGGCTCATTGAATATCTAGAACAAGTCCACGGTCTGTCTAACTTTACGCTATATTCATTGGTCTAGTTTAGGTGTAATGATAACCTCATTCCGCTATTTATACTGCATGTAATTTTCCATTATATAATGTAGGTACCTATGAAGACGGAGATCAGTTTATTCACCGATCAAAATGTTTAATACTGTGTAACTTTACATATTTTACGCTTATAGTTATCAACTGTACTTTATTGAATTAATGGGGCAGATAGATTATATTTTTCTGAAGCAGTTCTATTACATTTTTAAATTTTATTACCTTCAAAAGGATTGTTATATGTATATTAATGTTTCGTACGTCTCTATAAATGGGTCGCATTGTCTTTTATTATATGCTAATCCAAATAGAAATATCCGGACTAAAATAATCGGGAAGTCTCGCCATTCGGAATACGAATTAAATACACATAGTATTCATTTTGTCTTTTGCTCATAATATTTTTATAACATGGTAGAATCCCTTTAAAGAATAATGATTTCTACAATTTGTCAACTAAGTATTTTATACTTTACTTCTTTGGTCAAGTTCTAGTGGTCACCGATGTAACTTTGTAATGCGTATAGTTATGGTGCCTGTTTATTAAGCATTTTGTATGTGAGACACATGCTTTGTTACACCCACGGACAGAAAAACCCGCGCTTTATGACAATTTTATATCTAGACGGTCACTTTATATATTCGTTTTACAATTTCTATGCGAAACGCACGTCTTGTACTATTTTGGTGATAGCATAGATGATCCCAATGATAAACTCAGCGGTATTCTATTGTATAGTTTTATTTATGTGTATTTTTTTTTAATCTACAATCACGTACTACGACGGAGGTCAAGTGTTCAGCTTAACATCTGGTTATTAATCCCGCTCGCGTAGTTATACTCTGACTTATGTATCCAAAAAAATATTTTAAGGGGTTGAAATTTAAGTACTTACAACCAACTTTAACATAATAAATACGTTTTGGAATAATACAAATTACTTGCGAAATGTATTCGATAGCCGGTAATGAAGCATCGTGACTGGCGAAATTTAAGAGTAAACTACAGAACAAAGTTCACCTTGAACATATTGGGTATATTTGTATGACCTGCATATTATGTGTCTGGAGAATTTGAGGCCGCAGCTTGCATTTAAATTGGTAAATTACTTTTATTAGTTGATTTGTTGTACCGTTAAATTAATTTACACGCCAGCGTAGATATTTGGAATAGAAAATTGGGATGGGATATAATTGGAATTATCTCGAAAGCTTGAGTAATAACATATAGTACTTACTATATGTTATTACTCAAGCTTACTATATGTTATTACTAACTTTAGTATTTTATAAAATATGCTTTACCAGAATATTAGTTAATGGTTTTTGATGTATTAATAAAAATCCACAACCACTGCTAAAGTAGAAAGTAGGTAAAAAAATTATTGCCATTTATTTAGGAGTATAGATTGGGGTGAGACTTTTACATTTTGTTGACTCATACATTTTTGTGAGCATTTACTCGGTAAAGAGAAACAGGCCCCAAAACTTGCAACTAAGTGACACTAAAGTAAGCATTTTCACAAAGGAAATATAACAGGTAATATAACAAATCTATCTCCCTACTACAAAGTAGGATGACATCCTCAGCGTTGTTTAAGTGGATTTCTTGTAGATTGTCTTCTTCAAGAACAATTAACCCTACAAAGAATACCATCAATCGTTACGGGATAAGTTCTTAAATAAGTATTTCTGCTAACTTGTTCCATTGACTGCCTAGAAAGAAACGAAGTTGACATTCCTACACGTGTCGTGCAAAAAGCCGCCAGTACCTATTGATTGATTGATACGATAGTCACAATTAGAATTTATTTAATAATTTATAAGCTGTTCTATTGTCATGAAATGTTCTATGGGCTACGCGGTATATGCGGCCATATCTAGTGTATTGTTTGGTCGGATCTCTACGGCAGATAAGTAATCAAATTAGTAATTGTTTACACTCAGCCACAAAAGTAGCTGAACTAATTGAAAACTTTAAACCGCTTTTATGTAGAAGAGAGAGAAGAAAAAAATATATTTCAAATAAAGACAATATGTATTGTCTTTATTTGAAATATATATTTTTTTTATCTAAAATAAAGTAAACCCGTTAGTGAATAAAAAATGATTGTTGAGAAGGACACAAAAGTTTAAAAGTGTTTTTAAATTTGAATTTGTTTAGCTACGTTTGTGGCTGACTGTACTTACCTAATATATGGATTTTATACTGACTGGAACCGTTTACTAGACGATAATACAATCGCTCTGTCGCTTGAGAGAAATATCACTTCCCTAGGTGAGAACTTAAGAGTTGTAGAGTGAATAGGTATTGTCCGACGAGCGTAATTCTTTTTTTCATATTCAGCTTACTTCATAAAAGCCGCTAAATTGAATTCAAACGACGACGAAATACATCCTCTGACCAAAACGTAGTAAACACGGAACTGTTATAATTAGCAAATGTAGACATAACAAAATAAACTATGTAGAAACTAAGTGCTTACGTAGCGTTCAATTAACTAGCAAATCAAAACAAATGTTTGTTCAGGCACACGTAAGTAATGTTATGACGTCACGTTATAAAACATCCTACGAAGGGTGGTGACGACGATTCGCGATTAAGTAAAGTAAATTGACGCACGACCGCGGATAGAATAAATACGGCATAATGGCTCCGCCCACGCGCTTTCACAACATATTTTCCTAACACTCACTCCGTTAATTGAGTGGTTATCGACATTGTTTATTTTAGATCACAAAACCCTTAATGTGTTGTTAAAATAAATAGATTTTTTATATAATAGATTAATGAGCTTAAGTAAGACGCTGGATGGTAAGCGACTGTAAATATACCAGTTGCGAGTGCAAGTCTTTTAAACCGATTATTTTCAAAACGTTCAACACAACACTCCTATTTCGCGAACATATAATCAAAGCAGTAGAGCCTAGGTTCATTATCTTAACAGATTCCCGAACAAGAGAAACACCTTTAGTAACACGTTTAATTTCTAATTTAAAAAACAATTACATGTTGTGAAGTAATTATTAATTTTGGAAAATTGTGCAATGAAATGCAATGTACAATATTGTGATAAAATACTAAATAATTTCCTTAAAAACTGAAATCCTCTAAAGTCATAACATTATTAAGTATACGATAAAGACGTAAAGGTCAAAGTGTATGGTCATATCGCTACGACTTTTTCTGTCAGCACTCAATAAAATGATAAAGACCATTCATGTGTATGTCATTTCCTTAAGTACTTTTCTATCTTTCTGCAACGATTTTAGTACATTGTAATAATTTCCTAATTTTTAAATAATTTTTTACTGTTGATTAATTCATCGTTTTTGTTTCCCCTATTTTATTATTCTGACACTAGTTTTTTCAGTAAACGACAGAATAAATAAATTTATCGTTATTGTTTCTAATTTATTGTCATGATACTATTTTGTTCAGTAATCGACCAAACAAATGTCTATGCCAAAGTAATAAGTATTGCGTACACATACCCGCAAACCAGATTTAAGTAAAAAGAGCAATGTTTTGTAAAGCAATAACCATGCACTCTGTGGGTGGCTCCTCGAGGCAAATTAGGACTATTTATCTAGATACATCCGGCAAATTGCCAAAGACTATCAGACATAAACTGTGCGTTATCAAGACCTTTGCCACCACTCCGGTCCACACTTCAAACCACGAGGGCGAAAGTAGGGCCAATATTATTAACCGTTATTTATTGCATATCGTAAATAAATACATAACATAACATATCAATATGTTCAGACGGACGTTGCTCATGATGAATTTATTACCTTGGAAACGTTAGACGGAAAAGTTTTCCTTGCAAACAGAACAAAGCAATGGCTAATGTTTTAAACAAAGTCCGACTTTATTATTGTCGCCTTATAGTATTAAATTATTAGGATTATAATAATTCGAAATCACTGACCAATATTTTCACGAATGTGTAAGTTTAAATTCTTTTCAACAAATCACTAATTGTTGTATGCTAAAACGATCAATATTTTGTATAACAGGTTTTTGTATTGTATAGGTATGTTTGTTAGTTAAGGAGGTATTTTCAAAATGTTCAATGCACAACTATAAAGCGCAGTACTACACAATCTTGATAATTAAAAACAATATTGAACGACACTGGATATATCAATCCGGCATTATTACCAGTAATTACAGAGCCCTTTGTGTATCCGCAGAAAATGGCAAAGGTGGTTGTAGCCTACAGTAAGTCATCGCTTCAAGAGGCAGGTCGAAAACCTTTATGAAATATCCCTATTGTAAGAATTTATTATTAAATGCCGATAATATGTTCGAAGACAAACGGATACATTTTGAAATGAAAACACGGGTCGACTTACAGTCGTAAAGTGCATTGCCCTTCGTGCAAGTCGTTGCTTGTCGTGTTCACGCAGATAATTATTTTATTATTGGTTTCATTGTCATTTCTCGATAACTTTATCTTACTCCGTAAAAAAATCTCGTGTTTATCAACCAAGTTAGTAAGGGAGGTTTATCTTGTTGAATGTAAACTTTATTCACTAGATAGAACATTGTCTACACAAAAGTATAATCGAAATAAGCATTGTTTTTCGTTATTAGAGAATAGTAAGACATATATATTTTAGTAAAATGTTATACCTAGAATATTATGGTCTTGCGAAATATAGTTGCCATCGAGAAAAGTTGTCGCCGGGCTAGTATAAAAAGTATCTATTTAGAGCCAGCACACTAACATCATATGATAAATCTTGCATGCATTCCTACATAATTATCTGTACGATAAAGCTTCATAAATATTTAATTTTTAGAACAAGCAATATGCTGTCAAAGATTAATGACTCAAAACTTCACTTTTCTTTGACAGTGCCGTTATGCACACAAAGCGGGCCAGATAAGCGTATTGATTTTGGGTAACAAAAGTTTGTTTTTGTTGCCTTTTGCGGCACAGCGTTAAGTGGCAACCCACAGTGTTGCGAGGGATGGCACATTCCCCAGATAAGATAGTCCTTCTTCGATTTCCACGACTGCATTGCAATCCGCTCAGTCACCTGCGCCAGCGCTGCTGCATTGTTTACCGTTGGACATCCTGTCGAAATGCTTAAACGCCTTTTTTACAGCCTCAATTCATACATAGAAGCTTATGGATATTGTATCATGCAATTTTAAGAATTATATTTGAGTATAGCTAGTCTTACGTATTCTAATCTTATGGTTATCAATTTAGAGTCTAGAGTCAAGCCCGTCTACAATAAATTACGAGTATAATATGTATTACTTGAAAAAAAAACAAATCATATATATATATATATATATTTGTACCTCTTATCTTTAAGTTTCCGTACCTCAAAAAAGAACCCTTATCGAATCACTTCGTTGTCAAATCAAATACGCCAGTCTACGATCTCCTTAAGCTGTGAAAAAAATAAAAATAGCGAATGTACTATCACAAACTCGTTATTTACAATTGAAACAATAACCATGTCTATAGAACAAAGTTAAGTTTGTCCCGTAACCTAGTTTATATTTTACTTAGAATAATAATGAAGTATATACGAAACCCTCGGTGTGCAAGTCAAACTTGCACTTATCCAGTTTTTTTACAATAAGTATAATACAATGTAGAACAAATAAGCATACCGAATGAAGACTGCATATTCCATAATAAATAAACAACAGAAGGATCACATACTAATATAAGGATACACATGCGAATACTAATTGCCCCTTACTACAAGCCAGACGATTGAAAGAAATGACAGACATATTACTTATTACTGGCAATCACATCATCACTTTATCAGCTTAATGGCCGCGAGCACACCAGCTTAAACTTGGTCTTGATCTCTGACCACACTGTACAAGACTGAAACGTCACCATGTAACGCATTCCATTAATTTATCCGACATAAGAGGCGCAAACTTAGATGCCCCGCAGACGACGCAAACTTGTTGTTTAACAGCATCTGCGCTACGCCTAGGAGAGTTAATTGATAAATCCTCCAGCTCTCAACTTGCTGGGACGTTAACCAAAGAAAACCATTGTGGCAACACATGAGTATAAGAATAATAAAGATAGGAAATTAATGCAGCTGGTGAGACTCGTAAAACTGCACAATCGTCTCAATTGTGCCACTGAATTTTATTACTGTTATAATGAACGAGTTTATTCAATTATCGATACGAAGAACCAATGTCGTGAAGATGAGTGATTTACGTCGCGTTTGTTGCTCGCCACTGGTGATCTCAACTCTGATATTGTTAACGACTCTGTCAATGGACATAAGTAAACCATAAATAATTTGTACGTATTTACTCCGTATGATCCATATCGTAAGCAAAGATTAAGTACGTGTTGGCTGAATATCGTTTGTACGGACCGTTTTATATGGAAGAGCATTTTTTTAATACAACAGATCATGTATTTAAAGATCGACTCTGATTTAATGTATATAACTACTTACCTTGTAAAAACTAAGTAATTTATTACCAACTCGATTTTTATTGTTTACATACACACGTATAATTTATATGAAATGCCGTTCAATTCATATACTTCTAAAAGAGTGACAAAACCTCAATATGAATGAGAGATTATATTTTTTTTTATTCAGTATATTATCTTAACACTCTTTAATTATTTTTTAATTGGAACCGACGCATTGTTAATGTAGATCAGGTACCTCAGATAATATTTGGAAATGACTAATGAGTACTTATAATCACGATTAACCAAAAAATACAATGACCTTTTTTGTTTCCGGTTATTCATACTTAAAAGTTTATGCTAACATACTATAGAGACTGCTAAGTTACTTTTCCTAAAACAGCATAGAAAATCTTTCTCAGCTTTGGGGTTCGGTTGTGAATTTTTTCGATAAAATATAGAGTAAACATGAGCCCATAATATGTGGCTCATGAACCACA
The DNA here is from genome assembly GCF_014839805.1 of Manduca sexta. Classification (NCBI taxonomy): domain Eukaryota; kingdom Metazoa; phylum Arthropoda; class Insecta; order Lepidoptera; family Sphingidae; genus Manduca; species Manduca sexta. The sequence continues at coordinate 9,071,162 of NC_051131.1, forward strand.
GGCTGACCAAAATCTATAGCGAGAGTTATGTCAAGAGCCCGCTATCATGCACTCACTGAAATTTAGATTCTGTTTGATGTACGGCGATTTTATCACGTTTTTATACAGTAACGTCTCCTCATACTGAAACGTGGTAAGCTGGTGTCCTATTCTCACTGACATTCATATTGTTCAATTGAATCAATATGTAGATGCATATTCAGTGGTTGGTAGAGCCATTTTTCAAAAATCTTAAGTCCTCTTAGTTTATTATAAGCGACTGATGTCGGTAATGCTATGGGTAATTGCTGTCTAGAGTGACATAATACATCATTAATTGAGAGTTATTTGCTGTAAGAGGTTACACGTAGAAAATTAATGGCCTCGTCTAGCCGCGTTAGACTTTATTGTAACAATTTACTGTGGTACTTAAAAAATAATAGAACAAATGCTTTAGGAATGCACGCTGTTATTACCAAGAGATCAGATTGCATTTTTATTGCTTAAATTATTAAACTGAATCATTTTTTTAAATGAATCTATTTGTTCAGAATTGTGTGGTGTGAAAAATTACAGCTAGTTTCATCTCGGAATCAAATTAACTAATTGGCGAGGTTTCGTCGTCGGCCAATTGTTCCTGTCAAGCATATTCGAATTTATTAATACATCTTATGTGGTGAGTCCACATTTCGAACGCATTTTTTATCGAGCTTTTAAAATAATCATAACATCTTTTCATTTAAATCTATGAATAATATAATAAATACTAGTTAGTTATATAAGAAAAAATGGAATATTAACCCAAGATACAATACCAACCCATTAGATCAGAACCAATTAATGAACGATGGCCAGTGTGGTGTGTGAATTAATAACACTGTCAATAAACTATCTGACGTGACTAACGTGGCACGCCTATTGCTGTACGATTATAAACACTGTGTACTTTATGTTGTAAATATGGTATATGTTCTTAGTAATTAAATAAAGTTAGTAAAAAGATGTTATTGACACTAGTGTTTATTTCGGACTAAAGAGAAGTAACTATGGCAAACAAAATACAATTAGTTCTAAAAATAGAACATATAAAAAATAAGTCACGACGAAGGTTACAATCTCCAACAGCCGCCCCTTAATCGCAGTTGTGACAGAAACAAAACAAATAAAATAATTAAGTTTCTAAACCTAAGTTAACTACACATCGTTTGTGTGCTAGAGGTCCGAGGGCCTTCGTTAGTACATCAGCAGGCATATCGTTACTTTTATATATTCTAACTTAACAATATTATTAGATACCTTTTCCTAATAAAGTGAAACCTAGTATCTATATGCTTCGTCCTGCTGTGGTGTACAGGATTTCGAACAAGATTAATGGCACTTTGGCTGTCAGAAGCTAAGTTAACTGAACAAAGTATACCTGTTATCTCGTATATAAACCGACGTAAGTAACACGCTTCCTTCGTGGTAGACGCTAATGCCATATATTCTGACTCGGCCGAACTTAACGCAACAGTAGGTTGCTCCTTGGATTCCCATGATACTGGACCTCCACTTAACTTGTAAACATAACCGGTGTATGACCTTCTGTCGATTGGACAGTTTGCCCAGTCTGCGTCACAAAAACCCTTTAAAGGTTCTCTATTCTTCCTGTAAACCAATGAATAGTTTAGGGTACCTTTTAGGTATTGCAGAATCCTTTTAGCAGCATTCCAGTGTTCTTTAGTAAAACACGTATTAAATTGACTTAAATAGCTCGTGGCGTAAGCGATGTCTGGTCGTGTGTTTACCGCTAGATACATGAGGCATCCTATTAAGTTTTGATAAGGATAAGACTCACCGACTTGACCATCCATTCTTTTTCCATATTCTTTTAATTAATGGAGTATCCACGGCCTTACAATCCTTCATATTAAATTTTTCTAATATAGAAAGAATATAATTTCGCTGGTTCAACCTTATACTCTCGGAATCACTTTCAACTTGTAGTCCCAAATAACATTTCAGTATTCCGAGATCTTTTAATGAAAAATATTTCGACAAATCATTCTTGACAGTGTCAAATGTCAAATCAGAATTAAAGAAGACTATTATGTCATCAACAAAGATTCCTAATATTACAAGTTCTTTACCAAAAGTTTAGTATACACACAAGGTTCGGAAGGAGTTCCTATGAAACCTATTTTAGAAAGCGTTTCATTTAACTTTTTTATTCCAAGCTCGCGGTGCCTGTTTAAGACCGTAAAGAGATTTCTTCAATAAACAAACTTTGTTTTCTTTACCCTTTTCAATAAAACCAAGAGGTTGCTCCATGAAAACTTCTTCTTCTAAATCTCCGTTAAGGAAAGCTGTATCGACATCTAAGTGCTTCATTCTCAATTTCATATCTGCAGCTATCGCAAACAACGTGCGGAGGGAAGAATGACGAATCACTGGTGCGAACGTCTCGTTGTAGTCTACACTTTCAACTTGATGAAAACCTTTGACGACGAGTCTCGCTTTATACTTGGTAATATTACCATAAGCATCTCTTTTTAATTTTGTAAATCCATTTACATGGCATAACCTTTTGTTAGGTCTATCTACTAAATTCCATGTATGGAGTTTCCTTAAGGAACTATACTCATCAACCATAGCATGTTGCCACTTATCAGCATCATCGGCATGAGTAGCTTCGTAATATGTCGTAGGTTCATTAGAATCTACCATTAATGTATTGTAAGCTTTATAAAAATTTGTTGGTTTTCTGTCTCTGGAAGGGTATCTGCGCTCAGGGTGCGATTCCTGTTCCAAATTCGCTGTCTCTTTTTCCACACTAGGCATCCTTAAGTCACTGAGAGACTCTCGCTCTTCCAGAGTCACTGACTCTTTTGCACTTTCTAGATTTACTGGTAAAGTTGCTTCAGCCGCCGGGCTGATATTCTCATCACAGTCATAGAATTGACAGTCATGATCAAACTCAGACTCAATCTCTTTTGCTCATCAAATAACAATATAGATTCTGACTGTGCGACAGATTGCTTCTGCTTTAGCGCTGTAAAGCAATTTTCAAAAAGGTTGCATCTCTGGATATAATAACTTTTCGTGGGTTAGCAGGATCCCTAAAAATATAAGTGCCTGGATTTTCAGAATAACCGACGAAAATTGCTTCCTGTGCCTTGACATCTAATTTCTTCCTGTGACACGAAGGTATATGGACTAGAGCTCTACAACCAAATACTTTTAGATGGCTAAGATCACCTTTTCGTCCATACCATTTGTCATAAGGAATTTGTCCACCTAAGGCTCGATGAGGAGACCTATTCTTAAGGTAAATGGCAACTTGGAATGCATCTTCCCAGAATGCTTTCGGTAGTGAACTTTCAGCTAGCAACGTTCTTGCCTTTTCTGTAACCGAACGATGGGTGCGTTCCGCTACTCCAACTTGCTGAGGACTATAAGGCGTCGTTGTTTGATGTTCAATACCTTTTGAAGCAAGATAATCAACAAACTCTTTATTCACGAACTCCTTACCTCCATCAGTCCTAATTGCTTTAATTGTTTTATCTAACTGATTTTCAACAAAACATTGAAACACACAAAATATATCTTTGACTTCTGTTTTAGAAGAAATAAAATAAGCAAACACTTTTCGCGTATAATCGTCTACTATTGTCAACATATATCTATTTCCTTGAAAAGAAGTTGTAGACACCGGTCCCATCAAATCCATATGGATCAGTTCCAAAGGGAAGTAGCCCTATTAAACGCTAACCTTTTGAAAGGTTTTCTTGCTTGTTTACCTTCCACGCAAGCGATACAACTAGTTTTATCTACTCCTGTATACTTTATACCTACCTTGTGATTTTTCAGTTGGTTCATGCCTATACGACACAAATGTCCTAACCTCTTATGCCAAATTTGATAACTATCCTGACAGCCAGAGTGCACATCTTGTGTCAATAAATTATCCGCCACATTCTCGGAAACATTTACAGTACCATCTAAAACGTACAGTCCACCACAGGGCGAGGCATGAGCAACAGATTCACCTGTAAAATTAAAAGTATCAGATTTATAAAAGTTACATCCATTTTTATCAAAAACACAAATAAAACCCTTTTCAACAGTTTTATATACAGATAACAAACTAGCTTTCAAATCTGGTATATAAGCAACATCACTAATATTGTTGACCACATTCTCGGGCGTGTTTATTGAAATATTTCCAATTCCGCAGCACTTAATCTGTTCTCCATTTGCGACAGTAACAGTACCTTGATTCTGTATCGAGATATTCTGAAACCAGTCCCGTCTAGAAGTCATGTGTCTAGTACAACCTGAATCTACATAAATTATGTCCTTTCTTGGGTTTCCAGAAGTATTAAGACTTGTAAATATCGTATCATTGGTATTTACCGCATTGCCTTTCTCCTTCTTGTTTCTCTGTGGACAGTCTGGTCTCTTATGTCCAGGTGTCTTGCACTCATAACAAACTATATTCTTCTTCATTGACTTAGGCTTCTTCTTCGCATGAAAAACAGAGTCTAATGACGTAGCCACATCTTTGGACATTTCATTAAGCAGTTTTTTTTCACCAACTCTGTAGTCACGTCTACATTGCAATTTTCTAAAGCCATAATGAGAGGTTCATACCTTGGAGTTAGACCTCCCAAAAGTATTGCAGCAATAGACTTGTCCTCTATGACTACATCAATATCCGCAAGATCCTGTGCGGTTGACATAACTGCGTTAATATATAGTTCAATATTTTTGAACTCTAATAGACTCAACCTGTACAGTCTACGCTCCAAAAATAATCTTCGTCCTATTCCCTTATCTTCAAAGGCTTTTTGCAAACAAGTCCATGCCTCAGATGCAGTTTTCGCACATCTTATATGGGTTATCGCTGCACCTTCTACTGATAAGCATATCTTTGCTAATGCCTTTGCGTCTTTGCGTACCTTTGTAGAGGCATGGGTTGTGTCTCCATCTCGGTATCCACTAATTGTTTCCCATAAATCCTCATGGATAAGGTAATTTCGCATCTTGAACTTCCAAGTTGGATATCCATCTTTTATCCTCAAACAAGGAAATGGAAAAGATGTGATCGACGCAGGGGAATTTTTCACACTCGAAACATCTCCAGATTCATGTGACATTTTCAGACTATTACTATTTCCTAGTCACACAAAAATATATTCAACTTTATTTTACTAAATAACGTGAAAAAACTAAGAACTAAGCGTTCGTGCTGATAACGTGTTGTAAATATGGTATATGTTCTTAGTAATTAAATAAAGTTAGTAAAAAGATGTTATTGACACTAGTGTTTATTTCGGACTAAAGAGAAGTAACTATGGCAAACAAAATACAATTAGTTCTAAAAATAGAACATATAAAAAATAATAAGTCACGACGAAGGTTACAATCTCCAACACTTTATATACGTGAATAATACATTTAAAGCTACTTTAGATAGGATGAAAATCGCGTGTTTTATCGGAACGCTACATTTATTGTATTTTTTTTTTCTATCGCTTTAAATGACGAATTTTGAATGACGAGTTTTATCGAAACGCTACATTTTTTGTATTTTTTTTTCTATCGCTTTGAATGACGAGACGAGCTGGCCGTTCGCCTGATGGTAAGCGATACGACCGTCCATAAACATAAGAAACACCATCCCACACCTTGAATTACAAAGTATTGTTTGGTATTCCACTACCACTAGTTACACTTGCTACAATGCCCTTTAAACCGGAACACAACAGTGACTAATCCCTGCTGCTTGGCGATAGATATAAACATTGCGATGGTACTTACCCAGGCGAAGTCTCACACATGAGAGACCTACCACCAGTGAATTATTATTCTTACTAGAAGTATTTTGCTCTCAACTTTGCCGTTAAAAACACCTTTTCTGCGATAAAGGTCCCAGTGCATAGGCACTTTTTGGGCTGAAAATAGTCGATAAGCATCCTTGTTTATATCTCTTTTATGTGTATGACAAAGTCATTTAAGTGCGTTTAGCGGTTTGTGTATATTTTTATATAGCATCCGAACATTTCTACCATCCGAATATCTTAACGAACTTTCCCATTTATAATACTAGAATAACATTATGTAAAATTTTACATTCATTTAAATGTTTTGCCCAGTTCACGACATTCTATTCAACAAATGCAGTCTCAACTCCAGATAATTATCGGCTCACTCACCACGCTGAACTAATGTAATTAATTTTGCACAATGCAAACAGCACAGAGGACATCTGTGTGATTACCGACATATCTATAAACTATGCTATAAATAAAGGACTCAGTCTACTTTAGTGAATACCATCGAAATTTTCAGCGCAGCAGATAGATCACATTTTTGTCTACATCTTAAATAAACAAATGTACTTGATAAATGTTATAAAAATAAGCTTGAATTGGCGAGTGGACGGTTGCGTTTCGCACGGTCAGTGTAATGAGAAGTCCTCCCTATCATCGGCCTCTATCATTCTCCGTTATTTATAAAGTCTGTACCTGGTAAACCCACAGTTCCTTTGAAATTAGGGGGATTCAGTCAGATTCTGGGAAGCTTCTCGCAATGACAGCTGGAAATTGGCATTGCAATCTATAGGTACGTGGTACTTGCAATAAAATGGCAGTCTGCTTATTTTTTCGCAAATCACGCAAAAATGGCTTAATGAAATTAGATACCTAAAAGTTACATAAAGTAACCCAACTAAAAACCTTTAAGAAAACAATAATTTCTTAAATATTATTGGAAGCTATACTTATACTTCAAATAAAATTAAATAGATACGTACGGAATTCAGAATTACATACAATTATTGGCATTAAATTTATTAAAAAAAATCTAGTGAGAACATTTAACGTTTATTAAATACTCTAAAAGCATTATTACTTACATATTGCCTGATTAACGACAAAATTAAACTAATTTCTCAAAACCGCGTTATTAGAACAATTACAAGTTAACCCGGGTAATATAAAAACATGTTTCTCACGGGCCAAGTTAAAAAAAATCATCAGGTCATAATGAACGTTTTAGATACAGCCAGAAAAATTATCTTAACTCTGTAAGCTCCTTACAATACAAAATCAGATACGATTTTTAAACTATGAAAGACAAATAAAATTTCTAGGAAACTTATTTTAGAAAAGAACTAATTGTAAGAAACTCATTAAGAGATTCCTTTATGTTCGCGCGGTGTAATAACAATATTGTATTTTCAATAGCCTTTACCCGGTAGTTATTTGCGAAATGGACGTGTGAACTTTAATACATTCGCATGACGAGTGCTTGTTGAAATGCTAGGAGTAATCATACACGGGTTTATGCTAAGACTTTAAAAGACATGTGGGTGGATAATTATATGTATTTTATTATTTACACATTCTACCTATTTGTAAAGGAATTATTAAGATAACATTATTTAACATAATAATTGCTTTATTGTTTACAAATATTTGTTTAGTAACAATAAATAATTAAATGAAAGTTGTTTGGAAAGCCGCAAATATCTTTACATTCGGCCCACAAGCACATAAATCTTTAGATGTCTGTACTAAAACATGAGTAAAATGAAACGTTTATGGGTTTTTCTTGATTTGATTCTATTTTATTATTCAATCTCTCAGTTTTAACGGCGTTCTTTCCCACGACTGTAATACGAATAGGCTGGGCTGAATAGTGTACAAAATTTATTACTTAGAGAAAACTGGAGAGAAGACTTGCAGAATGTATCTTATAATTATTTCTTACGGAGTTTTACTGTTTGCCGTAAAGTTGTTTAGTTTATGTTCACATACATGAAATTTACATGAGTCTTTAAGTGCACCTCTAATATAATTGAATATGCAATTTCGAGAAGGGCACATGTCCGAAAATTTATAAAGCTCAGGAAATGGAAATTTTCTAAAGTAGTGTAAAAAATATGTAAGTATATTTTTGGGTTCAATTAGCAATAAATAATTATAGAAGTTTTGTTGTTATTTATAATTATATATTATACATTTCTAAATATAGGTCTAGATATTATATTTATGAGATGTGCCCTTTTTGAAATTGCATATTCAATTGTTATTAATAAAATATTTTTTACTCAAATATATCATGAAAATAACTGTCACCTAGTAATAGAAACTAATCGGCTGTTGGAGCTTTGCTGGAGCTACACCTGTACCAACTTCCTGCCGTGAGCATTCCGTCCCTTGATGTGACAGAGGACATAAGCCTGGTGCCATATCAGACACAAAGTCCAGACTCCGGGCTGATACTGGGTAGAAAAAACCAATATCACTTTTCCCGATCAAGGAATCGAACCCAAGACCTCAGCAATATATTTGTTGTAATACAACTACGCTACTGAGGCACGAGAATATATTTTCAAAAATTCTTTCATATTGTCCTTGTATCTAAAAAACACTAGCGTTAAGTTCTAGAACCTACTTTAAGGTTTGCATGATCTGTCAGTCAATCAATTAGAGTTAAGTGTGATAATGCGTAATGGAGTATTTAGTTCTTAAGAAAGAGCCTTTCGGTGGTCGCCAGAATAATGCCGCCTAGAAAGCGACTTTTCGTAACAAACCACTACAGGATGTTCGTCACTATGTACAGTGCTCGTACCAAGAAAGAGCTTCTACCTCAAATACAATACACGAATACTATAAATACAATAATAGAGTCATCAAGCACTGGTGCGAACTAAATAAATCTATAATAAAATGTCTTAGTCAACACGAAACTTTTAGGATAAATATGACAGAGCGACCTATTGTTTATAACCAAATATAAAGATTTGACTCATCCGATCGTGAAGCATTGATTACCAAGAATAGAATAATGTAGTTACATAGTATATAAATGTAGGTACTTGAAATATTTTCTTAGCGTTGTATGAACGGAGCGAGTTCACATTACCATGAATGGTAATAGTGATTTTATTAGGCTGCTTACTGCAAAATGAATCACGCATAGCCGCCAGGCGCGGGCGCACAACCACAACTATGGCGCCCGGCTACCTTTAACTAAACAATGTAAGTAATTGGCGCCGTATTGATATTCAATGTATCATAAATGTGTGTTTTTATAAAAATTATAAATAAACTGTTCAAACACGTCCTATCGTTTATTTAGTACTGGCTTAATTATTGGTCTTTAGACTCCAGACATTTTCCTATCAACAACTAAATAGTGTGTGTGTGCCTCACACAGGGGATTTTGGGGACATCAGACAAATTAATTTTTAGTGGATAATTATTAATAGTTACTGATTCTTACCAAACCGCATTATAAACCTAAAAGTTTTATATTTTTAAGCATAAAATCCTCGATGGTAATATCTACTATATAAGAAGCTATGAGTATCTATTGCCTCCTCTGGTACCACGCTTTTTCTCGACCCAAGATTTGTTAAAATAAAAAAAAATTTTAGATATACAGACTATACTTTCAGTAGTGGTTGCAGCATATTTCATGGGAATTAGGATATCAATATAACCAACGTTGTCAAACTGTTATTAATCTTTATGGTCTGAAGTCAAGGTGTAGTCACCGTTATTATTTTCAAATTCACAAGGATAGACATACACTAAAATAGTGCATTCTATACCTATACTTACATTATTAACATCGATAAAATCCGAAAAATAGTTTCATTTTAATGTCTAAGGTTCTAAACATAAGAAATCACTATATTATATTAAAATTTTACGTATAAATTCAAAGATTATTCATTTAATGTACACATTTTGTATACTTATGTAAAGTAAGAGGAATAAGGTAGTTAGGGAATGTTAACGCAATAGTTCCTTATAATTTCGTTTTAATATTATGGTTGATGGCCAGACATGTTTAAAAAATATTAAGTTCTTTGTCAACGTTATTACGAAACCTTAATAAGCCAATTAGAGCATGTTCCGCCCACAGCATGTATGAAATGGTGTCTGCGAGATTATTATAGTGACAATTAAAGTGTTCCTTCAAACAGTTTATGCCAACTTTAGAAAAGTAAAAGTTACACCTTTTATTAATCGATTCATATGAAATATATACCTACTTACACCTTTTATTAATCGATTCATATGAAATATATCCCTACGCCGTTTTCTGCGAAAAAAAACTCACCAAAATACGATAAGACGTGCAGATAAATATACCTAATCTTTGAATCACTCTACATGATTTTGTATGAGCATTTCTCTATTTTCAAGGTAAGTATTACATATTAAAGTATCTGGCAACTATACAAGTTTGCTATAAAAACTTCTCCGGTTAATTCAAATAAATACTTAACATCTTAATAATAATTATTTTTAACAGCAGGTAAGTATATAGGTATTAATTTAAATATTTACAAGACTGTAAGTTGCCACAAAATAAAGATAAAATTGCAATTTGTTAAGTATGGTTCGTTACTTTGAAATAATCTTTTAGTGGTCAAATTATTTTTGGGTACCTAGTTTTAATTTAAATAACTAAAGTGACATCACAATTTTTATTAATATTAATTAAGTAGGTAGTGGCGATGAAAAGCTCATATTATTCCCACGTTCCCCTATATTTTAAAGAATGAACTCATTATCAGTTCTTCACATATTTACACGTATATAATCACCAAACCTTTTTAAAAATCACTTAAGCAGGTAATTAAACGTTAACAATAAGCTTTAAGCAATGTTGTAATCGATAGGTGCTTAAATATTTTTTGGATATCTTACCTACATGTTTGTTTTCACATAAAAACACAAACTTTATATTATAACATATTCATAAATAAACACGCAAATTATTCAAATGATCAATGTCCATCTTCTTCTTGGTACAAGCAGATTTCTTATAACTCAATTTGAATCTTCCTCCTTTTCACATCTGCCTTATATCCACCGCAATGTGTTGTTCGGAATAACGCAATTTTTGAAACACTAATATTCTAAAAAAGATTCAGCTTATATTTTACTTCTGACGCCAGTTGACCAATTGAGTTTACAGTCCTGGATAAACCGAGACAGAAAATCGACATTAACTGTTTCCTGTCTGGTATTCGAATTTTGAACCCAGGCTATCCTGTTCAGTGGTTAATATAGGCTGCCAATTGTCACTGGAATTAGAGATAGATATGCGCTTTGCCCAATATAAAGCGAGGTTTAAAGCAAGGTTACCCCGCATGACATGCGTGCAAATTTTTCCGCTTGAAAGATCTGTTCTGTGATCCGTCACTCGGATATATAAAAGTGCCATTATGTTGGACTAACGGACTGAGATTTGGTACTCTGAACATCAGCGTACTTATTTTAGCCTATGATTTCTAATAGGAATATTTTGTCGTATCGTGCTTTTTGATTATTTTTTTTTTCCTTTTTAACTTTTTTTTTATTTTTATTTATGTATTTACTTGTTCGCGGCCGCGTTAAAAAGTTTTTCCGGATTAAATATCCCGCTTTATATTTTCCCGGGATAAAAATATAAAACTTACTATATAAGTAAGACTTCTAGCAATACTTACATCAGTGAAAAGTGTATTCAATTCCATGTAGTAGTGTTTGCGTGATGTGTGTAGTACATGCAGTCACACAGACAAAAAAATATAAAATCTTTTTTTTTTTCTTTTACTCTCATAAAGACCCCATGTAAATAATTTATCCTTAATATTTATAATGTACAGACATTGGCCTGTTACAATTCTATCAAATATGTAAACATTTTATGCTTAGGTATACTAAAATGTTTTTATTTCATTTATGTTTGTGATATTAATCACTGCCGTCTATTTGTAATCAATACAAAAATCACATCCAATATTGATCTCGGAAAAAATAAAATAAAATCAAAATGTGTATCAAAAAAAAGATAATTATTTATAAGATACATATTTATTAAAATCATTTTGATTTTCAATTTCCTTTCCTTATCTGAATTCAGAACACTACCATGAGAAAATCAGCATATGTGTAAACATTAGGCTGAATTTTTCCGAAGTGAATGATTCTAGATTGCTTCAAATAGTTTAAATAAAACGTCGTCTTGGAATGGTGATACTTCTGAATTCCATAAACTGAAGCAAGCATCCGTTTTTCGCAATTCCGATGTACTCTGAGGATGTACTATTAGCTCGCCTTGGTCAAGTGTCAACTGTCAACTATCAACACAACACTCTGATTTTGATGTTCAACGTTTTGGCGCGTAAAGAGTTTTCAATGCATATTAATTACGTATACTAATTATTAATATTTGCTACGCAAAATAAATACGAAATACGCATATACGTCGTCCTAAAAAAATAAAGATATTCTGCTTTAGAGTAAACATTCATAAAAAATAAGTTTTGCCTGCTCAAGATGGATAAAAGACAACTGTTTAAAGGGCCGCCGTCTAAAAAGTTTAAATCTTACGATGACGATGACGACAACGAGTTATCATGTACGTTTGAAGAGCAATTGGCCGGACTAGAAGCAAATGAAGTTGATTCTCAACAATTATATGGAGACGGACCGGAAAATCAGACAACAAACATGAAATGGTCTCGACCACCAGCGCCGGCATTAGATCCAAGAAAAGATTCCTTAGTATTTCAACAAATTGACATCGATAATTACAATGGACAGCCGATACAAGGTATGCCAGGCTCACAATTAGCACCTGTCCCCATTATGAGAATGTATGGCATAACCATGGAAGGAAATTCAGTATGTTGTCATGTTCATGGGTTCACCCCTTATTTCTATGTAACTGTGCCTGCCAATTTCACAGAATCATCTTGCAATTCTCTCAAATCAAACCTCAGTAAAGCTTTGTTAGAAGACTTACGTGGAAATAAAGATAACATCAAAGAGACAGTCTTAGAAGTCCGTTTGGTTCAAGCTAAATCTATTATGTATTATAAAGGTAATGACAACATAACATTTGCGAGGGTATCTGTGGCGCTACCCAAATTAATTGCTGCAGCAAAACGCTTAATTGAAAGACAACCAACATCTTTTGGTGTAATGGACCCAATGTTTTATGAGACCAATATTGATTTTGATATTCGTTTTATGGTGGATACTTCAGTTGTTGGATGCAGTTGGATTGAGCTACCAGTGGGAAAGTGGTTACTTAGATCACAAAATGGCACTTTGAAACCTGAAACCCGCTGTCAAATTGAAGTGGATGTTGCATGGAATTTATTTATAGCCCACCAACCAGAAGGAGAATGGTCTAAAGTTGCTCCATTTAGAATCTTAAGCTTTGACATTGAGTGTGCTGGCAGAAAAGGAATATTCCCAGAACCCAAACATGACCCTGTGATACAAATTGCTTCAATGGTAATAAGGCAAGGTGATACTGAACCATATTTACGAAATGTGTTCACACTAAATACATGTGCACCAATAGTTGGCTCCCAAGTACTGAGTTTTCAATCAGAATCTGAAATGTTACAAAAGTGGTCTGACTTCTTCCGTGAATTAGATCCAGACATTATTACCGGATACAATATTGGGAACTTTGACTGGCCTTACCTCATAAACCGGGCAAAACATCTCAATGTCATTAACTTTGACTTTTTAGGAAGAATTAAAAATATAAAATCAGTGATTAAAGACACTGTATTACAATCAAAACAAATGGGTCGAAGAGAAAACAAGAGCATCAATTTTGAAGGTAGGGTTCCATTTGATTTGCTACTTGTTCTTGTGCGTGATTATAAACTCAGATCCTACACTTTGAATGCTGTAAGTTACCATTTCCTTCAAGAGCAAAAAGAAGATGTTCATCACAGTATCATAGCAGATTTGCAAAATGAGAATGAACAGACCAGAAGACGGTTGGCCATGTATTGCCTCAAAGATGCTTACTTACCATTAAAATTGTTAAACAAATTAATGTGTATCATCAACTATATGGAAATGGCTAGAGTAACTGGAGTGCCTCTGTTGTGTTTATTAACCAGAGGCCAACAGATAAAAGTTGTCAGTCAACTTTTACGAAAAGCAAAAGATGCTGGATACTTAATGCCAGCTTATCACAGTCAAGGTTCAGATGACCAGTTTGAAGGAGCAACTGTAATTGAACCCAAGAAAGGTTATTATGCTGATCCCATATCAACATTAGATTTTGCTTCACTATACCCCAGTATTATGATGGCTCACAATTTGTGTTATACAACATTAGTTCAACCTAATATGCAAAATCATCTGAAGCTAGATAATGATGATGTTACATTGACACCATCAAAAAATACTTTTGTTAAAGCAAATATACGAAAAGGTTTACTTCCTGAAATCTTGGAATCACTACTAGCCGCTAGGAAAAAAGCTAAAGCAGATTTAAAAGATGAAAAAGACCCATTCAAGAGGTCTGTACTGGACGGCAGACAATTAGCTTTAAAAATAAGTGCGAACTCTGTATATGGTTTTACAGGTGCTCAAGTAGGAAAACTACCTTGCCTTGAAATTTCAGGCAGTGTAACTGCTTATGGTCGAACAATGATAGAGTTTACAAAATCAGAGGTTGAAAAAAGATATACAAAAGCAAATGGATACAAAGAAGACGCTACCGTGATTTATGGGGATACTGATTCTGTTATGATAAAATTTGGAGTCAAAACTTTAGAAGAAAGTATGGAATTAGGTAGAGATGCTGCTGAGTTTGTAACAGCAAAATTTGTGAAGCCAATTAAATTAGAATTTGAAAAAGTGTATTACCCATACCTTTTAATTAATAAAAAGCGATATGCTGGACTCTATTTTACAAAACCAGATAAATATGATAAAATGGATTGTAAAGGCATAGAGACTGTTAGGAGAGACAACTGCCCTCTTGTTTCAAATGTGATGAGTACTTGCCTTCAAAAATTGCTCATAGATAGAGATCCAGATGGTGCTGTAAATTATGCCAAACAAGTTATTGCTGATTTACTGTGCAATCGAATAGATATATCACAACTTGTAATTACAAAAGAATTGACTAAAAATGATTATGCTGCAAAACAAGCTCATGTGGAATTGGCTAAAAAAATGAAAAAACGTGATGCAGGAACTGCGCCGAAACTTGGGGATAGAGTACCTTACGTCCTATGTTGTGCAGCCAAAAATACACCAGCCTATATGAAAGCAGAAGATCCTATTTATGTTTTAGAAAACAGTATACCTATAGATTTTAATTATTATATGGAAAATCAGCTTGCTAAACCATTACTGAGAATTTTTGAACCAATTCTGGGGGAAAAAGCTGAATCTCTTTTATTAAAAGGTGAACATACAAGAACCAAGGCAATGGTCACGTCTAAAGTAGGTGCATTAGCTGCTTTTACCAAGAAGAAAGAGAAATGTATTGGATGCAAGGTAGTTTTGCCCATTGACAGTAAAACAGCTTTGTGCAACCATTGTTTGGAAAAAGAAGGACAATTGTACATAACAGAAGTATTTAAATTAAGACAACTACAAGACAAATTTTCAAGGCTTTGGACTGAATGTCAAAGATGCCAAGGAAGTCTTCATGAAGAAGTACTTTGCACTAATAGAGACTGCACTATATTCTATATGAGAAAAAAAGTGGGTATGGAACTGGACACACAAGAGAAGAATGTTTTAAGGTTTGGGGAACCAATTTGGTGATTTTTTCCTATTGTGCTTTTTTTCTGCTTTGCCTTTTACTCAGGAGAATGATAAGTCAAATGTAAGAAATAGGTAAAAGACTTCAGATTTATTAGTGAATAAGATGAAATAGTTGTATTTTAAAAATATTTTATACCATATCATGAATGAGAAAAATTTTATGTTTAAATAAGGAATGAAAATTTAATCATACGGTCTTTATTATGTAGAAGACAAATCTGTTCATTTTCACTACATGTTACATAGAGTAGGCAAAGGTCAAAAAAATTATTAAAAAAGACATGGGCGTAACTAGGTATTTCAGAGGCGACCTGTACCGCAAATTAAAAATAACTACTTTGACGTCTTTATTTAATATTTATTCGCTGGCTCACTGTTACAAAGATCTATGTTATATTTATTAAACAATTCGAATACCCCACGATGTTGTCTTTTTCTTGTCGAAAAATTAAAGAACCATGATTTCTTTGTCGTTTCTAATTTTTACGAACATGAAAATATTAAATCACATTTTCTCAACATAATTTAAAAAATTTACTAAGAGCTTCGTAATAGTGGTATAGGGATTAGATCTTAATAGTGGTTTTAAAAATTATACTAGTATCATCCAATTCTGGCCTCATTGCTGGTTACGCCTATGTAAAAATTTTACATACCATTTCTGGAATAAACAATATCTGGTGAACTATATGATATAATTTTAATTAAATGTTCAAATAAAAATAATGATATCAGGTTACATTTTTTATTCAAACGTTTTAAGCTTTTAAATATAAATATGTACAATATTGATCAACAGGAAGGACAGAGGAAACAAAAAGAGGTAGCGATAAAACACTGTTTTTGCCCTCATATTTTCCTTAATTAATAAATAAAAAATAAAAAGCATTAATTATTTCAAATTACTACAAATATTAAAGTTTGATAAAAATTGGATTAGGTACTTACTCCTCAGAAGATCATGATGGATTTTAATAAGTACTTAAGATCGTTTTCAGTGTTATTTACAGTTAAGTACTCAGAAACTATGCGGCAGATATTTATTTTTTATAACTACTAGATATCTAGGTATAATTAAAAAAAAATAGGGCTGAAAACTATTAACGCTACCCCTCTTTTAGGGCAATGCCAACATAGATTACATCTTAATATTATGAATAAACACATTAACATATAAACAGGACTGTTACAATATTATGATTTAGCTAGTGTTAGTTACAGCCAGGAATGTAGTTTTTTCTAATTTCGTTACATTATGTACCTATTGCTTTTTTTATATTTAAAATATTTAAACTTTTTCATATCGATGGCTATTATAAGCGATATCACAGAGTGCAATTTTTAAATGTATTCAATCCAGTCTCCTGATTTCAACAAACCAATCTACATTGGAGTATTAAAATAAATAAAAAATATTAAAATATTTGATGATAGTTGTTGGGTTATATGAATAATTAATATACGCATAATTCATTGGATAACAATAATGTGATGTTAAAATTATTTTTAATTATATTGGGTTAATTGTGTTTTATATTTATGAAAACATGAGGCGCTAAGCTAATTTCGATATAACTTTGCCTTAATTACAGTGTAAACTCTATATAATGATAGTTAAAAGACCAAGTACATGTATTTAGTTTTATAATTGGTGAAGAGACGAAATTTGTATAAACCTTTTCAGAACAAAGCCTGGTGGACACATGTTGAGAAAACAGTAAATTTAACTAGCATACTACTCTAACAAATCTGTTTATTAGCATAAACAGGCCTACTGTGCTACTATGCCCATTTACTCTACACATGTGTAGAGAGCTTAAATTTAATAATAAATGGTAGGTACCTACTAATAATATAAACATTTTCGTTCAGGCAAGTTTCAGATTTTTAAAGTATTATTATTTTGCGAATTTATTTTCTAAACCGTTAATGTTGTTTAAGAGTTTGGTTTCTACATTGCTAATAACAAGATTTTAAATTACATTAGTAGTTATGTATTATATTTTATAAATCTGGACTCTGTACCAACAAAAAAATTAAATTATAACAATCTAGTACCTATATATTAAAGTAATGCTCCAATATTTGAATGTAAATAAAGTAATTCCTCGCCAGTTTACCATTCAATATTTTTTTTTGAAGAAAATACTCTGAAATACTTAGATACCTACTGTCTATCTAGTACAAATATACAACCATAAAACTAAATTAATTTGTTAACAAATAGAACTTATTTTACATGGATTCTTAGTCCAGATGTTAAAAAAAACATGGCCGAAATTACTAAAGCTATAATTAAAAACAAGGACGCTAATTATTTATAAATAATTTCCTAATAGATAATAACTAAACAATCTTTTGATATAATGTGCTTCTTAATTTCATCCAACATAGATTTAGCATATCTACAAATATAAGTCTACTGTAACTAAGTATTCTTTTAAACTTTCTCAGATCTTGCTAACAGAATCGACAGAATCCGTTGCACTAATACTGACTAATAGTAATTACTTCTAAGTACTGAAACTGCCAACCATTGTAAATTAAAACGTAAATGTTTAATACGAAAACTGAACTTGAATTGTAGTCGTAAACATACTATCTGGCTGGAAAGTAATCCAAACCTAAATGCTTCACAGGGCAAGTAAGCTGCCATTGTACCATTTTTATACCAATATTTCAAACTACTATGTTTGCTAAAAGTTGAACTACAATTTAAGTTCTATTTAAATCTCAATATTTTATTATGCTGACAATTAGTACTTACAGGCAATTCAGATTTTTTCAAATTTTGAAGAAACATCAGTAGATATAAATATGTCTAACCAGAAAAACAAAGCTTTAGGGCGCCACTCGTTTTTTTGTTTTAAGAGTTAATATTGTCAGGCTATAAGTACATAGTTTTTATTTTATAGAAAACTATTGATTGCAATACAGAGTTTACACTGTGCTTTTTATATACATACATTATTATGGAGTCATTTGATATTTTATTCAAATGAAACTGTTAAAAAAATAATAAAATTAACATTAATTGGTCACTTGCAAATTATATACTTGTGAATTTATACAAAATATTATCCCAGTTTCAAGGTGCCAGATGAACATTTTTACACCTTTGTAAGTTGTTATAATTTTTATGATAGCACTGATGCAATAACAGTATAACATAAAATTACTTTTCACCTATTTTCTTGTGATAAAGACCTACTTATACTCTGTCTAGGAGCTTTGTTGGACAGTTGCGATTTATTTGAAGAATTATTTTTATTTATTACTAAATTAGGTATCGGCATCTCATAAGGTGCATTTGTTGCAGCAGTTGTAGTCAATTTCATTATATCTTCCAGAGTTCTGATAAATGTGTCACAAGTGGCCGTTAGCAGGCTAGTTGCATCATCAATTTTCTGAAACAATTTTATTAATATTAACATATAAAGGTAAGTAACACAATAAATCTAAATCTATTGCACAGCCTGTCTATTCTAGTTTCTAGGGTATGCAACAAAAATATATCCGAGAGTTAAATCACTTAAAAATATTAACAAGGACAAAGATAAATGACTGTTGCTGTGCTACAAATGAAATGAATGATTTTCAATAGTGACAGGTAAACGGGTGACGATTTCTCTTGCATAAAAATATTTTAAAAATTTGGTTGGTATCACGGTTATACCAGGAAAATAACCCTGTTTTGGGTGTGACAATTTTGCATACAAGACATTAGTTCCATATTTTGCCATAGCATGGTTAGATTGTTATTTTTCAAAGTAAATATAAAAGAAATACTTAGAAAGTATTACACTATTCCGTTTTCAAAAACAGGTCTCTTATTATTATATATTGCCAATTTTGTCACTGTAAAGTTTGATTTTATGTAACACATTTAACAAAATATCAATATATACACCTGAATTTCAGGACCATCCTCAGCATTCGCAGCACTTTTTACAGCATGGACTTGCTGCATCATTAGATCACAATAGAGTCTTAATTCTGACTTCTTGTGACTTAGTGAATTTGCATCTTCTAATGTAGGCGGTACTGGAAATACAAAATTATAATTGCCACATGTAATCCTTTCAATCATTGGATGTTCAATTCAGATCTAATAACAAAATATATAATGTACAGGATATTAAGTGTATACTATTATTATATTCATATTATTTTGTAAAAGTTCTGTTACTACAGGATTGTATATGTTATAAAATACTTGAAAGAAGAATAATGAAAATTTTTTTTGCTGTTTTATCAGGCTGTTTTGATATACAATTAAAAATGTTTTTAATATAATAACAATATCAGCCCTGTATTATATACTTGCCCACTGATGAGCATGGGCCTCCTCTACTACTGAGAGGGATTAGGCCTTAGTCCACCACGCTGGCCTAGTGCGGATTGGTAGACTTCACACACCTTCGAAATTCCTATAGAGAACTTCTCAGATGTGCAGGTTTCCTCACAATGTTTTCCTTCACCGTTAAAGCGAACGATAAATTCACAAAGAATACACACATGATTTTAGAAAAGTCAGAGGTGTGTGCCCTTGGGATTTGAACCTGCAGACATTCATCTTGGCAGTCTGTTCCACATCCAACTAGGCTATCCCCACTTTTTGAAAAAGGTTTTTAAATGGATTTAATTGCTTCTTGCAAATTCTACAAATTATATTCTAGTAAAAACGACGTCACCCACCTTTCAATTCTTTAGAATCAACACAAGCTTTTGCACTACCAAGGGCAACCAACCACTTCTGCCGATCTTGTGGAGATGGAGCTCTTAAGTACATGTGCTGCTGTCCTGGTATCACTAAATCTAATCTTGTGTTATCAATAGTATTTACTGAAAAAATATAGTTCTGAACTATTAAACTTGTAAATATTTTTTAGATATAGAATTCTTTTTTCAGATGATTATAACAAATATCACCAACAGTAATAACAAATTATATATCAAGAGACAAACTCATGTAAGAGAAATTATACACAGATAAGAAGGAACTTATCGCACTGTAGTTTGATTTAAAGATGAAAAATGTAATTTGAGTATAATAGCATAAATTTTAATCTAAATAATTCTGACCTTTAAGGAATAAAACATATGTAAATTTTTTTTCACAAAATTGGTTATTCTTTATTCAAAAGCAAAATTTACAGTCTGTAAAGCAACATCACTTACAGAGAGGGCATTTAATAAGCAACATGCTTTTAAGATATAGGTAGGCTCTAGATTTTTTAACCATTAAAGATTCTCCATAAGATATTGTAGTATAATACACAGGCGCCTAATATTTACAAAATTATATTTATTAATGTGGTGTATTGTAAACAAAACATACCATTTATTTGACACACTGACACCTTGACTGAACCCTTACAACCCTGAATGACTTCCTCTTGAGATTTATAGTAGGATAGAATACCATTTTCTAACACAAACCATCTGGTCTGCCAACCTGTATTATAAACGAGTAAAGTGTAAATAGATCATATAAATTATAGAAACAGGAATTTGTGATACTTTCAAAGAATTACCATTCCAATAATTTGTCCACTTCCATAATATGCCTTCCATATTACAAATTTAAAGCTACCACTAACTAATTTTGATAACTTTTTGGAACAAACATTCAATAGTTCGCGACAATTTTCGTCTTGTTGGATTTGAATTGTCAAATGTCATTACAGTAAACTGTCATCTGTCAACTTTCAAGTAAGTATGTACTATGCACGTAGAACTGAAACGATATACTATGTAAGAATATGTGAAATTAGAGTTATCGTAAAAACAAGACCGCTAATCACAACTTATTGTAATTAGAAATCTACGATATGAAATATATCGTAATGATTACATAGGTACCTACGTTTTCATATAAAACTTATGTACAGTTTTCTGATTTGTCCTGAGAAGCGGCTAAAGTCCAACACCTTAAAACTTGCAGCCAAATTTTATAGATCTGAATTCAGATACCAAATACTTACCCATCTGAAAACAGATTGCCTGACCTTTATCGGTCAGGTGACGAGCGTATTCGTCCATGTAGAACTTTGTTATTTGAAGTTTTTTGTTATATTACTTTACAGCAGTTATAAACGATCTCAATTTTCAATCTGATTCCGCGAATAAACGAACCAAAATAATTCATTTGTAAGCATGTAAAAAATAAATTGTTCTGATTGGTACACTTATGAGATAGATCGAAAAAGCGATTATGATTGTTTATTGAAAATAGCTATTATTGCTCACTTTGTCATTTGGGTCGGGAACCTTTGTTCAAAATTGCACGATTCTCAATCTTGTCTCCACAATGCGTATTTGTAATTATACACGGGACAAGTAAGACTACTGCACCGAAGTTCCTGGGTTCGAATCCCGAGGCGGGCCAAAATAAGTGAATACCTATGGGTTTATTCATCTTAAAAAAATTACTCAGTCACAACTCGGAGTCAAGAAGTTGGCGTTGTGATACCCCCGTGCCTCGAAAAGCACGTAAAGCTGTAAGGTCCTTTTTTTCACGAGAATAAAACGCGTTATCGCTACCGCCACCTGGGGAGTAAGTCTAACGGTTATTTTGGTTTCATCGGTCTTACAGCCCAATGTCGGTTGGTCGTGCGCCTAATCACTCTTCGGTCATGTCGGATTGCCGTCTCACCGGACTATCAGAGTGAAGCAACAGAGAGTGCACCTGTATTGCGCACACACATTTTGGAATTTATTAATTAGCATTAGCATTAATTGTTAGCATACTAAATCACATTTAGCATTTCACAAATTAAATACTTACAGTTGCTAAATTTCGTGAAGTGCTAATTAATTCGTGCGTTAGCGCGTTTCGCAATAGCAGCGCAAGTTAACGCTAAACTGCCCTACGATAACGCCCGTACTTGCAAAAGAATAGATGGGCCGGGCTCTCGGACTACATTTGTGGCCAGAAAAAATTTACTTATATGCAAAAGTAAAAATCAACATGACATGACATTTATTTTTTTATTTTATTACTTTCCTGCAATAAAAAAACATTATTGGTATGTTTTAGGATGCATTGGTTTGTTCATAATATATATTATTTATATTTGCTCATTTAATACAGTCATACTCATGATTTTTTGTGATTTCAATAAGAATGAATATATCAATTTATCCTATTTAATTATGGACTTACAAAATAAACACAAAATGATGTAACATATTATCCATTCCTCAATAGGTACATTACTTACATACACAGTAAATTAACATTCAACTAATTGCTTAATGCGTAATTTCTCTCTTTGAATTAAATTATAAACAAAATGTATTTTTAATTCAAAAGAAATCTATACGTAATGCCTGGTAAATGTATGTAGGTACTTATGTTCTTGGAAGGCAACAAAATATGTTTGGCTTAACAGATATTTAATATCTATGTAACAACTACTCATAATATTGCTAAAAATATGTACTTATATACTTCTATTGTATCATAAACGTTTTTTATAAATCAGTAAGCAGTAAAAGAATTCTTTAACAAATCTTAAAATGGAAACATCTATGATGTCATCCTGCCCAATATAATGTATTTATTTCTTTTTTATTTACTTATTACAGTACCAGGATTCAACAAAACTGAAGTAATAAAGAAACGCAACTCTTAGGCTTACATAAAAAAAAACATCATGGTATTCAATAATTATTGATTAATTATAATTAATACAACATAAAATGGACAATAAATTTAACGAAACCAATTTTACACTACATAAGTATATACTATAAATTATTAAAACTGTTGAAATTCAAATTTTTATACGTACAGTATACACCTACTCACGCGAACGGAGCAACGATTGCATACAATACCTAAGTCTATTTAAAATAATTTAGTAGTGATTATTTGACGAAGTACTTACCTACATTAACAGATTTTTACAAAATATCAAGTTAGCATATTTGCAGATGATATTAAGATATTTGCGAACCCATTATTGGATTATGAACAACTGCAAAATGATTTAAGCAAAATTGCAAACTGGTCAAACGAATGGCTTATCAATTTGAATGTTTCCAAATGCACCGTACTACATATAGGTAATCGTAACCCTCGCCTTCCATATAGATTGAACAATGAGCAGTTATTGGCAGTCAAGATGCAAACCGATCTCGGCGTAAAAATTACGAAAAATTTAAAGTGGCGAGAACATATAATGTCAGTGACCAAAAAGGCGAATAGTCTTATTTATCTGGTTAGGAAAGCTTTTAGGCATTTGACCCCGGAAATGATGCTGAAAATCTATAAAACATTTATTCGATCAATTCTGGAGTATGCTTTTCAAGTGTGGAACCCATACTTTTTTAGGGATATTGAGCTATTGGAAAAAGTGCAACGTAGTTTCACAAAGACGCCAAGGCTTCTGAAACACCGTCCATATGAGGAAGGCCTTGAGGTATTGAAACTAACCACCCTAAAGGATCGCAGGCACCGTGGTGCAATGGGCACTATGACATTCAGGGATTTCACAACCTATTTAACCAAGACACCAATGTTCATCTCAGGGGCCATAACAAAAAACTAATCTCCACCTTGTCCAATGACAAACCACATATGCATTTCTTGACGAACAGAGTAGTAAGAGCATGGAAGAACGTCCCACAGGATGTGGTTGCAGCAGAAAATGTGAACATGTTTAAGAATAAACTTGACAAATATTTTGCTGGGAAGTGAAACTGGAATTGAGAATTACAGGATACAGGCATATCAGTTAAATATACTGCCTGCCTGATAACAAACAATAATAATAAATAATAATATCAGTTGTTAAAATTTAAATAATTGTATGTATAAACTTCCGCGTTGGCCGTGAAATAACATCTAGTATACAATTTTAAACTGTATTGCTATGCAGAGATGGTCCGTGTTAGTTTAATGACATGTTGGTTGTCTCACATTCGATAAGGGAGACAGGCATGTCAGCCTCCGTTGCTGAGTATCTGTGCTGAGGCGTATGCACTGTACATGTACATATGCGTGTGCACTGTGTCATCCATTAGGGGTCTAGAATCCATAGACTTTAAAATTTGTTTTGTCAATGTATAAACTTCTTTTTGTCAATGTAAAAACTTATTTTTCTCATCTTAATGCCTGGTCTAATTTCAATTATTTAGACTTATCAAAAAAGGTGAATTCTTTTGTTCAAAATATTACCCATATTATGTAGTAATCAAAGTTGATACTCTTAAATTAGCTTATCAGTTAATATGTTCTTCAGTATATGCATTTAAACACAAATTCAAAAATTATTAAGTAAGTACTTACAAATAGCGAGTTTTCTATTTTTAAGGACTATATTGACGTTTTACATTTACACATGTTACTTGTGCATTTTTTTGTCTAGAAATATTCCAATTATCTTTAAAAATTGGTATCCAGCTGCTCTAACTTAATATTATATGCAAGTACTAGATTATTACACATAGTTATTGTAAATTTAAATCATTCAAATACATACATCCAATAACATAATAAATGTAATACAATATATTTACCTAAGGCACTAATATTATTTATAGTGTCATTTTGATGCCACTATGGACGGAATTTTAGCAGGTAAAATAAGGTATTTGTAATACAATGAATTGTCCTAATATATAGTTTACATAATAAATGTCTTCATTATTACTTGTATTACAACTACGAATAAGGAAAACGTGCCTGGTGTGGTTACAGTACTCTCACTCTGAAACAAAAAGTTATAATTAGATATCACTTAAATATTTTATTTTGAAAGGTTTCCCTAAGTCTAAATTATTTTAAGTAGCTGTCTGTAGAAAAAATAAATTGAATGACAGTAGTGCCACTAAATATTATTAAAATATTGTGAAAATTATTAATTAAACCCTTTTTTACAAAACAGATTTGGATAAACAAGTGCCTATCGAAGAAATTTAAAAAGTTTTTTTTTTAAATAAGATTGCTTCTTATTTGAAAGTTTCTTTTAATATATCTGCATTCCTAGAACTAATGTAATATATTATGTTACGCTACATAAATATCTTCTGTATTATGTGCTTTGAAGAATATTCCTGGACATCAAACTGCTCAACAACATTCCAGAACATGAACATTGATATTATTAATGAATGAAATATGATGTTATAGATGTTTCAGTGACTTTAATATTAAAAAAAATACCAGAATTGGCATTGGCATGAAAATCAATTAAAAAAAACTTACAATGATGTAATAATTACAGCGATTTCCCAGGCAGCAGTCTGAACATGCCCAGTCTTGATACCATATATGTGTACACAGGGACATGTGATGCTGTCTGGTCATGGCACATTCCGTTTTGTTTGAACATCTTTTAGATATGTAATATTGCTTTTTTGCTCCTTGTGACCAGTATGGAGTGCTTCCCCAACGAATTTCGGTCAAACAGACGTCTTGATTGGATTCACAAGTGTTTATAGTATTAACACATTTGCCATTGTTATCTTCTTGATTATCACAAACATAACATTCGAGACTAAATGCTGTAAAAAATACTGTATCAGAAATGGGTCCAGTAAGTTTGAAACTGTAAGAATATATCAAGCTACTATACCTGGTGTTAATAAATCAAGAACAGCTACAAAAATAAAAAGTTTATACATGTTTTAATTCAAAACTGAGATGTTTGCCACACCCGACAAGTTTGCATCAAGAAACGTTCAAACTTGAAAGTTAAAACTTTAAACAAAGTTTATAAACAATAACGAGACCGGGGCGCGGCTTAAAATGGCGACCGATTATCAGATTAATCGACTATATACTTCACTACATAATATTTTTAAAATTAATAAATTACTTCAATATATTCTGTTTTGGAAAACATGCATACTTATAGACAAACAGTTCCAAGTAGTTCACGCTTTCAATTCTGCTTTCAATGCTGCAACTTGAAACGGTTATATTCTCTTTGTCTCAAAAACAATTTCTTAACTGTAGGTATCTTGTATTTATATGCTACCTTTCCATAATATCTACTATAATTGCTTTGAGCAAAGCTGCTAGAGTCATTGTGTTCTCTGATTATTATGTTCTATGATACTGTCTATATTTATTAACATTTCCTAATATAGATATATAATTTAGAATATAGAATTGAATGTTTGAATTGAATGTCTGAGTCCCATCGGTTCCATCCATAGAGAATTATAATATTTATAGAAAGTCTCATTCCATTTATTTTAATCGATAGTGACGTTTTACACATCGACTACATAGGCCTCAATTGACTTTTTGATGGGTATCATTCAATCATTAAAAAAAGCGAGGACTGAAAGCTAACTTCACGTAGCTATGTGCCAAGTACCAACTGCCAAGTGCCAAGTGCCTAAAAGTGCCAGCACCAGAGGTTGCCGTATTGGCGTAGCACCATTTTTCCTTTGAATATTATAATTTATTGCCGCAATTCCTTCAATATGAACCAAAATTATCCTAATTTATTTA
Source organism: Manduca sexta (assembly GCF_014839805.1). NCBI lineage: Eukaryota > Metazoa > Arthropoda > Insecta > Lepidoptera > Sphingidae > Manduca > Manduca sexta. The sequence goes on from NC_051131.1 coordinate 9,098,201, forward strand.
ATTATAAATTTCTGGCTTGCTTATTAGTCTTGGTAAGTAGATTCATAAAGTCAACTAAATCGTTGCGTGGGAATCGGCTTACAAATACGGGTTGATTGTTTGATTTTATGGTCTATTATGAATAAGTAATTGCTGTAAAATAATCTACGATTGTTATGTTTCAGCTGTGCCACAGTTTTTTCAATCCCACCGATAGCGGAGCAGTACAAATTACACAAAGTAATTTGGACATGGTATTAGGTGAGTGACAAGATGTGCAGACAAGGCGTTTTCTAGAAAAGAAATCAGCGTTTTTGGAATTTTTATATCAGAAACGTAATTAACATTATGTTGTCTCCGTTATCTGTAAATTTTTGTATAGTTACATATGAAAATAATTATAATTATTCATACCTCATGGCGCCATGAAAGCTTTTTTTAATACATTTTGTACCGATTATAAATCCGCAATAAACATTACAAGTCACGAACATCAATTTGGACAATCGTTTTTAAAATAAAATGATATCAGCCCCCATAATTCCTATGTATGTCTATTTTCTGGTCAAGAGGGATGAAGCATTTTGTCTTTCACACTGGCCTGATGAGTGTTGCTATTTGGTAGATTTCACATGGGTAATTATATTAGGCATCATTAGGTATAACAAAATAATAATGAAATGTGGCTATTGAATATGAATAAATGGATAGAAATTGATGCAAGAAATCAATTTCTGCTCATTCATCAATTTCATGAGAAAAATGTTAGAATTGCTCATGATAAGATATGCGAATCATTGTGAATTAAAATAAATTCAAAGACTATCATCATAAGAAAAATTCCTTGTTTTTTTTCAGCTTCAAATGAGGTTGTATTTATAAATTTTTATGCTGAGTGGTGTAAGTTTAGTAACATGCTTATGCCAATATTTGATGATGCTGCCGAAGAAGTGTCAAAAGCTGGCTACGATCCTGGAAAAGTGGTGATGGGGAAAGTGGATTGTGACCGTGAAGGTGCTATTGCCACCAGGTTCCACATTACCAAATATCCCACATTGAAGCTCTTCCGTAATGGCCTGCCTGCTAAAAAAGAATACAGAGGTATTATATTTTCTATATTAGACTTTTTGTTTATGCAAATAAAATAAACTTAATTTATTCACTAAATACTGTAATTATAAACTCATTATAGGTCAACGCTCAGTGGAAGCCTTCGCAGAGTTTATTAAAAAACAGCTTACGGATCCAATTGTCACCTTTGGATCTCTGCAAGAACTGCAACAACTAAGTGACGATAAGAGATACATTATTGCCTACATGGACAGAAGGGACCAGCCTGAATATGAAGTGTTGAGGAAAGTAGCGGCCAGTCTGAAAGATGAGTGCCTATTCCGTGCTGGTTTCGGAGATGCTTCACAGCAAATGCATCCTCCAGGTAATTTTTTAAAAATATTATTCAGGGTTCGTATCAGCAATGCAAGCAATTTGGGTCACTTATTTACACAGTTGCTTTTGGAAACTTGAAATATCCAATGATAATTATTTGGATTTAAATAGTAGTTTTTTTTTACTTGGTCTGAATAATTACTAAGTAGAAAATGAATCATTTACATAAATATATAAGTGGTGATTCCATTGGTAATGATTTTAAGACCATATGGATTATAACATTCTTTTTCCTGAATTGAGTTCTCACTTAAAGTAGGTAATCAAAAATAACCTTGAGTCAGACCAAATCTTTATATTAGTGTGTGGTAGTTCAAGTAAAATTACTATGATATTAATAGTTAAATTTGGCTACTTTTATAACTTAAATGATGACAAATGGTTACTTTTAACTCGTCTATTTAAATCCATAAACAAACATGCTAGATAGTTTTCTTTTTCTTCATGTAACCTGGAAAGTTTATTTCGGTTTTAGGTCAGCCTGTTGTTGTCTTCAGACCGGACAAAAAGACCTCTGTGGAGTCTGATGAGACATTTGAGGGCAAGTTGACGAGCTTTGACGAGGTTTATAGTTGGGTGCAAAAGAAGTGTATACCTCTAGTCCGTGAGATTACGTTTGAGAATGCAGAGGAGCTCACTGAAGAAGGACTGCCATTTTTGATCCTCTTCCACAGCCCAAGTGATACAGAGAGTGTGAAGAAATATAAAGAAATTATCCAAAGGGAACTGGAATCTGAGAAAGGTAAGTCTTTAATCATATTTTTTTTAAATAATGTTTTTCTCTTAACTTTTTCTAGGTTTTTGTATGAGTAGTCACCTTTACCATAAAAATAAATTATGTGTGAAATACAAATTAGTACATGGTGTGTCATAAAATTAATGTTTTTCTTTTTAGTTTAAAACTAACATAGCATTGATGCTGTTTATAAATATTCCTTAACATGCAAAATCTTCAGGATCTTTAAAACATACTTTACATTGTTATTTTACTTCTTTAGGGGTAGAATATTTAAAATACTTTACACATACTTTGTCAACTTTATTATGAGAGAATATCCTGTGCAAATTTTTATGCTCATAGAGGATCATTAGATAAGGCTAAACATATTAGTGCTAAGAATATATAATGTAAAATACATTTGTAGAAGTAGTATACATAATAAATAACAAGAAGGCGACCTGGAAACATAGGGAAAAGTTAGACAAAATTTGTCCTTTCTGCAGAAATACGTACCTACCTACCTACATTGTGAATTTTATTTTACAATAAGTGTGGTGTGATTCTGTTGTGTCAGAGTTAGTCACGAGTGGCAACACCGTTATTGTCTCGGAATAATGGTGAATGGTAAATAGAAAACATGTAAACAAGTTTCGATGCGTAATTTAGTATACAAACAGAATTTTTGTAACGAAAACTTGATACTGTCAAAGCACTGTTGTCAAATTGAATTGGAGTTGAATAGGGTAGCTAGCAGGGCATGATAATTTCTCTTCCTTACATATTCCGCCTGCTATCCTGTGGTTGAAGATTGAAATAATCTATATCGTGAATTATTTGTTTTCAGAGAACGTCAACTTCTTGACCGCCGATGGCGTGCGGTTTGAACATCCACTGCACCATTTGGGCAAATCCATCAGCGATTTGCCACTGATCGCTATCGATTCCTTCCGTCACATGTATCTTTTCTCCAAGTACAGTGACATGGAGAAACCAGGAAAACTTAAGGAATTTCTTCAAGACTTGTACTCTGGGAAGTTGCATAGGTAAATATTACCTCTTTACTTTAACTGTCTTGTTATATTGTCTTCTGTCTTTTGAAACTTAATGTTTGAGGAAGCTGGACAAAGACTCTTAATATGATCAGTGTTTAATACAATGATTAGTAATACCCCTAGATAGTAGTTATATGTAGTTTTAAACAAATTAGGTTAATGCCATAAACTATTTTATTAAAGTAAAATATTTCATTGCCTTTATAATTGTGTCACCGGATCTATTTTATGCATGAGCGAATATTTCATACAAGATTTTAAATCGGATTTCGTTAGTCATGGCACTGCTTATTCATATGTAGATAGAGGACAGTCCCATATCGTAAATCAACATGTTTCATGTATTGTTAATCTTTTGCCAATTGATGTACTAGGAAATACGAATACTAAAATAAAAAAAATAGTCGCGATTTTTACGAAAATTAGCATCAAACATACATATAATGTTGATTATAAATAAAATGAACAGTTCTCGAAACTAAATTTATTCAATATATAGTATTTTAACAAATATATATAAATTCATATAAGTAATGAATAATTTAAGATTATCCAAGGCCAAAACATTAACCGACTATGTGTAATCTAGCGACTGCCTCAAATTATATGATGTAGGGCTTTTTAGTCCTGTTTTCTGTGGTTACTAGTTTGTCGTCCTCAGTACTAGATTTATGTAACTATTATTTCAAAGTACCTATACCTATAACATACTTCCATAGAGATATTAATATCTGACAAAAATTAAGTGTCTTTTTTATTTTGGAGAATTAAGAATTCATTGATTATACCAGTGTACAAATTTACTTTCGACATTTTAATTTGAATAATAAAGGTGTTATTTTATCATGCAAGATACTTTGCATTCGTCCATCAAATATTCAATTTTTAATAGCAAACATTTTCATCTTAGAATCGAATTAAACTGTTGTTAGTTTATATTTAATTTATACAATAAATTAATAATTCAAAATAGAATAAGTTGTAACAATTTATGAATGCCAAAAGAGTGAATTCTACTCAATATTGAATAGTGATTCCGCTAGATAACTTTGTGATAGTGGCTATTGATAAGAAAATTACTTTGCAAATACACTTAAGAGTTTCGTTTATCATTTATATCATATCATAAAATCTTCAGAAATGTCCCAAATAATATCAGTTATCTCAATTAGCAGGTTGTATTTGTTTCTATTACAGAGTTATATTACAAGTTATGGGTTATAATAATTCAACTCTGCAAACAAACTGCTAATAATTGCTTTCCAATTATTTAATTAATTAAATTTAATAAATGTTGACACCAAATGTATACCAAAAATATTTCTTAAATATAATTCCCAATATGCAGGCTGAATTTTAGAGACAAAACAACAAGGTTTACATCTTAACCACTATAGCTATAAGAAAACTTTTTTAAGACTATCCATAATTTTTAAAATATAAAGATCAACATTTACACATTTTTAAAAAAAATTAAATAGAATAATAATACTATTTTCAAGCCCATCAAACCTGTTGTTTATAAGGATCTAAATTCTATTGGAGGTCTGAGTACTGTTAAGTTAAATTCCAAAAACTTTATACATTTTGTAGAAAATACAATGCCACGGCACTTTGACACATAATAAAACTTTGTTCTCCTAAGACAGTTTTCTTGTACCTACAACAGTTAAGGTAGCTGCCCTTGCTATCCCATCTCAGAAATCTACCATATATTCGGGTCATAGAACATTATGGCCAATCCAAATTGGCTTGTGTTTGCCGCATAATGTCGTAGTTGCTCGCTCAAGTTGATATTATTATATAGTTTTACAATTCGTACACACAATGGTAATGGAGTATACACCAAAAATATAATTTTAATCATTAATTTTCCAGAGAGTTCCACTATGGTCCGGACCCTGTTTATGAGGCCAATAACGCGATTAAAGTGACCACTCCTCCGGAGTCGACGTTCAAGAAACTAGCGCCTTCCAAAAACAGATATACACTCCTTCGTGACGAATTATAAGTTCACTTAATCTAGCTCATGCAATTTAGTATAAGTTACCTAGTAAGTTCTTGTGAAATTTGTTTTGTCGTTTATTAAATTTTTTTCTACTCACTGTTCAACCAATTATTTTATGTGAACAAAATTAATGACTTTGGTACTAAAGTTTGGTGATATTGATTCAAACCCTTAAAAAAGGATACAAGTTTGGTTATGAAACCACCTTATATGGCATGGTATCGATAAATAAGCATTTGGAATTTTATTATTGTTGTAATACAGATAAGAGATTGCGGTATTATTGTGACCTCCCGCTAATCAAAGTTTATACCTTAATAATGAATCAATATTGAAATAAACAATGTATCCTTCAACAACACCAAAACAGTTATATCACAAAAATTTAACAATACATTTTTCGGTACACTAGTAGAGAATATTTTTAGAATAAATTTTTAAATATGGTTATAATGAGATATTTGGAACAAGATTTATTTAACTTTTCGTTATATTTTTTTTTATCTAAAACAGTGCAATTATTCAGACTTTGGTCAGACTGATGCGGCTCATTTACACTCAATAGATTTACACAGTTCTTTTATATTGGGTTTCTAATGCTATGGAGTAATAAGTTTACTTATTAGGATATGAAAATGTGTAGTAAATACACGAAACCACATAAGCTTGTGAATTATTGAAGGTATGCTATGCTAAATAGCAGTTCTTTGGTTTTTCTAGTGTAGATGATTTTTTGGACTTCCATCTTAATAGTTTCTGAAAAATAATGGGGATTAACATAATTTTGATAATCTTAATGGTAGGGAATACTAGTTATAAATAAAAATTTCGCTATTTAGTATAATAGAGTATTTAAAACCCAGAAACTTTCGATATACTATTATAAAGGTTGTATAAGGTTTTTTTTATTTATTTTTTAAAGATCTGTACTTTTAAATTTCTGTGTATCTAGTTGTATTTTAGTTTTCCTCTATACACTTCATAACAATCCTGACATCGCTATTTAAAAACATTGTATGTACATAATGTTTAATTAATATTTCTCAGTGAATTAGTAATCTGTTCTTTACTTTGCCATTTGAAAATATAACTAACTATATTATGTTTATTTTCTGCTGTCGTAGTGTTTACTTATTTATTAAATATGTGAATTATTGACTTTGTATGTTTAAAAAGCTTGTGCTTATGTGGTGATCCATTAGCAAGGCCACTTGTCAAAGTGAGATATGTAAGCTGATAAAATACTTTGCATAAAATTATGTTGGTTTATTTAAACATGTGTTTTTAATTATACGGTAGTATTACTCTCTATAATTTGCTGTTTAATTGTTGCTTGTTTACTGGTATCATACAACGTATTATAAGACATTATGTGGGTCATTTTGTTGATGTATTTTTCTTTATTTTTGCAGAACAAAATATTCCCTTTGGAATATAGGACTCAACGAAATATTTGGCCTTTTTTTCATGCTAATAAAAGTCCTTGAGTCCACTACCATTATATTATTGCATGTTGCAGTATGGTCGGATAATGCCCGTTCACGCTCGGTGACGTCACAATTCATGAATGCAACTTTTCTATTATGTGACAGCTACCCCTTCCACTAAATTTCAATGTTTTATCAGTTATTTCTTATTGAGTGGGTTTAGAAAATTTTGTGTGTGCTAGGTTTTGGATGACATACATTATTGATAAATTAATAAAAAATAATAAGACAGGCTCCCAATTGGTATACGCATGATTTGAATAATAATTTTAACAAAAAATTAAATCGCCCTAAAAACACTCAAAACCAAAAAATAATTTCATATAATATGTTTATACTGGATACCAATTTTGGAGTCGATTTTGGAAATTTCGTCATATTAAATTTTAAAGGCCGAAATATCCATGGTTATTAATTATTTTTACGTTTTTCTTTCAACTGCGAGAACTAATCACTAACTAGACGTGAATTTAAATTCTTTACTTGCCAATACTTGTTTAGTTACCCAGATTAAAGGTGAAACAAAATGTATGAAAATGAACCTTGAGGTATCGCCTTAATTAAAATTGCTAGTTAAGCTATAGTTCGATGCGCTTCGACTCTGCGCTCGTTTGAATTGGCCCTAGTGTATACGATTGCAGAAAGGTGTCTTGGCTACGGTCCCTGGTTTTGTTCAACAATTTGAGTTTTGTTATACTGGCATCATGGAGTTGGAGTGTCGGTCTCACACATAGGTTGCATCACGCTTTTCAAGGTTAGGTAGAGGTGGAACGAAATTCACGTCTCGGCAGCTATGTTTGATGTATCTTAAGTTGTATTAGATACACTATCAATTGCAATTGATTAAGGATTATAACAACGTAGACGTCAATAGGGCTAAGACGTTAATAAATGTTCGGTTAAATGTAACACTATTTCCAACGAACTGTACACCGCTTTATATTAACTAAAACCAAGGGCATCGCCATGGAGGGACAAGGAGGGGCAACTGCCCGACCCCCTCCCCTAGAGATTATAAAAAGTTTCCAAATGTAAAACAACCAAAGTCTTGGACTGGACTTGTTTGATCGATCATTCCCGTACGGTCAATTACGCTCTGCTCCTGAGGCGGCTTTACCTATTGTGCAGGGTGTGCGCTGCACACGGGCCCAGTGTGTTAGGGGGCGCCACACATCTTTGAAGCAAAAGACATCCGTCGCTCGCGACACTGACTCTCTCAAACAACGTGCGCCCGTGCTAAGGCCGGCGAGCGGCTTCTTTACACAACTTTTGATTTAATATTAAGTATCAAAATTTAGATTACATTGTCTCCTAGGGGGCGTGAAGGAATTGATTGCACATGGGCGGCACATGAGCTAGAGCCACCTCTGCTCTACTCTATGTTATTGTGAAAGTGTGAGAGGGGGAGTGGAAGAGAAACATGTGCTCTCGACTTTACCTACAATTCATACTTTTCTCATTCTCCATATCAGCTTTTGCATTGCATTAAAAATACGAAATGCTATGCGCATTACTGAGCTGATATACACGCCCAGTCAGTACGATTACACACATAATGCACTGTGAATGCATTATGTGTGTAATGACACAAGGTGTTCTTATGTTAGATTGTTGCCTCGCTTCTGCAGTAGCGTATTTTATAGCACGCTCTGATTGATGGAGCAGAAATGTTTCCAGTTCAAATACGCCCTAGCGATGATCGTGAATAACCATTGTCTCTATTGCGGGACTGTAACACTTTAATTGGGTAGGGTGGTAAAAAATATTTTCATTTGATTGTTAAAAGCGTATGGAAATTCAATCATGAAAATATGTACGTTTATTTAGTAACAAGCATGATTTCGTTTGCATGTTTTTTATGGTAAGGTACACCCTCCATTTATAAGAAAAAAGGTGTACAATTTGGATGTTCACAATATAGTTATAAATTGTATATACTTAACACGAAAATGACTAGAATATAAAGTGTAGATAGGTTTTCGCTGGCTTGGGATATATTACCGTACAGAGTGAAACAGTTTATTATTTATTTAGTATTGATACATTTTCGATACGGGCTGGATAACCCAACACGATAATGTTTTTCAACATACTTATAATCTAAGTTTATTATAATTAAATAAATATAATATTTATACTATTGTAATAAAAAGTTTATTACTAAGATTGTCTCAAAGTTAAATGTGTCCAATCGGTTTTGTTTAATTTAAAATTTGTTACGATACTTCATCTCATATGAACTATGCTAACCGAAGTGTTACACATTCGCTTACACATTCACATTTGAATGTCGCGACAATTTTTAAAAATTTAAATAACGCCACGCAATTTCTATCGATAGGACTTCGGCAGGTGCCCCCCGTGTATGGGTGTGTATTCGGTGTGGGGACCGAGCGCACAAAATTGGGAAGAGGTGGTGGTGCTTCGTCTGCAGTTAGTTCTAGTTAAGCAAACGGGCTTAATCAAAATTTAATGGTTTGACATATTAATGTGTTCTATTTCATCAAATATTCAAGGTACCTAATGAATGCCTATATTAAAGCTTTGAAACACATTTAGCGTAAAATTTCTTCTCGCTTTTATAATTTTAATGCAAGATCTATTATGATTTGCCATTCGATCATCTTTTACAGTATCTATTAAAATGTTGTCGGAGATGGAATATTTTGTATTTACTTACGATAAAAACATTCCTCAGTCTTTACTGAGTAGTCATTAAATATCCTATTTTAATGTAAATTATGAGATATTAATGATTGTAAAAATGTATGTTTTGTGACGGTGTTGTACCTAATAAATTTTTGAACCTTATAAAATGGTCTTTGTAATTACATTATTCCTTTAAGATCGATAACATTACTTTTTCTGCCAAGTCGTGAAAGATGTTTGAATATTATGAGGCAATTCTTAGCAAAGATTTTGAAAAATAAAATTAATCGCGCTGGAAATATTTATATTTGTTAATTCTCTCCATAGATGGCGCTATTGGTCGCGAAAAATATTTTTCTTCTGCTTAGACCGAACCTTTAACTCTAATTTACGCGTTATCGTAACGTTAACGCAACAGTTTCGTTAAAATAATTTTTTCTACGGAATTTTGAACAGCGCCCCGTGAGCGTAATTGGAACCAAAATGTGGCAGCGTAATCATTGCGCGTAACTTCGAATAGTAAATCACGTAACCATAGTAAAGGTAAACGTAAAATGTATGTAAATTGGCGTACAATTTTTTGTTTTTTACCTATATTATTGTCAAACAACTTTAGAGAAATACGTTAACGTTAATAATATACTTGATAGGATACTACTTAAATCCTTGTCAGGGGTATGGTCTCTACCAAAAAGTATTGAAGTGCTACATCCTTTACGACATAGACTTTAATTACTGGCGTTGCTGCTAGATGTCGCTAGTCGTATTATACTTAAAGAAAGATTGGCAAATACCCCAATTTTTTTCAAACATCTATTTAAACTTGGAATATAAATTATTATTTAAATAGAAAAATTCACCCAAAACTTGTCAAAATTTTTTTTAAAACCATCATCGTGTTAAACTGCCACGCCCGTCCAGACCTTTCAATGTAGAAGAAATTTCGACTTTTAAACCTTCAGAAGGAAAACGGAAGGAACGAATGAGACAGACCTATTGGCTATCACTTCTAAGACTACGATCTACTTTCATTACTTTTTACAGTATTTTTTTTTATATTTGATTCAATTAGTAGTAAGTACGCACTGAACACGCATCACGTCTTGCGTAAATCTACGATTACAATCTTAAATCTGTTAAATGTTTATGTTACTATTATGTTACACTTTAATTATATTTTATTTTTCAAATAATTAAGTATGTATTTTTATTTAATACTAGCTTTTGCCCGCGGCTCCGCCCGCGTTATAAAGTTTTTCAGGCTAAAGTTTTCCGTTATAAAAGTAGTAGTTTCCCGGGAGCCTATGTTCTTCCCAGGGTCTCAAACTGTCTCCATACCAAATTTCATCTTAATACGTTGGGTAGTTTTTGAGTTTAACACGTTCAGACAGACAGATGCAGCGGGGGACTTTTGTTTTTATAATATATTTTTAGAACTTTTAAAGTGGAACAATCCCGTCATACATCATTGTTGCATAACTTTAACCGTTTACGCAGCGCAGGCAACGGAAGCTCTCAAAACTTATAATTTTCCCCGTTTTTGCAACATGTTTCATTACTGCTCCGCTCCTATTGGGTATAGCGTGATGATATATAGCCTATAGCAGTCCACGAACAAAGGACTATCCAACGCAAAAATAATTTTTCAGTTTGGACCGGTATTTCCTGAGATTAGCCATTACTGCTCCGCTCCTATTGGGTATAGCGTGATGATATATAGCCTATAGCACTCCACGAACAAAGGGCTATCCAACGCAAAAAGAATTTTTCAGTTTGGACCGGTATTTCCTGAGATTAGCCATTACTGCTCCGCTCCTATTGGGTATAGCGTGATGATATATAGCCTATAGCACTCCACGAACAAAGGGCTATCCAACGCAAAAAGAATTTTTCGGTTTGGACCGGTAGTTCCTGAGATTAGCGCGTTCAAACAAACAAACAAACAAACTCTTCAGCTTTATATAATAGTATAGATTCCTCATATTATTTTATATGTAGGTACCTACTTACTACATTTTTATTTTTAGCGTATGCTCTATGACAGTCTTTAATATATTATAGGTAGAATGACTGCCTCGATGGCGTAGTTGTAATGGTACACGTTACGAGTATGACTACTGCGCTGAGGTCCTGGGTTCGAATTCCGGGTCGGGCCAAAATAATTGTGACTGGGTTTTTCCATCTTAAAAACATTACTAAGTCACAGCTCGGAGTCAGGAAGTTGGCGGTGTGATACCCCCGTGTTTTGGAAAGCACGTAAAGTCTTGCGCCTGGTCCCTCTCCGGTCATGTGGGATTGCCGTCTAACCGGACTATGAGAGCGAAGGAACAGAGAGTACACCTGTGTATTGCACACACACACTTGTGCACTATAATATTTCTTGCGTACCTGGCTGATCTCTGTTGAGATTGGCCGCCGTGGCCGAAAATTCGGCTAGGAGCATTTTACTTTCATGTCAATCATTATAGGTAGGTACTAACTCTACCTAATTAAAGATCTGATTTCCGAAATAAGTTATCTCAATATTCACTAACACGAGAATGAATTCTCTAAGAAAACGATTTATAAATTACATCAGCTACCATGAAATTTTATTTATTAAGAAAGAACCTTATCTACATAACAACTATAGTCTACACAGATAATTAATATGGTTAACGGAATTACAATAAATTTTGGTTTTATGTCCTTGATACACATTCGCAAAAACATGACACTGATCCGCCGACATCAAAAACTTGTCATAGATATTTAAATCCAAAATTGTGTCTTGTGTAAAACAAACTGTTCCGATGTGTAGTTTTTACTCTTGTCAGCCAATTTCGGCTGTCAGAGCGAAGAAAGAGTCTTTGAAGGAAGCCGCGGCGCCACGGGGCGTCCACGCTCCGCAGAAATCTACCTACCAAGGTTTTTTGTTAATGTCCAAATGGTGACCGGCCGTCTATAATAACGTTAAGTAGTCAAATTTCCTAGCTTTATTAGAGCATGGATTATTAGTAAAATCTAATTTTTAAACTTTTTTCTACTTGTCCGAATACCGAATATAATACTTAGTATTAATTAGTTCGTTCCTAATACAAATAAATATTCTGATATCCGGTATACTTAACAAACCCTTTTAATAGATGACTTCAATAATTGTCAATGCAATTCTTAATTTGTTTGTAAGTTAACACATGCGCACGTAGTTAGATCAAATTTTGGGTTAACGTACCCATATTTCTTTGTTTTGAAAAAATGCACAGTTGCTTAGTAGTGAAGAGTCCATATAACCTCATTCCTTTCAGCTTTCTTTTCGTATCTTATGTAAAATATAATTTTCATAGGAACGTTTTGCAAACCGCATTTATGTATATTAGTAGTACCTAGATATATGTTATGTCGGGTTCCCATTAAGATGACAGTCTTCGCCACTACGGTGGATACTGTATTCCGACAAAAGATAAAAATGTAGAGAACATTTTGATCGTCAACGGAAGAACTACCTTAATAAGTATTAAAAATATTTTTATTCTAAATATTTTTAATACCTATTATATATATATATATATATATATATATATATATATATATATATATATATATATATATATATATATATATATATATATATATATATATATATATATATATATATATATATATATATTATTATCCGTATTATTGTTTTATATATATATATATATATATATATATATATATATATATATATATAAAACAATAATACGGAGAAATTTACTTTTTTGGTTTTACTTAGTAATAACGATTCCTTGATAGGTAGGGTCTAGTGATAGTCTGTTTTTTGATCCGCTAAATATTACTCGCGACTCCCGAGACGCGACATTATAGACGTGTATTCATCACAGATGGTAGTATAGTGGGTAGGTAGTTTTGTCACTAAAAAATAACGATTTTACGTCAAGAGCAGACTTCACAATACATTCAAAACACAAAAGATCGACAAAGGCGCATCGCGTGGTGCGAACCTGTGCACTCTTCATTGTTAGCAACAGGTACATCGAGTGATCTGGTTACACATAACAATTCACTCCTTTAAAAACATCAGAATTCACTAAACGAGCGGAATTCCGATCAGATAACATTTGCGTCCGCTCTACGATACAAAAGTAATGTAAAACTTATTGGCAACGTAACGTTTTAGCATTTGATCCTCTTTCATAGTGTTTAGTTGCTTAAAAAATATAAAAGGTGTTACTGCTACGAAAAGAGAGATCACATTCACCTAAAAAACGTACATTGAACACATTTATTTAAGAAAAACATATAATTGTATAAATTCACATTAATTACTATAATTACATAGACAAAACAATTCGAAGTTCTGGATCATGTACGCAAAACTTTGAATTAAAAGGCGCATCTTAGCTCTTTACTGCATTCTACATTATGAAATATTTGAGTTAAATCAATATTTTCGAAGACGACATTGGAGAGTCACTATTGCTTGCACCGGTTGAAAAAGCGAAGGCGATGAGACCAACTCAAAAGAGTTTTTACGTATAAAGAACCATCATCTTGTTTTGAAGGGTGAAATATAATTTTAGTCCATAGTTTATATATAGTTAAGTACCGTATAATATACTTATATGATTTGCTTTAATAATTAGGTAAGGATGTCTTGTTTACGTAGGTAGCAAAATATGTTCTTTTTGGCTTGGCAAAAAATGCTTTATCTGAACCACAGTTGGAGGATGAGTGGAACTACTTACTAATCTGTGCCAGCTTAAATATGAAATTGACAAGTCTCGCTTAACATATATAGAAAAACACCTCAATATCTTTATTATACCAAGGAATAGCGTCTACTCAAAAGACACTGTTCTATGGGCAATTGATTTCCTAAATAGCGTGGGTGCCGCGCTGCCTGCAAGTTGCCGCAACGCAATCCGACACCACGGCGGTACTTTGTAAGAGTAAAGCGTGGGTCCCATTCATAAGGGCGCCCCGCAAAAGACAGGAAGTGAAGGACAGCGTGCGATAAAACCAATTACCCGCCTACGATATAAGAAACCTGTAATTATGTGTAATATATCTGAATTTCTTTGGCGGAAACGAGTATTATTTCGCAACATGAGGAATGTGCGGGTGCCTAAGACATTTTTGGGGATTATTATTAGGTTGCCAAATTGTTTACTTGTATGAATATAATAAAAGGATTATGAATTTACTTACCTATCTATTTATATTAGAAACGATTCTATTAAGTATTAACATATAGGTAAATCTGAAATTACAGGTAGACGTAACTTTACAAGTTTACAACAGTTTTGTAGGTGAAATTATTAAATTAGAATAAATATTTAATTTTATTTATAATAAATATCGAATTTACGCACTTTACAATAAAGATCTTGCTATATCAATACAATAATATTATGGTTTGGTCAATGGTCAACACACATCCTAGTAGTACTGATAGCGTTTTAGAAAAATACCATTCATTGATCACATTATACTGGACAAATTCGTACCTATATTAAATTTAGTAAAACACCAATACCAGCTAATTTGTTATACCAAAGTTGAAAGACCTACACAATTCAGTATGAACAAAACAAGAATCCCTGTAGAAAAGATCGACAGGTTTTTTTAATCTAACAAAAGACAGAAGCCCTCAAGATTTATGGCGTCAGAGACCGATCATAGCGCATTAGTAGTTGACATTGTCCACTGCATGTGGCCTTTATGAGTCGCCGGCCGGGGTTTTACAGTAGCTTTGTCTTCAACGAGGCCCGAAACCTTTGTTCTATGCAGTCGTAAACATGTCGACAAGTTGATGCATTGTACTTAGTGTTAATAATGTGACAATGTACAGTAGCAAGTATAAATTCTGTAGTCTTTTATGAAAGGATTCGATTCACACGGTTTTGGTTGAGTCTGCTTTATGCAATAAATGTCTTTTATATGGGTAATAATACCTATAGCAGGAGGTTTATGCTTATGATTTGTGTTATGTCATTATCAGTTCTGAATGCAAGCGGCCTTGAACAGCTCGGTCTAGGAATTTTTGAACGAAGCCTATGTTCAGCTGCCCACAGCTGAAGATAGGCTGTGCTTGTGATAATAATGAAACATTATTAACCTATAAACTTGGGTGTTTGGGTTATTACCAAGGCTGAGTTGTCTACGTCATAGTGGCAAAGTTCTTCTCTAGGCATCATTTGTTTCATTTAGCAATTGTAGAGACAGATCTGTCTCTTGTTAGGTTACAATATCTTAGCCAAATGCTATGCTAGGCAGCCATCACATTCTCCTCACCCGTGCCACAGCCAGTTATCCCAATGCTAGTGGAGAGGGATAGCGTTTGAATTTTGAAATTCGGAAACAAAAGACGTTTTTTCTTTTTGAACGTTGAAAAAGAAAAGAAGAGATACTATTTTGATGAATTTTTAAAAGGGCGAATTAAAAGTATGACTTTTAAAAAAAGCCTTGTGATTCAATAAATATACAGCGTTCAAGCCCTTAACAGAAGAGAAATCGAGTTATTTAACTTAATTCGATTAGTAATAATGACAAACGAATTATTGATTGATTACTAAAAGTATTCAATAAAAAAAATATATATATTGGAATCCTTACGCATTTATTGCTTGTTTTCAGAAATAGATTCAGTAGCAACCCAAAGTTAGAATTTAAAAACTGAATAAAAAATGACACTGAATACATACCACAATACTGGTAATACTTAATTTTGTTATGTTTTAAGTGCATCTAGTGTTCCTATATTATTAATGAGACTCTATCTCACAAATGCACTTCACTTCCATGGATATTTAATTAATTTTCTACGTCGTACGTCTACAAGCACAGATTCCATATAGAAAACATAAGACTTGCTTATATTTTTTATTTCTTACGTGTGATTAATTTGTACGCGCCTTATCTTGCCAATAACAATGAAAAAATGTTTTCGCATTGTGGGTTATTTATTCTTTGATCTCCATTCATTGATAGGTAAGTGAATCTATTCTTAAAAGTGACACGTTTGTTTAAAAGGTTAATATAATCAAGATAAAGATAAACCAATTTAATTACAAAGTAGGAGATAAGTTAATTTATGTTTCTAGCATACTATACTGTATTTGATCATTCAGGTTAGAAATAAAGTTCCTTTGACTTCCTATTGACTATGTGTAGCATGTATGTATGTTATTAATATAAAAATAATTCTAAAGTGAAATGATACGTTTCCTAGTGACTTAATACATATAAAAGGATAAAGGAAAGTTCCACGAAGTCTATTTACGTCATTGCAGCATTATGATATAATATCTATTTTTAAAGTGAAGATTTGGTTATATATAATTCACATATGATATATATGAATAAAAGAAATAAGAACCTAAACCAGCAAGAAGATAAATAAAAAATGTAATCTTAAAAATTCGGTGATGGAAGAAAAGGAAATGTAGTTCTCTCTAAGAGGGCGCGGTGTTTAGTGAAACAAAAGCACAACGAATGATTTAACAAACTGCCATATTTTAACAACATGTAATTAAAGGTTTGGCTCCGCTCGAATATGCATAAATCATGCGTCTGCCGCGAACTGCCGACCGAAATAGAGAAAAAATTAAATACATTAAGCGCCTGGGAGTTCCAAAAAGATACTCACTACGGACCTTAGAGCCTCTACCTACAAACATTGTTAACAATAATACGTTTACGGTAATTGTAGTTCATATTTTTTTAATCATGCCGATTGATCATTAGTTAACAGTTTTTGTACTTTGTTTACAATTTAAGTTTGGTTGCCTTTCAGTAGTGAAGTGTTCTATAATTATTATAGTACGTTATTGCATAGATTCGAAAGTGTTTTTGAAGATGACTTAAGTATTTTCATATCGAAGATTCGCTATCTTATTACTTAATTTACTAGTAAAACACTTAAATTTCAAATTTGGAATGAGGTCTCCTTTTGAGCTACATTTTGTATGGACCCAGCTTTAAATCTAAATTTATGATTCCTGAGAGGGTTGTGCAGTCATATAAAAAAATAAATTAATTTATTCCTTATTTCATGAGCCTATAAATGAACTGCTCTAAACTTTTTTTGTTTTTTTTTTCTTCTTACTTTATCATGTACTGTCTTTACCCTAAACTGATTGAAAAGAGCAACACCAGAGTTTCTTGCCCGTTCTTCTCTGGTGAAAACTGCTTTCCGAACTGGTGGTAGAGTTAATATTGACGGAATCTAAATAATGTATAACATTTTACAGATTCAAATAAATCATTTCATTTCATTTCATTTCATCAATGCAATTGACTACTTTTAGATGGAAAGCATGGAGAGTATAGGTATATTATACGATGTAGTTGCAATAATTATCCATTTAAAGAATGTAAAGTATGTAAATAGGACACTACTGGTCAAAGTTCCATATAAACCGATTCCAGGCGGCTTCCCTTTCGTAATTTATGTAAAGTCTAATTACTGTCGGAACGATTTGCAGACCGCATTTATGCACTACCTATGTGTTATGTCGGCGGACTTTTCGGAAAACTTCACCCTTCCCGACTGCAGGACACATTTCGTATTGACGTCGTTATTGTGTAAATAATTACTTAGATTACGCAAGGTATTGTAATATTATTTCCTGCGCTGAAGCATCAATCTCTGCGTTAAAAATGAATTATTGATTGACGATACATGGTTATACGTGCTAGTAAATGGTTAAAAATGTAAATATGATAATTTCCACCTCGAATATTGTATAAACGAATTCTGATTCAATACATATTCATAATATTAATCAATAGGCGAGAACACAATCGAAGCGCGCGCTATCGTGTCGCCGCCGTCGTGATTTTCCCATTCTCATGAACTTAAATGGTAAGCTCATAATTCACGGGTGTGGGGTGGGGTGTTTCGGCGGAGGCTGCGCTGGCGGGCGGCGGCGGGGCGGCAGCGGGTCGGCGGGGTGCGGGCCGGGGCTCCGGGGTGCGCGCGCGCCGCTCGACTCCTCGACTCGCAGGCCCGAGGGGCAGGGGGCGAGGTGACAACCGCTCGTTACGTCTATTCCAAGCCAGTTATTAAAAACGTCTCGGCGCGAACGGTGCGCCGCCCTGTAATTATCCAGTTGAAGGTTTTCGTTGCGCTACGTTGTCACCACAGTTACCGGAAATGCAATACGTGGATCCACCCGCGCAACAGGTCCGTCCGCCCGCCCACCTTACCACTCTATTAACCGACGCTTTCACACTGTTTATATTGATATTGCGGTTTTTAATACGTGAAATGTGTTACGTTTTCCTGTTTTGACCGCGTAGTTGTTTAATTTGTCAACGTTTAGTTTTAATCTCCATCCACGGTCGTGAAATATTGTTAAAACCTAAATCTAATCACGTTAAATATTATTTCAGATGATGAACATGATGTCCGGATACGGGTGCGCGTACGGCCGCGGTGACGCGCTTTCACCGGCCTCGGACTTGTCATCGTGCAGCAGCGCGTCATCAGGGACGTGGTGCGCGCCGACGGCCTGGCGCGACTTGCCGCCGTATCCCGCTCAGTACCCGGCATACTGGCCGCCGGCAGCCGCTGCTGCAGCCGCCGAAGAAGCTCGTGAACTGCAACGTCGGTGCGCTAAGTGTCGCTGTCCTAATTGCTTGACTGAGGCAGCCGGTTTTGGACCGAACTATGGAAAGGATGGTGCCAAAAGGGAACACGTGTGTCACGTTCCTGGTTGCGGAAAAGTGTACGGGAAAACATCGCATTTGAAAGCTCATCTACGTTGGCATACGGGCGAGCGGCCATTCGTTTGCAATTGGTTATTCTGCGGAAAGAGGTTTACGCGATCTGATGAGTTGCAGCGGCATCTTCGCACTCACACTGGAGAGAAAAGATTCGCCTGTCAATTGTGCACGAAACGTTTTATGCGATCCGATCATCTTGCGAAGCACGTAAAAACTCACGCCAATGTGCCAAGAAAAAATAAGAAAGCAAAAGAAGACGATAAAGAAGATTCTGGGAGTGAAAAAAGTGAACGATCTCCGACGTCGGCAACGTCGCCCGTGGTATCAGTTGGAAGCACGAACTATGGAACAGCGCCTGCGGCGGTTATCTCGAAGGCAATAAATTATGCCGCAGTAGCTCCTAATGTGACGAGTGCCCCGAACGTGTACAACGGACCAGTGTACAGCAGCAACGGAGTGATGAATAGCTGGTATCCCGAGGTGAGACAAGACAATTTGTACCCGCGGCCGCCGATGCGAGTCTACCAACAATACCCTCACCCGATAAACACGTACCAGTGCGCCACTAAAGAAAATTACGCGGTTTTCCAAGGACACTACAATTTGCAACCGCCGGTGGCACTTGGACAGTAATTACATTAGGCCCTCATTAAATTGTTTTATTGTTGAAAAGCTATTAAAATGTGCGCGGTAATTTTGAACTTACATTTTCCAGTAAATGATAAGAGTACGTTCCGTGAAAAACTTTGTGATAAGTTACCATACATTCGAAATGTGATTTTTGTAAAATAGTTTATTGCTAGCATAGATTGTGCCTTACTGGTTGAGTTCATATTATTTTTTATTGATTAAATAAGTACATGGAAATTGAAAATTTTATTTATTACCAATTTTAATGAGTCTAAAATCTTTAAGAAAACATATATTTTATATCCAAAAACAATAATTTCCAGGACATTAGCACCGCATTATTTTTAAATTGTTATAACGTAGTATTTGCTCATTGTAATTGATACTTTTATAAAATTTTTGGAAATCAATTTTGTGATCGAAAGTACCTCTACGATATTAATTATATTTTATTGACAAGGATGGTAAAAAATGATATTTTCGTATAAAATTGACATTTCAATATATTTTTTTTATTATTACCCAAGAATATTCAAGTTAACACTTCGACGTTTCATTGGTTTTTTTTTAATAAAAAATCTAATTATAAATAGTTTTACGTCTCTCGGACACGTAATTAAAAAATTCAGAATAATATTTAAAACGAGTTCTTACCATGTTACTATCAAATAAATATTTAACTTTTTAAGTAACAATAACATTGTGCAACACAACACACATCACGAATTTTATTCGAAGGCATAGACAGAGGAGTAACTAGGGGACCCTCTTTTCATCCTGTGTTTTCCGATCAATGATGAGATAAGGCGAACCTATTGGCATGTCGGGCACAAAATCACAGACACCGGGTTGATACTGAGCTAAAAAACAGAATATCAGTTTTCTCGGCGCTGGGATTCAAACCTGGGACCGTAAAGAGGTGGTCGTACCGCCCACGCAGTACAACTATACCAAACATAATGCAAGGACAACAATAACCCAGATACAGTCTCGACGCGTCTCTATCTAGAGTCGCAATTATGTTTTGGCCGCAAAGGACTTGAAACGAATATTAGTGATTAGTGGCGAAAGGTGAAGTTTTCAGAAATATAACCCGACACTATATAAATGCATAAATGCGTTCTGCAAATCATTCTAATGATAATAAGGTTATGTGGACCTTTCGCTACTGTTAGTGATAGGTAATTTATTATAGATATCTCCAAGACATGTCACAAATATAGATTTTTATTAAAGTTTTCAATATAAAATAGTTTTCCGTATGTGTATGATGATAGCTTCGGTGAATGGATAAAATTAAAAGCTTTTCATTTGTAAATAAGTATATATACTCATAAATGTTGCGGTAAAGGAATTATTTTAATATAAATAAATATTATAATTTTATTACTATTGTTTGGAAATCGTAGACAAAAGTCAATTTGTTTATATTTTTAGCAACTGAGATGATAAGAGCTTATTATTGGGTGTTTATTTTTAATTATTTCTAATTGATTTAAAAAAAATATCTTATATTTTCGCTTATTGTTAGATAACAATGTTGTTTGTGTCTCGCATACAGGGATGCGAAGAGCAGGAGTTAATTATTGCGTAGATACTCGTATTTTGGGAAACCGTATGAATATTAAACAGCTTATACAAAGAGAATCATTTCCTATAGTGTTTCATTTCGGGGTAAGTTTTTATGGTAGTTTGAGGTAAAGTTGGCCGGCGTAATTATGACGAGTATTGCGTCTCATTCTGGGGTCAGTCTCTGTGGTAGTTTGAGGTGAAATTGGCCGGCATAATTATGACGACCGTTGAGACGTGTTGTCTCATGATAGACATTGTATTTAAACTAAGATTTGGATACTCACTATAGAGGAGATTAGCGTTATGTCACCCCGTATTATGGCTAGGTATATTATAGTCATATTTTTATTTATAGCGAACTTTGACCCGCGTAATTTAAAAATATCGATGTGGGCGGAACACAACTTCATTCCAATTTGGAAATTATCATATTAATGCTTAGACTTAATATTGTTATAGCATGATAGCATCTAAAATATTTTTGTTAAAGAACACTTTAATATAATTGGTAATAGAAAATAATAATTGGGTAGGTAGGTATATTGAGCTTAACGGTTTTAACATTTATGTATAGCTAGTGATCTCACCGGTTTCGTCGTGTCGGCGTCACGTAATAATAAATTATTAGGTACTTATTTTAAGGTTTATGTATTTTTGTTTGGTAAACGTAAAAGCTATGTCTTAATCTGGTTATCCGTTAGATATTTACCATTGTGGTTGTTTCCTCCCGTCACGAGATGGCGCTGGGTAAATGCTAGCCGTCAGTGGTCACTGCACGCGTCGCTGCCGCGCGGCGCGGCGTAACAGTAATTGCACGCGGCTATTATCTGGGCGGCGCTCGCCGCGCATGGCGGCCGGTGTGAGCGGGATGCACTCGATAATACGTAAAACAAAACGAGGGAGTAATAATGGTAAAAAACGAGCAGCACGCAAATTATAGTGAGAAATGAGGCAGCCGGTAGCGGTGGGGGCTCGCGTGGTGCGGTGGGGGCCGTCGCGCGGCAGTCGTGGTCGTTCGGCGCACGCAGACCGCCCGCGCCGCCAGCGCCCAGCGCCGCCTGCGCCGCCTGACGCCGTCCTTCGCGAGTGTTGTGAGTGTGTGACATGCGCCACAGTCGCCACAGGCAGCGCCATGAGCGGCAAGGGCTCCTCCTCACCGGACCTGCTCATGAATGTGAGTCGTCTCCAGTGGCCGACACCGCCGCCGCCACACATCACTCACGCTTCAATGCTGTTATGCTACTAACCTTACTGTAACTTTACCTCTCTTCTATCGTACTGTTAGGCCTATAGTTTTTTTTATTTAAACTTGGAAGAACTATTGGCTTAACGACATAAAGTTAAAATTGCGTTCTGAGAAACAATATTAAATAGGGTTTCTTATACTATACCCAAAAGCAAATAAATCCGTGACAAGCGTGTTCCGAAGTCTTCACGGTTTATAAACTTTAATTTTAAGAACAAATCTTGATCAAAATGGAAATATGAAATGGTTTGTTAGTGAGATGAGAGCCCCTGGGTGTTGTCGATTTAGCACGCACCATAAGCGGCGTATTACCCGCGATTGACTCCGCTAGCCGGCCCTTTTGGGCCCCTAACCTCTATTACTATTCATAGCGACCGCCCCCGTGGGTCGAGTGGACCCAGAGCTATTCCACAGGAAAAATATCTGTGTTCAGGAAAAATAAAATAAGGTAAAATACGTAATCTTTGACCTTTGAATAATAAGCCAGTACGTCGCTTATTCAACGGTTTGTATAATAAATCTTAGCCATTAATACGTAGGAGGAATAAGTATCATTAAAACTTATTTTATAAACTAATTCAACTACATAAACTTAATTATTTACTTGCTCATATAGCAGGGTATTAAATTATTCTAATCAATAAATAAAAGGCATTTTAATATTCTGTCTCCTACTGACAAATCCCATAAACTCACAAAAAAAGGACGAGTCAGTAGTTTAGGAGGCAATATTGGTTACATTAATGTTATTGTTATTATTCGAAAATGGCCCATTTACGTTAGTTCCGAACATTACTAGCACATCATAAAAACTACAAAATGTTAATTCAATTTAAATAAGTCAAATAAATAAGACAGTGCCGGCACTTCGAAGCGGCGTAACAAATCCTTAATGACACATAGAGGCTTCATCCATTTTCTACCCAATTTCCTTTTCATATTAGTTTAATCTAGAGGCAGGACTACTGGCGCCAAAAATTATACCGCGACGAGCGTGTCGGCGCGGGCGCGGGCGCGGGAGCGGCGCGGCTAATCTGTTTAGCGTTATATTGTAGGGCGAACGGCTCCTTTGTGCGGTGAAAAAGAAAGAAATTTATGCGTTTCGGCGTCGTGTGTAAGTTTTTTGTGGGAATGTAATTAAT
Source organism: Manduca sexta (assembly GCF_014839805.1). NCBI lineage: Eukaryota > Metazoa > Arthropoda > Insecta > Lepidoptera > Sphingidae > Manduca > Manduca sexta. The sequence goes on from NC_051131.1 coordinate 9,121,847, forward strand.
AATTCCGCGGCAAAACTAACAGTGTTTTCGTTGCAGTTCAGACGCTTGATTGATGCGTTCCACATTATATAGGTATCTACCTACATACAATAATACTTGCTCAGCAAAAAATGAGCAGTAAACTAGTGCTACTTCTCTTATTAAATAAGATTTATTATCATAATGTTTATGTAAGGACAATAAACGTTTTTATGTTTAGTTTATGACCATTGTAAATATTATCGATAAAAGTGCAGTTTTGTAATATTTATGAAAATTATTTATTTGCTTAATTATCCACAATTTTAGAGGCTATCTAATTCTAGAATATTCTTAAGCAAACATATTGTTTTTATAAATTTATAAAGCTTGGATTATGTATATCAGTGTTTTTTAAAATGGGTATAGTGTTTGTAAATTTTATTTAAAATAAAAATATTAAAGTTCTTCTCAATGATAGAGTCCTATCTTTCATTTCATTATATTAGTGACATCGCAATTGGGTAATTTCTTTTTACTTTAACTACTTATTTCGTTTCAGTTCTTCTTTTTACTTCTTTCTTGTGAACTAGCTTTGTAAGTATTCTATTTAATCTACTTCTTAGAGGAAACAGTGCGAGCTTATGTTAGTATGAATATTTGCATCATTGATGGAGGCACTTAGCTCTATAATATATTACGTTTATATATAGAATTTAGCATATAACATTAGTTTAAGAAACTCTATGTTACGTGGAATTTAATTTAATAATTAGTATAACTCGAATACCTATATTAATAAACAATAAAAGATTGACACAAAGCTATTTATTCCTATAATGCAAATATGATTTGATTTATTTCGTCATTATTATTTTTATACGTCTGGGTTTCTTTTTACTTTCATGGCATTATAGATATTTATATTAGAAAACCAGTTTGCAAATTATATTGATTTTTATTTTATAAATATTGTTGATTTAGTATGTTTAAACTTTCCATATATACAGGGTAATTTTGAAATTGTGTTAATTAATGATATCACATACACTTTTCTGATTTTTAGACAACTGCGTGTTATATTTCTGACTGAAAGTGTGATGTTGCCGCTGCAACGATTAGAGTAGTTATAGTGAGATTAAGGCGTGTAAAATTAAAAATATCTTTTATTGATAATTATTTTATTCGAAACTTATAATTTTTTATTGTAAATCTACGGTTCGGGTAACTTATTGTTATATTATTTTCAAGAAGATAAGTATGCGGTTTCAATTAGTAACGCAATGTCAAAATAACCCAGTTTATTGTATAATTCTCTTTGATTTAAACTGTACTATATAATCGACAGTAATACGTATAAGTAGATATACATTACATATACCAAAATAACATCCATGTTATGAACCCGACCGGTGAAGTTCGCTTACTCTCTTGGAACACTAATCCGTCTAATCTGATGATAATAAACTGTAAAATGCGAGCCACAAGAACAATTTACTATGGAAAAGATTTCTTCATTTAAGTACAGTAGAGTCTATTTGACCAAATAGACGCTCCTTTGCATAATGATTATGTTTTCTCTTTAAGTTTTTACAACTCCGTCGGGGCAAGTCTAACTTTAGTAGTATCTATTTTCGCCCTACTAACAAATCTTCATTAGGACTCACATTTTGAAGTGACTTAAATATTTGCCGACATAACTGTTGACAATGATTCGAGTGTCTAATTAATTATTTTTTTCTTATAAAATCTTAGGATTGTTAAAGAATATATCTGAATAGATGACATTCAGTTATGTACCTATATCCTCCATTTGGTGGTGAAAACCTATTTGTTGTTGAGTTCAGTTATATTGCATTTTTATTGAAAATTACACATCAATTTATTTACACTGTTATATTAAAAAATACGTTTTTAATTCTAAGATGGATAGATAAATGGAATAAAACACGAGTTTAACAAATATATGCATGAAATTTATAATAAATATTTTATGTTTCAAAACATGTTTTATTATCGGAACACGGCGGCGCGGCGTATAGCGTGGTGGGCGCAGTGCGTAGGCGCGCAGGTTCACATCCGACAAGTCATGCTGGGACCGCTTAAGTGACTCAGGTGCTGAAGCCACCAACGTTTGCTTTATGATATCGATGAGACTGTTGGTGTACTTCATTAACAATATCAACATATTTTGTTTATATTTTACGATAAAGAAAAAAAACAAGCTAAACATTTGTTGCACATGCAGTTAAAATTATACTGTTTATTATAATGTAAGTGCGAAAATTATTATGCGAAGTAATTTGTTTCCGTTACTAAAAGTAATTCAATTTTAACACTAACTTATTGGCCTTTTATCTGCGAATTGTAATATTATATTGTCGGTTTGAAGCAAAGCTATTGTCAAGGGTGTTATTATTTGAAGAGGAATGCAGCGGTTCGAAGATGATTATAGCAACTGAGAGAGTTCAGTGAAACATAGATTATCTAGTTGCAAGACAGGTCGGTGGAGCGTACAGTGTACATGTCACCTGTTCTCGGCTCTCGTTAAGTCTACGGCTCTAGCGTAGCAGAGGATGCGAGCAATTGAAAACAAATGGAGTGTGTTATTTGGCCGGTTTGTGCGCGAATATACCGTTGGTTGCGAGCCGGAGTGGCACTCGGCAGCCGTGCGGCAACATTTTAATTGACCACGCGATGTTGTGCCCGCGTCTCGTCCGAGTTTTTCTCCTCTCCTCAAATTGCTCTAAAGTGCTTAATGAGCGATGCGTGCAATCGCCGTTTCCCCCTACGAGAGTTTGTTCTTGTTTTACATACGTAAATAGTTCAACTCGACGAACTAATGCCGATTCTCGGTACAGTAATTGCGCCTGTGACAGGCTTCCGTCGCCTTTCCAGAGGCTGGCGGTTAAACGCCAAACTCCGGCGTCTTCCAAATTATAGTTATTTCGCATTAATAGCGTACACATCGAGTGGTGCGTGCGCATGCGGCTCCCACAACCATTGACATTTGCAGTAAACTTATTCGACTCACTAAGTAGCAATTTATATCTCTACCCAGTACCCCGCTAGTTGCACTACGTGTATAGAAAAATGATTGCACATAACAAGCTGTTTAAGTTCAGTTTAAATTAATGGAGACATTTAGTTGAGAGGTGTAAAAATGGTTTAAAACGTTTTTGGTATGATTCTTAATTTTTTAATAAACACATTACATGCATGTTATAAATTGAATATAGTAATTTGCGTACCAGTTTAATTGCTAAAGACTTTATAATTTTATTCTATTTTTGGTAAACCATTTATTTATAATATAAAACTGTTTCTGTTACTTATAATTGGAATCATGTACAGTTTATAGAAACTTATTCAACAATGTTTTTAACAGCCAAGCTTCTAAAGTAATTACAGGAAAAAATTACTCGTGCAAAACAAATAAAGTCGTTAAGTCGGAGAATTGATTCAATTATATCTATATTTAATTGTAATGTAAGTCGTATTCGTGTTAGAAATATAGACTTTTTTACAAAAGCTGCTGCAAGTCTTCATTACCATCATAATGATAAAATGTTCGCAAATAATTATCATCGTTTTTCCGAATATAACGTGTAATGGAAGGACCGATTGGCATCACAACTGGGTGTTACCTAGTTAAAATACAAAAACATTCGACGTTTAAGCCGATAATTGATTATCATGTTAGTTGTGGCTTGATGTGATATGTTAATTATGTTATTAATATATTATATAGCCAGGACTGTGCTATGTTTCTGCATGTTGTCTACTGAATAATTTTACAGTCACTTTTAATTCCTGTTTTGTATATTATCTGTACTTTGGTTTTACCACCAACATATTAAATGAACAATATTTATATGTTATAATTTTGATAGATCTATTTGAACCTCATAAAAAAAAACATTCACGTCGAATTGATAACCTCCTCCTTTTTTTGAAGTCCGTTAAAAATGTTTTAATATTTATGACAATCGGTGCAAATAATGAAGTAGTTTTATTATTCACGTTAAAAATATAGTTCGGTAAGCTTGTGCCCATTTTTGATATGGTAAAGCTAAATCTATTAATCTACTCACAGCGTCTAATTTCGGAAAATACACATCTTCGGTGAAAGTACTTCTGAAATACTATTTCACATCAAAACAATGTTTTAAAATTTATGTCTTACATTAATTACAACAACCTAACTTGGGTAGTGCAAAAGATGTGACCTGTTTCGCAGTCTAAGTACGCTGTCACTTAAATTGACGGTAATTACAAACGTATTACAATTGATAATCAATTAAATTACAAATGAGACATTGTTTATAATCAATAAGTCATCACGGTCGATTGATGGTTGATTATTAAGTGATGATTAATTTTACTCTAACCGTGTAATTACTATAAAAACATTGCTCAGTGGGATTTCCAAATACTTGGAAACCAATGAAAAATCCACACATACATTTTTATATTTTTATCTGAGAAGGGGCAGGCAAAGATGCACCAAATGCACCCACTTTCCGCCATGTGTATTCCGTCCCATGATGTGATAGGAGGCGAGCCTAGTACCATGTCGGTCACAAATTCTAGACTCCGGGACAGTGAAAATTCCATGAATTTATTAATTATCTATATTACTGTAAATATATATTTATACGTGCGTAATTACTGTAATTAAAGCATGACATAATAAGTTTTTCGTCATATTAATTAAATAATATACCTACTTATTGCATAATTTATCAATGTTGTGATTCCCGTAGTCGCTTAATTTTCCGATGGTTGTACGGAAAACTATGACGTATTTTTCAGATAGATGCTTTTATTAATTTTAATCTTAATTAGTGTGATTTCGTATAGCCAGCCATAAAAGTGGCTGTACGAATACAAAATCTCAAATGGCCTAATTAATTTAAATTTAACTTTTTTTTAATTGTGTGGAGTAAAGTATACCCCTGTATGTTTTGTTATTGTGACAAAAAATGTTGATAGGAACAAAAAGTAAGTAGCTAGTGAAAGGCTGGTAGGTTAGCTAGGTTAGGGCTCATGTCCTCGCCGGTGAGGATCGCGACGCGTTACCCTTCTATTTCCCCCTACTTGCCAGCCCGAACTGGTTACTTCGGTTTGTACCTTGTCTTTTGTATAAATTTTATCCCTAATTTAAAATGTCCATAGTTATATAAGTAATTTTAATAGTTGTTTAGAAATAATAATTATTCTTATTCTTTGTTTTGACGTATCATAAGTGCAACTTTGTTCGCCTACGTGATAAATAAAGTATTTTATTTTTTTATTTATTTTTAAAAAAACGTGTACCGGCAATTTGAGTTTTTAAATTTCTTCACCTATATTTGTGGATGACTGTACATATGAGGGATTCAAATACATTTCCAAAGTTGAAACTCAAATTCGCTTGCAGTTTATTACTTACAATTCATAAGTATTCGATGTATGAACGACGGTATAAAACTGACCCTTTATATGCGGGCCGGTAAGCACTACTCGTATTTGGTCGGTTGTTGTTTGCAAGTCGGGATTAAGGCTAACTGAGTTCTACATTGTCATGTTAGTATACGTTTAATCTTAAGTTATCAGTTGCTTCAGAAAGTTTCGAAGTAACTTATCTTCACTTAACAACAAAATTTCTTGAAAATAACACTCTACAATATGTTACTCAAACCGTAGATGTTAAATAAAAAGTATTTAAATTTTGAACAAAATAAATATCAATTAAAAGTAAATTTTAATTTTACATGCTCTAATGTTACTACTACTCTTAGAAAATTTATCGCTGCAGCAACATCATACTTCCACTCAGAAATACATTCACGAGCATATACACAAAATCGCATTAAACAAAAAAAATAATAATTGAAAAGTCAGAAATTGAAAACAAGCGTTTTTGGCGACCATATTTATTATACACGAATGTTAGTTGGCACAATGTTACCAGAGGTAAAGACGACTATTTAGTTATATTTATTAACGCAATGTCAAAATAGTACCCTATATACATGTTTTATCATACTTATAATTTGTCATTTTTCCACAAAGAATGATAAGATTAAGGAATAGGCAATGTTGCAGGGGAAGAAGGCTTCTCTCACAACCGGTTCGGGCAATAAAATTATACTCCCGTGGCTGCCATTTGCAATCCAATTAATTTACTCATTAAATCTGAGATTGTAATATCAGATACAACGTTTAGTAATATTTTTTTAGACACAACGCATCTTAAAATTTATGTATTCGGTATAATCTCGATAATAAATAGTTTTGTAATAGATTCGATTAATACAGAGATAACGAAGTGATCTAGACGATGACGTATACTTCTGTTCGTAGATTTTGCAGGGCTTTACTACCCAACGACGCAAGGACAGATAATGTATGCATATAATAGGTAAACGATACTATCATATTAATAACATTTTGACATCTTAGAAACTAATAAAACTTTCTTTTTACTAATACCTTCTTGATAAAATTTTAGTAAAGTTTTGTGGGAAAAAGTATTTTAGAAAAGGAATTTTTATATTGTCGTAGTTTTAGGTTTATTCAAAAACTAAAAGTTCCTATATCATTATTTCGATACATAGCGCTACCTATTTAAGAAATTAGATAGAAAAAAATATTATTCCCCACGAACGCCAGTTACTGGTATAAAATGTCTATGTGTTAATCTAGAACGTAGTCTATGTCTGTCCCAAATTTAATCAAATATTTTCTCTCTAAACTTACAAATTTCTCAAAATCAAATATTCTCTCTAAACTTATCTACGAATTTGTAATATTATAAGTATAAATGCATGAGTATGGAGTAAGATAGTATCTAAATAATCAACTGTAACGAATTTATCGACTAAGCCATTATACAAGAATATTTATAAAACATTTTAAACACAAACGAAACACGGACCACAGAATAAAAATCAAAAAGAAAGCGATAATTTGACCAATCATAACCAGTTGGGCGGCCATTGGAGAAGTCGATGTCAACTGCGAAACAGGTCCCACAAGTTGGAATAACACTAGAACATGCGCCCAATACGGTAAACACCATTTCACCTATCCTTTGTGTTCTCACGGTCTACCCAATTCAACAGAATGTGACAGACTTATCTCTTATTTTCAACACAAAGTTACGTCATCCTATAATTGCAATCGATGTAGGTTTCAAGTTTTTGTGCTGCCATTCTGTGAATGAGGCATAATATATGTTTATTCTTTTTTAACAAGGGTTTACTAGAGAAAGGAAAAAACATTATTTAAATAAAAAGTATATATTTCATAATCTAATAATAAGATAATAAATCCGTATTTGGAGTTTCCTTTGAGGTATAAAATATACTGGTGTAAAGATAATATATATATTATTATTTATGTATTTAAACTACTTATTCTAATTACTAATCTACATCTTACTAAACCTACATCTGAAGCAAAAAGGATCTTCAACCGCTTAACCTTTACATTTATCACACGTAGGTACAGCAATAAAAAATAGTACATTCAGAAACATTTTAATATCTTAACAATACGCTTAAGTTACATACTTCAGAAGTACTACTTTATATGGATTCTATTAAAATTACCCTATCAATTACGGAAGAGGTATCGTATGGCATTCAAGAATGGTTTTGTTACGTGCATTATGTCCAGTATTGGCATAATCATTTCAATAACTGCTTATTACGGCTTAAACCTTTGTTTGGAATGTTCTTATGAGATCATCGATAAGTGCAAATCTGACATTTATTGCTTACGACTTAATATGCGGTATATCCGCAGTCACGATTTTTTTTATATATAATTGAAGATTTTCTTCTTTACAAGGTTTTTAAACCGATAAATCTATAAATTAACATATTTAATCGAATTATATGTCTTTTTGTAATTTCGAAATATAGATCTAAATTTGATTTGATATTTTTGTCCGTTTATCTGGGTTAATACTTGAAATAGTCAAGTCAATTCTGTAATTTCAGTACTTTCATTGACTGAAACATATTTTTAGGAGACTAATCTGAACTACATTTTATCATAGAAATATATTAACATGCGAGCAAAGTCACGTGCAAATCTACTATTATATTATAATAAATATTTAGATATACACTAAAAATTTTATTATAAGAGTAGATTAGGGTCGGATGTTTTAATATGGATTTATAATTATAATATCACAGAATTTTTATTTCATCCGGATTTATATACAGGAATGTTAAGAAAGAAATAACATCATCAAACCTATACAACAAGAAGAGATGTTTTTTTTATTCCAAATACTCGAATCGCAACAACCCCAATTTATCGTCGAGTTTTTTATGTCGACCACGTGACACGAAGATAAATCTACATATCCGTGGAGCACTTTATTTCCGGGACAAGTCGTTCTGTCGCCGAGCAAATTTTCCGAGATAAATTGCTTTATTACCATAAAATAGCCGTTAATGTTGCTCTTCCAAGTGCTGAACTACATATTTAGGACTCCGACACGTGCCCGGTTACGATAATGTTTCCGTAAGCAAACTGCGCTTAAGTAACCTTCAAGATATGATTAACCGTTTAATATGACATGGCTATTAATCAGTCTTTTAGAATGATTCAGTATCTTCAAAGGCTCCGATGTTTATACCTATATATCCACAATAATACCACAATTAAAGTCTGTCAACATCGTTTTATAAACCATTGTTTGTATAGTAAACCTTTATTATGTTTATTTGTTTTTTTCCACGCGTTATAATGGTGCCTTGTTGCTGCGTGCTACTCTAACCCCTTGCTTATAATAGTAACAATATTTCCTATGAATAAGTGTTGGAAGAGAGCATAGCCAGGGAAAAGAACTTGAAAATAAAAGGAAATAGATTAGGAACATCGATAATAGTTACAGTGTTTTAAATATTACTAAAAACGTTTTATAATTATTCTCAAAGAAAATTTACGTACCATATATAAAATGTTTAGAAATTCACCTACATTTATTAATTTATGTCTCAACGACACCAAGGCGATCTCGGTTCGTAAAGCAACTTAGCTCACGTTTCGCCGAAAGTAGTTTTGCACAATGTTGCCAACATTATACGTAATTATTGTAATGATTATGGGGTAAACCGCAACAATAAAAGCGAGGGAGACTCGAACAATTGACATGATGAACAAGAGGAAAAAATGCACACATTGTGATCACTTTTACGTATTTTTATATACGCAATGACTTCAAGTAATAAATTCATGATAACATTATTTTTTATGTTGATATTATCATTTTTCATAAAATATAAATAAATTTAAATTTAATACGCCGCCGACTGCCTCGGTGGCGTAGTTGTATTGCATGCCCGGTACAATAGCGCTCTGAGGTCCTGGGTTCGAATCCCGGGTCGGGCAAAGTGATATTTGGGATTTTCTGCTCAGTATCAGCCCGCAGTCTGGAATTTGTGCCCCATATGGCCATAGGCTCGCCCCCTATCACATCATGGGACGGAAAATACCTGGCGAAAAGTGGGTGCCCTAGTTGCGCCTCTGCATACCCCCTTCGGGGATAAATGCGTGATGTTATGCATCTATGTATGTAAATAACTTTAATATTTTTCATATAAACGTGAGGGCTTGATTCACAACTTATGAGTAAATGTTACTCGTCATAAAATGTATAAACCGACCAAATACAAAAGTCACACTCTGATCTATGCGCCCAAGTAAATGATGTTAAAATAAGTACTATCTAGGTTATCTGTTTAATACGATACCTGTCAAATAAAATATACTTGAAGCTTGTGAAACAGGCTCTAAGTTTTATATAATTTAGGTTGTGAAGTATAATGTGTAGGAACTTAGTCAAAGCGGTTGTGATAACTATACAGTTTCCATGCATAAACTGCTATCTTGAATAACAGGCATGTCTCGCATTCGTTTTAAAATTGGCAAATATTTATTATACATTTTTAAATACAATTTCAGCGGCTTATCATCTGAAGGATGAATAGATTACTCTATTTAAAATGAAAGTAGAAGATGCCTTTATAAACCTAGTAATAAAGAATTTGTTACACTTATTGCCGTAAGGAGTTTATACATTTATTAACATAATTTAATAATTCCCAGTTAAGTATCTAGGCTAACACATACTCAAGTTTCCGATGCGATTGTTTATCATTGGGAAGATATTAAGTTTAAAACAGTTTAGTAAAAATATATCAAAATTATAGTAACTCATCGCGCATAACATCTTCTTACTATAATTGCTATACGCTTACTTCAAATGAAACTAAACATTTCACACACACACCCGAGGGGTAGGCAGAGGCGCAACTGATACACCCAGTTTCTGCCGTGTATATTCCGGCCAATGATGTGATAGGGGGCAGGTCTATTGCTATCTTAGGCATAAATTCCAAACTTCGGGCTGATACTGAGTAAAAAACCCAATATCATTTTGGTCAAGATCGAACCCGAGACCCCAGCACCGCAGTCGTATCGTAATACAACTACGCCACTAAGGCAGTCTCCTAGACATTTATTTTGTTTAGTAACCGAGATGCATTAGGTATACTCTGGTATACCGTTTCCCATCATTCTAGACTTATTTGTGGGTCCATCAGTAGCGAGTGTTTTTTTTTATTGCTTTGAATGACGAGACGAACTTGCCTTTCAGCTAATGGTAAGCAATACGACCGCCCATGAACAGCAGAAACACTATTCCACACTTTCAATTACAAAGTATTGTCCACTGCGCTCACCATACCGAGACATGAGGTGTAAAGTCTTACTATGTCCAGTAGTTACACTGGCTACAATGTCCTGCAAACCGGAACACAACATTGACTACACACTGCTGCTTGGCGACAGAAATAGACATTACGGCAGTATCTACCCAGGCAGACTCTCACATATGAGAGACCTATCATCAGTAGTTTGTTAGTTACCAATCAACCATACACCTGGTGTGCTCGTGCAATCCAAATGTCAGTAAGGACGTGCCACCCATCATGAATTCATGCGGCTGAACGACAGTCCTGCACTTGGCAGTCATTGCATTTAGCTCGCGAGGCTGCCGCACAAGGCAAGGTTACATGTGTCGCGAATTTCTAAATAAATTGGTAGAGTTTGGTCGAAATTCGTATTACTGATCAAACTGAGACTTGATTTTATCTGCTTTTTATCCCATCATAAAACTTAAAGAAGTTCTTATGACGATGTCCATACCTAAATCATTACATCAGTGTTTCCCAACGTGGGGCCCACGCCCCACAGGGGGGCAATTTGATAGTTAAGGGGGGCAATTTAGACAGAACTTTCAGTTTTTCATTATATGTTTTGAAATTTTACTTACGATGCTTTGATAACAATTTCACAGTGATTTCTTCTTAAAATTTATCATTTATATTTCTAAAGGGAACAAAACAATGTTTAAAGGTTAAAAGTTATGTATGGGGGGCATACAAATTTCAGAAATGTTAAGGTGTGGCCTGGCCTAAAAAAATTTGGGAAACACTGCATTAAATAGTCATGTATTATCCTTTTTCTGCTGAAAACCTACAAACCTAGTAAGAGTATGGAGTTTTGTCTACCCGATAACTATATTTCCAAGTGTATATCAACCCTCTTTGGTAGACCATGACCGAAGTGCCCTACACCTCAACTGCTGCTCAGTTTCCAGGTCATTAACCTCGCACATCGTTTCCGCACATATACTTTGCTTTGACATTTATCTTTATACTTTTTGCGAGCATTCCTAACTGTTGTTATTGAAAACGTGGCGTGAGAACATGCAAAACATAGCGTCGTAGAAAAGTAGGTGTATAGGTAACCAGCATTATGACAGTTAATCAAAGAGGTATAAGGAACAAGAAGAGCGGAAATATTTGACTGGAATTTTAAGAAACTAAGTTTAAGTTACTTTTCACGTAGTAACAGTTTTATGCGATTTTAATTTTTGGCAAAACATTTAACTTAATAATAATATTTAATAATGGATTTCTTTAATGTTTACATTTAGGACGTGGATGTTATATTATTAAGACAATACAATAAATGTCCCAAATAGATCTCATGAGACAATTTTGTGGATAGACTGGAATTTCTAAAACAAGACCAATAACAGCTTCATTAATTTTACACAAACGGGGCCTCGTGTAAACAACATTCCATAAATACGGTAGTGAGTCCAATAACCACGTAGGCTGAGATCCACATGGAGCCAGGCCTGCGCCTGCACAGCTTACAGAGCGCTGTACGTGCGCGTCACGCAACTCGCGCCCCGAGCATCACCATTATAATTTTGAAGCCCGATCAACATACGAGTAAAAATGATGGTTCATAAATTTATTAGATATATTGTCCGCCGCCAGCCCCGGGCTCGCATTATATAAAATATTTCAAGAATTAACCATTATCATACCAAGGATACTTTACGCGGTACAAAACTGCACTGCAATCACTTGTGAAATACTGGTGACAACTTAGCTGGCTATTGCATTTTATTACTTGAAGTATTACGATTTAGTTGTATTTGCTACTTTGAATATTACAAAGTAGCGTGACCGTTTACGTAACTTAATCATGCGCAAACAAGAATAAAAAACTATTGGTTTTGTCCGGGCTTTAGATACTGGAAAGTTTTGAGAAATAAGATACTTTGGAACACCTATTTTCGAGAATATCCAGGAAATTCTAAATAGTTTTATAATGATTTTTTATGTTGACGCGAATGTTAGACATTAAAATAAAACTATTTTGCAGATTTTATCGCGGTTTATATATTATAATTTTCTCCCAACATTTCTAAGACTGCAGCCTTCGTTGTCCGCTGTGTGGGCGTTAAACTAAAATAAGCGAGTGTTAACCTAAAATAATGTTTGTCTAGTACAATAAATATTAGGATGTTTTCTAGGCAACGCATAACTAAGGCATCGTGAGATTATATATGTAATTTCCAGATACAATTCTTCGATTCTTAATCAAGATATTGTATCCAATAAAGCTACGATGGTAGGTTTACATACCTATAATGTGCCATGTTTCACATTAATTCAGAATATTAACTATATTATAATATATACACCAACGACTTCGCAACATCACATAATTACTATAATTTTATTATAATTTTCTTATAATAACAGCGATAAAGATGCGCGAAATAACATTTTTAACGATAATGTGTACAGATTTATAAATATAAAAAAAGAGTATTGAGAAACACCGCCATATTTAATAGTGTTTAATTTAATTTACAATAAGTACTTATTTTATGCAGCCGGCGATCGTGAAAAGATCATTAAGCTGGTGAGCAATTATAATGTAAACATCTGCATCCACAGAAACGATCACGGAAATCCTGAGGCCTCTCCGCGCACCTAATCAACGGTGATTCATCTAAAGAAACAAAAATTAATTATATAGTAGTGCTCTCAAATCTTATCCGAAATTGTGCTTTTAATTACAACCTGCGCATCGTGATTTATTGTGGAAACACGTGTATGTTTGATTTATGAAATCTTAACGAAAAAAACTTAACGATTTTCTATACATGATAATGATTTTTAATGTACTGTTTAAATAATCATCATTCATAGGCCAATTAAAAACTAACATGTCGCTATATAAATTCAAAGATTCTAGTTGCAGGGTGGAACGCGTGAAAGCGGACACCTTTCCTATAACTAGCCTTAATTAGAACACTGTAATTATGTCCTTTGCCGCAATTGTTCGATTGAAATTATCGTTCTTGATTACAGGGCAGGTCGTTTTCAAAATCCATAGTAGAGAATTCTTGATCGGGTAAATTATCCGTTTGGAATGAAAAGCTGAAACTTAATTGTTATACGGTATTAAATATTTGATCAAATAACACCTGAAATAAGCTTCAGCCTGCAATGAGTCCGATGTAATAGGTTGATAATTATAGACGCTCGTTATAGGACAAAATTACTCGAAGCCGTGCGGTTGTACGCACTAGTCTTAAAACATGGATAACTTTTTAATTGAGACTATTCATATGTGTTAATCTAATTGTGGAATAATTAGACAAATTTGGGAGAATTAGTTTACATATTTCTACTTCTTTCTGTGTTTCGTTTATATTTAAATGTGGGTTATATAAATGAATAGTAATAAAGTCTACCTATATGTAATGAAAAAATATTGCAAGGAATTTCGCGACAGTAATTCCATCTTTGAAATCCCTATACTGGTAGAGTATCTGACACATTACACATGAATAGCAGTGAACAGTCTATATTATGTAACTAAAAATATTTAATGGAATTTTTGACTGTAATTCAATATTTGCAATCTTGATACTGGTGGAGTATCGGATACGTTTTTTCTGAATAAGACCATTATATACGAAATTATAAAATTCTCGACGTAGTTACATGTTATGGCAATTGCTGGACATGAAGTAACCTAAGCTGGCCTAAGAACGACCGACAACACAAACCTTTGCTGTTAAATAAAATATCGACTTTAAGTACACACTAGTATGGTAGTGTTCCCATTAGAGTCATTAGCCATGCTCAAATAAAGAAACCAAATTGTACAGGCTGGCGATTGTATTGGACTGATTGTTTGAGTAATATATTTTATGTTAGAATTATTTTTTCATTTACAATATTATAAGAATTACATAGAGTATCCATCATGTAATAAATAAAACTGATTGACAATGGTAAAACAATTTTTGGAGGCTGCTAAGTCTTCAAAACGTCAGCAACACATTATAATACAATTAACCGCGATATAATCCGAAAAATAGTTTTATTTTAATGTCGAACATTCGTGTAAACACAAGAAATCATTACTGATTAACACGATGAATCAGTCTATAGCAGTGGCGAAAGTTGATTTTTTCCGAAAGGGAACTCAACACAACATATAGGTACTAATATTCACAAATACGGTCTGCAAATCGTTCTAACGAATTAGATTCTACATAAACTCTACATAAAGGGAAGCCAGCAGAAATCTGGTTTTTTGGACCCTTCGCCACTGATCCAAAGACCATACCATCGGGTATACCTATACCATCGGTATACCTATACCTATACCATCGGTATAGGTATACCCGATGGTATGGATGTGTTGCGAGGTCACAACGCCGCGCTGATTCATAAAATATGTCATAAGTGCTTGCTATATTTCCATTTTTAAGTATAACGATGTATTTCTAATCATGATTTTTTAAATATTTGGTGTTTTCAGGTACGCCGAGCGTATAAATAATGTTTTTTAACCGCAACATAATTGCTTTCAATTTGTCAAATTGAAGAGTTGGCATCGCGCGGCGTGTTTCTGGCGCAAATAAATTCAATTCGCTCGTCTCGTAGACGCGTCGCTAAGGTCTTTGCTCTTGACTTAATGTGACTTTTATTGCATTCCACTTCCAGTTTCATTGTGCGAGGCTCCCCCCACTTTGCAGTACAAACGGAACGCTTTAACTCACCGTCTCAACATTTCAGGGGATACGTACTGATTTATTTTGGTAGGCATTGGTAGAATTTTTAAAGTTTTAGTTATTGTGAGACCGAAATATGTTGATAAAACAACAAGAAGTTGTTCAACATTTAACATAAACTTAGATACTCACATAAATCTTCTAATCATTTAGTTTGCTCCCTGACGGGTTTATCAATATGCTAAAAAACAAGATTCCAATGAGTAAAAAATATGCAGTTACTATCCAGAGCAGGCTTAGGGTGATACAAAACAAACAATAGCCGTTCCCGTCCGCGTACAGGGTCGAATCAGCCATATGCTGTGACAAGCGTAATGGGGGCCGCGGGCGGGAAATGACCGCCGCCATTCATCATAAAGCCGCAAATAGCTGGCCGTTTTCATTTTTCACAGCGACCTGTTTAAAAAACCCACAACTCTTACATCCTTCGCGATAAAGCCGTTAACGCTGCGTTTGCTTTTTTTTTATAAAATACAAAAGGGGAACTTTTGGTTACTGTAATGATGAGCGGGTAATATCTGTCTTCCGGGCTCCATTAGGTAATGAACCGTAATTGGTTTATTAAGCCACTCCAAATGTTTTTGAGTGTGAAATTAAATGAAATGTTAAACGCTTTTGCGTAATGTTACTTCCTTATATAGACGTGAGATAATTGTCACACTACTGCGAGCTCTATAACTATAGCTTTAGTTATGGTATTGAAGTTACATAGTTACATAAATTTGAATAAAAAGCACGTACTGATTTTAAACATATCTATTTTACGAAGTGTAAAAAACAACATTACATTGTGTAATATAAAACTCAATGACGCATTTATCTTAGAAGTTTAAAAAAATTGAAACTGGCCGACAGAAGTCGAAAGCAGACGACGTAGAGCTGGGGCGCGAAATAATTTTCGCCACAATTAGTCGGTCGCGTTACTAATTGAGACATCAAAGGCTCCGGCGACAGTCGGGCGCTCGTAATCCCCTGCATCCACAACTTAATACGTCGCTTTGTTTCCAATTACACCTCCTAAAAAGATCATTGCTCTTTTCATGGAATAAAAATCTTTGCAGTATATTTTATTGTGATTGAACAGTTCATTGCACACCAGTATAGACGTTCTTAATTCTTTAGACTATTAATTGTTCAAAACTTTCTTCTTAATTAAATTAGTTTGTATTATTAGAAGATAGTACATTTTACCAGAAATTTGTTCGTGTCAGTCTTAGTTCTATTTCTGTCTATCTTCAATAATTGTCATTTGCTTTATATCATCTCAATAGCATGAGATGACGATATAAAACAAATGACAATCCCGTCAATTCCCATTTGAAATCCAACAGATTTTAAAGTGAAGGGTTGTCAACGTGCATGTTTCGGTCCTATCGTGACCATTAAGGCGGTAGCCGGCGGCGACGAGCTGTACGTACCGGCTCCACCGCAATATGGGGTCACCTGATAATGCCTGCGTAATTACGTCGATACTGGCCAGGTACGAAGCGTGCGGTCACTTCTATTAGTTCTGTTATGCTGATTGTACTTTAAAAAAAAAAGTAGGCAAAGAAGAAAGATTACAGTTCCTCGTTTTTTTTTTAAATCTTGGTTGTAGTATTAGTCAGAACGCAGCAGAACAGATTCAAAATTAAAAATCGCTTTTTTATGACCTTATTTTATTCAAATAAACTTCAAAAGGTTTACTTTATTTTAGATAGAAAAATAATATTTCGATTGAATTAAATGTGTAACACCGTTTCAAAGTTTCAAATTTGTCAAGCTACTTTTGTGGCTGACTGCGTATTAGCATTAGCCATTCATAAACAATTCTCATCGCAAATCCCTTTTAATTTCTACAAATATGAGTTCATTGCAATTCGTAACAACAGGATGTATAGCTTTGTATAAAGTCAAATATTGATACAGAAGTCGCGGGCCCACTGCTACCATTCCGTTATCTATGAATAGATTAGAAATTATGCGCGGCCACTACTAAGGCGTCTGGTTTATATTCTACCTCAAGGGCAGAATAGGTATTTATAATGGCCGCGCTTTATATCATAAATTAAACATTGACTCCGTTATGGACATGGCATTTTGAATATTACGCAAGTTCGTAAAGTATTGGATAATATTGAACAGTTATTAGGTTTTTATATTGGTTTTAAAAACCTCAAATATTTGCATTGCATTTGTTTTGATATGCAAACAGATAGTTCGTTAGCAGTTAAAGATGTCTAATGGATCATACTTACGAATCTTTTAGACGGACATCATAGACCTAAAAACAAAAAAGTATATGAATGACATATTGAAGCGACAAACTTATCGCTAGGATATGGCCTTTTTCCATCCATATTTTTGTTTTTTATTACCTATCGTAAATGACGATAGAAAAGCGTCATGGTTACGGCCTCTGGCGAGAAAATACACGCATATGCGCATGTCCTTCTTTTAATGGCTATAATAATTGAAAATTGCATTTACAGTGTTTGAATAGAGTTATAAATAGCATGGAAGAGATTTTCTGCGTCGGCGTATCGTCACGCATAATCCTTGCTATGTTAACAGTTGAGCCCCACCGGTAGGGTCAGGTCCATATACCCCGAATCCTGCCGGCTTCCGTTTGTAATTGATGTAAAATCTAATTATCATTAGAATGATTTGCAGACCGCATGTATGTATTAGTACATGTTGTCTGGTTCACTTTCGGTAAATTTCTCCTTTTGTCACTGAGCCCTACTTCTTTTAATTCACTCCATTAGTAGATTCTGAAAAAAATAGTACCTTCTATAATAACGAATCTAATAAACCTTGTTATTTAAGTTACAAAAATTTTATCGTTAAATAATATCAAGAAAAAATTTAAAAACCTTTCTCCATTTGCACACTTACAACCTGTGTAGTAAGAATGTTTAAACCAGCAAGCGTGAAGATTTAAAAATAAAACCCCTGAATTAAACGTAGAAAGCAGTTAAGACACGACGTGGCTCCTTTAAAAGCGGCAAGATGTTTGCGACGGGAACAATCGATCGGGCAGCTACAATTTCCGCAGTCACTGCTGCTCCACGGGCAATTTGTGTCCGTTGCTTGCTTTAATCGCTACCGGAATATAAACTATATTACGTTTTTAAAACATTCGTACCCGCATTAAAGAGATACGAGTTAATTGCAGTACTTACGTTTCAAAATCGATCTGCAACCGGTGCGCTTTCAATAAAATGTAAGTGAAAGGACTCGATACCATATTTTGTTGAGAGTTTAAATTGATTTTATATGTGCATTGGTTCGCTTCCTTAATGTCTGCCGGACTCAATAATTTAACAAAGTAAGGTATAAAATGAACAGAGGCTATCACTGGCTACCACTTAATAAAGGTATCATCGAAGAGTCGAGGATCTGATCTGATAAGTGGTTGCGCAACAACAAACGCAGTTAGATCGAATTATCCGCCGATCGATGGCTTCTAGATTGCATCTCAATAATCCTTGTCCGAGATATCGGCCGAGATTGCTCGGCAAACGTGCGTCAGCCGTCCAGCTACTAGCTGCCCTTCCGGGATACAGTATAATAATCGTGGCAGCCAGTAAACCAGATAAACGTGTTCATTCAGTTTCTCGGAATTGTCACGAATGACAAAATGACTCGGTGTCTAATAATGGTACGACATCAGAAAATATATTAGGTAGATATGCATTTCTCGGTCGAAACTGCACGCCAGTGACCGTCGGGACGCGGTAATTGATGACGTCGCGGCCAACCGGTGTCCGCCCATTTTCCGTCAATTTTCGTCACTTGAGTGATGGTGGAGCGTCCCGCCCACCGCGGTTCACCCCCGCGCCCCGCTGCCACCCCCGCGCCGCCCGGCTGCGGCACGCGTCGTGCTAATTTTAAATGGGATGAACTTGTAACGGGCGGCCGACGCTGAGGAATGTGAGAGCCACCATTCGTTAATCATACATTTGTGACATATACACTCGTCAAACCGGCAGAAATACATCACAGTATTTTTCGTTCCACTAGTTTATGGTTAATCTTATTGATTTATAAAACAAATACTTTGTCCATCGTCATACACTTACAAAACAAGGTGGTAGAAAATCTTTCGTTGTAAGATATATCGTCAAACTTAAAAGAGAAATACGTCCCTCTTGTCGGCGAGGTCTCCCTCACTGGATTGCAAAGTCAGCCGCAGACAAAGCGCTACCTAATTCCCCTGCAGTTACAATAGCCTGTGGGGATATAAATAAAGTGGGACCACTTAATGAAACACATAAACTGAAGAGAGGTAACGACCCGAGAGACAACCCCGTTGTCATGACAACGCCTGCCTACAACCAATACATATTGGTGAAGGAACTGAGCTATTTAAACTACATAATGTAGACAAGAATTCAAAATAATGTTAATACGAATTATACATATAGAAAATACCCATTATAGTAATTATAATTATGGTGAAGTTAAATTAAATTATTATACATACCTATATTAAAGTTATGGTGCACGCGAACTATAAAAGGGAAAAAAAATAAAAACGGCATTCACAAAATAAGAACCTCATATTGAACCTTGTTAGTGCTCTTTTTAAAAGGACAATTAATATAAATAATCGCTAACGTGAGAAAATAGCATCATGATGCATATTACAGTTTCATGAAGGATATTTTAGTATTCCACAGTCTTTACATTCATATACGGCTAATAGCCAACCTTTCAATTCTCAGTCCATGATGGCATAATGCGTAAACTTTGCAGTTGAACCTTGATTATTGCCTTTAACCTCCGCCCTCAGCAGAACTAAACCTTTTCTAAAATTACATTTAGTACCAATTGATATTTTCGTGTTCCAACTTGATGATTCATCAAAGCGGCATCATTGTACGTAGTCATTGCTTCGTTGACTCGAACAATCAATAAAACGGTCATGAGCTGTGCCTCGGGACCTGATGAGTGGCATCATGCGATGGCGCGCACGTGCTAGTTTTTATTACCACTATTATCATGTCAGAATAAAACGTATTGAGCGTGTTTGCTCTACGTACGTACCGAAGTATGTGGCGTGTTGGATTCGATTTTTAAAATGTTATGATTCATATTACGTAATTGGATGAGATTGGGGAACGGTTAATGCAAGAGGTGGAAGCCCTTATAAGATATTTGTAAATATGATAAAACCAAAGATTCTGATGAGGTTTCTAAAAATAGAATAGCCCCATTTTTATTTTTATTATTTTTTTTTGCTTTGAATGACGAGACGAGTTTGCCGTTCGCCTGATGGTAAGCGATACGACCGCCCATAATCAGTACAAACACCATCCAACACGTTAAATTATAAAGTATTGTTTAGTATTCCACTGCGTTCGCCATCCTCAGACGTGACATATTAACAATGTCCTTCAAACCGGAACACAACAGTGTCAGCACACTGTTACTTGGCGGTAGAAATAGACATTGCGATGGTACCTACCTTGGCGAGCTCTCTCATATGAGAGACCTACCACTAGTAAAGTTTCTCAAATGTTCTTTCAAATAATTTTATAAGTCAACACATTAATGTTACACAAAAACATAAAATGACTTAATTACATTAAAGATATGTTTAATAACGCTTTGAAACCTAAGACCTGAAATGGTCAATAAAGCGGTTTTAATTAATAGCTGTTGATAGACAAAAGTGTGTCAAGCTCTCAGCTCGCTTAGTCAGGCAGTAATTATGCAAACAATTGCTGGCTGCCATAATTATAGGTATAATGTCTACATAAGTTCATTAAGCCGCGAATCGCGATCATCGCTGAGTGGAGGATTGCTGTCGCGTGCACTACGCATGATTTATGAATTGTAATGGGGTTAGGTTTTTTTCTAGTCTTGTCGCGAACTTCCCAACGCAAAGAAGCATTTTAGTTTTTGTCATTAGTTAACCTTGGACCATGGAAGTTGAAAGCGTAGTGCTTATTCTAATTCGATGCCTTTGGCAGTTTTTCAACAGTGTCGAATTAACTCAGATGTCAAGCGAGAAGCGTAAATGAATTTTTTTATTTTAATTGAACTCAATGCGATGCACTAAGACATTGTTTTTTTTTTCAAGAATAACCTATTGAATGATAAGGACTTACAATACCTATTTGTCTATTGGCTGGTTCTGAGTTTTGAAAACAGTTTAAGCGATTTGAAAACTTGGGAAGAAGTTGTTGTTTTCGTTATTGATGTCGAAAAGACGTGGTAGTGAAATCCTGGAAACCAAATATGTATTTAATAACTAAATTAGTTACATTTAATTGCATTGTTATATTTATCTTAAACTCTAGTAGAATTAACGTTTCGAAAATTCCGCGAGACTTCTACGAATTTAATACCGGCCTATTTATTAACATCCGTTTCTGACAAGAATCCAACAGACATCTCGTTCGGATATAAAAGTTTGAAAATATGAGAGGAGTAGACAACAGCGTGAATACGGTCTCTGACCACATATATTCGCTGTGCAAACTTTAACAGCTAGTATATCTACATATGGATTTTTAAAAATATAATACACAGTCATTTGTTATGTGGTTGAGACAAACCGTAATATCACAGGGTTGACGCAAGCCGTGTAAATCGCGCGGGGGCGTGGCCGATCGATACCGCGCGATACCGCGTGATTTACCTACCATATAATAAAGGTACGCATCCACGAATCGGACGTTGTCGTAATTAACTCCCATCCACACCCTCCTTTAATTAACATCATGAAGATGTCCATTTTTATCTATGCGTGAAATTTAATTAAAATTAAAACAAGTTATAATTAAAATAATAATGTAATGTAGTTTTTTTACTCATATCTAGATATTAAAATGTTACATTTTTGATTGTTATTACATGTTAAGTTTGTGTCTGAGTTGTAGTGCTCTACTTTTTCATCTCAAACGTTATTATCCCTCTCCTTCGCTTGCTGATAACAATCTAGTGCTACAGAAGAAATGTTTTCAGAAAAACAACTTTACCCATGACAACACAAACTCTAGCTAAGCTAGTTTTAAAGAAAAGTGCCGAAAAAGCCGGGCGACAAGCGGCGTCACGCTGCCTACACACGACGGAAACGCTTCGCTCATGCATTATTCAAAAGCGAACGCAAATACAAATAAATAGGCATGAAATAAATACAAACAGGCTGAATGGAGCCACGGCGGTGGGCGGGGCCGCGCGACATAAATATCGCCCGCGCTGTCATAAGAGCGCCCGATCTGGACGGTGCTATTTTGGATTCGACTTTTAGTTTTGGTGCTTGTTAGTTTCAGTATCGCGAAAGGCACCTTTTATCTCCAAAACATCGAAAAAAAATGTACCTAGTCATATTATATTTTTTTTCTTCTTTGGTTGGATAAAAGGCTGATTATTGATTTTGGTACTATGATGATCAAAAAGTCGTAAAAGATCAATCCTTTGACTCGCATCAGCTATGGGTTTATATAGTACATAGACAATTTCACTTTTCATGCATAGTTTGTAGGTATCTCAAATATTTCTTTCACTGAATCGAATAACAAAAAAACAATTAGCATATAATTGTCAGTTGTATTAAACTTTTGTAGAATACTCATAACACAATATGGCTTAGAATACAACATAGTGACGTTAACAAGATGCTTTATACTTGAATATAGACGGTCATCTTGACATTGCGTTACTAAATGAACCAAATACTTATGTTCATGAAAATAACACTTTATTATGATTTACTCTAACTGTAGATAAGAGCAGTGATAGCCTAGTTGGGTGTGGAATGGACTATTGAGACCAATGTCCGCAGATTCAAATCCCAAGGGCACACACCTCTGATTTTTCTAAATTATGTGTGTATTCTTTGTGTGTTATCGCTTGCTTTAACTATGAAGGAAAATACTATGAGGACACCTGCAGGCTAAAAAAGTTCATTATAGAAATTTTGAGGGTGTGTGAACTCTACCAATCTGCACTAGGTCATCGTGGTGGACTAAGGCCTAATCCCTCTCAAGAGTAGAGGAGGCCGGTGCCCAGCTATAGGACAGAATGGAATACAGGGCTAATATTATATATAACTGTAGATGTAAAATAAAGAAGTGTAATTATAGAGCAATAAACTTCGTGATTCGATACATTCAAAAATGTTCTATATTCATTTGAGGTAGAGTTAGAAATATAAATGTCAAATTTGTTTACGCACTATCAAAGACGTCAGACTGTAAAAAACTACCGACTGGCACACACTGTTATTTTCAGTTTAACGGCAAAAGGTCTGGTGAATATGTAAATGGCTAAATTAGTAAAATAATGTCAAATAGCGCCCAGCACATATACCTACATAGTTGATCTCAAATATTAATATTGTTATATGGGAAGGATTGGAAAAATAGGGAAGACATTGCCTTATAATGTAACAACGTAGGTTAATAACATTATAATAATTATAAAAAGTACCAAACATTATATCTTTCTGTTACAAGTTAAAAAACTATAGCACGATATAGTTTTTTTGTTTCACTTAATAGGTTAATTTGTCATTTAAGAGAAGAATATAATTCATAAATTAAATTCAGAATTAATTGATGTGATAAATATAAACAATTTGTTCGCAGTATAAAGCCATCCATCTTCGATATTACTTTTATAGGTACCCAACTAGATAGCGTTATCGGGATCGTATCAATGTCTGCTTTTAATTACACTAAATAATATTGTTTACATGCCAAATATTCAATTATCATCCCCAGCTGTTTGCAGCTACGTGTAGTGAATTGCCAAGAACTTTCCCTGATGTTCCTATAGACTTCCTCTTACTGCCAGGACGATATCAAAAAGATTCTTGTATTATAATCTTCCAATAACTTTGTTACCTGTACATAATATTTTCGTTTGCTTATAACACAGAATGACGAAGTAAGTAAGTTACTTGGCAGATGATAAGAAACATAAGTCACGTCTAAACAGTAACAACATCGAACTTTATACTTATTATGATCATTACCCTGAGATATAAAGGTATGGACTTAGCACATTCAGCTCACAACGCCCAAAATTGCGTTTAAACAAAATATCAAATGTGTTGCAAATATTTTTAGTTTTTCTACTTTATGAATGCTCATTTATTTTTCTTTCCAACAAATCAAATCACCTTTTCTGTTTTAATCAGTCAAGTCATCGTCCGAGCGTCCAGTTCGTATTCGCGATGTGTCCGAGTCGCGACGTGTGCGCATTTCGCCTCATCCACTCTCCGCACTAAATTACCTGCAATTTATTGCTCAACAGCTACATTATATTATCATAAAATAATTTGCAAACAATTATTTTATTAAAATGATAACCGTTATCCAAAGTTATGCAAGAATTTTGTATAATTTTCCCCGTCCAAAGTACATATTTCAAGTTTTAAATATGCCTTGCAAATATTTATTTGAATGTTGCAAAATATTTTCTTTTGGAAGAATCCATTGGTGCCTACAACTTTACTACACCTTTGTATCAATGCAAAAATAGTAAATAAGAAATGTCGTAGTCTTTTTATGCGGCTTAATGGAATATAATTGGCGGGTAATTTGTGCGATATAAAATTTTAATTGAAACTCAGAGTCAATTTCGCTATGGATCGGACAAAAAATGGTACGTCGCCCTCTTGTCCGCTGCTCGTAAATTGCGAGAATCGCCATAAATTGCACAAAATCGCCAATTACAAGGATAATGTCGGGAGCGATGGAGCGCCGGCGCACGGCATCGGGCAACCCCGCGCCGCGCCTTACGACGTGCCAAAATAAACTCAATCTCCTGCCCCTTTAAGATTGAATAGTTGACTTCGACAATATGTATAATTAGACCCTTCTTACACAACAACGAAATTAATCTGTTGATGTTCACTTCGTCACGTGTCACGTAATAGCAGTACTCCACGCGGATAGCGAAATACCTGTTCTTACTGCTTTTATTCGATATAAAATTCTTGATGTAATGTTCGTAATAATTACGTACTTGTCGAAAATAAATTACTTGCATAATAATGCGAACACAGTTTTTGAGTTGTCACCTCATGTATTATATCGGCCGTTATAAAAGTGTTGTGATTATTTATTTTCGGTTATTTTAAACACGTAAATGAAAATTTGGTAATTATGACGGAAATTCGAAGATTAAAAACTTGGAACCAAGAAATAAATAAATTTATGTAACTAATTAAAATGTTTGAGTAAGCCTGTTTAAATTAAAATGGTCGACCAATAAGTGATTGTTAATTGTTTAAGTCAATGCTGTATTCTGGTGGTCTGGCTCTTGGCTTTTTATGGTCGCTGACTTCGTTCTTTATTTTAGGAATCAGTAATATGATTGTGATGAGTGTCCAATTTGACCTCGCCGTCTTAATCCACCGGGTTAAATACATAATGACCGCAATTTAGTTTTAAAATTTTAGCACGAAAATCTCATCAACTCCGGAATAATATTGTCCTTTAAAACATGAAGACCTTTGCGGCCGATCTCGGCGGAATAAAGGACGGTGTTATTATGTTGGTAAAACAAAATTCCCCCTAATGGGCTCATTATGTGGCGAAAATTGTTCGAGAGCTTTTTTTGTATGGGGATATAAATGTATTTGTAATAGCTTTTAGATATATTGCAAAGAAACGGGTCAGGAATCGGGCGGCGTCTGATTACCGAAACTTAATTTATTTTCATCTTCATAAAAAAATATAAAATTTGTCCGCGTCGGGGCCGCGTGGGAAACGACCCTGTCGCCGCCGGCCTCTATTACGTCATTATTTTCTATATTACATTTGGTATTAAATGGGAGATTAATAGGAAATCGATGCGGCAGAAACATGCTTCCACCGTGTCGGTCTCTAATAGTTACGAGTCTAATATAGAGTTATGAATTTATCTACATACCAATGACGCTACGACACGACAACAGCATAATACCGGGCTGCGTTAGTATGCTTTAATATTGATGTCATATTTTCTATGTAGTTGTATGTAGTCGTGCGTATTTTTTTTTTGGTTTTATTTTTGGAAATAAAATTGTGTATAAGACTCCTTAATTAAAAGCTTTTCTGAGTGCTCAAATTTGTAAAATAGAATCCTTATTAATTAAAAGTAACTACAATAACGTTAAATAAATTTCATGGTAGCACAATAAATATAATGAATCGATCATAAGCCGGTAAGCGGCTTCCAATTGGAGCTAATAAAGTCTGTGAATGTTAATGAATCGCTTTTCGGTGTGTTGTGAGATGTGTCATAAAACGGGCCACTGGGCCGGGTGTCGCGGCGCGCCGCCCCGGGGGGTCCGGGGGAGACCTAATTGATTTGAGCCCCAGGCCACAATCAAAACAGATCGTATTTTATAAGACGCGCACTCAATGAGAGGGAGAGGGTGCGTGGGTACAACGCCGATGGTACGAAATTTTGGTTTCGATGGAGGTTGCGGTTCGATTATGGGTTGAATTTGTTGAAAATAAAAAAAAATATTGTAAAGAATTTGACAGATTACGTAGGGTTCATTTTAAGAATGATATTTGGTTCATTATTTTACCCTTTAAATACAAATGTGTTTTGCACATATATTATACCTACCTAATGTGCAGACGTTAAAGGCTCTGAATAGTGAAGATTTTAAAACACAAATATTCAACTAAATACTTTGTGCCTGATTTATATTTGTAAACATACAATATTTTAAGGAATACAATCTAGTCTTAATGTAATTTAGTGCTTAAGTATTCTTTACAATGATTGTGTTCTGTGTCATGCCTTTTGTTAAATAATAAAGAGAGAAAAAAATCACCCGCCACTGTTCACGAGCGTCCCAAAAAACCAAGTGAAGCTACTTGGCAGCAGTTTGCTCTGTTGTAAATTCTAATGTGTTCA
This sequence comes from Manduca sexta, assembly GCF_014839805.1. Lineage (NCBI taxonomy): Eukaryota > Metazoa > Arthropoda > Insecta > Lepidoptera > Sphingidae > Manduca > Manduca sexta. The sequence continues at coordinate 9,149,127 of NC_051131.1, forward strand.
GTGATCAAACACAAGCAAATCAAATGATCATTTGATAAATGGTCCCCGGAGGTGCACGCCGCTTCGTCGCGCTCGTAATGCGGTCAACTCGTACCCCGGCCCTTGGGACCCTCGCCAATCCCTGCTTACCACCCTGGGAAAGCGTGTCATAAGATATTAACGCATTTATTTTTATAGTGTTGTGGTTATGCACTTCAACTGTTTGAACTGTGATATTTAGTAAGTTTTCTTCTTTTATTTATGATAGGTTGTGACTGTTTTAAATATTTATGCCTATTTGTACAAATTCTATTGCCGGACCAAAAATTTCCATTTCAAAAGGTATCATCATTCAGATTTTGTAGCACGTAAATAAAATATTCACTCAAGCCTGTTTCCTCTAAGGGATAATGTAGAGTCGGATTTTGTATACTACAAAATGCGATTCTATCGTACCCCTAAGTGTAGGAACACTTCATCGTACTTTTATCTCGTGATGTGATAGAGGGAAAGCTTATACGTATAGTCGCAAATCCCAATTCTGGGCGTTTCAAGGGCCGTAGTCAAATTGCGTTCTACAATCGGTAACGCTAATATAGTGTATGGGAATGACATATCCTAGCGATAGACATAGCGTGAGGATATAATATATTATGCCATACTTATATTTTTTTATTTTCTATGATTGAAGAAAGGCATTTTGTCTACGGTTCCAAGCATATTATTCCACAATGCATATAAAGATAGGAAAATAGACATAATAATGTTATATTAATGGTAGCTGACTTCAACATGACAGAAAAATCGAAATGTACCTACCTATGTACGTTGAGTATCGCACTGCTGTAACGGTCAATAATGTAAATAAATAATGTGAGAACTAACCTACTGTTTGCATTTTTTCTAGAACATTAGACTTTACAGCGTTTGTGCGGACATGAGGTTGGTAAGCGCTTACGGCGGTACAGCTGCTACTATTCGAAGGTTCGAAGAATAGGGTTCATAGCTATAGCATAATATGAGCAAGACAAACAAACAATGAGAAGCAAAACCTATATTTCGACGGTCCCTACGTATAGTATCGAATCTGCAAAATTGTATTTTGTATATTCAATACTTTGCGTAGGGACTGTCGATATTTAAACGGTCCTTATTAAAATGAACTGTATTTATTTAAGACAATAAGGATCGAAGTACTTATCGCCATGGTAGTAAACACTAAACAAGCGATATATATTCGACAGTCCCTACGAAAAGTATTGCATCTACAAAATGCAATTTTGCAGATTCGATACTTTACGTAGGGACCGTCGATTTATCCTACTAATATTATAAATGCGAAAGTTTGTGAGGATAGATGTATGTTTGTTCCTATTTCACGAAAAAACTACTGAACGGATTTGGATGAAACTTTACAGTAATATCGGTTATACATCAGAGTAACACAAAGGCTACAATTTACGATTTTGTGTAATCTGGTCATAATAAAACGATACATATCAAGTAGGTCGGAAAAAAATTAACCCGGAAAACTCCTTCACGCGGACGAAGCCGCGAGCAAAAGCTAGTGCATAATAAATACAGGTTTGGTTTGGAATACTAGGATTTTTGATTGTACCTAATATTTTTTTTTGAAGTGCAACAGCTTTTGATTAATTTACTACCTGTTATAAAAAATAAAAATATTAACGTGTGATTACAGTGTGCTTTTTGGGTAGAAAGTTAAGAAATTCGATAAAATATTATAACCTTCTCTTTTTTGAAGTCGGTTAAAAATCGGCACTCTAAATTCAAACACTTCTCAAACTTTATGGCAAATTACTAGATCTGATGGTGAGTATGTGTATTTACCGGGATATGGGCCACCGTACCTACATAAGATTAAAACCCAGAGAAGTGGCCGACGTAAATATGTCTCGTTCTGGGTTCAGCTTGTGTGCATTCGGGTTCAAATATGTCCACTGGCAAGGCATAATCAGCTCAGGACTATAAAACTACAATCTGAACTCCACTGCGCGTATTTTGTCGGTCACTTTGGAGTGCCTATATAAAAAATACTATGTTTAGTGAGCTTCGAATGCAAACTACAATTTCAACATATTCTATACAATTGTTAGTACAATTAATCTTAGGACAAATAGTTGGATGTACATTAATCACATTGGCTGATTCGACAGGACGCCGCGCCGCGCCGCGCCGCGACGCGTCGAACAACTCCTCTCTTTTCCTATAAATCTCCCCGGCCACTGCATTGCGGTACACTGAAAAATTACCGGTTCTATTGGACATGTCGTTCGCATTATATTGATTCTTATTTATTATTCTATTTGATTTTATACCGTCAAGTATATTTACATTTATTTTTATATCGTTTTGTTTATCATTTCGGAATCGAAACATTGGTTTGAGACATTAATTCGACTAGTATATACCTAGTTGAATATTTAAAACAATAACTATAAAGACTTTTCTTAGAACAACTCTGGGCTGATATATTGACTCTTTGATCCGAAACATATAAGAGACCCATATCTGAGCCCTACTCTAGTAATGTGTTATTACGAAATAAAAAGTTTAGTATGTTTCGTAAGAAAATCGTACCAGTACAAAGTTAAAGTTGTACTGTTTTTTTTTTGTAAACACATATTTATTTTTTAAATGAATATATTGTGGTGTGTTTTAATCCGTTTTTAATCTTTTGCGTCCCCTTAAATAACCAAGTAGTAGATAAATATACTACCTAACATAACAATTATTATGCTAACTACAAAACAAGTCGATTCCGTGTTAGCACATATAGGGTATGTTCCAAGTTCCAAGTGTAAGTTATTCATACGTTAAAACACAGCGTTATGTACGAGTAAATACCAACACAGCACGTGCAGAGGAAAAATTCTCGGTCGTCGCCCACGCTCTAAACATTGTATGCAAATTGCGGGTCGCAGGTCGCCGTCGCCATCGGCGCTGGGCCGCACTAGCGTACCACTTTTTGTGATTTTATTGGTTCACTCACGTGTTATTTTTGATGAAAGTGCGGCACATATCTCTGTTGTAACAGTAATCGTTGCCGATGGACGCTTGAAACAAGATTCGTTTCTGAGATATTTATAAATTGGTGCTTATTCATGTGTAGTAGGAATCATTTTCCTTTTTTCCTTTTATAATGTTTTTATTCAAAAGAATTGTGTTCAAATGTCTTATATATAAATATATTTTAGATAATTCGGTATATATCATTTTCGATCGTTCCTTACGATTTGATTAATTCGACTACTATTATAAATAGTACTACACAATATATATAGTACATAAGATAATAAATTTTGGTAATTAATCATTCAATAATTTATTCCGAAAAGAGATAGCAATGTCACTACCAACTAGATTCAAGGATAGTCGCTAAAATGTAAATATATATTAAATTAAAAACCATTTTAAATATTATGAACCTGTTGCCGGTTCATTTTAATATGAATTTACATTATTACAATTAACTTTTAATGGGTTTAAAATGTATAGATAAACTTGAATTTTCAAACGAATCCGCGTAAAAAAAGATAATTTCATCTAAAGTAAAAAAAATATGAGACTATTCTGCCCTTACACGCACCACTACAACTTCTGTAAGCCAGGATCGGCCGTGGCACGCCGCGCCGCGCCGTAGCGGTCGTATCGCTTTGCCCGATCCGGGATTCGAACCCAGGACCTCAGAGCGCTGCCGTACCTCGCATGCAGTACAACTATGCCACTAAGGCAGTCAGAAGAAAGATAAAAAATATCTCAATAATGTACACTTTAAAAAACTGTTTAACTTTCAATATTTTATGACTGAACTCTTGCTTATATCATTTAACATCCAAACAAGTACGTTATAGTGTATCGTACAGTGATACTGTGGCAGAACATGAATGAACATTCTGTCGAGTCATGACGGGGATGGTATTGTGAGTCGAAATCATGAACTACAACACGGCACTGCGTCACTCACGACACAACACTAATTGTGAATGAATGAGGGTCAGAGATCGACAACTCGGTGTCTAATATTACCGTCAATAGCGTGTTTAGATGTAGTTTTATGTTGGTTGACAAGTGACAACGTGTGTTGGTTAAGAATGCGATATGGCTTTGACGTACAAACTTTTAGTTTACCGGGGGAGAGATTTTCTCTTGATATTTTCTATCTCAAAACAAATGTTAAATAGATAAATACATTCCGTGGAAGGAAGAAAGTACATTTACCCTATATATTCAGAATAGCAAAGGCATTATTGAATCGTTAGCCTTTTGATTTCCTTCAGGGGGAGACAGATTTTTCTTGAATGTTATTGAATCTAGTATATTTTTCTACACTTTGTAGCTAATATTTAGTATTATTTTACATTTGTTACCGTATTTCTTTCCCAATATGACCAAATTTCCACAATGGATATATGGGGGTAACATCACAACTGGCAACAAATAGCCTGCAGGCATCATTGTAATAGTACACTACTAAGAATTTAAACTGACTATAATGTTGAATGCTAAAATGAAGGTGTTTTACCAAATTAACTTTTTCTTCTGCATCTTCTATAACTAATATGGGATATTTTACAACCATAAACAAAAATAACGAGTAATTTTTTATAATTTTTTTATGTTTACGCAAATGTTGGCCATCGAAATGAAACTAGTTTTAATCATTGCGGTTTTTTAATTTTTAATTTTCTCCCGACATTTCAAACACTTTACAGGAAGAAAACGACATTTTATGGTTTGCTATAAAGATTAATAGAATGTAATACCTCTATTATTCATTACCACCACCATTTATTACCACAGCTGGGCTCAAGTCTCCTCTAATATTAAGGACTGTTGCAGAGATAACTGTCTAAACGTGTCTTCAGCCCTTATACCAACAAGCACCTCCTCCGCTTGTTTTATAAAAAGCAATGAAAATATTTTATTAATATCATACAAAGTAGAATCGTCCGATCTAAATTATTTAAATAAGAGACTCAATTACGAGTCTCTGTCCATAGATTTCGCCCGCAGATAGAGCCCTCATGTAATTATCTTTAAAAACTTTTTTCTTCAATGTCCTGTCTGCAAGGTGAGGATGTTTTTGACGTGTTAGCGGTTACTTCGAACGGGGGAGTTATTATTGTTTATAATAACTATAAAATTGACGTTAAGTAGATGCTTTGTTGCAGACATTAGGATATTTTTATATGAATTGTAAAATTTTTGTCAATCTTTTAACATAGCCTAGCGGCGATAGCCTAGTTGGGTGTGGAACGGACTGCCGAGACAAATGTCCGCAGGTTCAAATCCCAAGGGCACACACCTCTGACTTTTCTAATATCATGTGTGTATTCTTTGTGAATTTATCGTTCGCTTTAACGGCGAAGGAAAACATCGTGAGGAAACCTGCACATCTGAGAAGTTCTCTGTAGGAATTTCGAAGGTGTGTGTGTGTGTGTGAAGTCTACCAATCCGCACTAGGCCAGCGTGGTGGACTAAGGCCTAATCCCTCTCAGTAGTAGAGGAGGCCAGTGCTCAGCAGTGGGCAAGTATATAATACAGGGCTGATATTATTATATATTTTAACAATACACTGGCTAACTATACATGTGCTATATTAAATTTTACTTATGTTAGGATCAGGAGATTTAAAATTATCATGTTGATAAAAATTAAAAAAAAACAATAATTAAGGTTTCCCGTTTATTAATCTTTCGGAATTTTTGGATTATTTTACTGATAAAGACATACGATTACGTTATACTAGCTTTTGATTGCGGCTTCGCCCGCGTGAAGGACTTTTCCGGGATAAAAGTCCCGCTATATATGTTCCTGGGATAAAGCCTATAACCTTCTCAGGGTCATAAACTATCTCCATACCAAATTTCATAGAAATCCGTTCAGTAGATTTTGTGAAAATCGATAACATACAGATAGACAGAAATGGGAACTTTGTTTTAACAAACCGACTTTGAGTTGGACAATTTTAAAACAATTGCTCTAAATATAAGAAACGCGTTATTTCTCGCAAATATAGCATATATAACCATAACCCACATGCGTTGATACGCGTGGCAACAGTGAGCTAATCCTCGAAATATAAGCCAAGATAGAACAATATACCCGCGGACGAGGCCAGGACGCGTCCAGAATTTACTGTCCATAATTACAGGGTTGCGTCAGTTAATTGCAGGCGGCCGCTCGAACCGCCGTGAGTCGTTGGCTTTTTTGACCAAATAAAAAAAATACTAATATTCATAATAAATAATGAACTTTCCGTTCTCAGGACTTTCGAGAGATCACGGTTAGATCCTCATTCGATTAATATTTGAGGGTTAATCGAGTTACACTGGCTCGAATGTATGGGTTACATTTTCTTAAATAAACATCATGGCAGTTATTGATACAACTTTTCAATGTTGAGACTGAAAATAATTATAATAATTAATTACAACGATTGTATTTTTTATTAAGGAATTGTATTAATAAACTCAATTTTACATTCGTGAGTATGTTACTAAAATATTGCATTTGCGGTTCGATGCATCAGTTTCTTTCTTTACAGGGCAATAGTTTAAACACATTGTCATACTTCATGTCATGACTCATAACGCATTGTTATGATGATAATAGGGATTATCATAAAGTGAAGCAGACGTCCAAAGAGTAAAATCCAATGGCAACATCGATTTTATAATCCTGAGTGTGTGTACGTACGTTTATTTTTAGTAAATATATCATAATTTAGGGAACGAGGCAAAAACAGGCTCACCTCGTTGCATGTTCCTCGCTGTTGCTCCAGGCTCTCCTTATAATTGCAGGGTTTCACCCAAAAGCCCTCAATTATAAAATAATAGCAGATGTGGATCATAGTAATAACAATTATTATCACGCTCGGCCAGTATCATTATCGTTGAAATATGGCCGATGCGGTACTTGGTATGCAAACTTAGGAATTTCGCCATGTTCGCCGGTGATCAATTGAATCCAGTTGATATTGGGGGTTGGTAGTTGATTATCTTGCGTTTGAGTAATATTGGTATAAAATACTTATATTTCACAACTTGGTTTGTACTAAGCTGCCATGGTATGTCGGATAACACCTGTCCAAACTTTTTTTACTTATAGCTTATAATTTAATAGACAAAAATAAAATGTTGCGGATACGCTATATAATTTAGTATAATCGCTTTTAATTATCATAGTTAGCGTCCAAATCGTGTGAATAGCAAAATGGCAGAGTGTGAATATTAAAAAGGTAATGTTTTGGTCGTATAACGTAATAGATTAATGCGGAACATTGTGGTACACGGCTCGCTCGCCGTTGATAATTATATGTTGAAAACGGCTGAATATTTGACCGCGCATAATAATGTAAACTTGTAATGCGGCGATTATTCAAATTCTCGAATAAGTGGACGGTTCCGCCTCTTTGCAGTCGCAATCTCAATAAAGACTTCCTAGATGCACTACAAACGTATTTTTATGAAATATAGTCGGCCACATGTAAGTTTAATTAAAGATAACGTTTATTTAAACTTAATCTCTGGAGAGATGAATGGTGAGATGAGATTCGTGTCGTATGAACCGGTGCAAAGGCTCATTTTAATGTAATTGCTTTTTGATGCTCGCCATAAACTTTATTTGTTTGCTTTGCACGATCTGGAGGTTTAATCGTGAATATAATTTAAAAACTAATATAAATCTTTCTTTGTATTAGTGCAAGCGGAGCTACGTAAGCCTAGGTATAATTTATAACATGTTGTTAATACTAGTTAATATATCTTAACGCTTATTAGGTGTGTGAACCTCTATCATGCATACTGTTGCTCTTTTACATTTAATGTTAGAATGTAAATGTGTATTTCTCTAATATACGGTATGTAAAGTTAATCGTTGCACCTATTTAGGAGGGTATTCAATGTTCGTTAATTAACAAATATATATAAAGTATATGACCTTATTTTTGCGGATTTTTTTTAGCACCTAGACTATTTTTACCTAAGAAAAGTTTGAAGTATGAAAGGAGAACCGATAACTTTTTCACATCTTTTTTGAGTGCTACATCACCTAGCTTTGTCATATAATTTTTACATTGACACAAAAATATATTACAGAGTAGTAGGCCTAGAACTTATAAGTACCTAAGTTTAAAATTAAAAATTATGGGTACTATTTAAATAAAAGGGAAACCACTAGCACCGCCCGCGCAAAAGATTTGAGTTCTACAGAATAAATAAAATGTATATGCTAATGTATGACATTATCTATTTTTCTCCAAATCCATTAGGAAGATTATATTTTTGTTTCTAACATGAAGTGAAATGACATGATTTATTTGAAGCCGTAAAATGTTATACATTATTTAGATTCCAGAACAAACATCTAAATAAGCAAACGTCTTTACAAAGTTTAGATAGTATTAGGATACCTATTGCAATCCACAACGCTTGCAAATAAAACCGATGTTACCTAGTAACTATTCATAAATTTTATTCATAATGAAATATTATTACATATTTTTTTACACTTGGCTTAGTCGAAACGATTCATGAAGTAAGACACAATTCCTTCAACATTACTCTAGTAACGTTCCACAGTAGAAGCCCATCAACTCGTCCGCCATTACATCGGCAGCTCTGGTGATTAATCATCGTTGCTCTACTGGATAATTCGGCGGTTGATTTAGTGAAAAACAACATGTTATTACAGGATAAATCTCTATCTAGAAAAGCTAAGAAGGCCTAAGCGCTTCTCTGATTTATTGCCCCGCGGCCATCGACGAGTATCCGCTTGATTTGTGATTCCAACAGAACTTTGTTTCTCATCTTTAGTTGAATTTTAATTAATGACCACAAAATTGTATGGTCTCGTGTGTAATTATGGAGGAACGCCATTGATTATTGCTTTTAATATATCGCTATTTTTGTTTATCTGTAGATTAATCTTAGAAACAATACTGTTTTTTGAGAATAAACATTAAAAGAATGCATCGGAATAGAAGTATATACATGTATAAGCCTGTTTTTGTGATTCGAGATTAGCTTTTATGGATAAAATCTATTTATATATGTAACCTGGATAGTATGTTCAAAATCTGGCCCACACAAAAAATATTGGACATTATGGAAGAGACATAATGTAGAATTCATTTGCATATTTACTATTTGCAAAAACACATTTCGCAAATCGTAATCAAATTCGAACATACTATTTTCACTACAGCTGAACCCAAAAATTGCACCGCTAACGACGGCGTGTAACAAACGTTCAAATTTCATTGGAAACCTATGTAGGTGTCTGTTTGCGCGTGAAATTCATAATAAATCCAGCGAGGTCCAGTTTACCCTTTGGTATCGGCGCGGTAATGCTCGCGCGAAGATAATATCTTGATTTATTGCGGCTATCGACCGCGCCCCCTGCCCCGTTTTCCGTTCACTTCACCCCCGCAACTCACCTGGTCACATACGGCCACTTTGTCCCTTCTACGAAATGGTGGTAAAATCCGTCCAGCAAAGCGTAAATTTCCTTTTTAAAGAGAATTGTTGTTACTTGTCAACGTGATAAAAAATATGGATCAACAAATCGATTCAATGTTTAATGTTCGTGAAAATTCATATTAATAAAGGATTTGTGGTAGTATGTATTTAAAGAGGATAGGCCTATATAACTATAAACCAATTGTCTCACAGTAACTAAATTCCAATCATTCCATATATAATACATATTTCATTTAAGAACAAAACAACTATAATGTTTAATATTAATAAACCTATCGTTGGCCCATCTTAGGCATTTAGAGGCGTTTTCCTTTGCGGGAAATTAATGAAGTCTTTCGCGGAGTTTCGCGTTTTAATAGCGGCTATTAATTTTATCTCAACAACGGAGCATGGCGCGGCAGCGAGTCTCTCTAAAAGCATCTTTCTACACTTGAAATGTGCATTTTGATTTCATTAAATATCCGCTCATCTTTTATTAACTATTGTTATGTAAGTTGTACATTAACTTGCGTCGCATTTAAATTATAGACAATTTCGATCAGTATTTTGTTTAGTTCTGCAACAGATTTTAATCAATGTATTATGTGTATTGTGGTGTTTGTATTCCTTATTATGATTTTATGATACGAGTTCATAAAACCGTAATTTAATTAATAATATTATTTTATCTAAAGCGAAGTAATAATTAAAATACTTTGTTCCTCCATATTTCACGGAGGAATAATTTCATTAGGTTTATTTTTAAATGGTTATTATTTCTTTATAGGCCGCAGTTAACTCTCTTTATAATTGGAAAATTTATCTCGTGCAATGTTTCGTATCGCATTCCTTTATGACGTGCGGCTTATACGGTAATCGGTGCTTTGTCAATGTCCAGATAAGACTTCGATAGTCGAACACTAAGAACTCGTACATGCATTATGAAGTGAACAAAAGAAAGTATATCATCCGTTCAACAATACGATGATGGCCGGACAGTAAACCAATTTACGAACCCTTTTCGACTGAATGCTGAATCTTAAGTTTCGAATGAGTATTCAATAAAACATTGTCGATCATAAAGCGCGAACCGGCGCGGCGCAACGACTGGCGTCCATCACAAAAACGCCAAGTAGAAGCTTCGACAAGCTCACAAAAGCTCGTAAAAGCTCTCGACTATTATGTAGTTATTGTTACAGGGTGGAAACACCATTATTACACGGGTTGGCTGGTTTATTTTGTTGCGGCACGTCCGTGCGTCGGCGCTGTCGGAGCACCGCGGCCGCAGGACTCGCCTCCGTCCACGCTACACGCGGGCTGCGGCACACGAGTGCTTGCGATTCATGTACATGAGCACATGCATTCAACGCGCACTTTTGCTGTAATTTATTTCTCACATTTCGGTGAAATGTGCAAACAGTTCCTGCACGATGGAAATGATGCTTCCGTTTTACATTTTATGTGACCTTTTTGTTAGAGCTATGTTTCGGAATATTTTATGGTTAGCTTGGTATTTTACACTCATATTTATCGTGTATACGTACATGTATGGACATCATAATTGTTTTCTTACTGTTTGATTTTATCTGTGCGTACTGTTATTAATCTATTTCTAACCGTCTGAATAATTAATTTTAGATAACAACTATCTGATATCTAATCTATTAAGTTTTAATTAAATTACAAATATTATACGACTTTTTACATTATAATACCATTTTTAATTTCTTAGTCCACAACGCAATATTAAAAAATGGACCTTATATTATACTCCTAGAGTAAAGAGTAATGAGGCTATAAAATGTATTAACTATTATGAGATAATGAGTTATAAATTATATTTGACGACTGACTATAATCTGAGATCATTGAATTTGAAGCGATATTTGAAAATAGTAACAAAAATGGTTATCTACATGGGAACATTTCGCTACAATAAACTCATGTTCAATAACATTTCAAAACACAATTCGCTCATCACGTTTAATCCTATTATATTCATAAACATTGTCGAGTGTAGACATCTGAATATCACGTCAAGTGAACATCTCTAAGGCTTCGGAATAGGGTCACTTCATTGTTTGTTAACACTTGTGCGCGTACATTTCAACGGAAACATACCTTTATTCCGGGATTAAGAGAGATTTTGCATAGGAAGCTGTCGTCCAATGTCATATTAGACGTTTCTATTGAACGGATTCATGAATGGAAGTAAGCTGACTACGTCAACAATACCTCATATTTGAATTGAAAAATCGGATGCCATGTTCGACGATATTTGAATGTATCGACCTTTCTGGTTGCTCTTTATTTAGATTTGTGTATATTATTATTACTAATATGATTTAACGTAATAAAATTTGAGCAACATTACGATACAAACTTAGCAACATAATAAAGGGTAGTTGATTAATATAAGAATATAAATTTATGCCGTGAGACATAGGTGCAAACCATGTTAAAACACGTGTTATAACATGGTTTGCACCTATAATAATTAGTTGTGTCGATGTTAAGGCAAATTCAGGCATGTATGAAAATAATGCGTGTCCGGCTCCCGAAAGTCTCAAAAAAAAAGCGAGTCGTTTATCAATTTCGTTGGATTTTGATGTTTGTATAATTGTTAATATATCAGTCACGTGTTAGTCTATCAACCAATACCGTGTCCAATCAAGTGTAGTGTACTTGTCACATTCAAAATTATAAATTTAGAGTTCGATTTTTAAACATTACTTCAAATTATTTCACAAAGAACAACTTTTGCTTTTTATCTTATAGTTCTATATTCTTTGCTCTATGTATACATTGCTAAGATAGATATAGAGACTGTTACCCGACTCGTGCTGAACGGAAGTTGGTGTACGATTGCAACCGGATACGTTGCACCCCTTTACACTGTCTAACTGTAGTACAATACCGCGCCAGGGGACTGATTGTACGGGTATTTATGTAACACTGCCCTTATTGAACTATAAAAGTATAAATGTAATGTTCAGTTAGGTCACATAATAGCGTTTAAAATAACGGTGCTGTGTTTTGATTTCAAAAATAGTTGAAATAAAAATATACTTCATAGGGCTATCGTTTGCGTACACGTGTATATCATAAATTCTTATTTCTAACTGATTTCTACGTTCTCCTGTTGCCAAGAGGTCGCAAAAATAACTGTTCAATGTTCAACTACGAAAAGAATCGTGTATTTTTGCTATCATCTTTCCTACAATGATACTCCTCTTTATACTTCTAACGTAGCTTTATATTTTCAGTTTATACCCAGATGCTATCAATTTGGTGCTGAGAAATATTTCGCTATGAAACCGACAGTTGCTGAAATTGCTGAAGGAAATGTCAGTGCCAATAGTGTAGTTTGTCTTAGCAACAAATTTACGGCGTCTACGCATCGCCTTGCAGTTTTCCCATTAAAATAACACACTTTATGTGCCGGTGACAACAAAACAAATGTACAAAACATAATAAAAGTGTTTCATTTGTTACAATTTGTAATTCGATCGGCAAATACATTAGGCGTTGGGCGGCACCGAGGGCGGTACTGCCAGATGCGCACGCGACAGCACAATGCGCCAACTTATATACATTTTATTTGTTAATCACAGAAAATAATTATTATAATTTAAATCTCATATTCTAAAATTATTTTCTCATTATAAAAAATCTATGAATTTTAAATATAATGTGATTAAGGTACAAAAATATAATGCAATTAGATAAAATATTATGAACAACAAAGACGATACGTGCAACATAGCTCCCAGCAACCAACGTCTCAATCCATACGAAAACAATATAGCCATTTCTGAAAACATATTTATTATCAATAAATAAAAAGAAAAATAATAGGAAATACAAAAGAAACGTGTTAACAATGTAACAATAGAACAACAGTAAGTCATGAGGCGGAGGTGAACTCCGGCGCAGCGTGCGCACCGAGATTACAATAATTACGCGCGCACGCGCACGCGCGGCACCCACTGTATTCGCACTCTAATCACTATCATTTGCGCATGTTATTCTATATTCAGTACAAAATACTGGCCCTATCCGCAACGACATCTCCGCGAGTTGTAGTGACGTATTTTATATTGGGGACACGTTTTATTTACTTTAATGGTTCTGTCAAATGCAGATTGTATATCACATTAATACGAGGATATAATGTAATTTCTGATTAATTATAAAAAAATATTATTAACTACGAATATAGGTAATAAAAAAAACTACACTTTGTTCCCTAATGTAAATAATACATCTAAAATGGATGCTTACGATTTACAAAATCATTTTATTTACTTGTTACTTTAAAATTTGTTCATCTCAAATATTCGCATTTTATTGTTAGGTTAGAAATTAATAAATTAAAGAAGTTTCAGTAATAGTTTTAAAATGTTAGTAATGTTGATATCACTTTCTAGTTAAACATCTCTTAACCTTTTTAATACGATTCAAATTATCGACAAATCGATATTATTTTTTTCTTAAATCTGTAACAACAGATGTCGGGGTATCACGTAACAATATTTCGCGTGATATCAGTAGTGAACAGAAGTGTATCCTGTCATAGGAGCCACATCCGCTGCGCCTGCACAGATTGGTCGGTAAAAAATGTAAAAATTTTATAATAGTCGACTCGGATAACGATCCAAATGATCTTTATTATAAACCGGATGTATTGATTTTTAATTATATTCGAGGTTAGGAAATTATACTTTCTATTTTGGTACTTTTTGGTGATTTAAATTAGTGTGTTTCTAAATTTAAGTCCCTAATTATATTAAATCACGATATTAAAATAAAAACCTTCAGTTCAACATTAATTGTAAGTAATGCTTATCTTGTTAAAAAAAAGAGGTGTATTCATAAAAACCGTACATAAATCGTTTAGATTATGCAACTAACATCTACAGATGCACACAGTGGATAATCTACGTCATAAAAATTTTATCACCCATATTATTGTTTAAAAAATGTATGATGAAACTGTAGAATGCTTCTCAGTACTGAAACAAATCCAAACAATACAGTTTTCATAGTACTAAGTGCGTTTCAAAGAGCTGGTGGGATACAAGCGGCCGCCCTAGAGCCGCCCTGTAGCTCGCGCCGCCCCGCCGTAAACAAACTGCGGGCAGCGCGGGGCGCCGCGCGCCGCGACCCGACAGAGACGCGCCGTGCGACAGAGACCGCGCTCGCCTCGCGCCGCACTTACAACCCTACAATTAGTTAGCGAGATTCGTTCGCCGCATCGATTCGTTACCAAATAATTGCTCGCATTTCCACGAATTTTCACGCGAGTGTCAAAGTGTTAGTGTTAGACGTATGGACTGATGAACTGCGCGTACTATCAGCACAACGGGGGCTCACACCCCGTGCCTCACAATGTCAATAATAGCTACTTCAACGAGGTAATACCATTATTTAATTAACAATAGTTGCCGAAATTAAAATAACGTTACTATTACAGTAATAAGCTCCATTAGCAAATGAATGGGCTTAGCCATTTTTAATGCAAAAAGGAACGCACTTATAAAAAATGCGAAAATCATTTTTTGTCAGAAATACGCAACATTACAAAAGAGAAAAGAATTAGATCAATTAATAAGCTGGATCGAATGTCGTAAGAAACTATTATTCCGTGCGTTGTTCGGCGAACAAAAGGCGCACGAAAATGAGCCAACAAAGGCACACCTTGGCGCTCCACAATGCCAGAATGGGAATAAAAATATTTAATTGGTGTGATTACGGTGTGATTATGGCGGACAAACACCTCCTGTGGTCCCGTCATGCGTCACGCCGTGGTTATGAAGAACGGTGTAGCGCCGACAATCGCCCGTGTGAACACTTTCTTATTTAGCGTTTCTTGCAATATTCTATTGTGTTTTGTTAATGTGTAACTTATTTACAAATAATCTTATTATTGAACGCAAATGTTGTGATGAAAGGATTTTAAGAGTTACCAATGATATCTTGTTTTTATTACAACTGGATAGTAAATTACAAAACGACGATATTTTATCACATTTCACAGCCTGTGTCATTTTTGTAACGAAACAAGAATAAAAATAGATTTTCGATTATTAAACGGTTGTTATTCTTCTTACGCACCCTAAAGTACTCAAACTAAGACGGTTGGATTGAGCGATGCTATTAAGCCACTTCTTGCTTCAATGTAAGTCACCGTAAAAGCAAGTAAGAACATACATAAGTAAGAAATTCACCCATAAATTCCAATTAAAAAACACAGCTAAGTGATGCACAAAGTATATTCATAACCTTGAGATAATAAATATAATAAGTTTATAGAAAGATGAATTTCTAACATGTTTAACGCATGCGATGATATCTAATAGAACTTAAAGAAAATTTCGTCGGCCGAAGTGGGATAAGATTAGAGAATTAAAAATAATAAAATATATAATATGATAAATTACCGGAATGAATGAATTCCACTCTATGAGAAAATTATTAATCTTCCCAATTTGAAAATATAAAAATAATGCATAAATACGGAATAATGGAAATGATTTTACACTTGTAACACGTGTATTCTTTAAAATATTAAAACTAAAAACTGCATTAAACGACGCTAGTCCTTTCCTCATATCTACATCGCCAAACTCACTCTTTCATTCATCATTCATTCTCTCGTTCATTTATACGCCATCACTCATTCTGTTTGGATACACACAATCCCACATAGATACTCTACTAAAAACAGCATAAAATTTATCTAAAAAGGCGTATCAAAGTTATGCATAAAAGGATGCCCTCGCATAAGTTTTTTATCGGTCATCTCTCGTAAGTAAAAGTAATGTAGAAATGAGATAGACATCAATCTGAAACAAATGTACCTTAATATTAGTCATTGGCCGAACGTGCCTCTATAATTATGATAATGTACAACTAAAATATTTTTTCTACAGTTATATTGAGCCAGTCATCATTATTAAATACAATCCTTTTGTGTCTACCGTGCATTAGAAAGGAGTGGCCACCAGTCGCACGAGTAAACATACGGATTAATTACAATTTTATTATTAGTATATGATAAGTTAATTTCAACTCCATAACTTAGTTATAAAGAACTTTTCTTTGGAAAATTTACTTAATTATGCAATTGAGCGCTATTATGTTCATCGATATGATTAACTTGTTAAGGTTCTGGTACCAAATAAATGTAATATAATATTCCGTTTTATGATTCTTATAAGAATAATGATCGATAGAAATTTTGGAAAGAACAACTGAGGATTTTTTAAAGTTTTAAGTCGGACTGCAGAGACAATAATAATAAATAAATACCAATATAGGTTATTTATCTAACGATGTAGATTTTATATTATATTCATATTATTTTATCTTAAATCGATGAGTGAACAAATGTTTCACTTGATGATGAGTAAGTACGAGGCGATAGATTTCTCGTATGCGCGAATTTGCCAGGATAGATCATCCCTTTATCTATTCGTGATACTATTTACGAAGCACTGTGTGCGATCCTTGTTCCTTATATAGCATATACTGGTAAGGGTTGGGTATTTTAAGGCGTAACGTCTAATGTCTCATGAAGATAACCTTATCAACCTTATACATGTATACCTATGTAAACCATTCTATTTATATAATAATATATTTAATCCATATTTCTGTCGTATAATGGTCTCGTAATGATTCTGTTATTACAAAATAACAGAATCATTACGTAATGGCTCAATGTTATATATTTTGCACAATTTGAACTATAAGTATATATCACATGATACCTTTTTTTTGAATCTTTTATAATCCCGATAGAAAAATAAAATTGGAAGCATAAATAATTAATTTTTAATCAACATGAAAATTTTAAATCTCTTTTCGCAACATAAATAAAAATTAACAAAGGACCTTGCCAAAGTTAGCCAGAACGATGTAATTATCATCAAAAGCGCAGAATATTTGCTATAGAGCTGAATCAAAAAAGTAATCTCAACCATACACCAAGAATATTAGTCGAATCGTGGGTGTATTACTAACATTTAAAGAAATGGTAGAAATGATTATTTTATTAACTGCATCAGCAATGCTGTTAATAATGTAAACAAATCTATGTCCAGAGGCGCTCTATATTACAAAAAAAGTTAAGGTATTTGATCAACATTTACGTCATACTATTTCAATATGTACAATTCGTTTATAACTTTCCAATAGTACACAAACGGCCTATGCTAAATATGCGACAGAAAAATCCCTACATACAGTTCCAAAACAAAACTGTTCAAATTTCAGTAGCGTTACTATCCAGCTGGATAGTAACGCTACTGAAATTGTTTACAGTAACGCTACTGAAATTACCCGCGCCCCAACCCCGACACCTCAGCCTAGCTAGGCTGAGGTGTCGGGGTTGGGGCGCGGGGTGCACACTGTTGGGTCTCGCAATTACGGGGCCCATAATTACAGGGCTGTCTCTCGGCCGGCGCCGAAAGCAGCCTGCCTCGGCTCCAACGAATCCCCTGGCGTAATTAAAAAAGCTCCAAATTAAATTCGCTCGTGTGTACGACCCTGACTTATGATATTAACTTTTTAGAACCTTTCTAATTAGTTTTGTTTTTTCTGTGTTGACTGATGGGAAAATAGGGAACCGCATTAATGTTTTACACGGTGCCGCCGTCTGTTTGTGTTTGCCGCTTTAACGCCAGTTCCGAATGTAATAAACCAATGTGATATTATTATGAAAATGATTTTGAATAACTTAGAGTAATTCGTGATCTTTGTGCAATATACCAAATAAAGAATAGATCCTTTCATACTTAAGAGTTTAAATTATATGTCACCTAAGCATATTTATTATGTAAAGTTAATTTTATTAAGATCTTCTATTGTTATCAATAATTTGAAAGGGCAAATGGCAACCAGTGAGTGACCACGTGACTCCGTTGTGGACCTTTTGGGGAGATTAAACTGAAGACACAGGCTTCGGCTTAAAACAAACTGATGTCAATCGAATTCAGACAATCTCAAGTCAATAAATCAATCAAGGTTCAGGAAATGATGTCCTTTCTCAATTATAAAATGATATTGCATATTTTGACTGACGTATTATAGAATTTAAAACCTGTTTCTAATTTTTATTTACAAGTGAATTATAAGATAAGCTGAATAATTAGAAAACTATGTATTACAATATAATTATATCTTGTTTTTAATAATAATGGTTATCGTTACACGTCTAATGGTCTGTGTTTATTAATTAAAAGGATTATTTTATATTCTAAATAACGGTTGAAGACCAAATTATATACATTTTATACGAGGTAGGTACTAAATGTTTTAAATAGACTTCTACTAGCATAATAAAATACATGAATACATTGAAAGTTAATGTCTCTATCTTCTAAAGCAGTGTAGTAACTTTAAAGTCATTCTATCGGTCACAAATGACTCTGCTGTACAAAATACAGTATGATAATGTTTTCCTATACTAAATTTACGATCAACTTGCCAAGGTAATGGCGAAAGTTAGCTACGTTATGTAAATAATGTTTTTATTTTTCAGGTTAGTATCGACTCTGTGTCCGCGGATCACAAGGACATGAAGATTTTAGTAAGTACTGTCCTTTTATTATATATATTTACTTATACGATACATATTATTATCGTTATTTCCCACTTAATACATCTTCAAATTGTACAGTTCATTTAAAATGCTCTGTATTAATCAAATAAGAGCGAATTACTATGATTTCGACTTTATGAAACTTTTCAATCAGATACTATCCGCAAAACGAGTTATTAAAAATATTCTTCGCTTAAAAATACTTCTTTAGAAGAAATGATATGACACGAACAAAGCTTTTGTATATGTGCTTATATTCTCCAAGTTATATGCTTATATTATTATTGCTGCAATAATAAAACCATAAATCTATGTATGTTTATTATACATAAATATCTATTATAATATCAAGTATAAACAATGTAATGAAAATATAGTCACAGTATAAATGTATGCAACAATGAATAAATAGTGAAGCATTTACTATACAAAGTATTAGTGCCCAGAGGCGTGCGACGACTGCTCGCGACTGCGCATTGTGCACGACCACTCGACATTCATCGATAGCCTTTTCAATTGAACATTCTTAAAATGCCGGCTTCTATTGAAGATTTTACTAAACAAACATACCACAATGGTGCTGAGAAACACAAATAAACACTCGCGTTTAATGCAATTTGCGGAACGTTGAGTAAGTATTTAAAATGCTTGCTAATATTGCTGGTGCATCCCCTTGTCTTTAGATTGGTCAGTATTTGAGAATGAATAAGATATTTCTTTAGCCAAATTAAATTAGATTGGGTTAGAGATATATAGATATGGATTGCAATAATATGATAGTTACATATTTCGAAATTTAAATTTTCCATTGAGATATAATAGGTTATATATAATATAATAGGTTATCGGCCAGCTTTACCAACGTAAAGCTGGCCGATAACCTATTATTCTAATAGAATATTTTATAATCTCAGTTTCACTGTCTTGAGCTGAAAATGAATACATAAGTACATTATGAATTATTAATTAAATGAAATCATTTGATATATAAAAATATTTACAACGTGTGTTAAGAATTATACATTGATCTGTAATCTTATTTGCATTAATTGTTTTATTATAAATGTAACATTTTATTACATTTATAATAAAACAAATGGGTTGGTTCCATCACGTGACTCGAAGCACGCGCACGCGCATCGACGTCGGAGCGCCTTCATCCCGTGTCGAATGCATTACTCGTGGCTCTCAACGCTCGCACAATGCCTATTTCACAGTGTCCATCGATCGACGACAAATCAAAATAAATTACTGATTTCGTCATTGGACATTTCGATATAATTTCCCGACCTGGTACCGGAAAATCGTAATGCCACAGGCGTCGTAGGAATGGCCGCTCTGATATCATTAAGCAATTACGTGTAATGAATTAGAATTATCTATGCGCAATTTATTGACCGCAATGGACATACAATATTAAATTAATAAATAACCCCAAGGGACTGTATTGCTTATGCATACTTTTGTCATAAAGTTTCACATTCGTTGTTACAATTTTTTATTAATTCAAAAGCTTGCTTATATTTTTCAACAAAATCATTTTTATATGCCTATATATATTAGTATTGTGATATAAATTGGAAATACAATTGTGCATGTACTTAGACAATATTACGTATGATTGATTTAAGTAACTAACAACAGCTATTAACATATATGTATAAACTAGACGTCTCTGTGGTTAACAGCAACTGCTAGACATTCCTTTAACAGTACAGTAATGGGTTTAAAATTTCAAAATCAAATTATAAATTTAAATAATAAACACACATAAAAACCAACAAATAAACATTAGGATTTTAAAATTATTTTAAAGCTATCATTTGAAATTGACGCTTATTTTACGTACATTGTAAACTTTGTGTACAAGCCACATCGGTTATTGGTATCCGAATAAGCATTATATAACATTGTCAACGATATAAACGATTGTTATTTGTACATTAAAGTTGTCAAACACAACTAACGTTGGGCGGAAGGTATAATTTACACTTTACACATAATTTTGCCTTTATACTTCGGCCATTGTTTACCTTGTAGCAAGAACTTTGCGCGGGACAATGACAGCCTGTCATTTCTTTGAGTCCAACTTTCAGTAATTAGAAAGTATAGGCCATAATTAAAGTCATTGTTTGTAAACGTATCAATATGGTTGCGATGATACAGTAAAGACACCAATTTATTTTGAATAAAGTATGTAATGTTTTCTCTTTCAGCAATATAATGAATTTAATCCGTCATATCTAAGCGCTTCCTGATTGCCGATTTTTATTTGATTTTAGTACGAAATATTTGGTTTATATTTACACTTTAAAGGATTACATATTTTTAATTAAATACTTTGTGTGAATAGATAAAACTTAGTCTTAATCTGTTATGGTTTCTGCAATCTATGAATTATTTACTAAAAGTATTATTGGACTCTCTAGTACCCATATCTTTTATGTGTATTATGCCTCACTCATAATAAGCTCTAAGCTAATTTACAATTAATGTTATTCTCTTACCGTCCAGCTTGCAATCGATAGCAATAATTTAATATTAAAACATCTGTTATTTGCTATACCCGAAGTTTATCTTCGTTTTAAAATCGTAACGAATCATAGCCAATCGAGATTGATTTGCTGTCATTGAAACTGTACAGACACTAAATGGTCGTGACCGGTGGAGGTCGATGATGCGATCCGGCGACGCTCACTTCCGCCTATTTCCGCCGGTCATACTGCCGACGGTGCCGGTCAAACATAACAGCTGTAGGAAACATCTGAATGGAGGTATACGAAGCTGTTTAGACGTCTTTCATCTGTGTTTTTAACCGATTTCATTTGTACTACAATAACAGTTATATCTGTGTACGATTTTACTTAAGGTAAAGAAATATTATAAATGAGTGATTTTTGACCACCTAAAGTCACACAAAACGATAACGATTTGAAGAAATATACATAAACACGTATAATATGTTGATAAGTTCTAAGTTGTCAGCTTCTTACATAGCTTTCTTTAGTGTAATCTTTTATTATCAAACTAGATATTGCTATAATAGAAAATTAGTTTTCGGCTAAGCATGTCTAATTTTACATATAGTGTCTACTTCTTCATATAGATGTTGTCTCGACCTAATTCCATGAGTCGTGTTTATATTCTTTTGGAGTTAAACATTCTTCCTTATGAGGAAAAACGGACTATGGTCCGTTTTCTTTTATGTCCTTCCCGATTAATTTTAGTATTATTTTAGTTCTAAAATTTAGTTAAAGTTCAAAAAGTTATTTATTATTACTTTACGTAACATTAATTATGGTTTTGATGGTTATCTGCATGTCGAACGATAAATGAATGTCAGTCAGTTAACGGATTTCAATGAATACCCAGTAATGCGAATTGAATATAAAAAGGGACATTAAGCAAATGAATGATTTTCATTCGGCTACGAATGCGCGCCTATAGATCTTCAAAAAATATCGGCTCTCGCGAATTTTTCCGTAATTTGATTTCTTTTGCACACGCCGCCCTCTCATGCTGTAATTTCACATCTCAGCGTGAGTTTCGTGTTCAAATTAAAATGTTTATTGCGTTAAGCGGAGTTCGCACGGTCTCCCATGAGCGGCCCGGAGCATTTTTATTTCGTTATCCTGGACACGCCTATCTCTCACCCCGTCCCCCGCGACCCCGTCCGCGCGTCCGTCCGTCTAACCCTCGGTGAAGGTATACCTCAGTACAATTTCACTATTTTATAAACCTGATGGCACCCCTGTCTAATGTCGCTATAATGCCTGCGACTGTCATTTCCTGTTTCCTATCGTACATGCGATGTTATACTTTATGCCACAGTGTTAAAGCATATTATTAGACAGAGCTATTTGGGAAAAGTTCAACCGTGTTATGCGTGTCATAAAACTATTAGCCGCTTAAGCTATTCTTAAAGCGTCGACGTTCCTTTTAGAATATTTATCGGTGTGCGTAGTCGCGGGGTGCGGAAGGGCGCCATTACATTTTTTTATTTCCCGCAAACTTTTATACTTTTACGACGTTTTTTTACCTGGACCATTACGTGTTATTTGGTCGCGTAGTTTGTAAAGTTTTTTTATGTGATAAGAATTATATTTCATTATCTTTAACACCTTGTTCGGACTCGTCCTTCTTATTAAGTCGATAATGGTTTGCTATCGGATGTTTCTGGGGAAGGGAATGAGAACGTAGCCGACGAATTATTTCTCTATAAGCACCCTTTCAAAAGTAGCGCGTTAATTTCATAAAATAATACCAGATGCTCTTAATCTCTGGCTATATCTTAAGTAGACACGTATTTCACTTTTTTTGTTTAAAACACATTTTGTTTTTTATTTTCTTTATCTTACGGTTTAATATATTTTTCGAAACTCTTGATTTTAAATTGCACGTACTATACAAGTAGTTTATAATTTACAAATTGCAATATTTTCTACTGCAGCGTAAGTAATTAGGTAGAACTACTCTCTATAAATAATATCTAACAAATATTTGATTTTTACAAATAGGAAAGCTTAACATAAGTGGTACGCTTAATATAGATCAGAGACTTCCATAACAGCTCTTACAGTGAACTAGTATGATCTTGAAATAAAACTATTTACGGGTTTTTTCGTGGTTATTTATATTATTATTTTCTCCCGATATTTCCAAGACTGCAGCCTTCATGGTCACGAGTCTGCACTGATAGGTATTTGACTGACAATACTATGATCTTACTATACAACTATGTCAATGATAAGGTAGATATGCCATTAGAACGCGCTATCTGACGACCCACAATTATCTTCATTTGGACATTTACATACACTACGCAGAAATGACAATAATAGCTGTATTTTTTATTCATTTTCGGATAAATAAGACATCTGTTTTACTTGACACGTCAACATTAAGAATGTGTAAGTATGTATAAGTATGCATACTTTATTCTTTGTATGTGTTAAGTTATGACAGATCTATAATGTTTGAATATCATTGGTGGTTGTACTTTCATTATTTTATTTAAAAAGTCATATTATGCAGACATTACTATTAATTACTTCATAGGTTTTATTTAATTGATTTGAATGACGAGACAAGCTTTCCGTTCGCCTGATGATAAGCTATACGACCGACTTTAACCGTAAAATCACCATCCAGCACCTTGAATTACAAAGTATTATTTGGTATTCCACTGCGCTCGCCATCCTGAGACATGAGATGTTATGTCCTATTATGTCCAGTAGTTGCACTGGCTACAAAATCCTTCAAATCAGGACACAACAGTGACTACACATTATTGCTTGGCGGCAGAAATACATTGCGGTAGTATCTACCCAGGCGGACTCTCACATATGAGAGACCTACCACCAGTAAGGTATTAATATTGTGCCTTGTACTAATGCTCGTCAGAGCTCATTTTTTATCTAATCTACAAGCAGAATATAGATAACAGTAAAATGATTAAGTATATGACATGTTAACATTAAAATAAAAGTCGTTTGTTTTTATTTCAGTGATGCATATATTGTAAATGACTTAAATACAAAGGAACTTATTTGAAAAATACAAATACGAGTCTTTACAGAACACAATTGTTTAATAAATTTTTATATTATAAATTGCTATTTTATTATAATATTCAAATATGCGAAAGTATACGTAACTCTACATGTCTGGCTTTCATAGATAAAAAATAAAGCGATTTCGATAAAATTGTACATAGAGAGAGATTAAGATCCGGGGAAGGACGTAGGCCACTTTTTATTCCGGGATAATATATAGATAGCGGGACTTTTATCCCGGAAAAACTTTTTCACACGGATGGAGCGGTTAGTTTAAAATATTTTGAAGATTCGGCCACTTTGTAACTTTTGAATCTTCTTTGTGATATTATGGTCCAATACACAGAAGCTATTTTAAGTCGGGCTTGCAAACAGATGACATAAGTGTAGTAATAGTAAAACAAAAGCAACATGATATGTCAACTATTCAGGAATAATAAACATCACAGAAAAGCTACTTCAGAAACACAAATAAAGACCATCTGTATATTATGTAGTCTAAACAAGCAATATTATGTATTAAAATAAACCAATTAGTCTCAAAAGACAATTAAAGTCAAATAAAATTAATATTAAACTTTAAATATCAAATTTAGAAACTAATGTTACTTATTGACATAAAAAAAGAAAGTTGCAGATCTCGAACTCAAAAAATAAAATAAAAACAGGTTCTCCAAATAAAAAACTAAATTTTTTTTAGCTAAAGTATCCTATAATTCGCTTTTAAATTACTCCAATAAAAGGCTCTCAACATGTTTGTCTCTTTTTGTTATCAATTTCCAAACATAAAAGACACAACAATCGTACAAAAGATATCATCTTAAAACCGTAAACAGTATATATAATAGTCTAATAAAATTTTGAAACAAAAAAGTTTATGCAAATCGAGGGAGCCGAAATAAAATGGAGTCCCGTGGTAGCGCGTGCGATCGATACGCCCGCCTTACGACCTTGCGGGCGGACCGCTACGTGGGCGGGCCGCGGTAAGAGGCTGGGATTGGTTCGGCCCGCCCACTACCAGCCCCCCCGCCGCCCCGCTCGTAACAGACACAAACCCCCCACCGCCCCCTCTGCCCCGTGGCCGCAGTGCAAGGCTGTCGATGCCCGGTGACGGCGCGAGTCGCGACACGCAGCGCCACGAAACATTAGCGATGTGAAGTCGTCTTCGGTGTTTGATTGTTTATGCGCTATGTGTTAGTGTTGTGTTGGACGATGATAACAGATATGTACACGCCGCTCCCGGCGCCGCCTACAAACAACAAGTCCATTGTAAGTTTTTATGTTTCTGTGTCTATTTTGATAATATTGTAGAGAAATAAAAGCGATTTGCTGCTCTATATGGTTCAGTCAATAAACAGAATACCTACTTACTTACGTCATATCATAACGGTTGAATTAAAATCGCCTTTATTGACCACTGGATAAAGTTGAATAGTGCAGTTTGCTTTATACTTATTATATTTGATATTACCGTCATAATAATAAATTGTAGTTAATGAAACATTCTTAATCGACATTATGATCTTCAGAGTCACATAAGATGTTATCTTTAATCACGGATTATTAGGTATGAAATAGAAATGCATGTTTATTGTAGGCAAACATGCATATTTCAGTTTTTATTAACTACCATACCTAATACTTATAAGGCATTAAGTTAGATGAATAAATTGTGCTGTCATCAAAATTAACCTTCGTCACATTAAAATTATAAAATTTGATTATTTTACCAACCAACTATACAATATTGTAATGAAACTATTGTTTCGCCAAATAACTAATAAATTCAATACGCCCAATAGTAATACGATTGCAAGCCGTGTTGCTCTTTTCGCAATTGCAAAACGGCAAACTCTGTAACAATCGACAAAAGTCTACATAACCCCTTTGTAATTGTATAAACGAATTTCGATCATTGTCAAAACTCGCCCAGTCATAATAAACATCGATTGTGTTAGTAATCGATTGCAGTACAAATTTCCGAAAGGAATTCGCATTGTTTCCGCGCAATCAATATTCATACGTCATCTCTGCGGGGTTTATTTGTAAATTGGGGAAATGTGATTGTAATATAACTGTTGTATTGTATAAAAGAATAAAAGCGATGTTCTTTATTAATGTATGAAGGTGTATTCGATATTAAATTTGAAAGATAGATATCTTAAACATCTTATTATTGGATTGTATCGATATTGATCTCTCGCTTTGAGTTACAGCCATAGCGTTATTACCATTGTATCACACGTGTCAGAACATAGAGCTAAGAGAAATTAATAAGAGTAGATTATGATAATGTTTTATCTTTTTTATTTTTATTAGCAACTATTATTGCTTTGTATCAGATAAGTTTACATACAGTATAATATTACTTACATGCTTAGATACTCTTATATCATTATCCGTTGAACCTAAATAAATTTATAAAAAGATTTTGTGTATAAAAAATGGATAGATATTGTATTCGCGCTCGAGTGTATTTTGCCCATAAATCATCAATTTTGATAGTGATTAATCATTTTCACAACCATAACTTTACTATAAAACCCAGTTATTCGGTACAAGTAAATCGTAAAGTATCAACTAGTCTGCACATCGTTCCATACATCACAAACATTATGCGTGTCTAATAGATTTTTTTGGTGATGTCCCATTCACAGCGGGCGCAGCGTGAAGCCCGTCAATGGCCATTGTGGCATTGAGCCGCACCGAGGACCGACGACCGGCGACCGACAAACTTTTATTTGTAATAGTCCTAAATGGTTGTTGTGGGGATTAAGGTGCTTTTTGTATTGTCAACGCGACGAGAACGTTAGTAAATTCACCAAATCCGGAATAATGGATGGCGAAATGGCATTAGCTTAATATCAACAATGACCACTCGAGATCTGTCACTTTTGATAACGTATTGTGTGAGTTTACACGAAGGATTACGCTCAAGTCCTGGCCACTTAGAGTGTGCTGGAGATATTTACAGCAAAAAAGTAAAGAATTTGTTTTGCTCTGAAGTGCCATTAGTCGTGTTGGTCAGACCAGGTTTTTGCGTGTGACAATTTGCTTGATAGAATGTATTAGAGTTATTGATGGAAGTTATTACGGCGCAGCTTTATTGCAATCACTTTAACATAATCCTTATTGGTTTTCTTTACATGATTTTCATTATCCTGGATAATGTAAAGACGATTTATAATTTAGCTGTAACTTTTTCCGTGTGAACCAGTAGCACGTCGTGTGTGATCGATATTATTACAAACTGATATTAGTAGCGGCTTTACCGGCTTCATATTTTAAAAGGAAATTCCTCATTTTTCCGCATTGATAGGATAAGAACTGTACATTATCATCATATAACTAGGAGTCAATTTGTTAACAAATAATTTGAGTATTATATTAAAAAGTACGCATGTAAAGTTAATAGAAACGTTTTGGATAAGTCAGAAATCACTACAATAATATAAACAAAACATCATAATATACAAATCCATAATATGTACCTACTTGAGTACCTAATTACAATTCAAATACGCGAAGTTATATGTATCAACTTAGTATAAAATGTTCCATGATAATTAATGATAACGTATAAGTTTTTATCCCTTTTTTATTATCTACGGGAGGCACAAATTTAGCTATAAATGTTTATAGTTTTATACCGTATTATTTAACGAATTATTTAATAATCATAACAGTACAAGCAGTGTACACATAAACACATGTCGAAATCGCGTCCAAAATAGGTTCTAATTAAAATATTTCCCGCATGAAACAATTAGGGAAGAAATAAACCCGTGTACAGTGGCGACAGCACCCCGTCATAATTCTTTTTTATCGCACCAAGTCGTGTTCAACCCGTTCATTGACAAAAGGTATTTAAATGAAGCTGTCTGAAACAATATTTACTGCGTGCTCGCGACGTTCCAGTCGAACTTTCAGTAAATTATCTGATTCATATGATTGAAGATTTGTTAGAACTGTGTATCAGTGATTCTTGAGGACATTTTTTACATGGAAATATGGTTCATTTTCCTTAGGCTTTGACGCGTAAGGTTATACTTTTCTAAAAAGTGTATAGTTTGACGTAGATTGATTTATTATTTACTAACTTCCGTTAATGTGGGGAATCGGTTATCAGTTTACATTTTAAACAGTTGTGACGGATTTTACTGTTTTAATACAGTATTTTCAAATGTCATTCTGGAACCACATTTCATACTTAATCAGTGATAATCTTGTTTTAAATAATATTATTAATTAACGAAGCAAAATTTTTCACCGCTGGTAATGAGTTATTGTTTCTTAAAACAATTGCACGATTAATTTGTCCTTTTAATTTTTTTAATTGTCTAACAAGAACAAATATTTTAATTGGATTATTTATAATAATTAAATAATTAGCTTTAAAAATAATATGATTACTAAAGCAACTAGAATATACTTTGTTTAATTAATAAAAGAATAAGTACTAAGCCATAAAAACCCGTTTGAAATCCTAAAGATATTCTCTTCGAAATTCCACAGCACAACGAAGCGGGTGACAAATTTAACAATGTTAGGAACGCATAATAGGGACGCGTTCACAAAAAATTAACGAAGTGCAAATCTGTCTGTGTACGTGTTATCGGCGATTTATAGCGCTTTAAATCTTATTGTTTTGTATTTAGACGATTTTGCGCTTGAGTGCTTTACTGCTGTGCCTTATGTTTTTATTGTCATAGATTTTAGTATTTAAATTAATTAGGCATAATATATAGATACCTTATCGAACAAAATGAAATCATTAGGCGAAATGTCCTAATAGCTTGCGGATATTTTGTAAACAGTTGATGTTTCGAAATTGTTTAATTATTTAGAATCTTTACTTCTTAGACTTAATTAAAAATATGCACCCTAATCTAGCTAATTTCTTCCCCCGCGAGTCTTCTTTCAACACAAGAAGCACGTGATGGTTATAATTGATATGTAAGATGAATGACAGTTTCTGAGAGCTACCTACAGCGTAATAGCGTTACCTACAGCGCATCTCGAGCATCATGCTTTTCTTTTTAGAGTTTAACATAAATATCAGAAATCCCTGAATATATAAGTTCATATACATTTTTATAAATAAGTATTAATTAGATCTAAACTATGAAATATAAGATAGATCATTAAAAACACTGGTGTGTTATAATATCCCTATACAACTTAAATAATTTTAACATTCACCACACAACGTACAAAAATGTTCCGACCACAAGCCAACTGCAGTTTCCTGCCATGACCACAAATAACCTTTTAATACTGCTAGTTAGCCCCGCTGATATTCATTTTGAACCGTTAAGCGTGCTCGATAATTATTGACTTGAGTATTCCCTGTTTCTCAATAGTTGACCATCTATTTATGTAGGCTGTGGCTGATACAGTTACACCGTTATTAATCTTACCTAACTAATCTTACTTTGACTACTTATAAATGTGAATGATTGGATGTTTGCATTTTTGTATGTTTATTGAAAATAACCGCAGAATCTACTGAATGTGGTTAACACTTGGCACACGGGTAGACTATTTCCTGGGCCGAGACATAGTCTACTTTTTATTCTGTTAATATAGTCTCATGAGACTTAATGTAACTGCTGGATATAATAAGACTTAACACCTCATGTCTCAGGATGGCGAGCGCAGTGGAATATCCAACAATACTTTGTAATTCATGGTGTTGGAT
This sequence comes from Manduca sexta, assembly GCF_014839805.1. NCBI lineage: Eukaryota > Metazoa > Arthropoda > Insecta > Lepidoptera > Sphingidae > Manduca > Manduca sexta. Next base: position 9,179,454 of record NC_051131.1, read on the forward strand.
GGTGTTTCTACTGTTTAGTTGCGGTCGTATCGCTTACCATCAGGCGAACTGCAAGCTCGTCTCGTAATTTTAAAGCAACACAAAAATAATTGCTATTTTAATCAGATTTTTTAAATAGATGACGTTGCGGTTGGAAATAGTTTTAAGGTTTTTTGTACCGAGAAATCCTTTTTCACGTGGGCGAAGACGCAAGCAACAACTAATAATAATCAATATCTTAAGAGACATTGTTCACATACGTACGAGATAATCTAAACGAAAACGAAACACGTTGATACATCGTTGTAATATTTTATTAATAATTTTTACAATTAAAGCCTGTAGAAAAAACTGCATTTGGAAAATTAATTAATTGTAAAGAAGTGTGTATCTTTTATTATAATAGAACATTATTGAAAAATAATCCGTCTAAAATGATGTGTAAACAAACAGCGTGAGCAACGATTCGATACAGTGTCTCGCAGGTCGCCGCTATAATCAACATCAATGATTACTCTCAACGGACCCCTTCGTACTCCTTTGTTGTTCCCGCCCCCAGCTAATGGAGGTCTCCGGTCATGAGCGCTGTAAAAGAAACTAATACAGTCCTCGGAGATTTAAAAGTATCAGTCAGACTCATTAATGTCATCAGAGCCGTCTAGTCGGCTCCTGGAATATTTCGGCCAGTTTCTCTGCCAAGACAAAATGTGTCCTCTGTGTTTGTGAAAAAGATAACATTCGAATGATAACAAAAAAATCGAATCGACGACGGTGTTGGGTTTTGCAACTCATTGCATTAGCCCGGCTTGTTAGTGCGGCGAGTGGCGAGCGGCTCAGAGGCACGTAATGAAGGCGAGGTGCAAGTCACGGGGCCAGAGGCGCCGCCGCCGTCCGTCAGCGCCGTCATCGCGCGCCCTGTCAATGCGTGATGGCCCGACAACAGAGAAGGTTATTTTCAAAGATGCAGCACCACTAATTAATGCTCTCTACCGGGTGAAAAAAGTTTTAAGAAGCGGCAACTCCTTTGTCCTACTGTCACGTGCGGTGTGTTGAAATACGAAACTAATGCGGCACTTACCTACAGTGGTTTGAGGGGTTTGAGGGTACTTTGGGTCGAGGATGTTGATAGTCGATCACAAACACGGTAGTACTTGATCTGTTGAGGGCTGCGTGCGTTAAGAAACAATTAATTTAACACTTAAGCAGGAGTACAAAGAGATAGGCTCGTGTGGTCGCGTCCGCGGTCGCCCCCCGGCCCGAGCTCGGTAGGGCGCCGTCGTCCCCCGCCGCGCTCGCTGCGCGCCGACACCGATAGCGCCATTCATGACCCGCGCCGAATCTGTTATCACAACACCATAACAACAGATTGTTTATAGCTCACAGTGACTGTCACTTCTGTTTCCGACACATGGGAACACACTCCAAGCCGGCCCTGAGCCAGTATCACCGATCATGTAGGTGTACTTTTCACGGACTTTAATAAAGCATTGCTTTACGAATGTAAAATGTAAGAATGTTATGATAATATTTAAGAAAATAAAAGACTTACAAAAATAACGAAACGAAATAGCGTCACTTTTACTATGATCATAAATACTCTTCTAAATATTGAATTTCTTTATTGCTGCATCACTATCGAGTTTCCTAAATAAATAAATAAGCCTTATTTATAACTCTGCTAACAGAATGGAACAAAATAAATTTAAACCGAACCGTACGCGCGTCCCATTAAATCTATTATAGGATATATCGGAAATTGCAACTATTTACAACAGCATCCGGCTTTTAAGTGTAAATTTTCCGGTTGCAATTTGTCCTATAGATAGCCGGCTTGAATAAAATGCTCCCTCGACTAAAGTGGCCATTAAATACACTCGTCGAGGTTTGTCAAGTTTTAGACTCCGCCGACGGCAGCTCATAAGTGACGAGCGCAAATCTCAAGCGAGGGAGGGTGACATATGTTCAAAATTTCGAATGTTTATACTAATTCATTTATGTCTAATGCAGTTTACCGACAATGGCACCCAGCAATAGTATTTTATTGATATCATGAGCGTTAATATTTGTGACAAGCGAGACTTGGCTAAATACAACTTGTTATCACATTTCTAATTTTTAATACCTTAGTACCATCGTACTAATTAATTTATGTTTAATGAAGTAGGTACCTCGACAATTGTACCCAGTGAGTATAGTATCTTCTTACATCGATATTCGATATAATGCAAGCAATACTCGGTTAAATAGAATTTTAATTCATAATATTTTTTATGTTTAATAGCATAGCAAAAACGATATTTGACCAATCAAGATATTCTAATATATAATTCGTATGGTTTTTACAAATTTTTAAACACTATTACCCAACTCTACCGTTCATATGAAGTTATTCTTGCCTATTGAAGCTAGTTGCAATAATTACAGTAAGCGGTGGCCGCGTCGCTGCGGTTTGCGGTCGGACCATTGAACGCGAACAGCGCCTCATTCATAAAGCCAACACTGGCCACCGGACGTGGACATGCCATTAGCACAATTTACCTAGGTCCTAGGATGTCTATTTGTGCGGTTTGCTTACGAATATAACGTACAAATGTACTGTATTGAGTTGAAATTTTACATTGAATATACGTCGCATGTTTAAGTTGACTTGGGATTACTTCAGTCATAAATTAATATTTTATCGGACTTTTCGTGGTTTTAATATTTTAGTTTTCTCCCTACGTTTCGAAGACTTTGCAGCCTTCGTGGTCACAGGGGGGACTGAGGTGTTGTTCATCGGCAAATCCAAATCCAAATCCGAAAAATAGTTTAATTTTAATGTCTAACACTCGCGTAAACATAAGAAATCATTAAATATTTTATACTAGCTTCCGCCCGCAGCTTCGCCCGCGTGGATATCGGACTTCAAAAATGGAGTAGGTGCTCAATTTGTCGGGATGTTTTTTTAATGTATGGTGGTATGCAGGTGGTCCGATTGTCCGGTCAGGGTCTGATGATGGGATCCTGGTGAAATCGAAGGAAGCATATAGCATGATTCAGTATTCACACGTGATGGCTTATTATTAGCGTATTTCATGTATAACTTTGGTGTTTCTATACCGATTTCTATGATTCTTTTTTATGGAATATTTAATAATGTTAACTTTTTTTTAATTAGGGATGACTGAGAGTGTTATAAACGTAAGAGTAGACAAATATAATGAGAAAGCTTCGAACTGCTAAACTATCGGGAGTTACACGTGTTATTGTGAGTGAACCATAAAAGATAGACATATGCTGTCGTGGGATATTTTTTATATAATTTTAAGGAGAACATTTCCGTCATACATGATTTCTGTATAGCTTTAACCATTAAGGTTGCACACGCGACGGAAGCTTAAAAAAGGGAGTAACTTCTCCCGTTTTCCCAACATTTCCCTTCACTGCTCTGCTCCTATTAATTATAGCATGATGAAAAGTATACTATAACCAGGTCAGGAGTATGAAAAATAATTGTACCAAGTTTCGTTAAAATCCGTCGAGTAGTTTTTGTTTCTATAACGGTTATACAGACAGACAGAAAGACAGACAAAAATTTTACTAATTGCATTTTTGGCATCAGTATCGATCCCTAATCACCCCCTGATAGTTATTTTGGAAATATGTTTCATGTACAGAATTGACCTCTCTACAGATTTATTATAAGTATATAGATAGATTAGAAACAATATTTACAGAAGGTAAGACACTAGAATTACAATGGGTAACTTGACTCTATTTTTCAAATCTATCGCGTATCTAAGTTCTAAATCATATACTTAGGTATTACTATGGATAAGTAACTAACACTTACTCATCATATGAAATAATTAGTTAAATTGAAGGCTCGAAATCTGTCTTCGAGCCTACAATGAATTTAAAAATACACTACATACCTGGTTCCATATAAAACATAGGTTTGAATCAAATTCGTATGTAAATCTGTATTATGAATATGCATGTATAGCTTATAAAGTTGTGTAAAGTAAAATTACAAACAATAAACCGTACTCATCCAAAAATGGCAAGAATAATGCCGGCCGTTAAATCCGAATGAATCTCTAAAATGAAAGATGTACTTTGGTGGTCGCGTGGCGCAGACCGCCCGCCGTGGCCGACGCTGCGCTATGCTAATTCAATTGTGTTACGAGAGCGGATAGCGGTGCGATACAATCGACTCCGCCCGCATTGGCGCATTATCATAATAATGTGCGAGTCACCTCGGAGAGCACTCGCACTGTCGACTGTCGATGTCGAGTGTCGACACGCATCGCGATACCCAATACACTTGTAATTGATACTAACATTTCAATAGCATTAGCTTAGTTTTAGTTTGCTATAGATCTGCCCTACTAGTTTGCATATATTTATAATTTTTTTATCCATATCGTTTTAGTTTTTAAATTCTTAAGATACGTCATTATGTTTAAGATGATCACGAATAAAATGTTTTTATACCTCGTGATTAACCCCGTTTTACACTTCAAACAATAGTAATTTTAGTTTGAAGTTCACGGACGTATCACGTACCGAAATCGAATAGCCATTATAAGCGATATATCTAATCACAGGAAGAAACAACATCTAATCGATTCGCAGAAGTGTTGAAAAGCGGCGAAAGCGGTTCTCACCGAGCGCCCGCGGCTTGTAATCGTGTCGATACTTCTTACCACGATTATATTCATCTAGCGGGATGCAAATTGAATTATGGGACTTTTTGTGGCCGTCCAATTGTTTGGCTCTCGTCGGCTTTGTTTCTCCGCGGCGTCTTCTACGTGACGATTGAACACTCAGCGCCTTGTAATCGTCTATCTACGCGCAATTGTTTCGCATCGCCTCTTTTCGTGAGGCCAATAACAGTCTTTTGTTTTATTATATAATGACATCCTCAGTGACATACATATAGGTAATTGTTGCTATTGTTACAAAATATTGGGCACCTTTCAATCCATCGAGACATTATTTCGGTCGCTTTATCATTCAGATTTTAGAGTTTATAGTAAGTACTGAATATTTATGCGAATATTTTCTAATAGAAGTCGAAACAGTCGACATTTTATTTATATGGGCCCAAGTCCAACCCAAGTATGAGATAGATGGGTTTTTTATCCTGAATTGTCCATTTATTATAAAATTCCAACACAAAAAAACATAATTAACATACTTTCAAATTTCAATATAACTAATTAATAATATTGTTATATTGTAGTTGTGTCACCTCCCTTGACCTGGTCTGTCAAGTTCGTAGGTTTTTATTTCTGATTTTATTTGCTCAGCCCTCTACCGAAGTCTTTAGTAACCAAAAATAGTGTAACAATAATGATTGATTAATATTACGATATTGGTTTTTTTTCAGTATTATTTACAGTCATTGTAAAATATTTAGGTTTTATTTATGATGTTTTAGCAATTATAATTTACATATTAACTAGTTATCAACATTGATCCATTAAATAAATCAACCATTTTTATTGAATTTTCTGCTCCATTATTAGGAAAAGGTTTACCACGTCTGTAAGCCATGTATCTACAAAATCATCAATAAAATATACCGAGAAATTAGAGCTAGCCTAGTAACAACAGTAGGTCAAGGTTATCATAAAATTATTATGCTGTGCCAAATGAGTTCATCTAACAAGTGAAGGGGAGATTATTATAGAATGGCTAGAAGTGCTAGAACCAGGATAAGAATTGATTATATATACTATTATACAACTTTATACTTATATTTTGTTTGATAGTTTGTATCCACTTGACGTAATTACTATTTACTTGTAAGAATACATAATACCTTTATCTCCAGAGTAATCGGCAGAGGTGTAAAGGCACCAGGGCACTCACCTTATACCTTGTGTGTTCCGTCTTATGATGTGATGTGCGATGCTAATGCCATATCCGGTGTAAATTCCACACCCTAGGCTGATACTGAGGAGCTAAACCCAATATCACTGTGCCTGACCTGGGATTCGAACCCTGGAAATCAAAGCCCTATTTAATTGCTCTCATGTAAAATAAAATATTTAATTCAATTACATTTTTAAACCAGTTTCCTATCAAATTAAAAAAACCATCATCAGTGGATGTATTCGCTTAGTATTACGAAATAAAGTTGGACCGATAAATGGCCAATCACAACAGCGACTATTTTTAATCGAAAGTCTATGACGTTAAATTGGCATGCAATAGAATTTGCAGACAATGAAACAATTTGCGATTTCTAGCAATGACCTGCGAGCATTGTCTGCAAATTCAATTAAAAAAGGAAACTGCTGTGCATCAGCCACCTGTACTACTAAGACTAAGAGTGTAGGCCTTAGCCCACCACGCCGGCTTGGCAGACTTCACATATCCTTAAAATACTTTTTTGAAGAATTCTCATAATGTAGGTTTCCTCATGATGTTTTTTTTCCTTTACCGTTAAGGCGAACGTTAACTGATAAACGATACATAAGTAACTCCGAATAATCAGTGGTGTATTTTTAACCTGCGGACATACGTCTCGGCAGAATATTGCATACCCAACTAGGCTACCGTGCACTCAAAAATATATTTCTATAAAAACCATTAACTCACTGATACATAATACTAGGAATAAAAACAATCTCAATGTTTTGTTCCTAACTGTAACACGTAATTAGCCGGTGAAATAATCATTCTGCTAACGAAAAAGGAAAATGATTGAAATCGTAGTATAAGGCATAATTGGTGAGGAGCAAAGAGTTGAATGCATAATAATTGTTCGTTTTTATAAGTCGCCTGCTCTACGCCGTTGCGCCGTCATTGTGGTTTAGGCCCTCGGGGCTTGTGCGTCGGTAATTTTCTCAGCAATTAATATACTATGCTGTTCAATTGGTTACAAGTAAAAAATGTGTAACAGAACTCGGGGAAATTACGTTACCGCATCCATTGGAAACACTTTTGCACTATTATACGGCAAAATGTACCGGATGAAATGTCAATGAATTATAACCATCACTATTGTGTTGACATGTGTCTCTGCGGTTTTACAGCAGTTTTACCATGGCAGGGAGTACGGGTATTTCTTTAAAACGGTATTTTAAAGTGTCAGCTTCATTAACTCTTTGTTCTATGGCAGTCGACCAGACGGTGAAGGAAAATAATTCATCTTTACAAATATAGACACAAATGTTTTTCATATGAATTGAAATGAATATATAATTAAAATACTAACCTTTGGTAATCACGAAAGTAAACATTTAAATTGATTACAATAATACAGCTACGGCCCTAGATCATTTATAACCTACACATATACAAAAAAAAAAAAATATGATGAGTTTGATTTTCCAAGCGGCGTCAAAAAGCAGCACTGATTTACGTTGGTGTTATTTCCAAACATTTTATTTGTTTGTTACTGAAGTATAAATGGAAATAATTATAATAATTTCAATGAAAATTACTGGAATTAAGTTGCTACCTAAAATACGTGAGTTTAACGACTGTTTCTTGGAAGTGTTGGCTGGAAGACGAAGCCGACGGCGATGTGGAGCGACGTGCACGCATGCGCGTTTACAACTCGACCTTCAACTCCTCTCCAACACTATTTCAGTGAACAATTTCATGACGTAATTATTCTTGACTCAATAATTGTTCAGCTTTTATAACCGTAGGCTAGCTTTTAGCTCGCCAACATCTGTTGCGTCATGTACGAGCGAGTAATAAAAATTCATTGCATGACGTTTCGTCCGTTGTTTTACATTTATGATAAAACTAATATCGAACCTTTTTTGATTATAAAATGAATTTATAATTTAATATTTACCTTTTTCATCAGTTTTGTGCGTTTGATCAAAATTTAGCAGATGGCCCATAGTACTTAGATACAGATTTACTGTTTCTGTAATAATATATTATTCAGATTAAACATTTTTAAGAATACCGATTGAAGTATTAGGTATATTTATTATATGACCCTAAATAATTTATTAACATTGTCCCCTGAGTGTACAAAATTCTACGTTGAGTAACATTAAACAAGAACATCCTTTTCAAAGTTGAAAGATAATTTGTAAACAAAGTTACATAGACGCATGTAATTTACCCTGTAACGCTTTGACGTGCATTACGAAGACAGAACAAAGGCTCTCAAAGAATATGTGGCTTGTTTCCATTCGTCCGTCGCTTGTTTTTATCATGCTGGAAACTGGTTTCTCAAATTGGTACACCTATTATCTGGTCCCGGCCGGTGAAGGCCGACAGTCACTTTAATATTTTGGAACAAATTCCGACACGCAAAATATTGGTATATTAAAGCAGACGTTTTGACATCCAAACTTGACTATTTCGAAATAAGAAAAAAAATATTCGTGAGCGCCATTGTATTATTTTGAATTTAGAATCTCTCTCGTATTTTTTTAATATTGTTTTGAGGTGAAGGTTAGCTTTCTCAACAAATACTTTTTATGGATTTTTAAGTTTTATAGTTTAGCTTTGTAGACTACTTATTTTTCTGGAAGGATAAGGAGAAGCAATTGAATACACCCTAGTGTAAAAAATTTGTTTCTGATACAAGATATAATTAAATTAATCGAATTCTCGAGAAGATATTTAAAACCCACATGGCAAGTACTTATAATAATAATAATATCAGCCCTGTATTATATACTCGCCCACTGCTGAGCACGGGCCTCCTCTACTACTGAGAGGGATTAGGCCTTAGTCCACCACGCTGGCCTAGTGCGGATTGGTAGAATTCACACACCCTCGAAATTCCTATAGAGAATTTCTCAGGTATGCAGGTTTCCTCACGATGTTTTCCTTCACCGTTAAAGCAAGCGATAATTCACAAAGAATACACACATAATTTTTTAGAAAAATCAGAGGTGTGTGCCCTTGGGATTTGAACCTGCGGACATTCGTCTCGGCAGTCCGTTCCACAACCAACTAGGCTATCGCCGTTTTTTTGGCAAGTACTTAGTTGTGTATTTTCTGGATTGAAACGGTACTTTATAATAATATGCAATTTGATGCTCAACGATTTCAGGGTTACATTGACATTTTCTTAACTAGATACATACTTATATATTTTAAAAAATCAAGCCTTAAGTAAGAATACATACCTTACATAAAAAATAATTATATTATAAATATATTTATTCATAAATTCTATCCTAAAATTACTTAGTAAAACATACCCGTATTGTTCATTTATAGTCCGCTGCTTACGTGATTTAATTATTATTAATTAGAATAATATGTAAAATTGCATACATATAAACTTTATCACACATAAATTAGTAGATATAGAAGTCCACAAGTAATGTCAGGTCAATAAAGTAGAGTAGGGCTGGCCGGAGCCCGCGGGCTAATGTTCGGGCGGCGAGTGGGCGCCCCTGTCCGTGTCCGACACATTACCACACTATTCCATCGACTTATCAAATTTAAACGTATATAAAAATGTTTTTGACGTATTTGGGAATGATATTACTAAAACAACAACTATGACGTAGTAAATTATTATACTTTATTTTTACTTGTTTTTAAAATTACTGGCAAAGTTTGCGGTCAGACGTGTTTTTATAGAAAACGCTATTACCGACTAAACTCCTTAACAACATGATATTCTGAAGTAGAAACAACGTAGAACGCTTACCTCAACACACTTTTTTACTTAAAAATAGCCTCGCAATAGACCGTAACAGTTTGCGACCGGACACTTATCGATAGAAAAACTGATTTGCCACATGTCGTATTAAACGCATATGTATACTGCGGGTCACAAACGATAATTTCCATTTAAATAATTTGTTTCGGCTCAATTTAAGAAGCGTCATGTGGCGTGAGGCGGCCTAATGACCTCCGTAACTAGCGCGGTTTCACGCCTTCGATCACCGCGTTCCGTTTGCGGACAACCCTTATTAGAGAACCAAACTTTCGAAACATTTTATTGATTCGTCACTTACATGTGTATATTGGAAATTATATTTTGAATTAAGTAGGTTATCTTTATGCTTGCAGTACAAACTAAGCGCATCGCTTATAAAAAAAAATAAGGCGAATTATTTTTTTTAGGATTTTAGCTAGTTGGCATTATATCATATTTTTTTATTTTATATTTGGCAAATTGCCCTATTGCCCCTAATGGTAAGTGGCTTGCGTTCCAATAGAATATCGACTGACGTGAGATGATTACCCCTCGACAATCGACACAATTACGTCGGCCTGTTGGAACCGGATATACACAGGCTAATCTCAGAAAGCAATACATTTACTTGGGCTATTACGGCGGGGTTTAACACCTTGTGTGCAGTGGTCTAATTATCTGAGCGGATATAGAATATATCCTACCACTAACGTTATATCTTAAGCACTTTAAAGTTCATCCATTGAAACTCACATGTGTAGGCAATAATATATTGTAAGTGGTATTAATTATTCTTACTGAAACAAATAGCACGTACTCTACCTCATACTTTTTCATGGCCTAGCAGTCCATCTATTAATTTAATTGTCTTATAAATGTTTTCGAATGAGAAAATGCAATAACTTACTTCTATTAATCCATTAACGACTTTATTTCATTAGGTACCTTGGATATATAATTTAGTCGTATTACAAATAGTATTGCATTCCTCAAAACGTATTACACAGAGCATTAGACTCGTTCGATTAATTGAATATTGACTGGACAAAGAGATAACTATAATGTAAATCATTCTTACGTAACTAGACCTTCTACTGATTGCAAATATTGTTGTGTTATTTAATGTAACCTTACAAATTATTTGTGAATTATCATTGCCCCATATCTAGTAATTGTACTTGGTAATAGAATACAGTGTATGAATTAATGAAGTAATATCAAGTAACGCATGCGATTTCATAACAATTGTTTTAAAGATGCGGAAAAAAAACAACATAAACAACATTGCGCAATAATCATGAAATTGTGTAAACACAAACAGACTTATTGAGCATAATGGAGGTATAGAGAACAAGCTTCGCACATCAACAGTTGCGTGCAGCCAGATGACACTTGATGTAGAAATAATGTTAGTGGCCCATTATATTTAGTTTATTTAATCCACTCTGATAACGCCTCTATCTAAGTTTGATATATGAATGGGAAGATTATTTAACGCGACTTTACATTCTTTACAGTTATAATAATATAATATACTTTGTAATTCAAGGTGTTGGATGGTGTTTCTACTGTTTATAGGCGGTCGTATCGCTTACCATCTGGCGAACGGCATGTCCATCTCGTCATACAAAGAAATAAAAAAAAAAACAGTCCTATATTATTAATTGTGCCACTGAGGACAGGGCTCATCTACTACTGAAAGGGATTATTCATTAATCTACCTCGCTGGCTTAGTGCGTATTGGCAGACGTCACATACCCTCAAAATTGCTATAGAGAACTTCTTAGGTATGCAGGTTTCCTCACAATGTTTTCCATTACGTTAAAGCAAGCGATTATTCACAACGATTACACACATTACTTTAGAAAAGTCAAAGATGCGTGCCCTTGGGTTTAGAAGCTGCGGACATTCGTCTCACCAATCCGTTCCACAACCAAGAGGTTATCGCTATTTTGAAATATACAATATCGCTAAAAAAATCATTCATGGCGCTGCTGCATATTATAAAATAAAGTAATCTAAAAAATATTTTATAAATAACGTACTTGAATTGCAGAGATAAAACGAGCTAGATTGAAGGGCGTAAATAGTAGAATATTTACATTCATGCAACTCCAAAGTTATCCTCAGTCTCTACACGATCGTAGACGTTGGTCGTGAAATGAGTCTCGTTTATTTGAAAGGGTAATCATCATTATTTGAGGAAGAGCCAATCAATATTTCCCCTCCAAGCGTCAAATGACACAGTGAACCCTTGCGCGGCTGCTAATGCTCCTCGCCGTAATTAGTTACGACAAGTCTCAGTGAATTATTTTGTAATTTGATGTCATATTCCTGCCTCATTAATTGGACAGAGGCCGTATATAACTGGCGATTACTCATTCTTAACTAGAGACGGCGCGTCGCATTCTAGAATTTTCTTTGTTGATTTTAACGGAAAATTACTTCAGCTTTATTTTTTATAAACTGTAATCTACGTTTTTAATTTGCGTTTATCTTCCTCTATAAAAAGTTATAAACATAAATTATTATATAGTTTAACCGTTTAAGATAAAGGTAACATATTTATTACGTATAATTAAGAGCAACAATATATAATTAAAGCATACATTATTTTAATGTAATTTGACAAAACAATTTTTTGCAAATATAAAAATATAGTCAAAGACGCGGAACATAAAAAACATTCATTGGCATTTCGGAAATTAATATTTATATATATTTAACACAACAAGCTAGAGGAGGCCTTTGTCGACTGGGACTCCGAATTAAGAAATATAATATAATTCTAATGTTATAAATCCTAGATTTAAGTGTTAAACTATAAGTATTTAGAAAAATTAAAGCTTATTATCATTTATATATAACACAACATTAATAAAATAATTTAACATTTTTCCACGATATATATAATAATATAGGTCAGGTCTAAGGCAATTATGAAAAGGTTCAGTAGTGTAACATTACAAAAGAATTCTTGAAGTAATATTCCCTTGGAATGGAGCTAAAAACCATGCGAACCCTTGCAAACCTAACCCAACAATATTAACATACATACAGAACATCCCAACCAACAATATGTCATAAATTGAAAATTCAAACTGAGTTAGTTTGCATTAGAATAGTATCAGATGGGGAGCGCCAAGGGGTCGCATTCAGCAGCCGACGCGACCGACGACGGAGTACAGTTTCATCCGGAATTAACTCGATAATTCCCTAATTGTGCAATTAGCCATCAGCAATTTCCCCAGCTTTATCGATTGGGTCACTGGCCTTAAAATTTTCCAGTTTATACTTTGATATCACGAATATATTTGAAAGAATTTATGTCTCAGTTATGTTTCATTATTTTCAACAATGAGTTGTCGAAAAATATTAGCTCATAAGTATAGTTATGAATTTGATGAAATACAATTTCGTTGATAACGACTTCACGATCATCTTAATAACACGTCGAGCGCTAAGCGTTTCGCTTGAATATTCATTTTGGTTCATCATAATTAAGGTAGATAATTTTAAATCATCCGATACATGAGAACCGGCAACGATTTGAAACTATGTGGTAAAGACAAAACTATCGCTGGCTAAAACAGAATCTTGATGGTACACAATGTATTTCAATTTCAAAAAAAATAATGATTTATGTTTATGCCAATGTTAGACATTGGAATAAAACTATTTACTATCAAGTTATATAAAAAAATCTTGGAAGAATATAAATTGTTCAATACCTTGTCAAATTGTTTACCAATAATTATAATTGATGCGTCCGGTTTACTTTCAAACGTCGTCATTAAAACAAAAATATAAAAAAGTTGGCCTAGTTCATGTACTTAATAGTTTAATCTTCAGTCTTGAGTGCGCAGATAACTTAATCGTAATACATAGCTTGGTATGCATACATTCTCAAGGTTGCCTTCAGTTAAATTGTTGCCAAATTATTTCTCAGAATGTAGATCACCTTCGCGCTCGCCTTTCAGACATTGAATCTCTGCTCTTTATTGAAGATATCACAAATTACGTTTCTTCTTAAAACTTGACCAATTTGCCAGGTGGACTGTCTTGATTGTTTATGTGAACGTATGGTATAAAATTATATTTTTATCTAACTTTTGCTAATATTGTAAATGTGAAAGTTTAAATGTTTGTTTGTAGTAAACTCACAAACAGTTGCACGAATTTGTATGAATTTACACACTCAGGTAGACCGCGTCCATGATTAACACATGGCCTATCCCGGTAATATGCTTCCATGGAAAATGATGGAATTTATTCTGATTTTTTTAAATAGATGGCATTGGCAACGTATAGTGTTTAAGACACTTTTATAGCGAGAAAGACTTTTCACGCGAGCAACGCCTAATACCTATTTATTATGTTACTTCTTAAACTTGATAAATTTGCTTGTGAACTGATTATTGACTGTTTACGAGTGCGAATGTTACAACACACACCATATTTTATGGTCACATCAGGTAACTTCGTTTCGTTTCCTCTTCCATTTTTTACTTAAAAAACCTTGGTAATTTTGACATGGAAAGGCCATCAGCGTTGTATTATATGGGGGTGGCGCCGTTGAGTCGGCACAGAGGCGTCATCCGCGCTTTGATCCAATCTCGCGGCCGAACCGTCGACTCGGCCCGGCCAAGTTGACGACCAATTACTCTCGATATCACTCTGTTTCGGCCCGCACCCAAATGGAGCATAATGCCGAGGGTAATTATGATTTCAGTGCCGTCGCGTCGTGTTCGCCGCGTTGGCCCGCGTTGGCCCGCATTGATTCCACAGCGCTCATCGTCTAATGCCTATTATTTTAAATTACTACGAAATAGCTTTTGTGAATGTGTGAGGTGTCGTTTTATCCCTCATAATTTTATTATACATTATGACGTTCAGGAAATTTGAATTGTATTATATTTGTCGTTCTTTTCGTACTATTTTCTTTCGGATTGAATATATAAAAAACTGAATGTAATTTCTTCGACACAAAACAAATAATGCGGCCGTGGCCCATAGCCAGCGACGTAAGTGGCCGCTGCCGCAATTTGGCGGCGCTTTATTATTTTTTTATGGTAATTGTAATTGTCGTGGGGCTAATTGAGAGCGCAGCCATATTTACAACTCAGCCCCGTAGATCTCGTCGTCGATAGCGCAGTGGGTCGGTCCATTATTTCTATTTGCTGGAAAGCCGCCGTTAGTCTGCATCAAACATTAGATTCTAATAATACGCCACATGTAATTACCCACTACCTACTGTCTTCACTCATTTATTTTCTCAACGTAAACATACAAAATAGACATGTCAATTTTGCGAAACGTTAATTTCGAGAGCTAAGTGATAATATCGTCACTTATAGCGTCTAAAAACCTTATAAATGAAACTTTATTAGTCATCAATCATTAAGCGCCGTCGTGTAGCCTCGTTTTAGATAATTTGATAAGTTTTTTTATATATGTATTAACGTATCAGTGTATTAAAACACCAATTGAACACATTAAGAAAATGTCCTTTCTACTACTTTAACTGGCCTACTTACACTTAACACTTAGAGCATTTTCGTTCTTATATCAAGTAGCTTAGATTAGATCAAACACGATATTATTATGAAGTTTGCACATGACAGTGCTAATAACATAACAGCTGCACGTCCTACTTCAGTTTGAACTTGTCGATCGGTCCATCATCGCAAAGCATTTAATTTAAAAATAAAAACCAATATTCTCTGAGAAGGCCTAAATTATATTACTATCTAGTATTGAGATCTGATTTAACAGTTGTAAGGGCGAGCATACACCGTGCTGCAACAGCTGCGCCAATCACAATATACAGGGCGTGGCCGATTCCCGTTCCCCTTCCTCCCCCGATCATGTGTCGTGATCCAAGGATTATATTGCTTACAATAGGAGTTTTTTATCGACCTATTGTGTCTCATATTGGGGTGAAATATCCGGCCGGATGTTACATCAGTTCTCACCTTTATTTAACAGCGAAGTGAACAACTGCGAAAGGATTGGGGTTTTCTGAATCCATTATGCCTATATTATTTATTCTGTTAATATAAATGCATAAGCTTTTTTAATAATTTAACGACTCGATGGGTTATGATGGCTATTATGTATATATTTTAATATGTAAAATGTGGGCAGCGGGTAACAGTTTTTCATAACCACCTGAATATTAGTATATTAGCTTTTGCTCGCGGCTTCTCCAGCGTGAAGGAATTTTCTGGGATAAAAGTCCCGCTAAATATTTTCCCGGGATATAATAACCCTTCCACGGTTTTAAACTGTTTCCATACTAAATTTCATAAAAATCCTTTCAGTAGATTTTGAGAAAATCGATAACGTACAGACAGACAGAAAAGGGGATTTGGTTTTATAATATGTTACTGTAATATAAAATGGGTATTTTATTACAAACCTTTTCAAGTTGAAGTTTCATGCTAAATGCATGAAATCAATATTTATTAGAAATAGCATATTTTACGATATGAAGTAGGACTTAAAACATGAGACATACGAAGCCAAAGGCAATATTTATTAATTACGACATCCTGGGGCTGCCGAGCGGTAGCGGCCGTAGCTGTCACCGCACCGACTAATTGTAAATACACTACCTATAAGGTCTTCATAATTTATTTATATTATTTCTGTACGCCTCGGGCACCAGGGGAACGCGGCCGCCTTAGTTCACATATAAATTAGACTATAAATCTGGTTTGACACTCAGAGCGTTTCTCACGGTCAGACCGCGGGCTGATAATTAAATCTCAACGAGGATTGAACCTTTTTTTGTTGAAAATAATTAAAAATTCATTATCTTTCTTTTCAGGAACATCCGAGCTTACGCGGCACGCCGTTGGCTATGTTGGCGGCCCAGTGCAACAAGCTATCGAGTAAATCTCCGCCGCCACTCGCCGACGCTGCCGTCGGTAAAGGGTTTCACCCTTGGAAGAAAAGCCCCGGCGCCCACTCGCCGCCGGGAGCCGGCGTCACGCCGCGCTCACAGGCTCCCACCTGCACCCCCTACGCCCGAGCACCCACGTCATGCGCCGCTGCACCGTCTTACGGCAACGATCTCTATTTCCCTTCTTCTGGTGATCAACTACTCGGCAAAAGTGAATCAAGTGCAAGTTTAGGTTCTATGTATTCCCGGCACCCTTACGAGTCATGGCCTTTCAATGTTGGAGGCGGTGGCGGCAGTGGTGCACTCAAAGCTGCAGAAATGAGCGGCGTCAGCGCCGTCGGCAGCACATGGTGGGACGTACACAGCGGATGGCTCGACGTGGGAGGACAAATGGCCAATTACGCTGGTCAAGACTACTCGCAGCTTACACATTCACTTTCTGGTGGCGCTCATTTACTGCCACCTGCACCGCACCTTCTACAAGATGCATACAAATCAGTGCTGCCTACGCAAGGCTCATTTGGTTTGCATGCGCCCGGTTCACCGGCACCTCCAGCGCAGGCGCCGTCACCTAGGTCACAACGTCGCTATGCCGGACGAGCAACTTGCGACTGCCCTAACTGTCAAGAAGCAGAAAGGCTCGGCCCAGCCGGCGCTCACCTTCGGAAGAAAAATATACACAGTTGTCACATACCTGGCTGCGGGAAAGTTTACGGGAAAACGTCCCACCTGAAGGCTCATCTACGATGGCACACGGGAGAGCGCCCTTTTGTATGCAATTGGCTGTTTTGCGGCAAGAGATTTACCCGCTCCGACGAGTTGCAGCGACATCTCCGCACCCATACAGGGGAAAAAAGATTCGCATGTCCCGTGTGCAATAAAAGGTTCATGCGATCTGACCACCTAGCCAAGCACGTGAAGACACACAATGGCGGCAAGAAAGGCAGTTCAGAGTCATGCTCAGACTCTGAGGAGAACAGCCAGGGTGAGGGCGGCGGCGGCGGACGGTCGCCGGAGCACCCGCTGGACGTGAAGCCGAGCGCGCTGGTGTGACGGGGGCGCGCGGCGCTTGCTGTGCCGCACTACGCCTCGTCGCTCCTGTGATACTGCCTCCGCCGCGCCGAGACGCCGCCGCCGCCACCGCCACTCACTGTACATACTACATATCAAACCTAATGTATAAAAGATAAACTATCTGGACTTGTAATTTTAAACGTTACGGTGCGTGTCGCAACCGTGTGTATGTTATTGTTGTGAGACTTAAAAGTGTTGTACAGTATAGATATTATTAAAAATAATTATCTCATATTGTAGCCAGAGATAGTATGGTTAATTAAATAGGATAAGTAGTGTCACTATTTTAGTCCAAAATTGCAGTTTTATTTATTTGTAACGATACCTCAAAATGAAAAGCAAATACTTTTATTTTTATTTATCACGAAGATTTTAAAATGCAATCCATTCATAAATATTATAAATATGTCCTGCAGCATTGTGTTAACAAATATAGAAAGATATAGAGTCGAGCATGTAATAAAATAAAATATTAAATGTACATAAACTTGAATCCTGAAGTACTAATAGGATAAAGATACGGAAGATATGTTTCCAAACTTAACAATTTATGTATTATATTAATCATTCTGTTATCGCACATTTCTTAACATAATGCTGACTACTAGAAGTACCAACGAATCCAAAATGTAATAAGATGTAAAAACATTACTCATAATAAATTGCTAATAAATATGTGTTAACAGCCGATGTCGTTTATGCTACGACAATCTAGCTTGGAAAATAATTGTAAAATTTATTATAATTAATAAACTACGTATGTATGTATATTGTACAAATTTGTGCGAATTAAAAAATGCCTGATATTGATTTTATAAAAATTGAATATATTTTTCCGAGTGGACTATTGTATTTTTATTCTTACATCTTACAAAAGCAATGAGTAGGCAAGCACAAGCTTAATGCACATTATGAATGTATCTTCTGATTATACGATGCACCTTATAACCGTACCTGAAGGCGCATATATACAGTGTAGTAGCATCAGTACATAATATATATTAGCCCCTAAAAAGTGGTGTACGCCAATACAAAAGGTTTTAAATGTAAATGCAGTCAATGTGAGAATCAATAATTTAGCCCCAATCATTCATTAATATGGGCTTTTTAATTTAACATTTCTTCTAATAGAAAGTAAGCAAATGAATAAATGGGTTACGTTATAGTTAATGATTGTAACTACCTATCGCCCATAAACCAAAGAAATTAACTGCGTGTGCTGCTTTTCAAGAAAATTATTGGAATTGGGCGGGATTGCAAAATTCTTTTAGCTTCCAGAAAACTAATCGTACCAGTAAATCTACCATTTCACACTTACTATCAGTTAGCTAATTGGTATCTCCGCGGTATAGTCGTTTCAAATAATCAGAGCTAAATTAATTTAGCCACACGACCAAAGGCACGTGTCGCAGACCAACATGATGGTAACCACCTAAAACATAGATAAAAAGTGGTTAAATAACACATATTCAGTCTTATTTATAAACTTGTTTTAGCGTTAAAAGGTGCTTAAGAATTGCTTAAATAGCTGTCAAAAACATCACCGGTTACCTATTTTAAATCTTACTAAGAGGCAAGATGGCGGTTTTTGACTTATAGCTGATCGAGTAAATTTGTGTTTTAACTAAGCATAGCTTTGCGAAATTTTAATAAGTTAGACTGATAATGTGAGGGAGAACCTATCTTCCACATAACCTAAGCAGGTGGTCACACCGACGTCAGTCATCTTTCAACTATGGCCTTATAAACCGGTAAGTAGATTGGTAAGTGTCAATTCGCGATATTCACATATAAACGTAGTTAGGTTCAATATTTTAAATGCGAAAGTTTGTGAAACTTATAGGGTTATTTTTAGCCAATCAAGCATAACCCGTGGAGTGGATTTGGATAACATATCGCACGGTTAGACCTTATCTTTCATAATATAGCTTACATATTCGAATGATGAGTTTTATCCCTGATTAAACAAAGGAGAAAGACGAAAACTCAGTTTAATCTACATCTATATAAATATAATTAGGCTTTATCAGTCATCAATCACCCCTAAATATTATATGATGGTTAATTATTTATAATTCGAAAAGTCAAAGTACAAAAAATGTACATATCACAATAATTCAAATTGTCGCAGCTATATGAGCAGAGGGTTGATTACGACATATTTGGGTATGTAATTTAGATGCAAAGGGAGACAGATAAAAAGTGAATTGAAACCACAAGTAATGAGAAGGGGAAGAGGTGGACGTAGTGAGTGTCGCCTCCGCGGGTGGCCACAGACTCGTACGTAAAAACCGAACTCATCTGCGACACTCGGCTCCATTATGTGGCTCGTGGTCTAGGTTAATTTTCGCTTTATTAATGGCGATGGCGTCTCGGTGGTCCCGCTGTATGCCACCTCAATGACATCTCAATGTAGCTTGAATTAAAAAATCGTGATGAAGTTATTAGGATTTGCAGTTTTTACGCTAGATTTTACGCATTAATATAATTTCTGAGAGAATCTATGTTCATTGTAACTATGAATTTTATTAGTAATTCTGCTCTGTTAGATACCAAACAGATTACTATAATTAGAAGAAATTATTTTCATTTAAAAGCACCATGCAATGGCTTTTTTCTTTATTTAAGGCTTTTTTAAAAATATGTCGCCTTATTACGATAAACACAAAAGTTTAGCAAGAATGCTACTACAAATCCCCACTGAAGCAAATTAAAACTGCACCGGTCCTAAATGGTCTTATTCACCATGCCATGATAATGCAAAGAAGATAAATTTCTTATTCCCAATTCAGTCTGCAAGAAATCTAAACTTTACAAAAACCAAATACGACTTAATTATAAAAATAACTTAAACATAATAATTTTCCCCAAACATAAACAAACGATATATTTTCCTGCAACTCATAAGGATAACGACTTTCATTTTGATTAAACCAAAATTACACAATTAATTACAGAAGATGACCTCTATAATCGTGTAATCCAAGGCTGTTATCGGAGTCGAACCCCCCATAATCGAATTAAGTTTCGTTCCCCATATCTAAACTCAGATTTATCGTCCCTAACCGAATTATCTGTAAACTGATTGAGCGTGGAGGGAGCACTCGTTAACTGTTTTATATTCACGTCATTCACTCTTCTAGCGAAGGAAACTCAAAAATTTCATGCCAAATTATTTTTATTATAGACTTTTGTAAATGACGATTTTTATGGATCATTTAAGGTACCTAACTTGACGAGATAATTTGCTACAACTAGAGATATAAGAGGTACAAATCCGCTATGCAAGAACCAAGTTATTTTTCTCTGTTATTATAAACAGGACATTCAAATTTAAACTATCTAAATGTGACCAAGAAGTTCTTATATCATGTGTGTTTAAGACATGGAACTATCGACACGATTTGATGGCAATTGATAAATATCGCTCATGAGAAGTATTAGGTAAGCAACAAATAGTAATAAAACGAAGAAGAACTGAATTATAAAGTATTGCGTGAGATTCCTTTGCGCTCGTCATCCTGTGACATAAGCTGTTAGTCTCATAGAGCCATGTAATTACGCCGGCTACAATATCGTTTGAAACAGAACACAATAGTTAAAAACACTGCTGCTTGCCGATAGAAATAGACACTGCATTGTACCCAGACAGCCTATTGAACGATCTTTCGTATCTTCGTGTAGTCTTCTACAGCACGACTTTTATATTGAGAAACGACACACGGACGGGATCGCGCGCCTAACCTAATATTACATAAACGTCAACATCCAACTAAGTATTTTATTATGTTTCCTTATACTTGGGTAATACTCGTTAATGTTCTGTTGTTTCCCGGACCAACCTTTAGATGTCAAAGATACTTTGAGTTTGAAGACTTAATGTGGCGGCGAACAGCCCCATTCTACTCAATGGCTCTCAGCCGTCCGGGATTCCACATCAAAGAGAACATTACACAAGTCATTTGAGACGTTACTTGTGCCACCAACGTGCCAGAGTATTTGCAAACTGTGCCATTGACTATTGCGCGATAGATCATTGCAGACAGAGTCGATACCTGAGCATTATATTACGATATGTTAAAAAATAATAGCTTTTTATTAAAAATATTATCCAAATATCCATTTATAAATCCTTGTTAAACTTGACTATTCTTTTGCATTATATAGTAAACTTATAATAGCTGTTAATAATGATTAGCACAAGAAAATAGAAATTCTCAGGATTATAGATATGCCATGCGCGCAGAGTGAAAAATAAATAAAGTTATGTATATGTAAGGACACATTCGGACCGGAAATTTTAAATCTCATATTTCCTTGATCGAACCTAACAGTAACGACCTCTACCCCTAACACAAAATACCATAAAAATCATAAATGCTCTGCCAGTCTTAGAGAAAGTAAAAAGGATTACGAAAGGGAGCAGAGTGTGTGGACCTGCGATAATTTTCCTCCACATGCGAAGCCAGCAATCTATTTCGTCACATATATAGTATAGTATACAGGGTACGATAAGACAGCGGTTCTTCCCGTTCGTACGTACCATACCACAGGACGGCTCTACATCGTTACCTTAAATAAGCTCTTATAAAATTACATTAATCTTTAAAATGTGCTAAAATTAAGGTTTATAAAAAACATATCCGTTCAAACCACAAAATATTGTGCTCTAGTTAACAAGTTCTGATTAATATTGCTTCATAAATCGTGACATGGCCGGGTCTAAAGAAACCGCCGCGCCGCGCCGCACCGGGCCGCACATGTGACGCGACACCTTCCGAGAACTGCTTGATTTGCCAGTGACGTCACGGGCAATGATTTTGCTCTTTATTTAAAACGACTATGATGAACACATTCGATTTCGTTTTTAATGTTCTTCTAATTTTGTATAACTAGTATTTATCTTAATGTATTTTCTCGTAATGGTAACTTTAATTTATTTGCAAACAATATCTTTCCTCCGCATGATGCACGCTGTGTCAGCGAGCCGCGCTGCGCGGTATTGTTAGCTAATCGCGCAACTTTCGCTTATTCTGTTTATATTCATGAATGGCAAAGTTAAATACTGCATACATCACATTGTTAATATTTAAACAAAATGTCACAACAATGTTGCGAAACGCGGCGGAAACACAGGCAGTTTACAACTTTTTAACAGCTATGCCCGGTCGTTGTAAATCACAACGTTTAGACCCCCTTCAGAAGTAATATCGGCTTCTTCGAACTCATATTAATCTGCCATACTTCAATACAAGAAAGGAAACGTCAAGATACAAAAGCGAGCAAAGGCAAACAAACAGAAATAACCACGAATGTTTAAAAAAGTTCCCGAACGTCATACAAAATTATAATACTTTTACGAATAATGCGCTTGCTTTACTTTCTTTAACCCGTGAGGTAGCTGAATGTTTGCCGGCAAACATTGACAGCTACGCGTGTGACGGAAAAATAACCTTATTATGTAGTATATATGTAGTATATAAGGTTATAATCCCGTGACACACGCAAATGTCATGTAGCTGTCTTGGCTCGCCGGCGATTCACGAGAGACCAAGAGTTAATTTCTAATTTCACGAAGCATGATGTCGCTGTCATCATCGGTTTACTTTTTATTATAAAACGACGAGACTATTGGAACTGTCAGCGAGGATCATAAAACAGTAGCTCTCCGCGATCTGTCTGACTCTTTTGACATACTCGTCCACAGTCGGAACCACGAATGCATAGAGCGGCATTTGCGTATACAAAATAGTTTTTTCCGCCTTCATCGCATGGCTTTTTGTGGCAGTTGTGATACTTGTTTTAATCAACCCAATCAGTTTGTTCAAAACATTTGACATATTCTTTAATCTATGACTACATTATTATAATTTCTATCAAAATTATATTTATCGATTCAATTAAGTTGTTGAATTTTTTCTAGTACATACTTCTTTAAGTATGACAAAAATGATAAGTCAATCAACATAATTGGTTTAGCTATACTCAATTAGCAGTTTTTCTGTATGATCAACTGAAGCACTCGTCTAGCGCTAGTATTCATCGCTGGAGGACGCGACAGAGTTACAAAATTACGGACTTCTTTTAAGTGACATTATGTATCTTGTATATTTAGATATAGGTATAGCAAAATTTTGGTCATAAATCTATATGGATTTTATAAGGAAGTAACAACGTTCCTACGGTTATTTATCATATTATATGGAAAACAAATAAATAGGACCACGAGAACTACATATTATAATGTAACACTTAACATGCCTCACTACATATCAAAGTATGTTCGATATACATAATTTAGCAATAAATAACACAAGCACTATATTCCACACATCGCCCTGTCCGTCCAAGGACAAAGCTCCTTAAACACACGCGGTACAAATGTGACACGAGCTGTCAAGTTAAAATGTTTTAATTTAGTGGCGTTGTTCGTCACGCCACGGCATATCCGCACTCGGCCACGCCATCCGACGCGTTCTGAGAGGTGATAAATCTATACGCCAGTCTGATAATTATGTACATACTAATTAAAACCCTTCGACCGATTTCTTTGAGTGTCTGGTTTACAAACTATATCGGGATTTATGAAAAAAATATTATTGTCACTCTATTTACACCCAATCTAACTCTGGCATCCGTATTACAATGCATTAGGTACGTATTTAACAAACTTTGCCACACCAGAATACGGAAAAAATAGATTAGGTTAATAATAATTTAATTCTAATGATAAAATGACTAACCACCGCTTTTGAATGTTTCGTAACTATAGAAAAAAAATTAGTATTACATATGAGGTAATAAATGCTACAAGATCCGTTGCTCAAATCTGATAGTTGCTAACTTGACACGTACTTATGAATAAAACATCTATTATAGATCCCGTATTAATGATTGCGTTAGAATATGGAGCAATAAAATGAAACTTCATAGATAACACAGAACAATGGAACTTGAATAGCTAAAGTGTTTATAATAACGAGTTTGTACTAAAATTCAATATTGCATAATATCAAAAGAAAAAACGTATGTTGAAAATCACGTTCAAAAAACAAAAGTGAACGTTTTATCTCAAATAAAAAGCTTAGCACCTCGTGTAACTGAATTTCTATTTCCATAACCCATTACATACAGAATACGAACGACAAACAGTATCAAATTGAAATATCTCTGGAGATTAACAAATAACAGTACCCCTGCGTCGTTGAGCAGGAAAACAAACAATTTATCTATTTCCCCATGCATCAGACAGTTCAAACACTGGTTAATAAAGAGCCGACGAAGCCAATAAAGACAAGGGGCGTCGAGTCGCATGACGCGTGGGCTGTATTTAAAAATTGCAAATTCGCACTCGTGCCGTGCTCTCTGCTCGTCTTTTTGTATGACGGTGAATTCTTACTATTTCACATGCGACAGAAAATCGCTGTTATAGTGTTAGGTACAAAGTTGAATTTGGTAGTAATATCATATGAATGAAAAATACACATTTTGTAAATAGATTGAAGCTACTCATTCTTCTATAAAATTATTTAAAGATTTATAGGGGTCTATCTTTTATTAAAATAATACCACAGCATTTTCGTGCAATACCTACATCAAAACATAGAATTCAAAACCAATAGATCGAAACTAAAAGACACCAAAAAATTCTTTCAAACATTCCAAACAAATCACAAACATTAAGTACAGTTGCACCCACACGTAATCTAAAGAGATGATTCAAATTAACGCACCTATTCAGCGAAATGAAAACTCGGCTCTGTCATTCGACGGCGCTTAGGGGAACATTTCAATCAGCCCTCCTTTTGGGGACTTTAAACATTAAAGCAATCTCGTATTGCGTCACTTTATTAGTTTCTGCTTTATTTTGTTCTTTTGATGTTTGAAAGTAATCTCGCTACTATTGACACTGTGTTAATGCCGACTTTTCTTTCATTTTGATACGCATTTAATTGTATAGGATTGCATAATTAGTTAATATGAGAAGCCAATGGATTTATTGAAACATAATTTATACTCACGATATTACTACATTAGCCATTTTAGATAGAAAACTGTTGAGTAACAATACTAACATTATATTATAAGACTAGCGGAAGAATCGTAATCATTAAAAACAATTTTCGAATATTACCAAAACAGATTTGATACTCGAGAAAAAGATATATCATATTTATCCATCGTACTTATTATTACATGCTTCAAACAGTAAACAAACAAATAAACACACATCACACTTTTATCCCTGAAAGGGTAGGCAGAAGTGCAACCAGAGCACCCACTTTTCGCCGTGTGTGTTCGGACCCGTAATGTGATAAGAGGCGAGCCTATCGCCATATCAGTCACCGGCACTCGGCAGATATCACTTTGCCCAACCCGGTATTCGAACCAAGGATCTCAAAGCGGTGTCGTACGCACGCAATACAATGCCACCGAGACAGTATAAACAGTACAAAGTTTTAAAAGAAAGTCGGTAATATCAAGCTCATTATCATAGCGTACATTCAGCGGTGGTATAAACGGAATAGGAACGAGTCTGAGGATACGACATGAATGACAAAGTGGATGCAAATGCGTGCTTTGTCGGTGAGCGCTGAAGAGTAAATCGGCAAGCTTCGCCAATCAAAGAATGGGTGGTGTACGGATGTTTCAAGCTGACTTTTCACCTCTACATACCTAAGGAGGAAAATGTCGCGCAGTCGTGAATACGTGATGAACATTGCGTAGGTAGTATTTGACTGTCAAATAAACATTGTAAATAAATACAAGTTTTGAATCGGTAAACAAAAGTCATTTCTTTGTATTAGTTAGCGTAACCTACTTACTTTTGTACACAAAAAAAATTGAATTTTATTTCTATAAATACTTTCGGAATCTCATCAAACCGACATATTGCCAGAATAAAATGGTCCATTAATATTTTTTTATTTTTCCTTTAAGTAAGTTTGTATACACACCCTAAAACTATTTAATTCGAATCTGATCTTTATGTTAAAAGGGAAGTCAAACTTCACCCTGCAAATAAATAACAAATACCATGAACAAGCTGACCAAATAAAAAGAAATCATCATCTTCAGCCTATAGGATCTTTGTCCACTGCTGGATATAGGCCTCCTCCAACATGCGCCATTTTATTCCGTTTTCGGCCTCTCGCATCCAGTTCTACCAGCAACCTTTCACAGATCGTCATTCCACCTAGCTGGAGGGCGTCCCACACTATGTTTGCTGAGTCGTGGTCTCCACTCAAGTACTCGTTTACCCCATCGGTTATCGGTTCTTAAACATGCATACCCTACCCACTGCCACTTCAGTTTGCTAATCCTGTGTATTATGTCGATGACTTGTGTATTTATGTATTAGAAAATCCCTATACCACAGCACAAATACCTTTAATACGACGCGATGGCGTCACCAAGCGATTCGCATTTTTTCAATAGTATTGTATAATGCTCTTTGATGTATTTTAACAAATACATGTAAGTTATTATTAATTCATAAGTATTTGTTTAGATACAGTTCTAGAAGTGTTCAATGATTATCTAGTCTTTATGATGTAAGCGTTAATCAGCTTATAAATCTGTCAAAGCTGTTTCCAATGGTTGTGTAGCGGTTCAACTTTTTGCTCGTGTATAACTGTGAACGTTGTTAATGATTGTCGTGTGTCAGAGCAAAAACCAAAATACCATCCGTCTATAAATCTTACAGTTATGCCGAGTCGGGACCTTTTAATTAATTATGCGAGTGCTTGTCACTGAACCTCGAATATTTCGCACTTTTAAATCAAGCCGTAAGCAGATGTCAAAGAAATGATAATTTAGTTAGGTTCCGTAAAATTTAGTAAAAAAGCTATAACTTATGATGTTTATTTAATCTTACTTCTCACTAATATTACAAATTTGTTTTTTGAAAATGTTTGTAAACCCATAAACACTGGTAGATACTAGATCATGTCCTGGATATATTTAATATTGCGGTTTTTCACTCCCATGGGAAAAAATGAATTTTATTAATCAGATTTTTATATAGATGGCGCTGACGTCGTATAATGTTTTAGGGACTTTTGTAGTGAGAAAGGCTATTCACGCGCACGAAGCCTCAAGCGACACTTAGTATAATTCAGAAAATTGAGATACTCCGGTCCCAATCTTTTTTAACAGTTGTAATGAATTTACTATATAATATGAAGGACTAGTCAAGTTAAACAAGGATTTGTAAATAGCTACCCATATTTGAATAATTTAAACATTTTTAATTAATTCGTACTATTTTAACCCATCTTAATATAATGCTCAGGTATCGACTGTGTCTGCATTGATCTTTCTCGCAGTAGCCATTGGCACAGTTTGCAAATACTCTGGCACGTTGGTGGCACAAGTAACGTCTCAAATGACTTGTGTAATGTTCTCTTTGATGTGGAATCCCGGACGGCCGAGAACCGTTGAGTAGAATGGGGTTGTTCGCCGCCACATTAACTCTTCAACTCAAAGTATCTTTGACATCTAAAGGACGGCCCGAAAACAACAGAACGCGGGCGAAACCGCGAGCAACACCTAGTGATGAAATAAATAAGTGATAATTACGTGCTCTGTATAATAAATATTATTTATACCGAAAAAGAAAATCATAAACTCTATATTCATTACGGGTAAAAAAAATACGATTAATTTTACGGGCCCACAGTAAAATGGAAAGAAATACGTACTGCAATTCTTGGTACAAAGAACTTAGCCAATAGTTAATATACCGTAAAAGAGTATACCTATTATAACTTAAAATATCTTAATATTATAATTAATGACGTACATAAACATTATAATAGGCTAACGCTGTAAAACTAATGATGAATTTGTTGTATTCCGTGTGTTGGTCAGATTAACAATATAGGTACATATATGTAAGTTTTTTAAATACAAATAAATTGTCTAGTAAGTATTGTTTACGAGTAATTCAAATAACCGATTTGTATAATATCTATCAAATTTTAAGATGCCCGACGCCTGTCTCTGCCTTGACTTCTTAAATAATTCGTACTACGTTAAACGTAATAATAACATTACCCTTATTTCTGAATATTATAAATTACTACTTTTAAAATTGAAATAACAAAATTATCAGCTGCACAATATTGAAGGCTCTCCTAATGTTTCAATTTTGAAAAGGAATGGTGTTAAATTACGCGAAATCCGCAAGTTCGGTGGGCGTAAGTGTCGACGTCTGCGCACGCGCCGCCGGATGCGGAAGTGCGTAATTACGGTGCTATTTCGCAAAAATGTCTCAATCGCGCTGCGACAGATGGCGCGCGACACGAATTGTTAAGACTTGCCATGAATAGCTCAGCTGTTAATGTGGTTTGCGACGCCCACTTCTATTCTGCATTAGTTGCAATACATACCATACAGAGGTATCGTATTGCTTTGTAATATTATATCTATTATATAAAATATATTTACTAGCAAGTTCTCATTCAAAAATTTTATAATTATGGCCATATACTTAACATATTTATCCGAAATGATAAAAAAAACATTGAAGCAGGCAACATAAATATTCAAATTGAGAAACACGTCACAACAATAGCTGTTCTTAATTGATATGATACTTCGGCTACAAGGAGTACCATCACGTCAAATGTACAGACAGCCACATAAGTACCTCAACAAATTCAAAACATCAAATCGCCTATACACTTTTGTGTTTTTACCAATTCTTTTTTCTTTAATACATTAAAGTAAAAAAAATATACTTTACTTCAAAAATAAAAAATTAACGTGTATAGGCGATTTGAAATTTGAATTCGTTCAGCTACTTATGTGGCTGACTGTACTTTGTCGTGACAGTAAAATCTATGAGCTTACATTAATAAAATCCACAAATCAGGGAGTTAACGGTACCATCTAAATTATTCACACAGGTATCTGTATTGAACTGCGGTGTATTGAGCATTTTTGTTTAGAATCGGTCAATTGCGAATAAAATATGAATAAAATAAATTATTGAATGTCTTTTTAATAAAGCGCTTATTGTTTTATGAACATAATGGCGGGCCATTGTGCTCGCGACTCCGCCCAGCGTTATTCCTATGCCGACGACACAATGCACAAAATAATAAATAGTCGTATTTTGTTCGCATTTTCATCGCTCGGTCGCTTCGCCGTTGTTCCGTTAATTGGTGGTCGGAAATAAATTAATTAAATTAAAACGCTTCGCGAGAACCAACACGTCCGATGCTAAAATGTTTGGACATTTCTTAATTAATGTTCTGTACACGTTAAGTCACTCGGTTAATTTGATAACTTCATTGTTTTAATGCGAAGTCAACGTTTTGTGTGCGAGGTATGGCTGCAATTCCCTATATAGGTAGGTCACTATGCGTAATGCGTAAAGTAGTAGTAATAGCATTTATAATGGACTTTTATTAGTTCCTGAGTGGAAATAAATATAACAACTATAAATACTTACGTATTCCAATGTATCGTGATTTCATTTTGGTACATATATAAACAAAGCCTATTTTATTAAAATTTTTGAATGATAGCTATCGAAATAACTATAAAAAAATGGTGTATTACAAGGACAGCAAAAAACCATAAATACTGAACTATTAAGGTACACTTAACTATTACTTAATTATCTATCTACGAATTCCGAGACAAAAAATTAACCAATTGCGAGTCGGAATCATACGAACCTTACCACTGCTTTCTATGAGTCTTATCATTTTACGTTAAGGTACCTATCATAATAAGATATACTTTGAGAGAATTTCAGTGCATGCTTTACGGTTCAAAAGAATTCTTAATTAATGTGTGTGTTTGTGATGTAGGACGGACAGACTGACGCGACTGCCGCGTCACAATAATAAATCCGTTAGTACCCGATGGCTAAAAAAATGTAAAAAAAGTCTGAGTAAAATATACTTAACATTCTAATTTCTGTGGATAGTTGAAATAAGTTTTTCTGCTAGTCAATAAAAAATATAATATATTAGAAGCATGCAGGATGTATATTAAATCAATTATGTGGTGTTGTATGTCCACTAATAAATACAGGATAGCTAAATTTAAAAAATTATAAATAATTTCTCTGTACGTAGTGATTTTTTAAAGTTTACCGCTGGGTTTTAGTATACAGAACACATTCACTACAGAAAGCTTAAAGCTAAAATGTGACTGTTACACTAGCTTCTAACACCATCTATCGGTGAGTAGACAACATTTAACTTATATCAAGAATGTAACATGAATAATTATTATAATACTATGTACGATTATGTACGTAAAGTAATATTATTAATATACTTTAATATCCTTTTTCGTTCGCAACTGCCTGTACTTTTATTATAAAAATTAAATATTGCCTATCTTTTTATTATGATTATAGGATAAAATTCTCGCAAAATAAATTTTAGCGTATTAAAGACAAAACTAGTGAGATTTATATCCCTTCCCTCCAAAGTGGGCCAAAAAAAGTGAAATTCTTAAAAAAATCCAGTTGCAAAACAGCCACATAGCGTAACTAATGGCACAATGCCTAAATTTATATTCTGATATATACTAATGACTATTTACTTACCCAAATTACAGGCTATTATTGTCAGAAATAAGTTGCGGTTAGAAGGAAACTGACAATTTAACGCAACCCGATGACGATCGCTGTATACGAATCGCAAAACTTTCTACCAGTTGCGCTGTCTTTGTGTGGCGTACTTTCTTATTTCTTTATTCAAATAATTCTTGTTTAAACATTAAACGTGGGTGAGTAACAAAAGCCAGTGGCTGGTACTGTGGAATTGAAAAGCGTAGGAAGTAATTAGACGGATGGCAGATGGCGCGCGCGGCAGCGTGGAGCCGCGTGCCTTGTCGGCCGATAAATGTAACCGCAACGTACTACCGATCTCCTGCCGACGTAAACACTGGGTTTATTATGTATTATCATTGACAGCATTATATAATCTAATGTATTAGGGTGTATTCATTCGAATCAGATGTCTTTTTAGTAACACAAAAAGTATTGGAAAATACTAATGCAAATAGGCGTATTTAATATTCTTATTAATATATATATTAATTTTGTGACGAAAGTCTCATTAATCTGAGCCTTTATTTTCTATGACACACGGTATTTTCACAGTTCATAACAAACACGTAACGCAATTCATCGCGTGTATGACAATTGAAATTGACAAACAGAATCTAAAAAAAAATATAATAATAACGTAACACAGCCGTGTTACAAGTTTACATGTCACAGAAAGTAAGACCTCTGGATGGGCCGCCCCATGTAAGGGGGCCATGAAGCTCACTGATGGCTCATATAATGTTTAAATCTACATAAAGTCATTCCAGGCAGAAATATAATTAAATCCTTTGATTATATTGTAATATGTCAAAACATATTATAAAATTTAATAATTAAAGATCTAACAAAAAATCTTAGTATTTTTATGCATTTAAAAACTTCGATGGTGGAGTATGTTAGGAACCGGAATCTTTTTGATCACAAAAATGTGATTTTTTTAATTAAAGCTAAGCTCAACTGGGTGAAAAATCGAACTTATTGTGAACTGTTAAACTAGAACACTACGTTGCTTTCACGTCGCTACATAAAGGCAAAAATAGACAGACTGGTGATTCCTAGACACCCAAACAGAAACTGTACAGTAAATGGAAAATTATTAATTTAAATCTCTTATTAACTAGCTTTGTGATATAAATATCAATACTGCTCTTTTGTTTATTTTATCCACAATTGTATCACGTGCCACCTAATCCATGTTGGCATGTATTTGCTAAAATAACAATGTCGTGTTTCAAAGAGGGTCGAAGTATTAAGAACATTGAAAAGAACACGAATCCCGCTGGGATTTTAAATATTTACTTTTGCTTTTAAGTAATACGTACATTTAATGATTTTGAATAAACATCTTGTAACGACAACTTTAATATGATTGCACACCAATTTTCAATTTGACATCATGTGAAATAATGTATTGTGTAAAAAATTCTCTTCGGCACCAAATTTTTACCCTTTGACTAGTCTACAATAAACCGTATCAAAATCGATCCATTCGTTTGGAAGTTACAATACCACAGACAGACATACAGCTACATAGACATACAGTCACACAAATACACAGGCACACAGACACGTAGATAAACACCTTGAACTTACAACATCCCTCTTTTTACGTGGAGGGTTGAAAATATTATAAACTAAAACACATGTTTTCGTTTATAACCGTAAGGGCTTATGTATAGGCATAAGTCCAAAAATTCATAAAATGTCAAACAACGGAGGATGGAATTAATTTCCAATAGCCGCCGTAATTGTCTATCTAATCGATTCCTCGCATTTCTTTTATGGAATATAAACAAAATGAACACCTTTTGGGGAGGCCTATGTTCAGCAGTGGACTTGTAGGCTGATGAGATGAGATTAGATGAACATTTACCGTTTTATAATGTGATACGGAACAAACTTATGTGTACAACAATCTATAAATAACAGTATACCTACACAATACGAAGTTATAAAATAAAAGTTCATAAAAATAAATAAAATTGAATGACCTAGTCAACATATTACCCAACTCCATCGCAAGTTTTAGGAGTAGGAATGAAACAGCAGCTCCTACTCCGATCGGGACATAAGTGGTCTTATAGAGTCGCAAAAACTAATTCTCCAAGGTCCCTAACAGAGCGACCAGTTTTTATCAGGAAAAAAATACCAACAGAATCAGATTTTAATCACGCAAGCAGAATATCAACAATACAAGAATGCTATTTGATGATTATTCGTAGTCTACCCCTATCTAAGCCCGCATTAGTGCCGGGATAACGCCAGGGAAAAATAAAAAGTCAAATATGACAAAATACCAAAAATGAGCCTCATTATTGATGGGAACGATCGCATAATGCATTGTCGCCGATGATGTCAACGCAAATCGCACCGCGGGTCGACCCAACAGCTGGGGACAAAGCTATCCGCGGCTGCTCTGTCATTTCTCTATGCCTTTTTGACTTTGATTTATGATTTTTTTATGCCCTATTCACCCGTCACGGTTACTTCAGTTTGTATTTCGGCAGTTAAACTCTCAAATTACATAAAGTTATTTCAAACCTTATTTAGTAAGTAATAAAGTGCAATTTAAACCGGATTCGTCACGGCTATCGACTGTAACTAATGTAGAGTACGAAATGTTTAGCAGTTGCGTCCGCGCAGTGTATCGCTACATCATCGCTTAATAGTGGGGGTTGAGAGGGGTTTTATTTTATTTTCACAGTAATTCGTTTTTGTTAGAGAACAATGATGTTATTGTGCGTTTGATTTTAAAGCAAATATGCGTAAGTTTGTAGGGAGTGCCAGGGACACGGTCCACACCCTCTTTAACGAACACAAAATAACTATGAAATTAAGTAAAATTACAGCAGATGGATGACAAATAAGTCTAAATCCCTTTTGAGTAACAATGAACGTATTTATTGTAGGTGCCGACGATTATTTTATAATGAACTTACTCCTGAGGAGCTCTGGTCGCAAAAACTATTCATGGTTTATTTTATAAAACAAATAAGTACATATACTTATTTGTTTATCCATAGATACAATTAAGCATCTGTTTAAATATATTGGAGTTAAAAACTGCTATTGAGACCTATTTGTACTTGCCAAGGAAAAAATAATAAAATTAAGGAATATTAGGGTGTTGTTTGTTTCCACTGTTATCAAAAATCAATAAGAAAAAGAAACATCGAAAACACGACGGCTTACTTTATTGAATCCTACTATGTTTTTTTTTTATTTTGGGCAAATTATTTTCAATATTCATTCTACCAGTTAATTTCCAAAAATGCTAAACCTTAATAAATATCTTCTGTATGTTTTTCTCTTTTTATTTTATATCTTCTATGTTTAGTGCATTCCGATAAGAAAGCAAGAACTAATTAGATAGTAGTATGGTATTTTTATTACTTCCATGATTATTTATAATCAGCTCTACTGTTAGCAAAATTTTAGAACTTCATTTAGAAAAACACCATTGTAATTATTTTAAACAAAATGAAGGTATATAAAATCAGATTGTGAGAATAGGCAAAATATAACTTTTTGTTTGTATAACCGTCATAATCAAAGCTCCATAATTTGTATTCTAATAAAACCCATCATTCTTATTTGCTTTCCATTCACAAAACAAATTCCAATCGTTGGCATCAATACACAAACCAAACATTTATCGCCTACAGAAACCGCCACAATAACATGCGATTCCAAAAACCACCATTTATCATATAATAAAATTTAGAAGCCTCTAGCGACCTGCAAGACACAATAAAATCGATTTGCGATCCAGAACAGTACAGAAGTGAAAATGATAGCTGACAAAAGTCATTCGGACTCATTGTACGGGGAGCGTTGTCGACAAAAGTGTCTCGGCTGTTCGGTAGTTCACAATGCGGCGGCATGCGAGAGGGGCAATTTGTCAGCATCGACAATGCCGCTCGACATATTGGCCATTATTTATGGCGCTTTGTGAAATACGTCCACGGTTTTATTGCGGGAACGATTGAACATCGTGTATTACACGCGATGACGTCGAACGAACACTTTGTTGCATGAGCTCGTACTGTACTGTAGATGCCGCCTATTGCCTAGTATTTATGAATTTCTAAGTAGGATATAGATTGCTACGTATATAGTAATATTACTTAGGGCTTCGTTGTCAATAAATATGATTCCCTACATGCGCTACATAATTAAAGGGTTCTAAAGGTCGTGACGATTATTAATTGTTTTAATGATATTTTAATAAATATACATTTGACTGCATTGCAATATGATCTATGAACTCAACAAACATTTACTTTGTGTAAAATTAAGTCAGGTAAAATCAATTGTAAATAGATATAATGCTCAAAGAAATTTAAATTATATAATTTATCAAAAAATTTGCAGTATCGTCAAATTGCACAATTTTGTTTTATATAAAAATAAAAATTGTGTTAGTATGCAAACGAGCAAGCAGTCCGCCTGATGGTAAGCAGCATTCGCCGCCCATAGAATAAAGCAACGTCAGAGGCACAGCCAAGCCGTTGCCTACCAAACCCTATCATCCTTCATATTTTTTATGACGTAAAGACTAAAGCCACACTGCAGTTAATTTTTAAAACATAATTCCTCAGACATTATCGTAGTTATTCGCATAATATGGTTTCTGAATATAACTATGCCTTGTTAAACCACAGGCCAATTAATTCCACTGGATAATTTCCAATAATTCCAATTCATATCACGTGGATACAATTTATTGTGGATCATTTGTGGTATAAAAAGCATGACGAACACACGGGGATGTGGGTTAGTTCGTGTACAATCTTATAGGCGGGCCCGCGCCGCCCAAACCGCCCTCTCAGCTGCCGATCTGAGCCAGCACACGCTTGCTGCTGGCTGCCAACAATATAGTTTTTTTTTTTTTTTTTATAATTGGCGTAGTTTATAAAGTTGGAGCCAAAATACCTCATAAAGACATATAAGGATCCAAGGTTTATTTCTGTATATCATGGTGTAGTGTAGCTACCAACAGCATAATTTATTATTAAACATGAACAATTTGCATACAAATGACAAATACGCGTTGCCGTTTTTTATAACTGCAAGCTAATAAACAAGTGGTTAGGTCCTCTCGAGAATGTTATGGTGGCCTTTAAGTACAGGTATTTGGACGATGGTATATATTTTGACCCCTTAGCTGTCAGCCACTTTACGTTACAATGAAAACCAAAGGATTTCTACTAAAACTAATATTTACTACCAACGCGGGTATTAGATACCGTAAGTATGTAATACCTACTGCCTAGTTATTTTAGAGACATAAAGTTGGTACTTGAAATACTTTTATGATAAATGGGTATCTACAACCAAAAAAAACTAACAAACGGAGAAAAAATATTCGCGTATTATGATCACGTCACGACAGTGTCATACGATTGCATGTCAAAACCCAGTTAAGGTCCGCTTGAACAGCAGCAGGCGCTGATTATAACAACGTGAACCTACTCATAGGCGGAGCAGCATCGTTTAATATTTTTTACGAATGGCAAAGAACAAATGGCACGTAATGCCAACGCCCACAAACAACGGGAAACGCGGTAATTAAATTCCTAATGGATACGCAATAACGTCGAGTGAATTATTCAATGTCCACATTAGATACACAATAGCTGTAATTCCAGCTTTATGTGGTTAATTAGGAACGTAATGTTTTTGTTGCATGTTAATTGATGTAATATCTTTAAGTAATGTTCCGTTGAAAGCGCACTCAATTATTTTTTCTTGCCATTATCTTTTTGAAGCCCTTTTGAGCGGTGAGCGCCATCTGGTGTAATTTGAACAAATTATTTAACCAATACGCCATCTATCGGAGAGTAGCATAAATATCAATTGAAAGCAGACTTTATTCTAAATTAATTCTAGATTTTATGGCATAATAACCACGTCTAGTCCAGTTTACCAATAATATGTAAGCTAAAACGGTTGGAATAGTTTTATACATTTAACCTTTCTTATAGTTCTAAAATATTACTCTATGTATACTTCAACTCATTTATGGGATGCCATTGACGTATGTATGTTGGGATGTGTACGTGACTATGGAACTGGCTGTATTTATATTCTAAAATCCAGCTCACAAGAACTTGCATTAATATTTGTCTCATATATCATAACTGTACTAAAAATGATGATTCGAAATTTTATAAACGTTATAGATAACAAATTGTTTTTTTTTTCAATAACCATTAAGGAAATAAATGATTGAATTTAAAACTTAAGTCATAAATTCCACGGCCCCTAATTCTCGACCGAAAATAAAAAGAAAATATTGATATGGGCCAGCATTAATGACACAGAGAAAGAAAGGAGATGAAAGAGAGGAGTATTTGGGGTTACATAAAAGTACCTACCACAGCATTAAAAAAATCATTGGTAGGTACGCCAAAATATTTTTTCGTTAGTCAGTTTTTTGTAAGATAGCGAACTACTACCGTGATCGGTCCATACAACTTAGGTATGTCTAAGTCACTCACTTTAAATTTGGAAAAATAAAGAAAAGGAAAAAATGCGATAGTAAAAAAAATATTAAATTAGTAAACAACTTCGTAGGTTTTATATTGCTTTCTTAGATCTATAATTATAATGATCTATCACGACGATGACAAAACCACGTTTCTAAATAAAGATACGAAAGCAAAAACCAAAATAGAAAATTAATGGGCTCATATTATTACGAATGTCAAAATGACCATTGTTTAGTCTCATATTAATTATGATACAATCTTTGTCAAATTTGAGTCAATTTGAGGTAATAAAATAAAGTTTTACGTCGCATTTACTTTGATGCGGTGTTCTGACTAGCAATTATCGTGGCCTACAGACGGTTGGGTCGGAGCCATACCACCAATTTTATTTACCTACGTCTCATCGCGGTAATATGTTTATAAATTATCATTATTACGCGACAAACTCTTTTTCAATAGCATTTCTGAATGGAATCTTTATTTGTATCGTTTTTCTACAATACTTCATTGTAGTTCAATCACATAGTATATTCAATTACAGCCGGTTTCAAAAATCGATCCCAATCTCAATCTTCAACCCAAGTATGAATCAATCAAAATTACTCATTTGTGAGCATATAAAAAAATGTCTTATTGGTGATAGGTCTCTCCTATGTGAATGTCCACCTGGATATGTATCACCGCAATGTCTATTTCTCTTCTATAAACTTTGTAACTGATTGGTCTATTTTTGTGATAAATCGTAAAAAGTGATTGGGATCATTTAAGGAAAATGACGGTTAGAAATAATGTAAAAATGACTGTCATATTACTTGAGGCAATTTCTTACAGACAACTATGGTGAAGACAGGGAACGAAAATTAATGAAATCCTATCACTTCGTTCTTATTCAAATCAGTAAAACATAATATTTTAAGTATAAAAACAATTTTTGGTTTGATGCATTTACAAAAGACCTTGGCACATCACATCTGTTGCCTTGTGACCACTGAAGTTACCACGGGTAATAGGCAGGGGTCTTTAAGGAATAATAATCTGGAGCCGTTTCCCTCTTCGTCCAAATTTTGACATTCTTAATAAGTTTGTTGAATTGGAGTTTTGCGGCAACAACCTTAAATAAGTTATGACGGACTCACATCGATTCACAAAGAAACGATCCCAGTCTATTATCAACATACGGCGTACATTTTTCGAGAAGATTCCTCTCCAGGTATTTTAAAGAGATTCCTAAACAAGCATCTTGTACTTCTATGTACGCCTAGTCTTTTAGAAGCACGTATTAAACAAGGTTTCAGAGAAAATTTTATCGAGCGTAAACCGAGAGAAAGCTCTTGGGATACCCGTTATATCTACTAGTATACGATCTACACATACATTTATAAAGGTTTACATGATTCCATACTTTCTAGTTTTAACATAATTTGTTAATGGATTGATAACTGTTAATACCAATGTCTTTTCATTAATACACACTTTGACGTTGTTCTAGAATATTGACTTCAGAAACTTAAAAAAAATCGCATGTCGTATTTTATTACTACAATAAATTATATAAATATTGTTTATTAACAAAAACAAATACGATAATAAACGTTAAGTTCAACGCATATTTAAGTTAGTTTCAAACCACGTTCAATTGCACATTTCTTTCGAAACAAAAAGCGGTAAAGTACATTTGCGAAATGGAAAAATTATATAACAATCCTTTGTCATTTTCTGTTTAGAAAATAACAGAGCACGCCGTCCACAATCAAACTGCGTCTTTTGTTAATGCGTTCCCGTTACTGGTCCCACGGAACACAGCTATCATTGCACTCGCCACCTCTATAATCTTGGACAAGCCTGCCATTATGCATAGAAAACACCAGTTGGTTGGACAATGAAAAAACACCCAAGCTACGTGGAAAATGAAAAAGTATTTATATCTATACTGCGTGCTCGTTCTATGTGCAACGTGCTCGCTTGGAAATTTAACTATTCTCTGTTTTGTTACTTTCTTCCAATAATTTTGATAGACTAAAAAAAATTAAACACGTAGATACGCACGCATCTATCCCCGAAGGTGTACGTAGCGGCGTCACTGGTGCAACTACTTTTTGCTGTGTATAATCAATTCCAGAAGGTCTACCGCAATTTCGGACACCAATTTCAGACTCCGGACTGATCCTAAGTAGAAAATCCATATATATCACTTTGCCTGACCCGGTGATTGGACCCCAAACCTCAGTGCACAAGTAATACCTACTTTAATATTTGTACGTCACCGAAGCAATACAAACTTTTTAATAATAATTTATGCAATGCTATTTAAAATTAATTATTCATTGTGCTTATTGAGGTAACATAGTTTTATTTATTTATTTTTATTTTGAACACCGATATTAGCAAGTAAGGGAACTATCGATATCGTAAACATAATATTATTGATTCTTCATCTAGGATTGATATATTATTTATAATTCACTTATTGTATACTACAAACTTCGCGCAGCGGTGGAACATACTTGATTTAATAGATTATAAGTTATAACAACTACGCCGAAAACCGGTGCTTATTAAGGTTATTTTATTTATTGGTTCTAACTTATCTATGATAATACCTATCATAGATCATCACCAAAGGATGATGTTTATGGAATATAAAATTTCAATAGAGCACACTTAACAATAAAGTTGGTGACTAGATAACTGCGTACCTATTATCGGTAAACTGGATTTTCAAAACGTCTGGTGGTCCTCGTGCAACCCCACGCTATAAATGCTATTTTTAATAATCAGGTGCTACTCTACCTAAATATCACTCTAATTACCATCGGCAGTGGGGTCCCTTCGCCGTACCACTGCGTAAAACAAGAATTGTCCATTCCTAGACTACAAAATTCACTACAAAAGTACTAATAGGAATCCTATCAATTTCGCTATTGCTCATGATATCACAATTAGTTAGTAATATAATGCAATTTTAGCTACCCCGCCGTTGCATGTATAGCTGGCTCATAAGACAGTTACTGCAGAATTCAGTTTTACTGTTTACCTTAGTATATCCGAGGATGTGAATCATATTTACAAAATTTATAGCGGC
This sequence comes from Manduca sexta, assembly GCF_014839805.1. Classification (NCBI taxonomy): domain Eukaryota; kingdom Metazoa; phylum Arthropoda; class Insecta; order Lepidoptera; family Sphingidae; genus Manduca; species Manduca sexta. The sequence continues at coordinate 9,220,191 of NC_051131.1, forward strand.
TCAACTTGAAGCCTTCTGTTTATTGGAGGAAAATACATCTCCACCTAACATATTAAATTCTCTTCTGAAAGCGGTTTAAAATGTTATCCTAAGATCAATTTAGATTATAAAACAATAGCTGTTCAAGTGGAAATCTATGTCAAGACATTCAGCAGTTCAAAATAATGCATAGAACTTGTTCTAATCGTCTTAATATTCATATCAGTCAGGTGCTTTCCGCGGCGCCTGTAGCAATGAATCAATTTGCAAGAAACGCGTTCCGCTGCCCGCTACGCTCGTCGCTCCGCGTGTAATCACCGTGATCTGCCAGGTCCGAGCCGCGGGCACAGATTATATCATTAAAGTCCTACGCAGACTGTCCCGGATATCAAACCGATAGCCAGTGGTGATAGTTGGCCGAATTGCTCCCAATCATACGTTTCAGACAATGCTATCGTTTTAACATGTAGATCAAGTACTAAGAAACGGATTCCTACGATGTAGTGGTAAGAATTACCTACCCACCACTGATTTGCAGATTAAATGTGCGTACATTTTTAATTTTAGAGTAGGTAGAATAGTTTTTCCACAAAGCATGTTGAAATTTATTATAACCCGAGTCGAAATAAATAAAAAACTATTAGTATTAAAATTATTTTATTTAATACCGAGAAGCCGTATTGTAGCGGCCTACGTGAAAATGTGTGCAGTTAAGCAAGCGTGGAATTCGTGGTGGTATGGTGTGGGCGTTTCCCCAGCCGCGGATTGGACCGATCGACGCCAATGCGTGCGCGCCGTACGGTAGCAACACCAGTTTATTTTACTCACAGATAAGTTTTGTTTAAGCACATACTAATATTACACATAAAATACAATTTGCATTCAAACTTCCACTTTCTTAACATAAAACAAAATGTATATGCATGTTAAACGATCATTAATTTCTAGTACCTAATTTGATTGTGAAATGTTAATCAGATGTAAATTACTTATATACTGCGGTGTCCCAAGCCACCATTTAAGAATTAAGAATAATCGTGACCTTAAGGATAAATAAACGGTGCCGTCCTCCGTTGTCGTTCAAACTTCAAAGTCGCTACCTAAGAGCGTTTAAGAAACCGATATTACCAATAATTGAAGACGTTGGATCATTAAGCCGACCGGAGCAGGTTCTATGTTGATTGCTCGTAGTTATTCAGAATTTGAGTATCGACCATCCGAAGACCACGGGCGCTTCTTCGTAATAACCATGATGATATCAGAAATTATATGATTTGTGTGGAATTTTGTTTAAAATGGCGAAAACATTACAGAAAAGTACAGGGGTCGCGGACTCGGCGAGCGGTGCGCTTGCCCCGCGGCGGTCGCTTCACCGGTCGTATGCAAATTAAACGTAATCAAAATAATAATTTGGTACGAAGCGAGCAGAAACAACGGCGACCGGCCTCCGCCGCCACACCCTCTCGCTCTAGCTCCCGCGCTGGACGCTCGCAAGAAAGAAAAACCACCTGCCCCGCTCCGCAAATGCAAATCCCACACGCCCAATTCGCTTTTGTTTTGTATTGTTTCAAGCATAACGCAATTGCACACGCGATGCAGACTTAATGCGCGAAATAACTGTTAGTACGATTAAATACTTCAGCGTTAATTATATAGTGCCGCGAAGTATCTAATAAGAAATTATTTACTTACACCTTAAACATAGAGTTTTTAGATTTCTACAAATCATACCTAAAGGCACTTGTAGACCTTGTTATTTAGCCATAAAAAGATCTTAAGTCATAGTACATACTTTCAATTAATCTGTTTATGATAAGCTATAATCACATTAAAAAGAAAACCCATTATTCAAAACAGTCATAAAACCTTTATTTCCTCATGACACCTACCAATTTAGGCTTATTAATGCATACTCGGACTGAAAGTTATTTTCAATTAATTTAATACTTTCCACTGCATTATTTTATGGACTAATCAATTACTCTATTTATGTCCAATTTAGTACTAGTACATATTCATAGAAACACTAGCAATACGACCAGTATTACGTACCGTTTAATTAAGGCTACGGTTGGCTAACCGAGGACCGGTGGTTAGCCAGCGTTTAGCCGAACTCGTCACGGCGTACGTCAATTGGCCTTGATTAAAAATAATTTTCATTTTTGTTGTCATTTCGCTCGTTACGGCAAGCTCTGATGCGAGTAATTCGTCTGTTACACGATAACCTGTGGCGGTTGGTACTCTGTAGTCTATACATAAGCTGACAATGGTGGTATGTATGTTACACATGCATAGATAAAGTTGTCGACGGTCTGCCATGTTATCAACGATAAAACCTGTGGATTTATACCCAAAGGTGTTCAATCTGCTATTTTACTTATGTAGAATCAGAGTGGGGTGGCATTTTATTGTACAATATTTGAAACAGAAGAATTAAGAACGCTAATATATAATGTTTGTCAGTTTATACCGAATGTATTTATTAAGCTTAAAGTAGGGGAAATAAATAAAATGATCTTAAAATGTCAAAAGCCTTGAGTACCTCCTTCGGTATTAAATAGCAACAATTATACTATCCCGGGCCCAAACTAAAAGAAAGGAGATTAGGAAGAGTTGTAGGAAAAATTAGTAGCGGCACGTTACGATGTAGCCATATATGTAAACAGCATTAAAAAAATATTGTACAGTTAACTTGTAAATGGATCTTCTTGATTTCTAGCACGTTACGGGACAGAATATACATTCCGAGTCTTTTATACCTTCAGAAGATGTTTATTATAAACATTTGGACTGGCAACACAAAATTTTGCATACGTCCGGTATTTTCAGAGGCGGCCGAGAGTTGGGGAGGCCTGGTCTATAGTTTGGAGCCTGCCTAATTAAACAAGTAATTGCTATCGTTATTAAAAAAGCAAGTACACGGTACAGAAGAAAAAAAGGTATAATAAAATCTATTATTTATTTATTATAACACACAAACTGTGAAAAATGATTATAACAGCTTAGATTATATATTAATAAGGGTGGTACATTCTTATAAAAAAAATACATCAAAATATCATCTCCTGTTCATGGGGCCTTATATCTAGAGAACTTTGTGCTACAACTCAAAATGCCCGTATATAGATCTGCGGCTGATTATTGTGTTAACTTTCCATTAAACACAAAGAAGAGAAACGGCCTCGTAAAAATCTGCATATGTATACATACATGCATTGCAGTACAGGTGTGCAACATGAAGGTAGCATTTATCAACACAAGGGCGATGGTTATTACGCAAATTGCCACAAATAATAGCCCGGTGACAATTAGATGATTTTCTTTAATGAACACGAATTGTCAGGTATCCTCCCTTCATCTATTTACGTGCATATTCAAATGGGCATATAGCTTGCATTGTGAATACTCAATGAACATTACGAAAACATAATTGCACTCTTAAAAAATAATGACCTATTCCAAAATTGCTAATTTGTGGGAATCGTTGGTTTCATTTTTAATTTCTGTTTGCGACTTTTTTTTCATGCTATGGAGTTCATTTTTGATCTTTCTTTAATGAGGTCATTTCTATAGCAACTTAAAAAATGTCGCAAACAGAAATTAGTTTTTTGACGATTCCCACAATTTAACAATTTTGGGATAGGTAGGTCATTATTTTATTAAGAGTACAAATTATATGTATTACGCTTTGTATGTATTATATAGGTGCACACGCTAAGTTATGCTTTATGAATATACTCGCAAATGTTATGGGCGGTCATTGCACTATACTGGCGTAATTTAAGATGTATTACAAAGAATATTGTAGTATATTACCTACTTATTCTGAACCTGTTTCATTGAAATTTAATATTTGTAATGAAGGTAAATTTAAAAGAGTTTTTAAGCCTTAGTTGTCACATGATATAAATTTAGTTAGTATAGTAAATTAGTAATCTTCTTTACAGATATATTACGGGGAAACTTGTTCGAAAGAGTACTATGAATTTAATTTGTACGCCTTCAATGTAACCGATTCAAAAATTTATTCAGCACCAACGCCGACGCGCTGTTTCAAAGCGTTTGCGTTCCAAACCAAATCCTCATTACCATACGAGCTAATAGTGCGGCAATTCGGATTCACCCTTTTGCAGGCAGTCGTATTACCGTCGGGCACTCACCCGTTCGGCGGCGGCAATGCGTTAGATGTGCGCAATTTGCCTCCATTTGCCGTAATGACAGACCTCATGGATGTTGCATAATGAGCCGATCCTACCCGATTGATCGCAACCGCGTTCTATGTGCGCTGTACATAGCCACTGACTACATACATCGGTAGGCTTCAAGCAGCGATATACAGCAATATGGTAATTATAAGCTGTTAGAGCGATTCGCATTGGCTATATCTTATCTGTGTACCGACGTGGATATTCGTTATATCTCTTAAACACGTAGCAAAAAATTGATCTTGCTTCAAACTAACTGTACATAAAATGGACTTCGATAAAATACAGTGGAATTAAAGTGGAACAACTAACTCTAGCTAACGTAATTATTATAATTCTATCGATCCGTTATGTGAGGTCTAAAATGTGTTTAATATGAAAGTAATAAGGTAATTGTGGTACATATTGCTTATTTTCAATAACAGGCCTTCCAACTACGTCTAATTAAATTTCTTAGTTGTTTTAAAACTGACTACTAATAATAACCTGTAAATATGACGACGAAAATACTAAACATGTTTTAAATTGTAAGCTGACACCTTAACCATTGATTAAGAATTTATAAACGTATTTTTATTATGTTATAAATTTTCAACTAAATTACCAATTTATACCAAAATATCAATTTTCACTGACAGTAGGTACTCGTCAAGGGTTGTTTAAGCGAAACCAGGTCGCGAAGGGCGCCCCGGTGGAACGAATGAGTTACAAAAGCATATGTTTTGAGCCCTAGAGCCCACCTTATCATTTACCACATTACGTGCGCAATGATTATAGTAATCTACTCATGAGGGAACAATGGCTGCACTCGCCGAGCCACCACATGCGGCACTGTCGAGCAACAGGATGTTTTAACGCGTATGCAACTTGTACGCACGTTACATTTAAACAAATAATGTAAAACTTTTGTTTGGAATCTTATTTTCTGGATAAATACACAAATTTAATAGATACCTAAATAGGTACTTACACAACTTTTGTACGTTTGATAATTCGTTTCGTTTCGATTTTGGGGGATGTCGATTATAGTGAGCTGGCTTTAGCCATGTTGCCTTTGTAGTGGACGTCCTCGGTACCATTAAAGGGACTGGCGACGAGAAAACAGTATAGTAGTAGTAGTAAAATTAGATTAATGATTTACTCGAATCAAGCATTTTGAATAGGCCACTATACCTAAGTCTTCAATTAAATAAAACAATCATAATAAAAAAATTAGACGGGAAGTTTACTTCTAGAGATTATCGAAGCGACGGCTTTTAACTAAACCTCGAAATGAAACCGCGAATTGCGATGCTTATAATAGAAAACCACACATGAAATCAACAAGTTGATAAACATGTAGCAATAACGAAAAACTAAACATCCTATATTAACAGTTGTATAAATTTAATAGAAAATATGACCCTTTCACTGTTCCACATAATTAAGGAGTGCGCAACGCACACAAAGAGCCGATCGGCAACGCGTTGTTAACAATGTTTTATTCGTTGAAATCGGTTGACAATGGCACCCTTTCTTCGACGATTTGCCACGCAGCAGTCTCCGGAAGTCGCGCCCGCGGATTGAGACCCATGGCTCTCCAGGACTCATATTGTGCTCCGTGGACTCCGCCCCGCAACATTTTAAGGCGGCAAATCAGCACGTGACACGTTTTTGTGACATTTCAATGGTAATAACGGGTCTTAAGACATTTGGAGTCAAGCCGTTAGTAACCTTTATTTTGTTTACGTATATTTTTTTTTTTATTTACGAAAATATTACATTATTATATTTGATTTATTGCTTTATCAGTTTACCTCCAGTTTTAAGAATAAAGCCGTTATTGTATAATATTTTCACTTTCGATTAAACTTGGGCGTACCGAAAAGTCGCTACGCCTTTTACTCGTTTAATTTAAAATGATCTTGTTGAAAGTTCTTGACCTTGTCCAAGTTGGAAGAGCAACCGTTGATTACCGAATTACCAACCCTCCTTGCCTATACTTATGGCGCCGATTTAAATAATAAATATCTTATCTAAATAACACCCGAGCATTGTTTTCCTTCAACCATCACCGCTCTAATGATGCACATTAAATAAAATCGCTAATAAAATTAGGCTCGCCACATAATTCGACTTAATTTTAGCAGAATCATGCATGATTCAGACACATATTATGAACAAAATTGTTGCGGAATTATAAAGTTTTGAGAATCAAGTTTCCTAATCAGCAAATGTTGCCGATTTTATTACCTGTGAGTAATGGTTATAAGGCTCATGTGCATAAATGTTATAAGATTGTTTAGTCCTTGACATTTAAATAAAATGCAAACAGGTATAATAAGACTTACATCTCGTCTCAGGATGGCGAGCGCAGTGGAATACTATAGGTACAATACTTTGTAATTTAAAGTGTTAGATGGTGTTTCTACTATTTAGGGGCGGTCGATCGCGTACCATCAGGTGAACAGCAACTTAGGCGAGCAGCACTTGTCTCTTTATTCAAACAAAAAAAAAATGGTATACTCACTGGTGGATACTAGCAGGTCTAGCATTATACCTACAGAACTCAGACATGAGAATGAGTTAAGCAATATCCTCATCACAAAAATAACCAGTCTAAAGAAAGAGACAAAGTGACTCTGTGGCTAACGGTTTCTCTCCCACATCTTTGTCCCTAGACGCATGAAAATTTTAAAGAAATGGTCAAGCTATTAACAAATTCACAATAATTATTTTTATGGTATAAACGGAATATGACCTAAGCAAGAGACAAGAACAGATTGGCGAGGCGAATATCCGCAGGTTCAAAATCCAATGGCACCCATCTCTGACCTTTCTAAAGTTATGTGAGTATTCGTTATGAATTATCGCTTGCTTTAGTGGTGATGGAAAACATCATGAGGAAACCTTAATACCTTAGAAGTTCTCTATACGTATTCTGAGGGTATTTGAAGTCTGCTAATCCGCACTAGGCCAGCGTGGTGGACTAAGGTCTAAACCCTTTTAACTGATTAGGCCAGTGCCCAGCAGTGCGACAGAATATATAATAACAAGGCTGATATAATTTTTTTTTTATCTTTATTTATTTCGGGGTTTTTATCCAGCAAGGATACGCCAACCCCATAGTACCTTATAACTTAAATATGGCTTATAATATTTTATCGTACATATAAACAGAATAACTTTATGCAATAAATTTGGAACGCTTCACGATTTTGCGTGTCCTTGCGCAGGGGCCATGCTAATATCTGTATCGTTCCAATTTTAGTATATGTACTGCCGAAGCAATTACATTATTATATTATATTGAGCTTGTGGCAGCAACGCTACATGTAAGTACTACACGACTAATAGAAGCCATGGAAGGATCTCGGTCGGGCAGCAATCCTCCGTTAGTTATACACCTGTATCATTTTATAGTAGGTACATTGTTGTGACCCTGTGATGGACGGTAGCGTGGCTGGTAGACCTCACACTGCCGTTGACGTAAGTAATGTAAATCTTATGTCCAGTAGTCACACTGGCTACAACGCCTTCAAACTGGAATACAACAGTGACTACGCATTGCTGCTTGGCGGCAGAAATAGACATTGCGGTAGTACCTACCCAGGTGCATTCTCCCATATAAGAGACCTACCACCAGTAGGTTTCTCATATACCACTCCACCAGTAGGTTAGGTGTTAGGATAAACATTTGTTTCCAGTTTTTGACATTACAACTAAGTAAATATTTTCTGTTAAAGAAAAAATAATTTTCAATTATAATGATCATAACATGGTTTACCAAATTTTCACATAAAATCACCCCTGTAAAACAAATACATTTGTTTGCGATTAAAAATCTATTGCAACCGCAATAGCCACAGTTGCTAATATTTCCGCTGGTAAACATAAAGAACGCGAATGCAGGCTACTAATTATTCTGCCATATTAGTTTAATTAAACGCTCCCGCGTCCGCCCCCGCACTTTACTGATAATTATAGCACATCTCTGTTTCCGGTAATTTATTAATTATAACAATAGTAGGTTACTACGGTTATTTTTTTAATTATTATATAAAAGACAAAATCGGAAAAAAGTGTATGAAACTTCTTAACATTGTGGTAACATAGTGAAGCCGACGTGGAGCGTAGAGATAAGGTAATTAATTGGACTTTAATAACAATATAAATAGGTGTTATTAAATTATAAGATAAAATTTTTTTGGTCCGGTTCATAATATTTAATTTATAACATATTTAATCTATAATAGGTGTTACTTAATTATGTACTATTAAATATTATAAATGCGAAAATAAAGTTGTTTTAGAATTATAACATTAATTGTAAAAAGTAAACGCCGAAACTCGATCGCTTTTTTTTAAGCGTGAAAATAAATTACACCGAGATGACACTATGCAGTAAAATGAGGTAGGAATGTATCACCTTATCGATATAGCTGTGTCTATTATATTTGGACTGTGTAATCCTGTAATATATGTATACTTTTTTGTAACCATTAATAATCATAATAATAAATTACGCGTATAATATTACCCATCATACAAATAAATCTATTAATTTATAATTTTTTTAGGTATTTAAAATTTGTAGTTTCCGTCCAACAAGACTATGTCCAAAGCTTCTTTCAGTGGCCAAAAATCTTTCTATACTTCGCTACTGCCCAATAGATGGCGTTGCCGTCCAAGATGACAATCAGGGAGTGAAGAATACCTAAATATGTCATTTTGATAAATATTATGTACGGAAAACTATTTCCTTTTTTTTAATTATGACTACTTAAATACGCAATCTATATTACTATTATATAAAGCTGAAGAGTTTGTTTGTTTGTTTGTTTGTTTGTTTGAACGCGCTAATCTCAGGAACTACCGGTCCAAACTGAAAAATTCTTTTTGCGTTGGATAGCCCTTTGTTCGTGGAGTGCTATAGGCTATATATCATCACGCTATACCTAAAAGGAGCGGAGCAGTAATGGCTAATCTTAGGAACTACCGGTCCAAACTGAAAAATTATTTTTGCGTTGGATAGCCCTTTGTTCGTGGAGTGCTATAGCCTATATATCATCACGCTATACCCAATAGGAGTGGAGCAGTAATGGCTAATCTCAGGAACTACCGGTCCAAACTGAAAAATTCTTTTTGCGTTGGATAGCCCTTTGTTCGTGGAGTGCTATATGCTATAAGTATATCATCACGCTATACCCAATAGGAGCGTAGCAGTAATGGCTAATCTCAGGAACTACCGGTTCGAACTGAAAAAATCTTTTTGTGTTGAATAGCCCTTTGTTATTGGGGTGCTCTAAGTTATATATCATCAAGCTATGACCAATAGGAGCGGAGCAGTAATGGCTAATCTCAGGAACTACCGGTTCGAACTAAAAAATCTTTTTGTGTTGAATAGCCCTTTGTTTTTGGAGTGCTCTAAGTTATATATCATCACGCTATGACCAATAGAAGCGGAGCAGTAATGGCTAATCTCAGGAACTACCGGTTCGAACTGGAAAATTCTTTTTGTGTTGAATAGCCCTTTGTTTTTGGAGTGCTCTAAGTTATATATCATCACGCTATGACCAAGAGGAGCGGAGCAGTAATGAAACATGTTGCAAACACGGGGCCAATTTATTAGTTTTGAGAGCTTCCGTTGCGTGCGCTGCGTAAACGGTTAAAGTTATGCAACAATGATGTATGACGGGATTGTTTCACTTAAAAAGTTGTAAAAAATATATTATAAAACATAGTCCCCCGCTGCATTTGTCTGCCTGAACGTGTTAAACTCAAAAACTACCCAACGTATTAAGATGAAATTTGGTATGGAGTCAGTTTGAGACCCTGGGAAGAACATAGGCTCCCGTGAAACCACTACTTTTATAATGGAAAACTTTAGCCTGAAAAACTTTATAACGCGGGCGGAGCCGCGGGCAAAAGCTAGTATGTTTATATACGCAAATGACAAATAAAACATAAATTTGCACGAAGCAATAACAAAATACTATTATTTTAGTAAATATTGGGCACTTCTAGACCAGTAAACAGTAAGTAGTTCGTTTAAAACTATTTGCTTAATGATAATATAAAATATAAAAAAAAAGTAAAATAAGAACTATGTATAAGAGTACCCTCCAACTCGACACAATATTCCTGGAACAAAAATAAAATGGGCAGACTATGGGTGCAGGAATTGCATGTAAAGTTATAGAGATGAGCGAGCCGCTACCATGGGGCTTTACGTACCAATGACAGCGTAAGCTCGTAACACAGCCGTGTTACGTTATCTTACTGAAATTAGAATGAAATGATATTCTGTAAGTCTTAAAGCGACGCCGTGCGTTACGTTACATGTTAGGCACTAAAATAACGTTAATAGGCCCCTGATGGTAAGTATTATAATTGTCATAATTAGTCGAAGATTGAATTACAAAATATTTCGTGGCACTTCACTGCGATTAGATACATTGACATTGGATGCTAAGCCTCACAGTAGATACCCAATAATTTCACCGGTCGAAATAATATTCAAACCGGAACACAAAGTGTTTGCACTAAATATAGTGTATGTTCAAGCAATACCTTGGCAGCAACATTACGATGGTAGGTACCTATCCGGAGGGACTACAGGTACGAATTGCAAGTGATTACCTAGACTTAACCAAAATCATTAGATGTAGTGCGCATCATATACTTGCTTCAAAGGGCTGCCGAAATAACATTGTATTCAAATTTATAAATAATTTAATACGAGGTAGGTGTGTTATTTTAGATTTCACATACCTGGGCGAGGCGGTGTGCGTGCCTCGGGCAGTGGGCGTGCGCCGCTGCGTCGGCCAATGACGCGCCGCCATGTTCACACTGCAAAACCTCTGAATATTTACTTATTTTTCAACGGGCAGTTACTTTAATTGACATTATTTGCATATTTTGGCCATTACCTTCAACCATGTAAACTAAATGTGTTAACGTGCGGTTATATACCTATCGAGCAAGTGGAATGCATTGAATAAAACATATTTCGTAGGCTATTTTTATTAATTTGTCGGGTGTAATAAATCCGTTCCAAATTTTAAACTTGCTCTACTGGTAGCAACATAGGTACTCGTAAATTTTTTAGCTACTCGGATTCAGCCTATAGGTACCTCCGTTCAATAATATTTAATAATAATAATGACAATTAATGCTTGTTTGTGAATGGTCTTATAATTATAAAGTAAGCCAAACCGCACACAAAAGCAAATAATATAAAATTTAATTAAAAGTCAGCGGCACACATTTTCCCGGGCGGATTTGGATTTTGCTAATAGCCGTCTCCCCAATGTAACCCCTCTGGGGACCAATAAACTATTACCAACTCAATCTGGGACTCAAAACCAGAACCCCAGGTACAACAGGTACGGCCACATACGATCCAACTAGCATACCAATATACCAAGTTTGTATATTTTGATTTTGTTTATAGGACGTCACTTTTTTTTCGCCAATAGAATAAAGGCATGTCTTGCGATACCTAATATAAAAATATTTCATTGTCATACCGGTCAAATTCGAAACCCCTAGAATTTCGGTATTCTGGTGGGTTCATAGTACCTAGTAGTAATACGGCTCGTAAAATAAAACTATTAAAACTCAATACTCAGTTGCTCGGCAAAATTATGGTGGGTAAAGGCGAGGAGAATCATCCAATCTTAGACAAATTAATGAGTAGACGGAGAAGCGCATTTCAATGATGCTAAAACTAGCAGGCTAGGTATTATAAGCTAGTGTGCGTGTTATCTGCGTCATACGTTGGCCCAACATAATTATGCTTAGCCTTGTGTGCGTGCCAGCTGTTGCACGTTTCCCATTAAAATGCTAAGAAAATTATATATTATTAATTATTGACTCGAAAGAAAATATTTAATTTCTCTAATTATAATTTTGTAATTACTGTAATAATAACAAAGATTTTATTCAATGTATATACATAAGTCCTAAATTCCGTTTATTTTAGGTCCTAGAATACGGGCCCATCGTGCGTAAATGACGTTTCGGTGCCGTCATAAATTTGAAAAATTCGAATTTAGTCTGTAATGGTGATTAAATTCTTACACTATCAAATTATAATATTATTTTAAAAAGATATATACTTAACTGGTTTGATATTTTTCCTTTACTTTGGCACAAATTTACAATATGATCCGTATATTTAAAAAATATATATGTTCCATTAAAAACTAAAATTGAATTTTTAGTGCTAAACATTTTAAAAATATTACAATCATTACCACTAAGTATAAAAAAAACACATTTTTCTTTGGATACATTTTTCGCATTTTTTAGGAAATGCTGACTTCATAAACTGGCATCCCAAAAAAAACGCTAAAAAGTGTTTATTTGAAGAAATATAGCAACGTTCTTATTTTGCAGCAAGCGACTAACGTAAGTTACCGGTGATAGCCGATAGGTGACACCTTTTTGTTATCTTAAATCGATCTTTGTAGTTCTGCACACTTTAGAAAGACAAACCGACATTTTTATACAATGTAAATTTTAGTAAGAACAGGTTTGAGTGATAGCTCGAAGCGCACTGAACGCGGGAATTGAATATAGTGATGAACAATTCAGCTCTATTATTTCGCCGTGTTTGAAGCATTCAGTATCTGTCTAGACATTAATTTGTCAATGTATGTAGTATTGATAAAATTAACAGATTTAAACATCATTGTAAAATAACTCTTGTCAATAATTTGAAATTCATCAACTTATTACTTACTACTTAAACCTATCTGTTTAGAAGCATTTTCTTTTCTTGTCGAATACTTAATTGACTTAATAATCAACATAGTAAAAAGATGTTTTTAAAGAGAAACTATGGAGATAATTTTGTGGAATTTTGATATTTCACACTAGCAGTCCTAATTTCTGGCTTAATGTTTGGCTCAAAACACCGCTATCCATGAATTAAAAAATCATACCATATTTCCTTCCGTACATGTCATAGGCAACAGTCAATGTCAAAATATGTTAATGTCAAATGGATTTTTAGTTTTTCTATAGTTTTTGCGTTGTTGAATGTTGATTTTGCTGCTAAACTCAGCAATTTACATTAAATATTAGTTTCTATTTCACAGAACCACTGTGAATATACTTCGATCACGCGAAGTACTTCACCGTTTCAATTATTTGTGGGCCTGTAATAACAACCAAAAAGGTAAGTTATAAGTGGGAATTACACTTAATCTAACACCGAAAAACGATCTAGAAATGTTTTATTAAATGCTAAGTGGCCTCGACCTAACAACTATTATATTGTGTCTATGAAAAAAATATTTTATTCAATATCCATGTTTTACTGATCACTGAAACTTCTTCCTATTTACAGATGCAATTAACATCCGACCCAAGACGTGCCGACAGGGAACGTCGTTATAAGCCACCTCCATCAACAACGGCCCCCGCCGAAGACCTCACCACGGACTACATGAACATTTTAGGTATAGACATCAGAATTTGATAATGTTTAAGTGTTCTTCAATAGGAGATCTGTGTCAAGGTTAATATTTTAGCATTAAGAACCTCTTTGATGCTTGCTACAGTGATATAAATGGTTCTACGTGATCAACAACTACATAACAAGTTCAGTAATCCTCTCTCTCTCAGCCTTTTTAGTGATTGAAAATCTAATTGTTGGGGTCATCGCTATGCATGTTTATAATTTTTCAGCCTTTAAATTATGAAACACATTTGAAAATATGTGTTATCTCGAGACATAAGGGTTACATGTGAACATTTATGCTGTTATAGCTTCATATAATTTAAATTTAAAACATGTACAGCTGAAAAGTATTTGAAAATATAATAAGTAATAACAGTGTGTTTACTGCATTTTTATATATTCCTCAGGCATGGTGTTTTCAATGTGTGGCCTCATGATGCGTCTTAAATGGTGTGCATGGACAGCTGTTTTTTGTTCAAGTATAAGTTTCGCCAACTCAAGAGTTTCGGATGACACAAAACAGGTTTATTTATTTATAAATTCACATAACAATAGAACATTATCTTATCTTAGAGTTATTATTTTATACTTTGAATGACAAGACAATCTAGCAGCTCTACTGTTGGTAAGCAGCTTAACTACCAATAAACTGTAGCAGCTGTGCCTTTACTCTAAAACGTAATATGTGACCATAGAGCATTTGTCCAACTAAAACATACAATGTCCAATCTCACAATGTGCAGTTATTACAGTGGCCTCTCCGTGCGACCATAGAGCATTTGTCAAACTAAAACATACAATGTCCAGTTATTATTCTCGCCTTTCCGCCTTTTAATCAGGACACAGCATTTTTACATTTCTTGATTACAGAAATAGCTGAATTCCCCTTTCATAAATTCATTTTTTTTTTTCAGATCGTTAGTTCCTTCATGCTGTCAATATCAGCAGTGGTTATGTCATATCTTCAGAATCCATCACCGATGTCTCCACCATGGGCTACACTAACAACATAATGATACTATAACACTATGTAGTGTCATAAATACTTTATTTTTAATGTATTTATCTATTTTGTTGAATTATATCATATTATTACAGTGTTAATTTATGTTTTAAAAGAGTGAATGGTAATTTATAGTATTACAATAATAAAACAATTTAAAATTTGGGAGTGACAGTAGTTTTAATTTTATGGTAGTCAAGGTGTTGCTCGTGCCTTCGCTCTCGTGAAAAGGCTTTTCAGATTTAAATTCCTGGTATACTTTGTAGTCTAAAAAAATGCGCAGTGGGAATTTTTAAAACATCATAGTGCCGGATTTCGCACAATTCGATTGCGGAGCGAATTCGCAGCAAACACGAAAAGTGCCATCTGTTGTCGAAAAGCTTTATTATTTCTATGTATCGACTATGTTGTGAAATTAATCGATTTATATTAAGGATAATTTTTCGCTTATGCTACAGTAATGACCTACAAAAAAATCTACTGTTTAATAACTCACAATTATTAAGAATTAATTTTCACACTAATACGATTACTACATAATATTATGTATATGTATCAATGGTATAACCTTATTAGAAACTAGTGCCATCTACCGCGCAAAAGATGACGCATATTTAATGTTACATAGGCGTTTTGCAATTTTACAGTAGATTTAGTAACCATTGATGTGCGCAAAATTTTTGTATGACAATCTTCTCAATGTCCGCTCTATATATCGTAGAAATTTTTAGTTTTCAAACATGTTTATTAACTTGTTCTGTTATCAATCACCCATTTCAATTCATTTTACAATAATAATGACGTATTGATTAGTTGGACACGCAATCTTTTTTTAATCTGTAATCTGTCACTATGACATTTCACTACATGGTAAAATACGCCGGGCGAGCACGTTCTGTAATATAGGAAGGTCCAGCATCATATAAAAATAATTTACACTAGAATTGAATGTTTCTCTTATCGTGAATTTGTTTCTTCCGAATAACGTTGTTAAAAATATTTCAGGTAAATATTTAGTTATATTTATTTCTATCATAGGTTATCTAAAGTTGCTGCACTCTACACCTAATTACTATTTTATTTATGCAATAGACAAACTTAACATAATTATTATTAGATTTAAATAAAATGCACCTTCAACATTTTTAAATTAATAAAGTCGGTGTATGTAGTTTTGTTCTTTATTACTTGTAATTAGTATTTCACATCGTATTTCACAATTCGAGTATAAGCAGATGTTACCAATATTAATTATTGTGTGGATTTATTTTATTTCTGAACTTTAAGATTACCCTCCAAATTTCTGAAAGCATTGAGATAAAGGTGTATAGATTGTTATTTTTACCGACTAACAAATATCACCAAAAATACATTCCATATATTAGATTAAACGGGTTTTTAAGGGTTAGTACGACATGCTAAGCGCACAAGCGGTATGTCAGAAAAACCTTATTTCGAGATAATCAAAGTTTTGTATATATAGTTTTATATGTAAAATTGAAATAGAGATACTCTTGTAAGATTTTTTTACAAGTTCTAAACAAGATACCGTTATTTAGGTAAGTAAATTGGATAGGTATTTCTTTAAGCTATCTGATGACATAAAAATCAAGATTTTGATTTTTTTTGAGATACCGCTTTTGAGTTTAGCATGGTAGTATGTTCATAAAAAGTATCCTAGGTTCCTTGTTCATTACAGTGTTACAAGTAGCTTGCAGGTGGCATTATACCAGGTCACAGTATTTTTACAGGATACACACTTTCTTATTTGTTAGATAATAACAAAACCTACTTAAGGTGTGAGTAATAAAATCAATTGGAATACAAAGCAATATCAAAAAACTGTGACCAATTACATGAGAAAATATAAACAAAATACTAATCATTAATTCCAGAATGCCCCCTAAAAAGGTGGAAGAACCTGAGAAAAAGCCACTCATTGGAAGAGTTGGTACCAACTTGAAAGTGGGTATTGTTGGAGTGCCTAATGTGGGCAAATCAACGTTCTTCAACGTTTTGACCAAGAGCCAAGCTGCCGCTGAGAATTTCCCATTCTGCACCATTGACCCTAATGAAAATAAGTATCAAATTTTTTTTATA
This sequence comes from Manduca sexta, assembly GCF_014839805.1. Classification (NCBI taxonomy): domain Eukaryota; kingdom Metazoa; phylum Arthropoda; class Insecta; order Lepidoptera; family Sphingidae; genus Manduca; species Manduca sexta. The sequence goes on from NC_051131.1 coordinate 9,236,929, forward strand.
CTTCTTCATGACAAGACATTCTAGTTGCTTGTCTTGCTTCTCTAGCCTATCAGGCAGCACCACTGTAATACTCTGGGTTATTGAGTTTTAAATTACACCTCGATGTATTATTGGCCCCTTATGTGTTTTTCTCCATCATATAATGTTATATTAGCAAAAAATAAAGATTTATTAGTTAGGGTTTATGAGTAAACATATTATAGCATATTTAAAATGTTAGCTTTGTGAATATAGTTGGATGCGATCAGATAAAACCTCTAGAAATATGACTTTAATTAAACCTTCTTGGCATATCATTAAACTTAATCATCTAATCAAAATTTATTCATGGCCATATGAAAATTTTCTTTTTATGTCAATTTTATGTCATTATAGTTTGAAGTTCAAAATGTTTGAATTTTATAAATATAAAAATAATTTAGATCTTGTGGATAAATTTGGTATTCAGGGCATAGATGTTGATAAAAGTGTTGTTTACCAGGGCCCAATCGATTTAATTAATAAGCAAATACCAGATGATAAGAATGTTAATTTTCCACCCATGGGTGCTACATTTGTTGGTCTTAACAATACAGCTGCTCCTCTGTCAAATAAAAGTGAGAATCATTGCTGGACAGATATTGACGCCCAAGAAGATTTTTTGATGTCAAAACCAACATGTTACTTAATCTTAGGTAAACCAGGGTCAGGTTGTTATAGCCTTGGTGAAGCACTTTCTAAGAGACTGAAATGTGTCCACCTGTGTCCTAAAAATATTATTCTTGATGAAATAGACCAAAAAAGTACTACAGGAAATGCATTGGACTTCAACTTTAAACATAACAAAGTCTGTAAATATGATATTATATTGACATTACTGAAGAAAAAGCTGATATCTCCCGCCGTAAAACATAGAGGTTATGTTATATCAGGATTTCCTATGCTGACTTCGAACCGGGATACACAATATTTCTTTGAATCCCTGTTTAGTGAAGAATCTCTAGATGTTATGGAAGAATTTATGTATGATTTGATTTGCAATTTGAAAAAGAAAAAGCCCAAACAAAAGAAGGCGCCAGTAACATCACAATCATCAGTCAGTAGTGATATAGGAGGTGAAGGGGAAGATGAACCAGAAGAAGAACAAGTGCCAGAAGAAGAAGAAGTGTTAGAAGAACAAGAACCACCTGTGGAGTTGCCCAAATATATATTAGACTCTTGCAGTAATATAATTTCTTACAAAAAGTCCTACTATGACACTAAACAAGTGGCTTTAATAAAACAATTCCAAGAAATAATTGATATGGCTCCTGATATAATAATCTACATCACTTGCCCTGACGTTGATTTGGTGGCTAAGAAAAGTCATAAATACTTTAATTATATAAGTAATCAACATACTTTTGAACCCTTCACAATAATGAAAGAAGATTCAGAAATAAGATGGCCAGCAAAATATACCATCAGTGACTACACTAGTCCTTTTGACAGCCATATTTTTAACTCAAAATATAGTTGCAGACAACCATTTAACTTTAAAAATCAATCCATTGAGCAAATGTGTAACTACAAAAAGTGCATCTTGTCATATATTGAAGAAAAGATAAAAGATTTTGATTCAAAAGTTATCCTAAAGTTAGATGGTCGCACGTCAACTCACGAAATGATGCATCATGTCATGGAACGACTTGTTTTACTTGTTATTAAACCAGTGTTAATTCCTGAACCATTGTATCTTGAAGAAGCACCAGAAGATTTAGAAGAATTTTGGAAATTGGTAGATGGGTTAAATGTCATTCAAAGTGATGTTGTACATTTTAACAGATATATGTCGCCATGGTTTAATAGATGCCCAGTAGAACTAAAAAATAGGCAGTCGGTACAGGGAAAACCAAAATTTGCTGTCATGTTCTTTAAACATGTGTATCTTTTATCGTCTCTTGGCGCTATGATATCTTTTTGTAGAAACCCGCGGCCATATTTAAAATTAAAATATTTAGAGCCTACTTGCAGAGTTATCATAATTGGAACAAAATTATCTGGTAAAACTATGATATCTGAATGTTTGTCTTGGATTTTTGATGCACCGGTATTTTGTTATAAAAAATTTCTAGAGGAAGAAAGAGAGAAAAAGTATAATATTTATGCAAAATCAATTCTATCGGAAATTATAGCTACCATCGAAGACGCTCGACTAGTCGCATGGCAAAATGCAGAATTGGAAAGATATAGGAATTTAGATATGTGGTATGAGTCAACAGAAAAAAAATTAAATGAATACATTCCCCTTCTAGAAGAGAACATAAAATATACTCGGCAACAAAAATTATATTTAGAGGAAGAGCGTATATCGGAGCTTGAGGTAGAACTAGAAGATAAATCTTTAAAAACAGATAAAGGTTTCAAAGAAGAAATGGAGCTTGATGAAGATTTTTGGGAATCATTTAATTCATTATTAAACAAGCTTAATTTTTTGCCATTTCTCGATGACATAGAAAAATGCAAAATTGCTTTATTAGATCGTACATTTTTATCTCGGTTTGCCCCAGTTGAGTTATTAACAGTGAAAGAAAAACCAGGCATACCTATGTTAGGCGATGAAGATGTTACAAATGCTATTTCAACTTATATTATCGCAAATGATTTACAAAAAGAAATTGAACCAAGCACAGAAGAGTTGGTAAATGAAATAATTAGAATTATTGGTGATATCGATATGGATGTTAAAAATTCTACCAATGCACAACATTGCTATGGAAAATACATCATAGATGGTTTTCCCTCGGATCCCGAATATTGGGGTCATCTCATTGATTCAAATTTTTTACCGGATTATACGATTAGTTTATTCGAGAACAAGGAAATTGATGATGAGCTAGCAAAACATTATGTGACTATAGAAAAGAGTTTAAAAAATTACGCGGAGCGATTTGCAGTAGTTGACGATCCATTAATTAAAATTAAACTTCTTACTACTAAAATTCCTGATTCCCACAAAATTTACATGCAACAATTAGTCAATGATTCAATAAATAATACATTAAATACCATTCAGGGTGAAACCACAAGAGAAGAAGACCGCGCTAATCTTGACACATCCATTTTAACATCACTTACTGAGTCCGTTGAAAAATTTCGAGAAGACTGGGATACTTTGAAATTGAAAATAGAAGAAAACTCGAAATCCATTATAGATATCCAGTTGGAAAGTAAATCAGATTTACAAATCATACAAGAAGTGTTGACCAAACTACGTACTAACTATTCTCTGTCTTGTGAAGCAAATGAAGAAGAAGAAACTGAAGTACTGGAAGATGAGGATGAGATTGTAACGGATGATCTAACGTATAACAATCCAAAAATGTTATGTGAAACTAGCACATACTGCCCTGTTGCATATTATGATTACAAAGTTTTATGGGAAGGCAAACCAGAATTCTGTTTTAAATATAATAATAAAATTTATTATTTTTGCAAAGAAGAATGTTCTTTGCTCTTTCAAAATGACCCTACTAAATATCAGTGCTACAACCAACCTTTTAAAAAAATGCCGTCTATTAGAATATGTGTAGTAGGATCCATTGGCAGTGGCAAGTCTACACTGTCGAAGTATATAGCTAAAGAACTTGGGTTATTACACATTGATTTTGAAGACGCAGTAAACGACTATCTCATGCCAAGAAATTTCAAAAAAATTGGGCGTCGTTATGAGAATATTTTTACTGATATTCCAATTGACGACGAAGCTGCCCCAGAATTTCATATCGATGAAGAAAATGAAGATCAGGTTTTTGATATATTATCCAATGAAGCTGAGCTGAGGCGTATGATTTATAATTACTTTGAACGGGGCTCGGCAATGATCCCTGCACTTATGCACAGGCTTATTAAAAAAATATGGTTCCAAAATCCATTTGTAATGAACGGATTTGTATTAGATGGTTACCCGCGACTACCTACAGATATCGAAGATATGGTGACATGCTTATGTATTCCTGATATAATCATAACGTTAGAAAGTAGTGCCGAAAAATCTCTAGAAAGGGTCTCAACTAGGATGTTTAAGATCTGGAAAAACCAGCTTAACGAAGCTAAAAACGTGGCTAAAATGAAATTAGATAGGGAAAAAAAGGAATGGATGAATATTATTACTAAAAACGTAGTTGTGAAACTTATATATGATGAAGTTATAGACAAAAGTTGCATATCTACGGAAGAACCTGTAAAGGGTCTTTCTGCGGAAAGCGTTATAATTGATGCTCATCCCTCTGGATCTTCAAATGTTGATGCAAATCTATTCAATACATATAACGAAATGATTCAGAATTTACCAGAGCCAACAGATCAAAGCGTGTGGGAAAAGCCGACAGATGCTCGAGAAAGAATAGATGCAAGAGTGGAAAGTATATATGAAGTCGATGATGAAAATATTCAAACTATGAAAGATACGTTGTTAGAACAAAAAATTAAATTCGTGTCGATTGATGCTACTAAAAATATTGATAAAGTTTTACGCGTAGCATTATTAAAGATTAAAAACGTAAGAAATAGAAATTCTTCCTTTTTTGAACAAACATTTATTGTTGATACAGATATTGCAGAAATTTTATTGGCAAAAGGTTTTTTTTTCTTAAGCAAGTTTAACCGGATATGTCCAGTGCATATATTCGAGAATCCGAAAAACACTGTTCATCCATATAAAATAAACAAGAAAAGAAGTACTGTCTTTCCTGTCGTTCATCGCTGTTATATTTACTTCATCTGTGGAGCAGAAAATGTGAGAAAATTTAGATCAGACCCACTAAAATATATCATCAGTGACGCCATAAAATTATTTTATGATTATCCTTTAAGAATTAGTGTTATTGGAGGGCCTAAATCTGGTAAAAGTTCTTTAGCAGATAAGCTTTCTAAACGATATGGCTTAATCTGTATTTCACGTGGAAAATCTATGAGACAAATATTAGAAAATTTTGGTTGGACAGAATTAGGTGCAAAAATGATAAAAGCCTTACAAGAAGGAGAGAAAGTTAATTTTGAGTTAATTGTCAAAGCTATTCAAACAGTCGCGATTGATCATCGGACAACTACATCTGGATATGTGTTTGATGGTTTTCCTGATTCACCGTCTGAAGCCTTGGAACTTACCGAACATGGCTTATATCCTTGTATTATATTTGACATATCAAGCACGAAAGATAAAGTACTGCAAAATTCACAGAACGAAATATACCTTAACGTCATCAAATTAAAGCCACCTTATTCAGCATCTTTTATTGATTTTAGATACGAAATGTTTAAAGATAATTTCTATGCCATCAGAGAATGGATTCAAAATGATTTCCAAAATTTGTATTCAATTGATGGGACAAAATCAAAATGGCAATGTTTACAAGACGCCGATGTTATCATTACTAGTATTGTGCCAAAGATACATTACTACTTGAGTAACGAAAATAATAATGTCGTACCCGTAGACGTTATGTGTATTTCTAATGCGATGTTTGAGAAAATGATGACCAACTTCAAAGACATGTGTCCTTTATGTCTCCGTAAAAATGTTTTCAAATGCAGTGGATATCCAGTTAACAAAAAGGGCGTAGTTCGATTTAAAAATAGATTTTATTGGATCTGTGCCGATCACATGGACAGCGTATTAAAGGATCCTCATTGCTATCTTACTCAACAGAAAATTGATATACCTGAAATACCAGCAGTTATTAAAACTATTCATCGGGATCGCGTTTACGAAAATGGCGTGTGTATCGTTACATACGCTGAAAACTTACCCGCTCAAAAAATAGAAATAGGAAGTAGGAATTTCGCAGCCAGTTTTAAGGGATATAATTATTTGTTTTGTAGTGAAAGATGCCTTCTTAAGTTTTTAGCAAAGCCTCACATGTTCTCTGATATCACAGTGTTTAAGGAGACAAAATTGTTTCCTCCTTTACCACTAAAAAACCTGCCTGACCTTGGTTACTTGGAACAAACAGTAGGAATTATGTTAACAGATGCTTGCTGCGCCTTGAACGTGGCGAGGCCCAAGTATCCGGGACTTAGCATTCAATTGTCTGGATTATTATTTGTAGCTTTGTACTTAAAAACGCATAATCCTCTTAGAGAAAAATCTGCTTTGGAATTGTATGAACAAGTTTTTAAGACTTTTGAAGCCAGATCAAATCTTATTAAAGACGTAGGCTTACGCTTACGTTCAATGGATAACCCGTTCGCAAAGTATCCTCGGTGTTGTAACCGTGGCAAAAAAATTGCCGAAATACGAAAAGTATCAAGCAAGTCGTCTGATAGGCAAATAAAGAACTCTAGTTCTACTGGCGCATTAACTGCTATTTCTGATTGATAGGCTTTTGTTTATTTTTTTATTGAAATACTAATTGTTCTCATTTCTTTAATAAATAGATTAAATTATTTTGTTCGATATTTTAATTATTTTTACTATTCATTAGAGAAATTTGTCGTATTTTTACGACAATGTTGCGCCGTACGTCCGCTTTCATAGGTGTTTACTCAATTGTCATGCTTTTGAAATATTTTTTTAATAACACCGTAACAGTACATAGACATTGGCAAAGCCGACCAAAAAAGTAACTAAAAACTAATCAAAAAGCGACGTAGGATCAATTTCACCTACAGTTTCTTAAAATTTACTTCGATCTCATTATTCTCATACAATATTCGAGTGGACATTTCGAGTCAAATACTCACTAGCATATTTTTGTTGGATTGTATGAATTGGGGTTTTAATTCCGGAACGTACTGATATCACCGCCGCGCCGTTGCGAATAGAAAATACCCATTAGTATGCAGTAAGAAGGTGCTCGCTTTTTGATTTTTTCCAAATGTATACATTGATTGCAGATGTCTAACCAATATTGCTTTGTTTTAGCAAGTAGGGTACCGGTGCCGGATGAGAGATTTGACTACCTATGCCAGTATCACAAGCCTGCGAGGTAAGAGTTTAATATTATGTTTCTTTTTTCTTTTAGAATGAATGTGTTTGGTTTACGAACTTTCTCTTTTCCAGCAAAGTACCAGCTTTTCTGAACGTGGTCGATATCGCTGGTTTAGTACGTGGTGCTGCCGAGGGCCAGGGTCTCGGCAATGCTTTCCTTTCTCACATCAAAGCTTGCGACGCCATCTTTAATTTATGCCGTAAGAATTTGTTTTATATTCGACGACACTATGTTTATTTTATGCCGTAAGAATTTGTTATATTATATATTCAATTCATATTGAAAAAGACTGTGATATACGAAAAGAAAATCCGTTAAAAAATCACTGGCTAGACACATTGGCAGTTTATACTTATGGCCGTCATGTAAGTTCTTTAAGCACTAATTGCTAGACATATACAAATACAACCGAATTGCGAACCTCCTTTTTTAAGTGGATTAAAATTAAGGGCTTCAGTAATTTCGAATAACATCTGCGTTAAAAATAATAGAATTACTAATTAACGGATATCAGTGTACCTCATGTTAGTAGAAGTTAGTGATTTCGTACTTCATTAGATAAAAACAATAATAATAAATTGCCATACACCCTTTATCGTTCAGGTGCATTTGACGACGAAGACGTAATCCACGTGGATGGCGACGTGAATCCTGTCCGCGATCTGGAGACGATCGGCGAAGAGTTGCGGCTCAAGGACGAGGAGCAGCTCATGCAGCACATCGAGAAGCTCGACAGGGTCGTTAATCGCGGCGGGGATAAGAAGTTGAAACCGGAATATGTGAGTGTTCAGTTAACATGGCTGGTCATGGCATCGGTATCGGCTTTAAAAAATCTTTCTTAGCGACGATTAACCTCAATGGAAATCAGCCGTGTACGCAGATATTAATATAGTATCCAGGCGTGCACAAAACACAGGTGCACACTCTTTGCCTTCAGTCATAGTCAGAGACACCAATCCGACTTGAGCGGAAAGAAATTAGGCGTAGGAACAACGGCTTTACGTGGTTTCCAAAACACGGGAGTAAAAATCCGCCAAATTCCTGACTTCAAGTTAGGACTACGTAATTATAACCCAAAAACAAAGTGTAATTTTTTTAACACCTTAGCACCGGCTTTATAGGCGGTCTGGACAACTGGATAAAATCCGAAAAATAGTTAATTTTAATGTCTTACATTCGCGTGAACAAAGGAATTTAAAAATTGAATTATTTAATTTAAACAAAATAGAACCTCTCTCCCATTTTGTATTTATAATCATCTACTTACTTCCAGGAAGCTCTGGCGAGGATCAAATCAATTTTGGTTGAAGAAAAGAAACATATTCGTTTTGGTGATTGGAGTGCTGCTGATGTAAGCACGTCAAGTATAATAATAAAAAAGTAATAAGCCAGCTGTGTCTGATATACAGTACAACACTCTGGGGCACAGGCTTCATTCACTACTGAGACAATTTAGACGTAGGCCACCATGCTGGACATAGGCTAAGTCCGAATTAAGCATTCAGATTTCTCTAACTATAGATTAATTTCATTATATTTTAATATATATTTCTTTTTATTATAGATTGAAGTGCTCAACAAATATCTGTTCCTGACATCAAAACCAGCATTGTACCTTGTGAACTTATCCGAGAAGGACTATATCCGAAAAAAGAATAAGTGGTATGTTTACATTCTTTCTCATAGTATAGTAACAATAGACGCTGCAGAGCGATGCAGCAGACAGGGTAACCAATCTGATCGACAGGTTCTAGGTTTGATTTCCGGCCCGACAATACTTAATATTTAGACAAAGCATTCATTACTAGGTGGTGCGTTTGTGCTATTATTGCTTTGTAATTAAATTTATGGAGGGTGTTCGTTATGATTATAGGTTGTCGTATCGATCGGTTTGGTGGTCTCGTCAATTAGAGGTATTGATTTTGTTTTTTTCTTACAGGCTTCCAAAACTTAAAGAGTGGATTGACAAAAATGATCCCGGCGCGCTCCTTATTCCCTTCTCTGGAGTGTTAGAAAACAAACTGCTTGAGATGGAACCTGCTGAGAAAGAGGCATTCTTAAAAGAACACAATATTACCAGGTAAATACAAATAACTATAGAATTTCTAATATTTTTTGTATCATTTCAAATTTGAGTGAAAACAATGTTTTTTTTATTAGAGTAAGAAGTTAATATTTTATTTATGTATAACATTTATATTTTTTCACAGCGCTCTAGACAAAATCATCATACAAGGCTATAAAGCCCTGCAGCTAGAATACTTCTTCACCGCCGGACCGGATGAAGTCAAAGCATGGACTATTCAGGTTTATATTTATAATATATAAAAAAGACGAGTACTTTTTCCAAAGACTGGACGCGAGGGCTTGTTTTTCTCAATTGTCATTGTATATGCTTGCTTACTGCTACTTCAATACATATGGAAAGTGAGGTCTCCTATATTGTAGACAAACCACATACATACTTCTAAAAAAAACATGGACCATTTCTTTTTTTACTTTCTTTTACAGAAAGGTACTAAAGCGCCCCAAGCCGCGGGAAGAATTCACACAGACTTCGAGAAAGGTTTCATCATGGCTGAGGTGATGCATTACAAAGACTTCAAAGAGGAAGGCACTGAGGCTGCCTGCAAGGCCGCTGGCAAATATAGGCAACAAGGTATTGGCACATTTCGTATTTTGGTAAATTCATGTAGTTAAACATGCTACTATGCTTTACTTACTCAATTTGTATTAAAAACATTTTGAAAATGTATGCACTTTATGATCAAAATTTAAATAATCAATTCCAGTAATCTGTTCTGCGCCTGCGCATTGAACTTCTTTACAATACTGCCTAATTTCTTATCCAGGCCGAAATTACGTTGTTGAAGACGGCGACATCATTTTCTTTAAGTTCAACGCTGGTGCCGGTTTAAAAGATGCTAAGAAGAAATGACGTGACAAGGTACTCTTGCTTTTGGTACATCTGTTGTACCTCAACCTTGTTCTTTATACTCTGCTACACGTCGCTTAAATAAAATAAGATTTTTTACATAATTAAATTTATTTATGAAATAAGGATGGCCTTTAATATTATATGATTTAACTGAACAGCTTGTTGATGTTTGTGTAATGTAGTTTATTTGAATTGTAAATTTGGATTGAAACCTAATTATAGAACTTCGACAAACTCTTCAATTCTTTTCACATGTTCCTGCTCCGAGTGATCTCTTGTGTCCGAGAACATTTTCTCCAAAATGGTTTTTATTTGCTTAAGACAACGTTTTAAATTTATTTGCGACAACACCCCTTGCTCTGTCACCGGCGCTAACTTCTCCTTGTCTTTTTCTGATTTTTGGAAAATGTTCTTTAAAATATAAGACATTGCTTGTGTAACGGCTTCTTCCCACTCCTGAAATAAATTAAATTATTATGAAATAGCAGCATAACCTATGTAATTATAATTATGTTGTAATACCTGTGTATGTTATAATACTTATCTGGTGGTCTTCGTAAATAGAATTTAATGACATCATTTCTTCAATGAGTTTAATTTTAAAACTGTCCCGTGTAGCGTGCTTCAGTAAATATATGACTAACTGGCCGATCGTAGTCAAAGTGCTCCCCGCTCTAAAACATATTGAGAGGATTCATACAAGATATCGTAAACAGCACTTTTACAAGGATACTATTAAATTATAAGTTCGGACAGTGTACGAAGCTACCTTCCTACGAAGGACGTAACCGGTAATTATAAGAATGAATTCCAGGGGATTTTATAAGAGAACCTTATATCTTCAAAATCACGTGATCATGACTTTAAATATGATAAGTATCTAAATTTTCGATCTAGCTTTTGCTGCGTAACGACTTAAAATGAAATAAACTGACACATAGTATGACGAAACAATTATAGTCAACAACGATGGTCATCAGTGCCGACCTTAACCGAAGTGAAAACAAAAAAAATTGATGCGAGGCCCTGTGTGGAGCAAAAAATACACTGGTGGTAGGTCTCATATGTGAGAGTCCGCCTGGGTAGGTACCACTGAAATGTCTATTTCTGCGCCCTAGCAGCCATGTGTAGTCATTGTTGTGTTCCGGTTTGAAGAACATTGTAGCCAGTGTAACTACTCGACATAATAAGACTTAACATCTCATTACTTAGGATGGCGAGCGCCGTGGAATATCAAATAATACTTCGTAATTCAAGGTGTTGGATGGTATTTCTACTGTTATGGGCGGTCGTATCGCTTACTACCAGGCGAGCGGCAAGCTCCTTTCGTCATTAGAAGCAATAAAAAAAAATGACGCAAGCCCCTGGTTGCAGCAAAATAAACTGACTCGAGGCCCAGACCGGCGCAATATAAAGCTTCCCGTTTTCAACAATTTCGTAGATAAGATACTAAAAACAAGGTCCTCCAAGGCTCCATCGCACCGCGCGGGGCCTCTATAATCATGAGGCTCAAGGCGGTCAACCGTCACCGGTGCGCGGACTCATTCCGCAAAATCTATAGGTACGATACAATTAAAGTTGTCAAACAGTTGACTAGTTTATTTTGGCAAAGAGGTAAGGGTTAACGTGTTAGGGGAGGAATAATTAAAGCTTGATAGATACAAAACAATCCGAAACATCAGAAATTTTAAAGCTAGACGGCAAAGTCACTCAAATACCTGTATGATAAGGACTCGATTCAACGGTGGTTCATGACAAAATATGGCGGAATGTTGATGGAAAAATTCTCGTGAAACCGATTTTCATCGTAAGAAAAGTTCTATATTAATAATATTATAGTTACAGACATTATTATATGGTTTTGATGCAAATCAAATATGTCAAAAATATTATAATTGGGATTGCCCCACATACATATAATTTATCGAATTTAGTAAACATACCTGCAAACTGTTTCTTTGCACTGTATGATTTCGTAAACTGTGTTAATTATCCTTTTATGTGTATCTCTCATGAGGAACTCCAATGCATCACAATCACCAGGAGGCAACGATCCGTACTGTACCAGTAGTTTCTTTTGTACTAGAGTAAACTGCCTTTGAAGTACTTCCAATTCTTCCTACAAAATTAGCAATAAGAATTGATGGATGCAGTAACGAATATGAAGCAACGATAGTGTTTATTCGCGTATGACGCTTGTTTTGGTACCTCTAAGCTGTTTAATTTCACCCGTTCCTTGGCGTGAGTTTCTATACTCTTCAGAAATTTTTGTAAAAGACTTTTAATAAATTCCTGATCATAGACTAGTTGAAAACTAAAATCTTTTACACCCATCCGTTTATAATGGTCAGTCAATCTTAAAAGCAAGTGATCTAACATCGTGGTTATTTCAGTGAAGTTGTCAGCTTCCATAATATATTGATTCTCACTTAGTCGTATCTTTGCTATTTTCTTTGTTGATCTGTATTCAAACGTTATAACATCCGAAGACCCACATAACTTTGTTAATTCTTCTTCTGTAAAGTCTGAAAAAAGATGTTATTGTTAATTAACGGTATTACGCACCACAAGTTTTTATATCTACCATCAAAACTATTTATACCTGTAAATATTTGCGTAAACTGCACACACGATTGATTTGATTTCACAAACAGTTTTAATTGACAATTATTTGATACTTCTAGAACAGGTTTACAATAAAGGCTTAAAGGCAATAAAACCTGTCGTGTTAAAACGGCTATTTTACCCGTCGGATTAATGATCGTGAATAAAATTTTTACACGAGTATCGGATATATCAGCATCGCTTGTTAAAAATACTTGGGTCTCTATAATTTCGGTGCCATTTACGCCATCCAAACAAACAGTGGACTCCGAACACGTGAACGGTGAAAAACAATCGTAATTAATTTGGATGCTTTGAATTTGTTTCGGATCATTGCAGGTGAGCATCACTATAATAGGGCACATCAATAAATGCAAAGCCTCTTCTTTAGTAAATTCTTGAAATAAATTTTGAACCGGTTTGCCAACGTCTGCATTTATATTAATTATTTGGTCTATCAACGAGAATCCGTGATCAGGATCTGAAAAAGAATATTTATCCTGTGCAGTAATAGTGTCAATAGCTTTAGAAGGTATATTTATATTATTTGATAACGATTAACGGTACCTTCACTTTCTAAAATCTTCTGTAATTCCTCTTCCACTACTTCTAATTCTTCTTGTACTTGTTGCGGATCAAATGGCTCATTAATTAAAAGAGAAGCGTTACTATTCAGATCAGGTTCAGTACCCAAATAACAAACGGTAATTTTGCTATTTCGAGAAAGGGTTACTAGGCCTCCGGGTAGACCCTTCAAATAACATCGTGTTATTGAAACTGGTGGATATAATAAATCACACGACCACAATAATGTCGTGCTCTCGTAAATAAACAGCTTCGAGTCTTCTGACGCTACCATAACTAACAAACGAGCCGTTGGTTCTGTAAGGGAAAGTTACTTAGCATAAGATTCATGTGAGATGCATATTACTTCAATTTTATTGGCACCTTACCGTAATACCATCCAATAAGATATGCAGAAATGCAAATGGGAATAAAATCAAATTTAATCATATATTTCATGAGACCATTGTCTTGAAAACAGTATAGATGTCTTTCACCAAGGGCCACGATGCTTGAGAAGTTACTGCTAGACTGGAATAAAATGAAAAGAAGGAAGTAGGTAAACTGGAATTTAATTTCACATCAAGTAACAAGCTTAAGAGAATATTTATAAAACTAAAATTATTTCAACCTGTATGACTTGAATGCGTGAAATCTCTTCTCCCGCGTTATAAAACCATTGCGGAATATGCTTCTTATGTTTTAAATTTAACTCGCTAAATTCCCTCAGTTGTTGATAACTGAAATTATGTATGTAAGTGTCCTAAGTTGTTATGTAGGATGCTAAAATCATGACGTCACTATAAATAAATTTTAAAACCCACCTATATACTTCTAATACCCAGGTTGACTTAGAGATCACAAATGAATCGCAATTTGCAATGTAAGCCACGGGAGTAGGTATAATGATATCATTGAAAGTGCATAAAAATAAAAATGTGTCTTGGTCGAAGAAACTTAAACTGCCATCAAGTGCCTGAACACATATAAAATCTCTAGATCTGATGTTTCCAAACGAACCATAGGTCAAACTATAAGATTTTCGGTTCAACGAATGATTCAATATTTGGTCTAGTGAATTTTGCTCGCCTGAAAAGAAAAGAAACAGTAATACGATCAGCTAAATATCATTAACAGCTCATAACAATTCATGGCGAATCTGAACTTAACCCAATGATGGACAATCTCGGTAACAATAATATGGTATTCATTAGTCATTAGCCATTACTTAATAAATAGAAAAAATTTAAGGTTTGTCCTTTAAATTGGCTAAGTAGTATTGATGGTTAATATTTGCGTTAGACCTAAATTCGCGCGACAGTTAAATTTATTGCAAGTTCGTAAGTGAATAATAAACCTCCTTAATTACTTAATAATTAGATGAGTAAGTGCTAAAAGGACGAATAAAATATATTACCAGCGTCAGTGTGTCCTTCTTTCTGTCTTAAATGGTAAATTGCGTAACTTCTCGGATGTAACACTATTATTTGCCGATCTTCAACGCCGCTAGAAAGAAGTAAAAAAGTAACTTGTACTTATTATCTGAATTTATTAGTAGTCAGAGCTATATGTAGTCTCACCTTATGAATTTGCCGGTACCAATTTGTATGACAGAATCATTCAACTCCGTCTCTAAAAGGGTTTGTGATACATCTTGTTCTACATTCGGTTTGTATATTTTTATTTGTCTTCCTTCACCTACCAAAATGCAATCACTTTCACTATGACCGATGAATTTATCTACTGCTAGACAATCAATGTTTTGAATTCCCGCATTTGGTACATTGTTTTGAAGTTTCTCATTAGACCACCACTCCTTTACTTTAAATATAGACATCCTTTTACTCTTATTTTGCTGCGTTAACACGTAATCAATTAGATAAGAGTGTATTTAAAATTTGTCTGTTACCACAGCAACGCAGTTAGGAAAACAATAAACATTAGGGGAAATAAAAAGAATCATGGGACTAGTTCTAGTAGCTGCATACTTGGGCTGTATTTTGAACAGTAATATTGTAGGTTTGATGTAAACAACAATTTATGTGAAATTTTCGATTCGTAAAGTTAGCCCTCAGCTGATCAGAATTGAAATTTGGGCCCGGTGCGGCGCCACATAGATAAGCATCCTGCGCGGCGCGACTGTTGGTTCTGCCTGCAAGTTTCATATTAGATATGTATTTTTTAATTTCACTTAATTAACTTTTATTATAAGGTAACAAAATCATTAGTGGCCCACTTAGTAAATTTTAATAACATGATGACCAACACCTCAGTCCGCCCCGTGACCAAGAAGGATGCATGCATGAGAAAATTGTACTTAATATAAAAAAAACGGCAATAAAATCCGTAAAATAATTATATTTCAATTTCACTGGTAATTTAGATTGTGGAAAAAATCAGTCTTTTAAATTAGTCTTGAGAAAGGAAATAAAATCGATTATAGTCGTATAATCGACTCAGCAGTGGGCAAGTATATAATACAGGGCTGATATTATTATTATTATATTATTAATCGACTAAAAAATTTTGTTTGTCTTTGGCACCATATCAATATTGTCCGTCACTAGTTAAAAAAAATATATATCGAATGTTTTATTTGCTCGACTTGTCGCGGTAAATTTTTATTGTTTGTTTTCGAGGATAATCTCGGTATAAATAAGTTGTACCTACGATTTGGATTTTTATAACGTTTATCATAAACATATCCAGTAAAGACCACCAAAACATATTCACAATGTCTGATGAAGAGCCTCAAAACAATGGAGCGCAAGAAGAACAAAGACCAAACGGCGGTGGTGATGAAGGCGACGCATGGGGGAGTCATGAATCTTCGCGTGTACGGCGCTACGCCAAGATGCCTGTCGACAGAAATGCGCCCTACTACAACATGGGCCACAAACATCGTGGTATGGCCATTATTTTCAATCATGAACATTTTGATATTCATAGTCTGAAGTCTCGCACTGGCACGAACGTGGACGGTGACAACTTGGCAAAAGTTCTCAAAGGTTTGGGATTTCGCGTTACCATGCTTCATAATTCGAAAGCCGAAGAGATAAATAAGTACATTCAGGAAATAGCTGACATGGACCATTCAGAAAATGATTGCTTGCTCGTCGCTGTGCTGACTCACGGAGAGCTGGGCATGTTGTACGCAAAAGATACTCATTACAAACCTGATAACTTGTGGTACTATTTTACTGCTGATAAGTGTCCCACACTTGCTGGTAAACCAAAACTATTTTTTATACAAGCTTGTCAAGGCGATAAACTTGATGGAGGTATTACACTCACAAATCGCACGGAAACTGATGGCTTGTCTTCAGCATCTTACAGAATTCCAATTCATGCTGATTTCCTCATTGTATTCTCTACTGTGCCAGGATACTATTCCTGGAGGAACACCACTCGAGGTTCTTGGTTCATGCAGGCTCTTTGTGAAGAGTTGCGCTACACAGGCACTGAGAGAGACATTCTTACTCTGTTAACCTTTGTTTGTCAGAAAGTGGCACTTGACTTTGAGTCTAACACCCCAGATTTACTGCCAATGCACCAACAGAAACAAGTGCCATGCATCACAAGCATGCTTACCCGTCTCCTTGTGTTCGGTAAAAAATAATGCCATTATGATAAATTTTATAGTTTTTACCTAGTGTTTAGGTACTTTAAAAACATTTTAAAGCAATATTAACAAACCAGTGAAAAATATTATGCAAGTAATATTACCCAAAATTATTATGTTGAATTTAAAAACTAGTTGCAGTGATAACTATTGAGATTTTAATGTAGATGAATTATGCAAGAGTATTTTTTGTGAGTGAAAAATGAACTCTGCCACAAATATTAGTTAATACTGTTCATAAAATTTTAATTAATATATTAGTAGTGAGGAATTGCAAGTATTACAATTTTAAAGCTTCAATTAGTAAATATGAACAAAATGTTGCATTTCCTTTGTTGTAACAATAGATTATCTAGTTACATTGGAGTTTTTTCATTACACAACGCACAAATTAATTATTAGGTGTATTTGTCCTGCCTGGGTATTGTAATCATTGTGTATGTATTTAAGGAAATTTATGCTCAAAGTTAATAAAAACTTGTGATCTAAATATGGTGTGTTCCATATAAAAGACATGATTTGGTTAAAATAAAATTCTGTAGTATTGATGTTGTGTACTTAAAATAATTCTATGTCAAGGTGTGGATAGGAAAATGGTAAAATTAAAGCTTCATCACTGTCATAAAATTACATATCATGTAATATCTTTAATGTGCTTTACTTGTCCTGCATTTATAAGATTTAAAGACATGAATTACCTCAGATTTCTTACACTGCAATAACTCTTAACTAGTTAAGAATTACTGAGTTTGTTACCTAATCCACCATATTTTGTTAAGTTTTCTATTTAGTTTAATTTAGTACAATTATTTTTTCCATCTCAATTACTTTCCTTAGAGTTCTCTTTGTTTTTAAAGTGAGAAGAATTTATATTTGTTTTAGTGATGTATTACCATGTGTATTTGCCATTATTGAACAAATTGCCATTTTTTTGTATGCATTGTTAGTGCTTGGTGCATGTATTTGGAGTTATAATGCATGCCTACTTTATCCTTTCTGATTTTTGCATAACATTTTACATTATAAAAGTATGTATTTAAGAATTTAGTCCATTAAAAGAATCTTAAAATTGATTCTCATTGGTGTGTATGTGATAATGGTAATGACTGATTTTGAAAATTAATGTAAGGTTTCAAAATATCTGTGAGGAGTTATATAATAACAGTTAATATTGTTACCTGTATCTGTTTATTATAAATGGTGCCTTGTGTAAAAATATTGAAGTTTCTATGAAATATTAAGTATGTATTGGTACAGAGAACAATACCTCCTCATGGGTTTTTGATACATCTAAATGACGTATTTTTTTGAAGTCCGTTTATATTTTATGTACCTAAGCAATAAATTGTCTCTTCCAATACGTACAACGCCTATTATTTTAATGTTTCAAGACATAATTATAAGTATTTATTATGTACCGTGTGGACCAGCCCACTGACTCAAATAACTGGACCCAAAGTCCCCTTTATCATCCCATTCCCTTCCATCCATCAGTACATGCACGATTCCATTGGAATTGTTGGTATTTGAGGGCAGTCGAATTGAACTCATCAAATTATAAAAACACATCTACGAAAACATATATTTTATTCTTAATTAACTTAGAGTGGAATACCGCGAGCTTTCTCTTTTAACTCCCAACAAAGATCCCAAAATTGACTTAATCTCTGCTCTTGGTTAGCACAGAAATATTTGAAGTCGCGCAGCATACGCATCTGGAATCCTTCGTCACCAGTTGCAGGAGTTTGTGCCCATTTCCATTTCTTTGATATCATGTGATTCCAGGACCAGAGGAAGCCCATCTGAAATATTGGTTTACACAAAGGATAGATTTTACCAGTATCTAATTTCAAAACCGGTGAATTAATTAATCATACTAAACTTTAGTCATATTTCTTTAAATTTAGTAACGTCGGCAACTCAATGATTGCATTTTAATGAACAATAAAACGATATATTCAGTACAATAATAGTGTTAGTCACTACAGCCTCGGTTCGTTGTAACGTGGTTGACCGCTTTGCGGCGCGATAGCGTGAGATAACGTCTAGTAAAACGTAAATGCTCACCCGTCTACTATTATTGTAGTCGTTATTCTTCTCTCCGACGTGTCGAGATATATAAGCTTCGTGTGGACTAGGGACTGCTTCGGTGTGTACTGGATATCTAAACAAAATTTGCCACCGATTTCAATAATTGATCACTAATTTTGTTTTTATCAATCGATCCAATTAGAATATCAAGTTTTTTGACATACAAATTGCTTATTATGCTTGGTTTATTCTCGGGATCGGATCAAAGATTAAGATTGGGATCGACATTGAAATCTGTACATTGAGATTAGTGAATTTACAGAACGAAAAGTTTTATATTTTGCGCGTTTTTATTGGAATGGTCAAGTCTTCCTATTTCGAATATAAATTTTTATATATACGTATACGAATAAATAAATGATAACATAAATATGAAAATATAACGCGATAATGATTGCCCTTTTCATCGCTAATGTCAGAGGTCAAAGCTCTTTCGTGTACGAATAATTAACGGACAAAAGTCACCGTTAAAAATATGTTTACAACGAGTAAGTTTTTCATTACTCGTGAATTGTAAACATGTTATAGTATTTATGAGTACGAATCTAACTTTAAAATCTTTGTGAAATTGTTTTGAAAATTCGTTGATTGATTAATGTGTTTCCAAGAAAATGTTATATATCGCCATGACTAAGCTATACCAGACAGGCACTTACCAAAAACGAAAGATTTTTATAAGTTTATTATGAGTCATATTTAAAGAAACCTATGTTTTACTTGTGTTTTACGGAAAATTCCGATGATATCGTTCAATTAAATACTTAAACACAATATATAATAAATACTATCTCATTCATACCACGTAATTATTTTTAGACATGCGACTTATTTAAAGGCTTGACTTATAAAAAAAATACGTAATTTAAATATATTGCAGCATTTCTCTAAATAACCCATTAACCTGCTCGCGTTCAGGGGTTTGCTGGCCGGTTTAGTCCTTGAAGATTTTTGTTCTGACTTCACTGTAGTCGGTATGAGGATGAACATGTTCCCAGTGACGTGTACATAGAGATGATCGCCGACGCCTCTCTCCGTCTCGTGCGATGTACTCTCAACAGTACATTTGACGAAACCGAAACGACCGACGATCGCTTCTTGGAATAAAAATAGTCGTTCTAACCACGTGTCTTCGGGAAAACCTGATATACAAACAAATAGAAGCGTTTAAGGTGGTAGCTCAAGGTCCATTTTCATACATTTTGTTTCGGCTTTAATCTGGGTAACTAAACAAGTATTGGCAAGTAAAGAATTTAAATTCACGTCTAGTTAGTGATTAGTTCTCGCAGTTGAAAGAAAAACGTAAAAATAATTAATAATCATGGATATTTCGGCCTTTAAATTTAATATGACGAAATTTTAAAGGCAGAAATATCCATGATTATTAATTATTTTTACGTTTTTCTTTCAACTGCGAGAACTAATCACTAACTAGACGTGAATTTAAATTCTTTACTTGCCAATACTTGTTTAGTTACCCAGATTAAAGCCGAAACAAAATGTATGAAAATGGACCTTGAGCTACCACCTTAAGATAGTTTATAAGCGAAATAGAATCAAGAACCTGTTTGAAGTAAGTTTTTAGCATAAAAACTATGGTAGAGCTGACCGGTTTCTTATGACTTTATTGAATAGGTACAAAACAGCATTCATGTATTGGTAGATCTTGCCGTAATGCGTCAAGAGTAGAAACACATACAAAAACAATAATATTGTAATAACACAATCATTATAATTTTTATATCTAGTATCAAATTTGACAAACTTAGTTAATAATATTTTTTTATCTGCTATAAAATATGCATGGAGGTGATGTAGGAAACTCTACGAATCAGCAGACTACAGGTAGATATTAGCTACTCGGGTGTTGACTTTTAGGGTATGTTTCTACTTTGTAATATTAGCATAATACTGTGTTTAGTAACAGTAAGATGGTATGATAAACACTTTTTTATTCTAGTTGCTTTACCTTCGAACAATGCAGTTTTATTCCTTAGCAGTGGTTCCACGTTCAGTGGTACGTAAATAGGGCCGCGTAGAGGATCAGATTTTAGAGTGAACGGTAAGGCAAGCGGGTCGGCGGGAATGGGAACCATTTGTAATCTGCAATTCTGCGCTTTCCGGGCCCAGCCCAGTAACTGCAAAATAAATGTTATCTTAAAAACAATCCCCTAAAGTGACTTATGTCTAAAATCTCTATTATACGCGTTCCCCAATAAAACTATACATGGTCATTTTGACATTGCGTTACTAAATGAAACCACATACTCGTCTTGACCTTTTCTGACATTGTGCCAAAAATCATCAATTAATAAAGAATATTTTCACCAAATATCTTGGTTTTAGTTTTCAGATTTTTTTACCATTTTGTACTTTAATACGAATATGGCGTGTGCGTGAATGTATTTCTGACTGAAAGTATGATGTAGCCGCTGCGACGAATGTTCTTAGAGTAGTGGTAGTGGCATTAGGACGCGTAAAAATAAAATTACTTTTTATTAATATTTATGTTGTTCGAAGCTTACACTTTTTTATTTTACATCTACGGCTCAAGTAACTTATTGTAAGGTGTTATTTTCACGTAGATAAATATGTTTCATTCAGGAACGCAATGTCAAAATGACCCTGTATATTATGTCGATGTTTCATTTGCGAACCATCTTTTTGTTACACTCTTCGTTTAAATTTACCTTTAACTAGACATTTCTTTTTATTCTATGAATCTGTTAAATACATGTATGATTAAGAATTTAAGTAAGTTAATTTATAACTATTTACTGGTGTATGGAAAACTTACCAATTCAGCAACAATGTTGCCGCTGGCGACGGCCCACTGTATGCACATCTCGTACGCCTGGTCGGGCCTGAAAGTGGCCTGGTATCGCGCGTGACCCCATTCTATTCTGTCGCTTTTGTTACTCACATCGATGTCTAAGTGAGTTCTTTTGTATAACGGCACTAAAATAAATAGGATTTTTAGAAAATATCAATCAGTGTATGGTATCACGTTCCATAAAATATATCCTTACTATTTTACACTTTTCTAAAATATATCTGGGACAACAAATTTATCGAAAGTTTTATACCACAAAACTTTGCTGCATCATAGCTTTGTTCAAAACAGACTTACAGTCACTATCACTGTCCAGTTCCATATAAGTAGGGTCTATATTGTCGCACAGGAAGGCTGGCACGCCCGTGTCGTCAGTAACGGGACTCGAGCCCAATATATCTATAGCCCCGCACGCAGACTCCACGTGAATGAGCGGAGACCTCGGACCCATCACTTCTACTTCCATCCATTCGTTCTCGAAACTTTGCAGGTCACCGAGTGGCTTTACGTAGTCTGTCAACTCTGTTTAAAATGAACACCATGTACATTGTGTTATGTGCACCATGTATACACAAATATAGAATATGGAGAAGTGTATATGTGTGAACACTAAACAAGAACCTATCATTATAATTGTTATGTCTGATATATTTATTCAAGATTTTATCTTGCTCCCTCTGACGTAATATAACTTAACATAACCAGATGCAAGAATTTATTTATCACAAAGGTATATAATAGTTTAACGATTCCTTATGTTTACACGAATATTAGAAATCGAACATTTGTATAATTGTAAAATGTAATGGTAGATAATGTAACTTTGACTTCATACACTTGACAGTTTCGTCTCGTGACCATGAAAGCTGCAAAATTTTTGAAACGTCGAGAGAAAATCATAATATAATGAACCGCGATAAAATAAAATAAAATACTTTATTTATCACGTAGGCGAACAAAGTTGCACTTATGATACGTCAAAACAAAGACTAAGAATAATTATTATTTCTAAACAACTATTAAAATTACTTATATAACTATATATTTTAAATTAGGGATAAAATTTATACAAAAGACAAGGTACAAACCGAAGTAACCAGCTCGGGCTGGCAAGTAGGATAAAATCCGAAAAAAAAAAGTTTTATTTCAATTTACAATAGTTTTAATAACATGCCTATTATTGGAGGATTTAAAAAATATTATTCACTCGTACTCTTGAAAGAAATGCGTAGTAATTCATGTAATAACTAGACAACATGTCGTCACGCGGAAACTCTATAATGTAGAGTGCAATTATAATTGAACGCAATAATTCCAATTTGATGAATCAAATTCCTTAAATGGAAACGCACAATACCTTTGTCTTTCTTCTGCGGTAACATGTGATACATGTAGTATCCGACCACGAAACGTTTCGTCGTGTCTCCTGACGCATGGCATATCATTTTCTCTTGTAATAGTTTCTGAAATAATATTATTTTTTCAAATATAATCACGGGGCTTTATTCTGTCAAGGGGGACAATTCTGTCTTTTTGCAATTACGGGTGTTCTAATCGAAGGACTGCTCAGTATCAGCCGGGAGTCTAGAATTAGTGCCCGATATGACGATAGGCTCGCCCCCTATCACATCATGGGATGAAACACACTTGGCGAAGAATGGGTGCTCTGGTTGCCTGGTGCGCCTCTGCATACCCCTGCGGGGATAAATGCGTGATGTGTGTGTGCGTGTGTGTGTGTGTGTGCCTGGGTGCGTGCGTGTGCGTGTGTGTATGTAATCAAAGGACAGCTTTGATAGCCAAACAGGAAAAGAGTTAAACCCCTCTATTTACCTTAACGGCTGTCCAAGCAGTTCTAACATTAAAATGCCAGTAAATGCAATAACACGGGTCCGCCCCAGTAGATGGAACAAAGTCTTCTCACTATATACGTTTTTTATACGGGCACGACAAAGTTACTCTTTTGCATAATGATTTCTTACGGATGAACAACACCTCAGTCCCCCCCGTGACCATGAAGGCTGCAAAGTCTTCGAAACGTCGGGAGAAAATAAAATACTAGCACCGCGATAGAATCCGAAAATTAGTTTAATTTCAATTACTCTTTTGCACTTGATGGTAAACGGAGCGGGACCGAGATAGTGTCGACTGACGAGAGATGATTATCCCTCGCCAGTCGTCACAATTATGCAGGCCTATTTGGAAATATTTTTCTTTAGAGAATTATAATCTATACTATTACATAAAGCTGAAGAGTTTGTTTGTTTGAACGCGCTAATCTCAGGAACTACCGGTTCGAATTGAAAAATTCTTTTTGTATTGGATATCCCTTTATTCGTGGAGTGCTATAGGCTATATATCATCACGCTATACCCAATAGGAGCGGAGCAGTAATGGCTAATCTCAGGAACTATCGGTCCGAATTGAAAAAATCTTTTTGTGTTGGATAGCCCTTTGTTCCTGGAGTGCTATAGGCTATATATCATCACGCTATGACCAAAAGGAGCGGAGCAGTAATGAAACATGTTGCAAAAACGGGGAAAATTTATTAGTTCTGAGAGCTTCTGATGCGTGCGCTGCGTAAACGTTTAAAGTTATGCAACAATAATGTATGACGGGATTATTCCCTTTAAAAAGTTCTACAAAATTATATTATAAAACAAAGTCCCGCGCTGCATCTGTCTGCCTGAACGTGTTAAATTCAAAAACTACCCAACGTGTTAGGATAAAATTTGGTATGGAGACAGTTGGAGACTCTGGGAAGAACATAGGCCCCCGGGAAAATATATAGCGTGACTTTTATAACGGACAACTTTAGCTCGAAAAATTTTAAAACGCGGGCGGAGCCGCGGGCAGAAGCTAGTAAATCATAAAGCTTACCTCCATAATGGCAGTCGCTTTTCCAACAGTCATCCCTTCCATATTCGCCTGCAGCCAGTGTATCGCGTATATAGAGACGAAAGTGTGCGATGGCAAGCTGACAGTTTGCTGCAAGTAGCCCACGCCCAGAGTCGGGTGGCGCATGCGCTCCATTATTTCAGAGAGCGGCGCAGTCGCCTTCAGTTTCGGCTCCATCACTCTGCCATCATAAAAGTGTATTTAAAAATGTACGTTAGGTATGTTCAAAATATTTACCATTTTCAGTATTCTCCTGGTAACCTATCTCAAAATTAGGTATGGTAGGTGGTATCTTTGCGTCATTAATTTTAAATCTGAGGTAAAAGTAAAATGAGGTTTAATCTAGTTATAGTATGACCCAAAAATTTAAAAACACTTAAAACTAAACATGACGTACTTCCAGAAACCTTAATAGGGCACGAATCCTGGTAGTTTTTTATACTTACACCAGACGCTCTATTTTTTTTATTTATTGACCTTTACAATTATTTCTTACTTCTGAGAGGGGAAATTGCATCTACATTGAGACTATTGTTTTGATTCAATTGTTTACATTCACTAGAAAGAACTCTACTTAGTTCAATTTAACTCAAGTACGAATATATCTGTAGACGGTTCTATAACATTATTATCTGTGCCAATATAACAAGCAAATAAGCACAGAAGAGTAAAAACTATTTCAACAAAGCGAATACCTAAATATTGAATTAAAACTAGTATTTACCCGTCGTCGTACGTGTCATCGCATTCGCCGGTTTGCGATTGAGTTCTTTCAAGCACAGCTTTTGCGGCAGCCCTGAACGCAACTTTCATTAAAATAACAATCTAAATGTACATAGTAATAAAATTCAAATTAGTGCCAGCGTTAAAGCCATCAAGCAAATAATATATTTATGATGGGATATAATAATATAAGTGTGAAGAATGATGAAGCGGTATTGTATACTTACTTGTTGCATTGGCTAGTGTTTAGTGACTTAGTGGGTGATACTTGCTGCAATGAAACATTCAATAAAGGGTAAAAATAAGCAACTTTTAGGAGAGGCTAGCATAACGACATTCAAAATTGGCATAGAGAATATATAATTGCCGATTAATTTGTTATAATATAATTGCAAGAAGAAAGTAATCTGTAAAAAAGAAATGTCAATATTTTTTTTAAATATCATGTAAAAAATTAAAACAAATAAAATAATATAAAATGTGATTGTCAAGAAATAATAGGAAGGAAGGTTTGATGTGTTTCATACATTTGTAATGTATTGTTAATTCTTTGATAAAAGAAATGAATTTAATGAGGATGGATGATTAGTACCTAGTTGGAAGAAATTAATGAAAGTGCAAATACACCGCGAAGCGCCTGCACAAAATGCGACACTGATGAAGCTTTCTCAACTCATTTCCCCATGCATACCTTCATTTTATACGCGTTTCGTGTAACACAATAACTAGAACGTACATTAAAATCAGCCTATTGACAAATACGTAATACGATGTCCATGTCAAAAGAATATGACGGGATTAAGAACTTTGATTAACTTATTCTCATTTTAAAAACCTCAAGCGGGAATGGATTTTTGCAACATAATAATATTGTCGCGATTAATATGGAAATTGTTAAGGATTAGACAATATTAACATTTTAATATAAACATTCATAAAATATATTTTGAATACCATTACACACTATAAAAATAAATTTGCCCTACAGTCGTAAATCTTTATTTTTATCTAAGTCCTTCGTTTATTCTGAAAACTGTCTGAATTTCAGGTCTCATATATAAATATGAACTTTAAAACAAAATAAAAAATTAGCTTTTGTCAAAATTAACTTAATGATATTCATGTAAATTTTGTACACAAGAAAGTGACATAAAAGAAAGGAGAAAGAAAGAAAACCTCTCTTTTTTTAAGCAAACGTCACACGAAACGCGTACAAAACAGTAATCACCAGTGAAATACATTGCAATAGAGGCGTGCGCGTAAACGTGGGTACTGACATAGCTTCGATCCGCAGCCGCGGCCGGTCCGGCAGGCGCGTGCTGCCCACGCGCTCGCGGAACGGAGAGCTCGACGCTCCGCCCTACCACACCGCACACACGTTAACCACCGCCGCGACACATTACTTACGGGGTACGGACAACAATGAGTGCAACGTTATCATAGAATATGATGCAGTCGCATAATGGACAATAGAAACGCACATTTTAAATATGTGTTTGGTATTAGAACTTGTTTCGATGTACTATGAAATCTGCGTTTCTATTGGATTTATGATAATTACAATCGTTGAAAAAAAAGGAAATATTTTTGATCATATTCTATTTTTAACGATGCGTCAAAATAACCTACATAATAAAAAAATGATTAAAATAAACAAAAGAAGCGAGCAAAAAATATGTAACATAATTATAGTGCATTCCGTGCATAAGATATTGCATAATTTTATAATAAGCAGTGCAAATATGTACGCAACTCTTGCGATAGTGTAGCTGTCTTTTATGACTTTATCGAAAGGAGAGTACATTGAGGTCTATACATTTTGAACTCTCCGTTATGTACATAGAATTATAACTTTCAACTATTTAAATAAGGTTTAACTTCCTCCTATTTCAAATATTGAGATCAGAGGCGGCTCGTGAAATTTTTTGATGGGGGTTCACAAAAAAATAATTGAAAAACTAGAGCTTACTATTTATTTTATTTGTATTTAGCCGCATTTCTTTTCACACTGTTTAATAAAAGATATACTGTATGTTTTCATTTTAACACAAAATATCGCGCACAAACTATTTTTTAATACTCGGCGCGCGCACGGCACGGCTGGCTGAACGACAACTGAGTGACGCGTGAGCGGCGCTCCAGACTACGCTAATTTCTCATACGATATCTTTTGTTTCACGCGTCAGCCCGAGTCGATCTCTCTCTTTCGCACTCATTGAATACAGTACTACGAGTCATACTAAACTTCGTTTCATAGGAGCACAATCGCTGGCGCTCCACTCGTTACAAATTGACGCTACATGTACCTATATAGGTAATATAATAGACTTTTATAGGCATAGTAAAATATAAAGAATGTAATGTAAGGATCTTATGTATTATAAATATATATAAATTATTAAATTAGCTAAGTATGTAATTTTCGTGGGAGTGCACTGCACCAGCGCTCTTTCGGATGAGCCGCCACTGATTGAGATAAATGAGAATGCTTAAAAATATTGATTTACACTTTTGTATGTCGAAAGTTTTAACTCTTTTTAAGTTAATGATGTAACTCACACCAGTTGCGTTTTGTATTTCCATTTGTGACACAAAAAAATGATTAAGTGTTGATTTCAAAGCGGTGTGTTGGTGTGAACTACATT
This sequence comes from Manduca sexta, assembly GCF_014839805.1. Classification (NCBI taxonomy): domain Eukaryota; kingdom Metazoa; phylum Arthropoda; class Insecta; order Lepidoptera; family Sphingidae; genus Manduca; species Manduca sexta. The sequence goes on from NC_051131.1 coordinate 9,264,791, forward strand.
CAACTGGTGGAAACCCAACATTGCATCAAAAATGTGGGTGATATAATTTGCAAAACATCTCTACTGTCAAGTCTGAAGTCACTTCCACCTGGTGAATACCCGGAAGATAGCTGCACTGTTATCTATAAAATTATATTTTTATCATGTTATATTAGTACGGTCTCACTTTTAGCTCACTTACTGTTAGTAATCGGAAACAAAGTTTGTAAGGTGTGAGGATTAGGTAAAACGCCACTCCAAAATTAAGGTTAATATTACTGATTGATTTAATTCTTTTACAAACCCTTTTTTATCACGGAGCCAATGAAAGAGTGCACGAATATGCCACAGAAAACAACAATTTAAACTATACATTTGAATTCCAATGAAATAATACAGCGACCAAACGAACAGACCGAATTTAGAGGGTAGACAAAATAATTTGGATACGAGGATTTGTATCTTGATATGTTTTGGAGTCTACGGGGAGTATGTACAGATCCTGCAATGTAAAATAGCTTTATTATATTCATGGATATGGCACTAACATATGATGTGAGATATCCGGATCTGTCTCATTTGATCGTCAACAAAAATAGAACTTCCAACGGTGGTGGTGGTGGGAGTGGCGACGGTTGTGGGTAACAGCACAGACGCGACAACGATTTAAAAATATATAGTAATACTAGTATTGAAATAACGAATAGAAACTAAACAGATATTTTCCATACGGCCATAAAAAGCACTATAAATTTCGAAAACAAAGCAAAACGTAAAAAATAAAATAAGGTGATTGATAATTTATGTGTAACATAAACATTAGCGGATCGCTGTCGCGTCTTCGCGTGAGGTTGTCCGCAGGGTGTCGGGTAGTGGGAGGGTGGGGCGGTACCTGGGCGCTCCGGGTGAGGATGGAGGTGGAGTGTCGGCGCCGCGTGAGGCCGTCCGCCGCCGCCGCGCCCGCGCCCGCCATCTGCAGCACCACACGTGCACGCGCCGGCACCGGCACGGCACCGCACCGGCGCGGCACCGGCACGACTCCGGCACACTATGTCGCCTCCGACCCACCGTCTCCAACAATCGTGTTGGGACTCGAGATCTCGAGGCATTATACTGACGCCGTCTTACGTCTTTTTAACATATACATTTATGCCGACTACATAATAAAGTGACTTGGGAATATAAATAACAATATTACAAAAACATAATATGTTGCGTTGTGTTGTGCAACAACCTTTATTGGTACCATCTATTTTGACGTTACCAGTCTGTGATCGAATTTAATTATAAGTGCGCTTTCATATTAACACTTATCGAGTCGACATGCACTCGACCCTCAAGAACAAATTAAATTCACGTGCTATGCAACATAAAAATTAATAAACAGTCGAGTAATAAATTGTATGTCATGCACGTCACATACTTTGAAAAAAGATAATTTTTAAACAATTATTTTCGGGGCTAGATATAAAGTTAAATGGACATTATATTTCTTCATCAAACATAATGTAAAGCATAAAATTAAAGGGAGTATTATAAATTTCATGTTTAAGTTACCATCTATCAGCAATCCTTACCATTTGTCTATAGGATCAGAACAAAATAGATCGCTGGTATTTCCAATTACATAACTGATTTAAATATTAATCAACAACAAATGGACAGCATTACAATATTATATTAATATTTTAGTAGGAATTATAATCAACTGATAGAGTTTGAAGCGTCGCAGCAAACATAATTGTTTTAGAAGATTGTGCTCAAATATCATGCAGTGCAACATTATCTACTCGTGAAACATTGTGCAGGTCATGCTGTGCGATTTGATACTTGTAAATATTGTTTCACAAAATGCAATATTCACAAGTATTGCTACGTTGATGTTTACATATATACAAAATAAATTCATACATTTATCTATCACATCTAAATAGGTATAAACGTATACCATTTGATGTTATTGAGAATTTGAGACCTTAGCGATTTTGTTATTGCGGTCATAACACATCAACCAATCATCGTAATAAACCAATTATTATGGTGTATATTTTTTGGTATATTTACTATTGAAAAAATATCGTTGAAAATAAAATAATCTATTTTGGAATATTCGTCAAAGTATAGAGCTTATATGTTCTGACAATCTTGTCCAAAAGTGTCAAAATACGCGAATACTCGAACGCGTATGGCATCTACTAAATACTCCTGTGACTCACTACACGGTGTGTGTGCTTGCGCTTTGTGTTTATATGGCGAAGCGTTACATCCATATCACATCAGTAGCGCCAAATATTTTTTAATATAAATAAAAAAAGATATATAATTAATATTATCTACTCTACTGATACGTCGTAACAAATATTATCTACTTCACTGCTTATGAGAGCACAATTTTCATTATCGTTATTTATTCATATTGCAGATCTTTTATCGATGTTTATTATTTATATACCCTTCAAATACTATAAAACACGATGATCAGTTAATGTGAAACTATCGACTCGACGTCATACTTACCCTCTGCTTGTTTGGCCGTTTCACCTTATTGAAATAAAGCTCGGCCATCTTTAGGAATCCGTCTGTGAGTTGGTCGAGGTCGTGGCGCGTCGGCGTCGGATAGATGTCGCAGTGTGTCGACTCATCGTCCAATATTTGTTTCGTTGCTGGATTGTGTAATGGCAGCAGGAGTGTACGGAACCGCCAGTATTTCAGAGCCTGCAGATTTGACTTCATTTGAAATGATTTTAAATATATCGATATAAATGACATAATAGATTATCGATATCGGCAACATTGATAACGGATTTGCGGAACTTTTTATCGATGAAGTGTATTGAGTAACCGCAACATGTCGATGTAATACAAGATGTAGTATGCAACAGAAACTAAGACTCTTTGTATTCTTTAAAAAAAAAAATGCAAACCAAGGCAGCAAAGCTATGAAAAAAAAAATACCTCGACCAATCCGAAGTCACTGTCGCCTCTCGTGCAAATATAATGGTCCATATAGTTCCAGTTGTACGTTTCCAGTTTTTCCGTCGTGAACGAGACCCAAGACACCTCGTACGTGTCGTGATTGGGCGCGTGGAAACGGTAACGATAGTGAATATTGAACGGAGGGTAGGGATGTCTGGAAAATGAAGTTTGTGAATTTTATTTATTGTTTATCACTTCTCTGCCAACTAAAACATTTACTGTATATTATGTCTTTTACATTCGATTAGATGGTTCTCTTTTATTTCTATCATACTTTATTTTTTAGGTTCAGAGGCTTTTAATAATATGACTATGTACTCTAAATAACGGTTGGTATTCAAAAACAAGCTCGAATAATGTTAAGTTAAGAGGCAAAAAAAACATGTTAAATACGTATACTTGAAGATTAATGTGCACTCACCTAGGCCTATACCGCGTTACGGTAATTGTGGATCCCACTAGCGTCAGTTTGTGGAATATTCTCCCGATAGACAACAAGTATCGTTTCGTGGGAGCCGCGTTGGACGGCTTGCCACACTGCGGCGCCACTTTAGACGGCGGGGGCGCTGCCGTCGACGGGCAGTGAGATTCTATTACTTCGTTCTCATTCACACCCACAATTAGCTGGAAACCCTGGAATAATGTAAGAGTAATATATCAATTCCTGTCAGCAAAGTTAATCAAAAAGGCCTTGTTGTAAAAAAAAAAAGCATAATTTTTTTATGCATTTTGCTTTATTGCTGTAGTCGATACCGATTTATTTAAATATCATATACCAATGAATAGAAAAGTTTAGTTTACGCTTAATAAGATGGAAAGAAAGAGAGAGTAAGAAATATAGAAATAAAAAGAATAAGTATAAAAAAATAATGAGTCGGTACTTATGTTCGCATTCCAGTTATACAACAAGAAAACTTTGATCTATGTAAGGCTATATACCTGCGCCAATCTCTGAGAGACTAATTCTTTGAAAACTTCCATCGTCGTCAGCGGGTCTTTATATATAGCTCTGTTCTGAGCGAAGTCAGCGTTCACATCGTCAGGCAAGAGATTGTAATCTGACACTAGATAATCGTTCTGCAGTGACCGTTTGTCCGGAAAGTAATCCGTTGTTATAGGCAGACAGGCGGGTATCGTCAGCGACTTCCAATCGACACCTGAGATAAAGGTCATAATTGTTTAAACACGTATTTTTTTATATTGCCATTTCTCGTGGAATCTAAATTTTTATGCTACTCTAATTGAACTCTATCTTCATTCACAGCTAAAAGCGTTCGTATATCCTAGGACTTTCAACAGGTGCTGTCTTTTTTTGACTGAGCTATATTTGCGTATATTTGATATTCCTATTACCTTAAAAGAGTAAAGTATAAACGAGCATTCAAAATTATCGTCATGATAAATATGATAAAAATAAAAGTAACAAAAACTACATGCAAAGCAAACCTTACACGTATGTGAAATGTTGTGAAAATGTAATAAAAAGCCCATAATAAATCATGCAATGCACGAAATTATTCGCGTTCATGCATTTCATTAGGAAATTGTGAAAGCGTATCAGGCACGATAATTGTGTTCATACAAAATGAACCGTAACCGCAACAGTTACAAATAGTAACTGTACGCCATTGGATTTGCTGGTGGCAATTTAAATAAGCTATTTATAGTAGTCTCCCCATAGCTGCTATTAACCCCTCACGTGTATAAAAAATACCTACGATGTGCGCTAAGTTTCACACGAGTGCATTAGACGTGCTTCAAAATCAATATTGACTTCTGTGCAATTACATTGTGAACATTAATTTAAAATCAATATTTTATAAAATAATTGAAGTAAATATGAAAAATGCGTATGCGCACTTATTCGCACACCATACACTATAAAACGCACTGTCCGTGCGCGTAACTCGTTAAGATTTATTAACGTGAAGGGTTAATGTATACGTATAAACTACTCAATAATGCAAATCCAATAAATTTTATATCAAACCTATAGCTCGGTTCGCTTTGGCCCCAAGTGTGGTTTTGTAGATAATTTTTCCAATTCGACGATATCATGAAACATCAAAAATGAGATTTAGGTGAAACCAATTCGTGTGTTGACCTTGTATTGCACACAAAGTGTTTTTATTTGTTTTATAATAGTAATATAACGAAAATGATTGTTACAAATAATTCGTATTTTTTACGACAAAAAACGCAGTTTATAAATTTTTGTATTTAAATTAATCATGAATTTTCACTAACTTTAACTGTATGATAAAAAATACTTGTTTTAACTTCAGTGAACACATTATTTTGAGACTGTAAAGTATACCACGTATCTTATCGATTCACATAACCAAATTGTTTTGTTTATACATAATTCAATACAATAAAAACACGTTGTATATATGAATATGACTAGGGAGTTAAGTCGGCTTATTAGATGATACGTTCATTGGCACCATGGCCTCGTCTATTCCTGCCGCTAAGCACCAGTGTATAAGCAATACAGTGTTCCCCTTTGATGTACACGAAAGCCAGTTGAATTACTGGGCGTTATGAAACTTATCATGATGTCTCAGAGTAGGCAATGCAGTGCTGTTTTGTGACAAGACATAGCGCTTACCGCAAGGCGTGCGACTTTATCGTCTTGTAATTTATTTGTACAAAATAAACGAACTATACTGCAAAACCTATAATAAATCTATGTCTCTTTAAATGTGTGACAGAAATTTATTATTAGTTATTATATAATTATCGATAAACTACGTATCGATTTTTTAAATTCCCTCGTTGAGTCGATCTCTAAGGTTGGACATCGATGAATACCTACGCCGCGTCGTCTTTATAAAATGTTTAACAGCAGTTGTATTAGTACAAATTGTTATGAATTGCTACCGTGTCATGGTTGCCCCTCTGCCTACCCTTTCGGGGATAAAGGCGTCATTTGTGTTTTGTTTTTTACGGATCGTAATCAATCGAAAGGAGAGCTGTGACTGGTGAGGGTGCCACCACGAGCCACTGGTACTGCATCTCGTCACAAGCATTTGTGTGATTACAAACCAAGCCTATGAACACCAACTCGATTATTTTCACTTTTGATTCTTTGAACCGTTAGACACAAACATTTTACTTGTATTTTGAATGTAAATATTTTTTTTTCTATATTTTGTTGAAACTGTATAGTATATACTCTCATAATCCATCATATTTCTACTTTCGATACAATTTTGTCTTATGAAAATCATATTTTTATGATTCAAGATTATTTCATGTTGGCAACACTGGATTACTTGAACATTTTTGAAAAACATATTAAACACTAGTTTCATAAGGGAGTAAGTACCTCTTACCTATCTATTATTATTATTTTTAAAGTAAAGTAATTGATTATTTATAACATGAAATGTTAGGAATGTTGACTGGGTTTCGATTACTGTATCATCTTTAAAAATTAAATTGAGAATACATACCAAAATTAGAAATAAAAAACATGGTGAAATAAAATACCTAACATGTTTTAAGTCTACAAACTTATGCTTTTAAGACTTTGCATTTACTAAAATAAAATTATCTTTAAAGTAAATAAAAGACTTAAAAAAATATATACTTTCAGTTTTTAGTTCCTGTGACTACGAAGGCTGCAATGTCTTCGAAACGTCGGGAGAAAATTATAATATAAAAAACCGCTATAAAATCCGCAAAATAGTTTTATTTTAAAGTTTTTAAGTTTCTCGCCAAACGGACAACTGGCTTTATATTGCAGATATAAATGTGACGTCATCGATTTTTACGTTGATTAAAATCACACTTAAATAATAACAAAATAGTCAACATCCCTATTGAATAAAAAATGTAAATGTCTAATAATGCATGAAGGATGCCAATCTCATAACACAATGCACAAAAGCTTCGAACATTACATTTTGTCGTTACCTGTAGTAAGGGCGGGCGTCCACTCTTGCTCGCCGGTGGCTCCCCAGAGCAGGGCTAGAGAAGCATTATTAGTTGTGGAAGGAGTTCCCGTTACTCCCAGCACGCTTAGTGCACCCGATGCGCTGATCATGCGCTTGCGGCTCATTACATTACCTGGAATAATATTAAGAAAATTAAGAAATATAATTCTACACAATATGTAATTCTAACTACTTCTACTTTCTAAACTAGCATAAATAAAAGTCAATTCGGTGGAAAGTGTGAATAAATCTTCACTGAATAAAATACTATTTCAATCATTGCAATTTAATAAATCTATCCAATATAAGTGCTTACCGTCAACTTGGTATATAGAGTGGTTGTTGTTTATGATGGAGGAGCCGTTGTCTTTGGTATTGTTGTCGCAGCGGTGCTCGTCGCTGCGCGCCGGCTCGCCCGCCGGCCGCGCCTGGTAGTGATGCTGCTGGATAAGCACACCAGTTGGACCTGCACAGAATAAAGGATTTATTTATTACTCTTTGTATATAAAGTGTAATAAATTAAACTGATGTCAAAATCTATGGCAACATACTGTGCTACGTTATTTATTCACTCTTTGTTCCACACAAAAATAATGATAATAAAAAAAGTAGTAAAAAAACAATAACATAATGTGGCAGCTTTAGGCAATATCTTCCATACAATCATTGATAGGCAATGGCATTAATAAGAAGGCGAGGCTTCAACAAGTAATAAATCAAATCACATTTTTCTATCGAGACTAGTAGACGCTAGCCATAAGACGAATAAAAAATCAGTAGTACATTTTGTTCACGTCTATTTTATACACGAAAACAATATTATAGCATACATGTTTCTAGCTATACCTTTCGGAAATATGTGCGTCCACCGTCGCCTATTGCTGGTAAGTTTGACCGTCACATGCGAGGGGTCGAACGGGTTGATGAGAGCGCGTCCGGTCCGGATCACGGGCTTGTGAGACGATATAGAACTGCGCGGCGACAGACGATTGCTACCTATCGGCGAGTCCGTCACGTCGCCGCCCATTTCGTACGCAGACGTTATCACTGAAAACAAGATAGAAAAAACGTAGGCGTAATTATTAGGCTTAACCCACCCTGGTACGTTGAGAAAATTGTGATTTAAAAATATGATATAGAAAATTCTGTGTCTTTTGCTATTAAAGCTAATCGTGAAATTTGCATTAAATGAACACGGAAGTCCATTATTTAACTCTGGGACTCGCCCCCCCTCCCCCCCCTCCCCTAAAAATGCCTCCAGCTACACCCTTGTGAGTATATTATACTTTATGAGCAGACCAGCAAGTTATTAATGTGGAAAATAAGTGCGTCCAAATTCGGACAAATAAAACTCAACCTCCACTAGTCAATATAATGTCGCCTAGACTGTGGTGTATATCCGGATCTGACATTTTCCTGTGGTGTAGTGTTGAAGTAGGAGGGCTCCTTCTACTAATGCCTTCGAGACCGGCCACTGATGTCTTTTTCGTTCGAGTCACTCTCTGCACGCTGTAAAAGAATATTGTAGATATGAAAAATATTTTTAATGTAGTCAAAATTATCGTTATTGCTTTCAAATACAATAATAGATATTATAATAAATTTTACCATGTACTATGCGCAGGCGGTAATTGGAATACTTGAGCGTCGTACGAATCATAGTCAAATATTGAGTTATGCATGCAGTCATCCTCTTTCAATAATTTTCCTTTTCTCTCGTCTTCATACATTTTCCGTAAAGGTTCTTGACTTTTTCTTGGTGGCAATTTGATCCTTGGTATGAAGTTTGAATATGCCACCTTTTTGTTGGTAGAATAGAACGATAGATTAATCCAATGCGGCATAGAATAGTCATCGATAGAGTTCAAATTGTTGTCTTTATTATGGAATTTTAAAAGAGGCACGGCGTGTAGTGGTTGTTCCCCTACGCACACCAAATCGCTTCCGACACCATTGTCAATGATTCTCTGTTTTGTTACGTTCGTTAGCTCTCTGTCCACCTCGAACACGCCTACTCCTGGCGTTATAACCACGCTCAGTTGTCCGGTACGGTCAAAACATCTGTCTAGGTAGTGTTTCTCAAATACTGTCAACAAAAACAATGGAATGTGTAATATCAAGTCATGATAACTAATTATATGCAGGTTCCATATAAAATTATTAAATAATTATTTGTGCTCCATTGGGGAATAGAAACAAACAATTGGTAATCCAAACAATCTTCCTTCTTTATACATGTACCTAATGTATATCTGCAAAAGCATTTTTAACAAAATCTGAAATATGAGCGCGTTCCCTTTTAATCTTGTATATATTATAATTTTTTTTTCTGTGAAAGCTTAGCGTATGATCCATCATAAACACAGGCTGTGTTAAAACTTGAATTATAATTAAACAGGTTTAATTACACTCAATTTACCATTTAAACTCATATTCAGTACTTCAAGAAAATTTCCTTGTGCGGCAGTGGAGTTTATAGCAGTTGGTATTTCCATATTAGGCCTTTCATGATATTGTAATACTATCTTTTGGTAATCAGTAAACAATCGCCGTAACTGCAGAAGCACATTTGACCAATCATCATACCTCTCATTTTGAACTGCAACTCTATTAACAAAGGCATTAAATTCAATTTATTACATTGTTATTATAAACAACTAATTTGCGTTACTTGTTGATGATTAGAACAAAAGATTTATGGATAATACCTGTAAAAGTCTTCATAGAATCTTCCTCTGTAATCTTTTTGCAAACAATCTTTCATATGTTGGGGAAATTCTTCCAAAGACTTAGCCTTATAAAATGTTCTTGAAAATAAAACTATTGTCACTTCATGATTGCTGCCATTTTTCTGAAATATTTTTATTATAATATAAATTGCACATTGTATAACATATAAGTCATTGAAATTCTATACATTACCCTCCACTTCGCGAAAAGGTCTGCAAGGAAACCATTAACAGCTTTTTCGAAATACAAATCACCATGTATATCAAAATCCCACATTTCTGATGACATTTGTATGAAAAGATAGACCATTGAAGTTGAGGACCTGAATACAATTTTTGTGTCTTCGGTAATGACGCCACATGCTACTCTGTCACCTTGTGACCACATCTCATAGACTTGACATCTAATAGCACCACCACAATACTCTATCTTCTTGTTTATATACACACAGGTGTCAACCTAAAAGAAGAAAGAAACAAATCTATAAATAAACATAACATCATATATGTAGTCAAAATGAGAAGGGAGATGAAATTGTTTTTTCTTTATTAATTGCACCAAAAGTATCATAATCAGAGATAAATAACTATAATCCATGGTTACAAATATTTGTCTAAATTTGAATATTTTTTTTTCGTCTCTCAAATTTATGTAACAAGACCGACTCATTTTTTGTTCAGAGCTCTAAAAAAATATACAGTGTAGTTGTTTCTTTAAAAAAAAAAATGAGCTATCTAATATTTACCAAATGGTTTTTTAATCTCCACATTTCCGATCTCCCCATGTATTGATCTTTGAATGTCAGCTCCACAGAGTCCAGGGCCACTTCAGCAGCACTTATTGTATTTACATAAACATCAGCAAATGTTCTTAATTGAAATGTTGTTGCTATGCTTTGTTCCACACTGATTGTGTCTGAAATAATGTATAATGAAATATATTTAATAATTTTCTATTGTATGATGTCAGATGTTAACACAGTAGTGTCTGTGCACACACACGTCTTTAATCTCCGAATGGGTAGGCAGACGCAAGACTGGTGCACCCAATTTTTGCTCTGTCTATTCTGTTCCATGATGTGATAGGGAGCGAGCCTATTGCCTTAACAAGCACAAATTCCAGACTGATATTGAGTGGAAAAACCCAATATTCCTTTGCCAGACACAGAGATCGAATCTGAGTCCACAGCACTGCAATGCTATCATAATACAACTTCGCCACTGAAGCAGTCACAATAGTGTCTATATGTCTCGTAAAGCAAAACAAAAATGTTTCCAAATTGTTATCATAATAATATTCTATGATGTTCATTTTAATTGAGTGTGTTAAAATTCCATTATCTGCTAATTTTATAACAGTGGGTACATCCATATATGCAGCTTCACTTCTATTGTAAAAAATTCCCTGCTACATAAGTCCCTAAAACACTAAAGTAATTTACAGTATCATCTGTAAGATGCCATAACCATCTACTTAATAATTAGATTAAAAATAAATCTTTATTTCCATGGGGACAAATCAAGAAGATAAAAAGTAGACTATGAGTTAACCTTTGTGCTGATTTTATACAAATCTGTTCAGCTGTGTCCATGTTTACTTCTAACAAACATTCAAACATTTTAGAATTTTGCACAGTTATGATATTAATAAGGTAATAATCCAAAAGTAAATGTGCAATATTTCTAGATAGTTGTTTTAATATTATGCAGCACTAAATTTTTTCTATATTCTTTTGGAAGTAGAAATATGATTTTTTTGTAAATTATATTCCTTCAGTTTCTTGATTGGCACGACTTAGTCAGTCATTACCACACATTAAATATAGCTCGGTTAATTTATAAAAATTGGAAACAGTGTAATGTAATTGACAATGGCAATGAAAACTTGAAACAATGGCATTGCTTCTTTATTTATTATTGTAATTCACTCAACTAAGCTGCTAATTTGATTTATACATACCTCTGCCCCGACCTGGCGCGTCCACCTTCGTAACTTGAAGGAGCAAACGTGGATAGTCATTCTCTGGATGATAGATCTCCACTATGTCTTTTTCTTTCAATCCAGGATAATCCTTAAGGTTGATTATTAAATCTACAGCTGTTTAAAACGAAATTGTTTCAGACACAATCAAATTTGGAAAAATATTTTATGTAATTATAAATAATTTGTTACTTACGACTGAAACTAGCCTGGTGGACTATAAGCTTAAATGACTTCATTGTGTAATTCTTAATATTAAAATGATAATCTTAATACAAAATAGTTACAAATTTATATCATTTTGCATAAATTACAAACACTACATTTTTCGTAAACAAGCATTTCCAAGGAGAAAAACTGAAATAAGGATGCGCATTTTGATTCCACTTTTGGTAATCGATTTATATGTAAAGAATCCAGGGAATTCTTAAATCGATTCAATATATCGCGCTTTTTACGGTATCTTGACCAAACATATTTAGGTGACCTTCTACAGTAATAGAGATCCATAATCCATCTTTCCCTTAATGTGCATACTATTAAGAACCGTTGAAGATTTTTTTATGATTAGTTTAACGGATTAAATGAATCACTTGAAGTATGTACGGGTCTGAACCTAAACATTTTTCAAACTGAGGAGGACCTTTTTTATCATATTTTGAGTAACCCCTATCCTTTATTGAGTAGGGAAATAAATCGTAAATGGTTTAATAAATCTACATTTATAGTAACACTTCAAATCGATTATCAATCGATTAAAATTAAAGTACATCCATCCTAGAATTACTAAGGACATTTTATCTGATTTTAGATGTTACTAACTTCACATTCCTATTGTGTTGCTAAAAATAAAAAAGAATATTCTACTTTTAAAACAAATAATTCCCGGTCGAGTATCAGGTAACAAACTGGGGAGGACCTTTTTTATCATATTTTGAATACCCCCCTATCCTTTATTGAGTAGAGTCAATTATTATGCATAATTTCCTCGTCCAGCGGGAATCAAAAATTATACTTACATTGGTATCATTATTTATTGGTGATGTGTTGTAGTCGGTTGTCAGATGTCAGTTGTCCTTGTCCTTGGTTGTTGTCAAAGTGTCATGAGCCTTCGTCCGATTTAATTTATGAATAGTAGGTACATATTCAATATTTAAATTAAATTTAAATAATATTATGTATATAAAATAGGTACTATTGAGTATAATGTGAAAACCTGATGTTACCATACAAAGAGGGCGATGTATTCGTTGGAAGTACGAGAATTTGTCAGCAATGGAGCTGTTTTAATAACAATTTTGCAATTTTTATCTGGAATGTAAGTACGCTTTTAAACATCTGGAAAATGTTTGCTAGCTTTTTATCCGCAAATGAGCATTCAATTTCAATCTTTTTTTCAGCCTCGTTTGTAAGCAATATGTGCTTAATCGTACAACAGCAGAAGCATCGCCTTTACCTTTTGTATTCGGCGCTATTTCGTGAGTTTTTTATGCTAGGATAAAGATTAAACTAAACAATTTTTTTTATATAATTTTATGTTAATTTAATATTAAAGATATTTAATATTATGTGCCATTGTTATATTTTATAAAAGAATAATTATTTTTATGATTAAATAAAAGAAACAAAGTCGTCATTGTACACGTAATCAAAAAAAATATTTATTTACCTATATTCATTATTCTTGAATAGTGCTATGTAATATAAAGATTATTTGCAGTTAAAACGTTAATTAACAGTATTTTTTTTTATTTTAGTGCTGGTTTATGGATTCTGTATGGGTCAACAAAGCCTGACAATAAAATAATATTTGTGAATGTTGTTGGTGTTCTGTTGATGATTGGCTACATAATAGTATTCTATATATATACTATCAAAAAGTCATCTCTTGTGAAAATTATTATTGCCACTGCAGTATGTATTTTCTTTCTCCTTTGGTATGTTTCCTTAGAAGAGGACAATGAGATACTATTGAGCCGACTAGGTAAGAATTTAAATAATTGTAAATAATATTTTTGTTTATTTTACTGTGTCATTGATCTACCACAATATAAATATAAAGCACCATTCTTGATGCTTGTTTTATCTATATTCCCTAATTTCAATACTTTTTATACACTGTTTAATGTGATACTATTGGATTTTAAAAATGCTACAAAAATTGTTGTTATGTGCCTAAATTTAGCAATTAAATTGATGCCACAATGTGTTAATGTCTAAGGTCTATGTAGGTAGGTTTAAATAATGGAATGGTTTTTTTTCAGGTCTATTAGCATGCTCTCTGACGCTACTTACAGTTGCTGCACCACTAAGTAAATTTTTTTATGTGCTGAAAGTGAAGTGCACCGATTGTTTGCCTTTTCCCATGATATTGATGTCATTCTTTGTATCTGCTATGTGGTTTTTCTATGGATTGCTAGAAGAAGATGTGTATATAACGGTAAGATTTTTATAATAGTTTAATTTATCGCACTACAGTTGAAACTGCATTTTAGCTTACATAAATAATTATATGTTTTTTTTTTCAGACTCCAAATTTCATTGGTGGGTCACTGGCAGCTCTGCAGTTGTCTCTCTTTTTAATTTTTCCTCACAAGCCAGTATTACAAGGTTCATCCAAAAGTATATTGGCATAAAATGCCAATTAAATTATAAACAAAAGTATAATATTTGATGATAGCAGTGTAATAAGTGTAAAACTATCAAAGAGTAGGCTAGTTTACTGTGTTTAATATTAATCAGGAAGTATAAACAAATATCTGTTCAACTTTAAATTGTATTTAACATAATACTGAACTAGTATGTATCATAAGTAGTAATTACAAAGTCTATTTTTGTGAAAACTGTAAATATGTAATACTTTATAACACATTATAATATGGTTATGGTTATTTTAGTGGGGCTGAATTAATTAATCCTAAATGGGTTATTTCAGAGATATTTAAATTTTACATTTTGGAACAATTTAACAGTTGTGCCACCAGATTTGAAAGATAAATTATAAACATGTAAATTGTCCTATTCTTGGGGATAAGCATATTGCACTATTGTGTTAGATCATATTTGTTTTCCATTGTATTACTTTTGTGTTGCTCTATAAGTTTTGTGTAGTTTATGTTCTGGATGTTTGCATTTTGTTTGTCTTGTCATAATTTAATTTAATTTATTGAAGATTTCTTTTATTTAGATTTTTTTTTAATGGAGTTGATCTCATAACTCGTGAAACATAAATGTTTTATTTATTTGTCCTAATATTTATTTAAAATATTATTCTCATAGTAATTATAGGTTGTGATGTTACTTTCTATGTTTGGTTTAGTGAGACCGAGCGCATGGCCATAACGGGAATGTTTAATTATTGGCTATGAGTTCTACATTTGACAAATAATGTAAAATTACTTGAATGGAATTTGAATTTTGATCCCCAAGTTTTTTAAATTAATGTGTAGCACAAATTTCATAGCAGTAAACATGTCTATTGCATAAGGTTTTTCTGAACATAATTTAGTTTCACAATTTATTTGTAAATTGTAACTGTAACATTTCGTTAAATTAATCAATTGAATTAAGTATAGTCTTATATAACTATGTCTAAATTGCCAATGTAAATTGACATGATGGTTTAGTGTTATAAATTAAGACGATACTAATTATAACAATATTATAATTATTAAACACATGTGCGTATAATGTATTCATAGTCACGAATATATGAATGAAAGTCGGCCTCGAACAATCTCGAAGGTTCTCTAATGATGAGATCAATGTGCTCATGAGAACTTTGTATAATTATTTGCATTGATATGTATATGTACTTAAATAATCCATATTGACCTAAAATGTTTATGAGACTAGGTGTAAGGTCAGTACAAATTAGTGTTTCCATGAGTGGTATATTTCAGTATTGTGACCCTTGATATGCAAATTAAAAATATATCGTTTACCTACATAAGTGTGTTCAAAACAAGTCGTCATTATTTCAATAAATTTTTGTGAATGCCTAATGATGCAATTCTTTGTTTTTTATTTAAATGATTTCTATTTCATTTCACAATTAGTCTATAACGAAGTTTAAATTACCTAAAATTTGTACAAAATATTCACCGATAACTCGTTTTAACATCGCGTTTTAATTATTATGCTCAGTTTAAAAATTGGTCAATGTGTACTTACAGAGTCGCGGGTACGGGTACTTGTTGCTACTACTGGGGGGATGAGTGGGACATTTATGTTGGTTACACCTGTGCTATGTCGACAATCAGGATAATAGCATCGTTGAGCGAACATTGAGCGGAGTCCCTAACACTATTTGATATAGACTACACCGGCATACCGACCACAGGTCGCGATCTTTGGCGCATATAAGACCTCCAGGATATATTACACAAAGAAAGCTACGCGGTAATACCTTTGCGGCCCGTCGGACGAGAAGTGGCTAAGAAGACCCCAAACACCGATGAACGGCTTTGGCGTCTACGACAGCGGTAGAACAATTCGCATATTGTCTCGGGGTTTCATTTGAGTAGTTGGGCGAACAACCCCCCGCTGCTCATACCCACACAACTTTCAAGGCCCCATTTTACCCATACCGTGGCGTGATCATCTAGATCAGCGGTCGGCAACCTTTTGGTAGGCAAGGGCCACAAGGTGGCAAAATTAACTAAAGACGGGCCATACCTATAAAATTTAAACCTAGAAACCCTGCTTTAGATGCGCTTACTCTTAATTTAATACATTTATTTTGATGTTTAAGCCTTATTACAAAACAATCACGGGCCACAAACAGAACGTCCGCGGGCCGCGTGTTGCCGACCGCTGATCTAGATTATAGAATTAATAAAAGGGTGGTTAATGAATTTAAAATAATTGAAGTAACAGTTTAATATAATATTGAAATGCTTTTATCACATATAGAATCAATATTTTGTTATGTTAATGCGGTGATATTGCACAAACAAAACGCACGATCATTTGGATCTATAGCACAATTACCCCTTCCATGGCGTGAAAGGCTCATAACAGGTAATACAATACTTAAATCCTTTCCGTCATCTAGTACTTTGGCTTCAAACGAAAAATTACCTGGAGACATTAACACTGCAATTAAATAATATATTTTGTTATTCTCACTATAAGTTTGTGTTCTTAAGACAGTCTTAATATGCAGCTCGTCACACTTCATATAAGGAATTGTTTTAACGGTGTTTGATTTGTTTTGTATGTAATTCGCAACTAATTTTATGCTTTTCGAAACTCTTACATTATTATCGTCTATATATTCTAGGAAGTGACATGCGCACCATACGTCGTCGACTCCAGCGTCTGCGCATTTTCTTTGTAGTGATATTTCTTTAAATAAACTAGTACATTGCGAACATGCTTCTGAACTTGCGTTTGTGTGATTGGAGAAGGTTAATATATCGATTATAGTCGAGTACACGTCATGCGGCGATAGCATTCGATATTGATTTATTTTTGTGTTGTTGAATTCCTTTGAATATAGTTTTTGAAATTCATAAGGCACCCACATAAATAACATAGGAAGTCGTTTCTCGTAATACGTGTCTTGATACTTTTTGAAATCTCCGAAACTCATGCCATGATCGCTTAGCAATAACACAAACGTATTATTCAGTGAGCCAGTTTTGTTGATGTTTTCAAAGAAAGCAACTACATCAGCGTCGATGAGTCTAGGTGTCGTTTCTATTCTAGTGCTAAACGTGTTTATCCAGAACATTCCAAAGAAATTATTTCTCTTGTATGTATCAACGAATTGGTGCGCGTAATCAAGCAGATGTTTACCCGATGGAGAATATCCTGTACAAAATATATTGCCTTTTCTTTTCTTATATTTAACGTGGAAATAAGGCCATACGTGATGATCTGTAGAGAAAGGTGGAAATATATTTTTGGAGTTTCCATCCGGTAGTTGAAAGTAATCATCTCCAAAGGCAGTGATGTATCCTGCATTTCTAAATTTATCCCATATTTTTGTACTGCAATTTTGATTCACTGTTGTTATTTCTTTGCCAGTTAGTAGAGATACCACGTTAGGAAGCATTTCGTCGCCTACCTGTGATAAAAAATATTAAAACGATGAATAGTAAGTAAGTAGGACCTACTTGAAGTACCGATACATATTCAAAGAAAGTTAATACGGGTAATACTTCATGCATACTATGTACAAATCTAATGAAGGAAAGGTGGAAAATTTGACTTGAGAGTATATAGGTATAGCAGTTAACTTAAATACATCTATATGTATATAAATGAAAATGACAAAACAATTGTTGGGGCCGCTAGTTGGTAATGATAATTACTACAAACCGTGTGATATCCTCTATAGTCAAGCCATTTGTTTGCCTGTAAGTATTGTACTGTACGGGGCATAGCATCATATATGCGCCCACGAGACATGGTGCTCATTCCCAGAACGAGAATGTTCCATGGCTTGGTTGTGCTAGATTTTATCTTATCTTTCTTCTTGACTAATATATACGAGTCCTTGTATACAATGTCAGTCTCCATTTTACTGATTTGAGTGCTACAAGTAACAGTTACGACTTCGTGAAGAAGATTAATTTCTTTTCCATTTTGAAACGGTATACATCTAGTGTACCTGAAAAAGAAACATTCTATTATACAAAATAAGTAATAATTGCAACATTATAAATATATGTTTGTTCTCCATTCCATTTTCAAATGAACTAATTGTATGTTTTACTGAGATGTTTTACTAAAATATAGGTACTAATATTTTTATAGATAAAGATAAACGAAGAAGTAGTTATGTCATTTAATGGCTATTGATCGACGCTATGTCACGCTATGTGTAAACATACACTAAGGGAATCGTGAGAATTCTCCTGTAGTTCATCGTCCCCTTCCTCCTGAATCCTTAAAGTCCATTAGGATGTTAAGCCTTTTACAATCTGGGTAACTTTACAAAACGCAGCCGCAAAGTTGTTATTTAAGATTGTTCTACGTACATAAAAGTGTCGTTATCAAAACCAATTAGACCAAATTCGTAACAACAGGTGATTTTCCGTTTTTTCTTTGTATATTTTGATAGTTTCTTCTTGTCAATTTCGAATACAATTTTATTGTTTCCTGTTTGTTTAATAAATACTGCTCTCTCTCCACAACTTGCCTTCATGTGTGTTGTATTTGTAAATTTTAAGTATTTTGTGTAGTTAGGTATGGAACATCTTGGCGTCTTAATCAAAAACTCTTGATTTCCTGAAAAATCATTAAAATTAACTCTATTAATATGTATTATTTATTTTTAACAAACTAGTATAGGTTTATCATCTATAATAGTAAAAAAAGAATAAGAAAATGAAGGAGCCACTTACCATACTTATGTTTTGTTACCAGCTTATTATAAATACTCTTATAGCTTTTAAAAAAAGGCATTTGCAAATAATTCATCATGGAGTCATATTGGTAATATGTAAGAACGAACAGCAAACATGTTGGAAATATCAAACATCTCATAAAAAAATTCATCGTCGTAAATTTCCATTTAATTACCAGTTTATGTTCTGTAAAAAAGTACGTAAATACTTAGTACGTCATAGGTAACAGCCATTACTTGCAATTTCAACCTAAGGAAAGAGGGGAGGGATCTCAACCATTCCTCCATAAGGAAAAAGCAGAAAAATTATACAAGTAGTCAAAATAATCTAATTTTAAGACACGTATTTTTTGTAACTTTTAAATAATACGGTGGTGCATGATATTAATAGCAAAATCTAAGCTATTAAAGGACGCTGTGTAATTGTTATCTAAGTGTAACAAGAGGATACCATACTTCCGGTATTATACTAGTAGAATACGTCAACATGTTTTTACGTCACATGCATTACTGTGTTGTAAATTGCTTGCATTGTGTGATCACAGTTTGTCTATGTACTATAAGTTGTCTTTAAATGTAGGAAACTTATCCAAATGGATAGTGTTAATGGGTATCATTTTAAATTCATTTACTGTTTCTTTTATATAGATAAATAGAAAAAAATATAGTTGCATATAATAATACCGCTCCGACAAGCATATATACAGCCCTAAATATATCGTAAATTTTTTTTTTCTTTTACTGTAGCTATTAATTGTAAAAATGTAGGCATTGAACTCTCAGGCCACTACTCTACATGTACTCGCCTTTTGCGATGAAGCATGGAGGCGAAATTTTTATTACAAGGTTTTATTTAACATGCAATGTTTGTAAGTATGTATGTAGGTACATATGTTCGGGTCAAATCTTGCGAATGAAATTTTAAAGCAGTTATCGTCAACCTATTAAGATAAAATTTTTAACAAACGACTACGGCAATGCATGGCTAGCTAAGTGGCATTATTCTAAATCCAATATGGAGGGCAGTCCAACAAGTGTTTTTTTTGTGCAGGTCCATGATAAGGATATCAAATGAATGGGTTTTCTGAGCATATAAAAAAAAAAATGTTCACTCTACATCTAATATGACAGACCAGTACCACTCAAGACAGTAGATTAGTTATTTTTACGCACTCCTACAATATGCTTATTAAATTAAAGAATTTGCATCGAAAATTTATAGTAAAAAATCATATCAACAACAAGCATTAATTTAAATGCTCTTAAATAAAATACCCTTAAAATTTAATTAAACTTTGTTTTGATTTGAATTTACTTTTTAAAGCATTTAAATAAAGCTTGCTTATAAAAATGTTTTTTTTTCACCATTATCTCCAACCAAAATAAATTATGTATTTGCTTGAAGACGCTTATTACGGGTATAGTTGGTCTGATTCCGAAAATTCTTTCACTAGTAGGAAGCTGCTTATTATTTCAGGAAAGCACTTTTAAATGCTAGTAATTCATTTAATTATCAAAACAATTCGGTAAAACTTACCCTTCTTACGATAATTTAGAACAACGTACCATTTAACCAAAACAATGTACAGCCAAAATTTTCTTCACTTTCTCACAAACATTTTCAAAACATGGACATGTATAAAGTTTCATTAATTAACACTGGTGGAGAATGCTTGATAGAATGAACATATATTCCGTAAACAATTTTTATGTAGTCCGTATGCTAAGTGCGAGTTATTTATCAAACTGTACCGCCACCACCATCCCGTTGATAAATATAGCATTCATTACCTATTGTAGAATTCTCTTACAACAAACACTTACTGGTTGTTTTTTCAGGTATTCATTTACCCCGTAGAACAATGTGTTAATGTATACTAATATTACAGAGGAAAAGTATGTGACTTCGTTTAATTATAGGTTTTTAGGTTCTCATTTCTAGTTACTGAATCGATTTTGAAACTTCTTTCGCTAATAGAAAGCTACATTACTCTTGAGTTATAGAGCGTATTTTTTATCCTGGAAAAAGTTTTTTACGGGAAGGAGCCACGGGCAAAAGCATATCAGTATTAATCAGGAAATAGAATAGGAATCATAGTATTTTTTTATTGAAATATTAATTGATTCAAAATATATTATTTAATACATTTACTAGATTGTAGGGCCCTCACGGTTGCGCAATTTATTTTTTATGTGCAGGAAATCTTTAAATCACTAAAGTGATTTTTGGTGTCAGAGTATTATTGTTAACAGGATAGTCGCTATAAAAACATAGATGTTTATCTTATCTTTTAAAACAATACTTTACTTTATCACAGATTCAAATATAACTTATAAAACACGTTACTTAATATTCTATATTTCCACGATTACGTATTCAAACAAAATTAGAGGCGGATAAGTGAGCATTTCTCAATCTTTTGGCAAAGACAATACAATCGTTCTTTGGGATTAATAGTACATTTTCCTAATCCCCTATATGATGATATAACACTGATAGGTCCAATGATTTCAAAATTATTGTTTTTCCGCAACACAGTTGTCTCGTATGATACATTCCCTGGGCTTACTGTAAAAGCCACCACATAAAAAAGGCTAATTTTGTCGTCATTGTAATAAAAATGAACCCTTAAAATATTTCTAAGTTCAAGACTCATGCATCCCCAACATTTCTTAGTCTTTATTGCACTTATCATAGAATTAATTTTAGCAAGTACGTGGGAAACGCATCTCATACCTTCATTGTCTTGTATCGGCAGAGGGTACAAGTTGTGGCAACTACACCATTTATCGTGGATACCAACTTCTTTACAAGTGCGATTATAACTAATAATATCAAAGATACTGTGACTTGCAGTATAATCAGAATCTATATCTGTAACGTTACTACAAGAGGAAATACTTTTTATATCTACAAGAGTATCAAAAATATCGTAGGGGGTAATTAGCCTAAACTGATTGATAACCAATGCCCTATACTTCATCACTTCTCTACCTGTAAATAGTATTGGAGGCCATATAAATAGAAATGGCATCCGATCATCAAAATATGACTCCATTTGCGCACGATGTTGCCCAAAACGTATGCCATGATCACTAAAAAATATAATAAAAGTGTTTGTAAGTGCCCCAGTATACGACAATCGATTGAAAAAACTCTCAAATATCTTATCAGCATTTTCAGGCCTACTATTTACATTATGACTAAAAGAGTTCAACCAGAATAAACCGAAGAAATTGTCTTGTTTATAAACATCTGCGAAGTCGAGGGCGTAGTCTAAAAGTTGTTGTCCAGAATACACATTTCCTGCACACACTGTCGATCTGTTACTCAATTCGATTTCACGATTCATAAAAAAAGGTCTAAGATAGTGATCAGTGGGCTGTTCTTGAAATGCGTATTCATTCGTGAATGTGTCCGGCAGTCTCAAGTAGTCTTCGCCGTATGCTGTCACGTAGCCGTCCTCTTTAAATTTATTCCATATTAAAAGATCTTTACATTTATCCATTTTCCATGAACACCGCTGTGATATAACAGATAGGTTTTTGCCGGTTATAACCGCCATTAAATTAGGAAAAGTATTGTCGTCGATCTGAAAAAGAAAAGTGTTTTATAATAAACATTTATCTAAATGCTTTTTCTGGTTAATTTTCCATTTTACATTCTTCTATTGTAAACAGCTAAAATGATTTTAAACTTGCATTAACGGGTACTATAATGTGATGAAATAGAGACAATATGACGCGCAAATTAAAGCAACAAATCGGTTCTGAGTACAGGAATCTTCTCTATTGTTGTCTTTATGAGTTTACTTACATGAACGAACTTCAATTTTTAGTTCCTTTGCTCCCTCACTTACCTTATGGTATGCTCTAAATGCAGTCCAGTAATTTTGTTTAAAAAACGTTACTGTTCTCAGCATCGTCTGTCCAACGCGGTTCAACGACATCGAATCCATTCCAATCATCAGCACGTTATATTTAATATTACATTCTTTATAATTTTGAGTCGAAATACTAATCTTTTTTGCGAACGCGTAAATATCGTTATATATTACGTGCGATACGTTCTGTGAATCATAATCGTAGCATTGCACATTTATAAAATCCCATTCCAACCTAAATGTACTCCCGTGTTTGATTTCTTTACAATCTGAATATCTGGAACTAATAATTTTCTTGTAAGCGAAATTATTTGTAAAGTTTCAAGTGTAATATATCATACAATAATTACGCACTCAGTTTTTCCATGTTTGAAATACAAGTCGTGTTTCCTTATATATCGGTAACAGCATTCATACTCTGTAGATTTTCTCAAATACTCTTTCATAGTCTTTTCAGCGATGTATACACGAATATTGAACTCATCGTTCCGGCGTAAATATACAGCTCGGGGGCCGCAATTTGATAGCTTTTTGCTAATTTTTAAATCTTTTCGGTAGTTAATTAGTCTTATGGGAATTTTGCAGCCTGGTGTATCTATCATGTACACTGAAATGTATGATAATTCGGAGTTAAAATCTAACTCTACTATTTTGAAGTGATAGTCAAGCAATTGGTATATTTGTTCTCATTGTGAATTATCCGGTCTCCTAGAGCAGTACCAATATCTCATAGGAAATCCAATTGGACGAAATTTAGAGCAGCGAACTCAATATAGATAAGTTGTCTCTTCCTATCTCTACGTAGACATAAACATAAATATAAGTTTTGTTGTTATTATGACTTTAAAGTGTGAAATGAATAGAATCCCATGATGATGTTATAATAGCTTAAGCGGTCGATTTCTAACATTTTCTTTCTAATTGAATACATATATTACGATAATTTACCTTGTCTGTGTTCATCTATTAGTTCCATTGAATCGTTGTCGTCTTTGAGCACATTGTATACTTTGTTTAGAGGCACGTGTAACATCGGTCTCTCTACAATGATTTTTTCTGTAGTCGTTTCCGCCAATCGCGGCATTTTATTTATACGATGTGTCGGCAAATGGCCCCAATAGTACAACACTATTGTGATAAAACATGAGATGATTGCCAATACTGTTATTGATGGTCTTAAATGCCTCATATTTAATTTTCTAATTAATTTTCTAAGTCTGCAATATAAGTTATCAATGAGCGTGATGCTATAATTAATAATTTTGGTTTTTTAAAATAAACTATTCAACTCATAAGTTAATTTTCTTGCTGCATTCAGTTTTGTAAACTATTATTTAATTGTGACCTTATAAATTAAATTATTAAGATCTTCGAAAAGCAAAAGGTTGTAAAGATGCGAATGCCTAAAACGTCTAGTGCAATAATGTAATATTCTAGTCCATCCTAGCCGAATTTCGACCACGGCGGCCAATCTCAACGGAGATCAGCCAGGTACGCAGGATTATTATAGTGCACAAGTGTGTGCGCAGTACACAGGTGCACTCTCTGTTACTTCACTCTCATAGTTCGGTGAGACGGCAATCCGACATGACCGGAGAGAGATCAAGCGCAGGACCAACGGCTTTACGTGCTTTCCGAGGCACGGGGGTATCACACCGCCAACTTCCTGACTCCGAGCTGGAACTGAGTAATTTTTAAGATGGAAAAACCCAGTCACAATTATTTTAGCCCAACCTGGGATTTGAACCCAGGACCTCAGTACAGTTACAACTACGCTACCGAGCCAGTCAACATAATAGAGCTACATTTAGAGATTTCAAAACTTAATCTGTTATTCAACATTTAATTTTAGCAATGATTAAAAACAACTTGTTTAGACGAGTTTCATATATACATATATCATAAATCAATACAGTATTTATTAATGAAAAATGTTCACGATACTAACCTCGTCAATGGATTGAATAACCATTTCAATATCTTAACTATAAGCACGCAACATTTTCTTCTTCTAAGTTCCATTCTTACAAATATCTTCTGTTATTCACCTATTTACGCGTTATTCATTGAACTATTTTAATTTAATTAAAATTTACGCTACTTTTCCAAACTTGTTTTTAGTGTGTGTGTGTAACTTCATGTGTGAATTGTTAATTGATGAATGAATTGTCGCGCATGCTATTATTTCGGTGTGTTTGTTGTATTACAAACATTGTAAACAAGTTTAGGATATGTGAAGTAAACAACGCATTTTACTTACCATTTTAGGACTGCTGCACTATTTTATTTCGCCTTCATAAACCAATATAGTTGTGCAATATTTCCTCAAGGTTCGATATAAGATTTTATTCTTTTAGATAGGTTACTTGTAAATATATTATTTGTTTTTATTTCACCACAGGTCCCTTATTGGATAGTTTTTGTGCACCGTAGGTACACGTATAGTCATTTCCTTTTATTTGTATAATTTAATTTATAAGTCTTTAATGGAAATATCATGGATTGCTAATACACTTCCATAGTATACACACATAAAAGCTAAGAACGAGATCACTGATGCTGTGTCGCCATTTTTGTTTTTAAGATGAACGCATGCGCTCTACAATGTTTAGTAAACGCGATTCTTGTAAATTGGAGATTTTAAACAAATCCAAATTAAACACTCAATACTACCAGACAGTAAGTTGACATCTCCCTAAAGTATAAGCTTTGTGGTTCAAAAGCTTTTAAACCTTTGTACGTATGTAGAGTTATTTGTTTTTTCGAGTGTATAACATCTTTTTCAAAAACCATTCAAAGAGTTATTACTAGCAATTATTAAAATACCTAAATATTTTAATCTCATGTTTATTAAGAGGAAAATTATTAAATTTTGATGTTAGTTTTTTACTTTGTTTTCATTGACTTTGGATATTGTTGAGAAGTGTCTAAAAGACTTCATTAATAGGTTTATAACCTTAAAAGACAGGAAATAAAACAGAGGTTCAAATAAAATTGATTTAATAAATACTTATCAATATAATCACACACATACAAACACACTATAATACACGCATCTTGACGCAGTCAAGCGGACTTCACACATAAAACTAAATTTTATTCTAAGAACTACCGCTATAATCGACAACTTACGTCGCTAATATATCATTAAATCGTGACTTTACGTGTAAAAATATTTTAAAATAGAGATTATTTACAAATCCGCTACAATCTAAATAAAATTAGCGAACTGTTCCATTTTGTGTGCGTTTACCAACAGTATCACTCTTCAGTCTTATTATAATGTTATGCGGGTAAGGCCGTTTGAATCCTTAAAATGTGATTTGTAATGGATTTATCTTCTTTCCCTTGGTTATAATACTTAAAATTAAGTATATGAAGCCAAATTACTAACGATTTTAAAATTTATTTGCAAAATTGTTTCCAGTTTAAACAATAATACATGTATGCACACCTTTGTCGCTTTACCATCACATTAAGTTGTAAATGTATACAGTATAAAATAATCTTGTTTTATTTATATTGACAAGTTCAAGGTACTCGAATTTAAATAAGCTTCAAGTGCTCTATCTGAGAAACTAGATTGATTTTATATAAATCAGTTGTTTCGATACATTGAGCACTTAGGTCCTATCAGAATGTTATGCTAATCACTGGATAATATTTTCAATCGGTCGGTGAATGCCTTAATGGTGTCGGCGATGCGGGACATTCTGTAAAAAAGGAAAATAATTAAATATCTTTATTTTGATAGCTCTACTCTTTAATGATTGTTTATTTGTAATACTTATATATAAACCTACGTCTAACGGAATAACTTAAAAAATGACTTGTGCATGATCGCATAATTCGTGGTAACAATCGCAAGTATTGAAGTAATGTCCCTCTAAGTTTTTATTGATTAGGCTAAACACATTCTGTGCTGCGGCACGAGTCATGACACAAATAAATAAAATATGTCAACCGCCTTAATTGCGGCACCGATTTGTGACGGAATTTTAAAAATACGATATTTGATATACATAAGATGTGCAATATATTTCTTTGTCATAAGTCTTTTAGATTCACAAAGAGTAAATATCTATAGAATATCTAGTACTTATTGATAAAGCTTCATTGTTTTGTTTACGCCTTAATACATCTAAAATAAGGCTATAAAGTCCAGCATACTTACTACAAACGTTGCAAGCAATCTCATCAGTATTATCCCCGCATCCATCTCTGCCTGAACATGCCACAGCCGTACTCCTGCAGCGACCGTTCCCACACCGCATTGGACAAAAATCAGCAGCCCGCCATCTGAACAAACAGCACCATGTCAAATGTTGGACAAAGCATATACAATAAGGTCAAATATTTGGCCAAACACCGTTATGGGTCACACGTGGGCTGGTTGTGAAACAGCAAAACAACGGGTCGTAAAGCAAGACGTGTACATAATGCAATAGCAATGTCGCTTTCGAGTATATAATTCGTATTCAGTGTGTATATTTTATATCACATTTTATTTAATTTGATATTAAAAATCAACAATATTGAGTAGTAGTCTCGTCCAAATAAAGTACCTTTTGTTATCTGGCTCATCACGTAACTTGTGAGTTTATTGCGAGAAAATGATATGACAAAAAAAAAGAAAATTACCTCGATTGCTCATTACATAGGTGTGGAGGCTCATCGGATGCGTCTTTGCAAGATATTATGGCATTGCAGAATTCGTATTCAGGTAAACATTCACCGGAACCGCAACGGAATGTGTGGCGTGGACATCTGAAATACGATATTACATTTTAACGATATACAGATTACAGAATCGTTAATAAGTTCAATCTATTATCATGTATACTGTTCTATTACGAGGTTTATTTATTCGGTTTCATGCAACTAACTGGATTTAAGAGATCTTTAAATCTTTGAAAGGAAACATCTGAAGGCTGCAAATAGCCTTCAGATGTTTCCTTTCACCATTAAAGGAAACAATAACAGTGCACGGGTAAATTGGAATAGTTAAGAATGCGTGCCCTGAGGTCTCTCTCAGGCTTTCTGAGGTTTAACCTTGCTAGGCTATTACTGATTTTTTTAATGTACAAATACGCAAGTGTTAACCTCAGAGTTACATGTAAAAGTACATTGATACTTTTTTTGTCAAAACAAAATTTTACGTTTACATCTGAATATTCTAAAAAAAATACTCTAAACATTTTTACAATCAATATACCGATGTTACAAATCGTAAATTACTTACCCCCTACGTCTCGTCGCCTTGCAATTCCTCTCATCCTCGCCTCCAGGACATTGTGGTGTACCATCACACCGCGAAGCCCTGGACACACAGCGCGACCCCAGCCCGCCACATCTAAACGAGTTCATCGGACATCGCTCGCCTAGACCGTCTGCAAAATGGCGTAGATAGGTAATTAAAAACTTAATTATAGTCATTCTGATTTTTTCAACTTTTCACGAGATTGGACTTTATTCGTTCTACTTCAGTGAAAATCTCGTTTTACGTATTATTATTTGCTTTGTTATGTTTAAAATGGAACGAGAGTTTTTAGTTCTTCGAACTGGCCGAAATTTAATTTTGGTTGATGATGTTGATTACTTTAATTTATAGTTTTTGATTTTTTTTATATTAGTCTCAAGTATCTCACCATCTACTACATAGTTAGGCCGATTGTCGACGAAATCAGCTACAATGTACTTTTGAGATACGTAAGTGTTTCAATTCGATTCGATGAACTGATTACTTCCCATAAACGTCGTCATTTCTCACGAAAATTCTCACGATGTATCTACCTAATGGGTCTAGGTATTATGCTATGTAATGTTTACATAGTACATACATAAACATTAGATAGCATAATTATTTACTTGCTATCTTAAAGTATTATAACTAATTTATGTTATAAAAATAAAATTGAGAGCTAAAAAAGAAATAATAAACATTTCATAAGAAAAATATTTACATTTGAGGAGAATGGTGCGATATAAAAAATTGTGCATAAGATAGTTACCTTTACCAGTACCTTGGCATTTCTCATCTGATCCATCGGGACAGTCTTTTCGGCCATCGCATACGAAATACCAGCTGATACAAGTACCGGTAGATCGACACTGAAAATAATTTATTAAATAAATTAATTAATACGTATAATTCTTCTATCCATTTTGTAGGCTATTTGTCTGGTAGCTTTTTGCCAAATAAAACATAACTTACTTGGAAGGTGCCGGGCAAACAGCCTCTATTACGAGCTGAGCACGCAGACGTAGAGTTAGTTCTGTAAACACAATCGCATCGCTTGTTGAGACACTTCGTGTACGGATCCACTAGATGGCACTGTGAGTCTGTGACGCACGGCATACCCAGAGACGCCGGCCCAAGGTCGACGACGGGTGCGACATCCGTACGAATGCGTTGTTTATCTGAAAAAAGATAGTTTGTACAAAATTTCGGCTATATCTCTCACTTCTCGACCGATAAAAATAGGTTATCGGTTATTGCAGACGGATTTAGGCTAGCATTTACCTTTTGATGATGATTTCTTTGAGTGTCCAGTTTTGTGTGGCTTATTTCCAGATCCCTGTTCCTTTATTGACCCATTCTTCTTGTTGGTTTTCTTTTCGGTACTAGGTTGCGTTACTACTCTATAAATAGGTTGATCATTTGCATGCAAACTCGCAGTCATTTCATCCACTCTTATTACTTCATTGGGTTCTCCCTCTTTTCTATTAGACACAGGCGTACGATTTGTCGGTTCTATTGTCGGAACTTTCAGCACAGCCTGCATTAGTGGATTGTCTTCTTCAATACTAAGTACATCGTTACTGCTCGTAAATGCGGGCAATTTACTTGGTTGAACGTTTTCTTTATCATTAACAGCACTAAGAAATGAGTTCTGTGATGCAGTGTTTATAACTGGTTTAGGAAATTGATTCCCGGTATCGTGACTGGGCACATTGGTGGAGCCTATAACATAATCCTGTTCTGCCACTACCGCTTCGGTTGGGTAGGCAGGTAATTTTGTGGGTACGCATTTATCGCCACTCTGCCTGAAGTTAGAATTGCAAGCGCATCGTCCGAATAAATTTAAGATGACAAAGTCGCAACGGCTCTCCTTATCCCACAAGCGGCAATGTTCGTTGCTGTAACAGACGTGGCCGGGGGGTGCAGCTGTAAAAATAAAATGGGTAATCAAGATTACTGCAACTAATCACTGTCTGTCAATGTTGCAAATTATACATTGTAGCTATTTGCAATAAATTGTATGCTAATTGGGCGTTGAAAGTTAAACACCAATTTATTGACCTCGCGATGCAGCACGTCGTTACTAGTAATTTTCGTGACGGTGATCATACGGTTTGCCATCATATGCTCTAATAGCCTTAGAAATACAGTTGTAGCCGACTGCAGTTATTTATGTTGAAGTGATAAGTCACGTATTTTCTGTACTAAATGTACGTATGATTATAGTCAAAACTATAATAATTATAACGTCTGTTTTGTTTCGCAGAACCATTAAACATGTTATTTATTACGTTTGATTATAAAATTAGGTGACTGTTTATACAAGATTGGTTAACACGATTAGTAATTGCGTATATTAAATCGGTACAATAATAATTATAGTATTGCACGCAAAACAGTCATATTATTCTGACGCCAACAATTCTTTCTTTCGTCGATTATAAGAACGACTTACTAAAGAAGCTCGATCATTTATCAAATAAACTTAAGTATGAAGATATCTAGGGATTATTAACTTGTCAAACGGCACTGTTTCCTAACGGTATACATAGCGAGATCGTTAAGCGATATAATTTCTCGTATTAGATGTTTCCACCTCGATTTGAACTGACGACCTTTTAAAGTCAAAATTAGATTTGACACGATAAAAGGAGATTTGATCAACATATCCCAGTTAAATATATCTTCTTTTTTATAATTCGTATTGATCTAGAAATGGTAATTCTCTTTGTTAATAAATTCAAATTTAAATATTAATGTATATCACAATAATTTGTTCGTATTAGTTTTAGTACAGTAAACGGACCGTCACATTCTCACACTGCGTTCGTATCACTTGGTGTATAAATTGTAATGGGTGAAGTTCACATGAACTGCAATCGGTAGATTTGACAGAACAATTACAACATCTTTCTCACGAAGCGGGAATGATTGCGGAAATAAAATAAGTTCTGTTATCGAGAAGCTGCGTGGTTTTTTGTGAGGCTCAGAGTGAAAATTGATGTACATATTACGAAAGTTAGAGTATAATTTGAACTTATTGGTTGGTAATAATGCGCAGATGTAATCTCGGGCAGCAATTACATTTAGTTGCATACATTTGATACTAATTATCACGCATTTTGGACCATAAAATATATATTTTATTCAATACAGTTCAAACTGTCGTGAACACTCGTAAATCGCTCTAACAACCAACATAGTTTTATTTACAACCATAACACTATTTGAGAAAGCCGAGTAAATTACAATAGTTTCACTTTATGCTTCGATATAAAAATATGATGAATTTTATGAAAAAACGAAATTAAAATAAATATGTAATTGGAGCCGAGTTAATAAATTTTAACGTAGTAATCGCTACTTTCATCTTGCCACTTAATAAAATTACACGGTGATTTATCGTTTCACAAGCATAGTAAGTTCTAAGTCGCTTCGTCACGGGATGATTCGATATGAGTGTAGGAATTTACGGATTGAAATCGAAAGTGTCATCCACATCTGATTAAACTTGGATAACATCGTGAAAGACTTTTGTAGTTATAAAAATATACAAGTTGAATGAGAAAAGAATTGCCGAGGCGATTGTCCTCAGGTTCAAATCTCAAGAGCACACACCTCTGGCTTTTCTACATTGTGTGTGTTTTCTGAGGGAATTATCGTTTAACATCGAAGGAAAACATCGTGAGAAAACCTGAATACCTAGGAAATTCTCTATAGGAATTTTGAGGGTGTGTGAAGTCTACCAATCCACACTAGGCCAGCGTGGTGGACTAAAGCCTAATCCCTGTCAGCTGTACAGGAGGTCAGTGCCCAGCAGTGGGACAGTATATAATACAAGGTTGATATTATTATTATTTATAATTATAATGAGTTTAACTTGGTCAGTTGGTATGTAGTTAATATTATCCTAGTTGATCGGATCATATCTAAACCATGTTCCTCGTTTAATAATAGTGGCTTATAAATTTAACAACATGATGAGATACTTTCGGTATTATCTTCATTAAATTCAAACTGTATTTATATCGTTTTTGTGTTCTTTTTGCTTTTATAATTCAATTTTTCAAGTTACTAAGGTTCTCGTTCCCATGATTTTGCACATATTCATCTCACGGGTGTTATCGGCGTAACTTTCGGCATACATAATTAAATTTTAGAATAATTGTATGTCCTGCCTTAGATATAATAATTATATGGTGTGTACCACACAGTCTTTTAATGTTGTTGAAGTTGAGTTGAAGTCAAAACCGATTACTTAGTGATAACGTTGTTTTGAGTTCACAAAAATTGATTGTCAAAAATTGTTAAAATGTAAATAATGTTGATTGCACGATGGCGATAGGTGAACTAATGCGAATAAGTAACGTAAAATGCTGATTCGCCTGTGCAACTAATAGGTACAAGTCGAGTTACAATGTGCGGTTAGTATAGCATAAACCTTACAATAATATTAACTTAATTAGAAGTGAACCTACTCAGATAGAGATTAGCGAAACGCTAGTTATGATCCCCGACACACTGAAAATAATTATTGATATTCTTGATTTAAGAAAACATTAACCTTTAATCCACATACATAAGTAGATAGGTACTAAGTTGAACAATGAAGAAATTACAATGATTGATATCAATTATTTTCCCTCTAAATATCGTAAAGCTAGGTTACATGTTTTGTCATTGAGGACACCGTATTGTTGCGTGCTTACTTTTCATAAATTATAAAGTCCGGTATTTAATAGAAAAAAGGCTTTAAACTTCTCGTCACTTTTGACACATTATTGCAAAAAAAAAATATAGCATTGTCGCACCGACACGCTTGTTAAGCAACCGTTAATGCGCTTCCGTTAAAGTAAACAGAATATTTTACTTTTATTTTCATTGGCATCCATAAAAACTATCAGCAAATAATTATGTTCGTATTTACACATTCCTAAACATAATTACAGCCTTATTGATAATAATCAAGGAACTACACCTCCAGTATATAAATAGGTACGTTTGTTATTTTCTGATCAATTTTTTTTAGTAGTGGGACTCTACCAAGATGAAAACTTGACTTTTTGAGCGATTATTAATAATCCTGTCTCGGTGGCATGTTTTACGGTACGACTGCAGTGCTGAGGTCTCGGTT
The DNA here is from genome assembly GCF_014839805.1 of Manduca sexta. Lineage (NCBI taxonomy): Eukaryota > Metazoa > Arthropoda > Insecta > Lepidoptera > Sphingidae > Manduca > Manduca sexta. The sequence goes on from NC_051131.1 coordinate 9,298,014, forward strand.
AGATTCCCGGGTCGGACGCAGTGATATTGGGTTTTTTAACTGAGTATCAGTCCAGAGTCTAGAATTGTTTCCGATATGGCGATGGGCTCGCTTCCTATCACATCATGCGATGAAATAGGAACACACGGCGGAGAGTGGATGCACCAGTTACGTCACTGCCTACCCCTTCGGGCATAAAACGCGTGAGTGTGTTATTAATAATAATTGGAAACTTTGCGACAAAGATGGAAATCTAGCTGTTCTAACTTCCTTATTGCATATTTGTTTCAGTTTAGTATCAACCCAGTCCTAAGGCATTACCGTAAGGCATATGTTTTTCATTTTGCAGATTTTAGTTAACTATTTACTTACGAGACAAACAAGTGTGTTTCCGAAATTGAAGATGGCCGTCGGTGCACCTGCAGACGCCTTCCAGACACGCACTGTACGCCACTTTCAACGTACACTGTTCGGACACCACGCATTCTGATCCTAGCAGTGTAGCTGTAAAAGAAATATAATATTATGCATACAAATAGGTACTGAGCTGAGCTGCATGTCTCGGTTATGTCAAGTGTAGGTATGCAATATATAGTTATATAATTTATAACTTATACTCAGGCCATAAGTCAATACAATCTTTATTAAGTGTAAAAACAACTTTAACATGCCAATATCTGTACATTATAGATGTTTTTAGATGTCTCTACGTTTGTACACGCATCATGCCAAAACTATTGAATGGAATTTAATGTAGTTTACACTGACGTACTGCTAGAAGTCTAACTTAAAATATAGGCTTCCCAGAAAAGTATGAAGTAGGGCTTTTATCCCGAGAAAACTATTCCGCTCGCCAAAGCTAGTTATTAATAGGATTAATGGATAGCCGAAAAGAACTCAAGGAACACGAATATCGTAATTTTGTAATGTTTTTTGTTACATGTGAAGATAATTTGTGATTTTATTATCCATAACGCAATTGCGTTTGTTGGGCTATTTATACGTGACTCCAGTCGTTTTAATGTATGTTAGGTTTGTCTGTTGCGCATTCCATATAGGTAACATTATTATGACATGTGCAAAATTTAAAGCCTTATTTCCAAACAACTGTTAAGAAGCGTCATATTGTTCAATTTATTCCGATATAAATGTAACAAGAAGCCCAGATGACATCATAGATATACACGCCATATCCTTATTTAGTTTCAAATATAATTTAGTGTCCAATATACACACCCACCACAACGAGACCCTACGAGAAAGTTCGATGAATTCTTGTTTTTCACTTTTGGCACAATACTTCCCGGGCGAATGTTTATAAGATTATCTCGCAGTGGCGAAGAGTGAAATTTTTTAAAAGGTAACCCGAAGCAAAAAAAATTGCCTTAATTAACATATCGCGGCCAATATTACATTCGGCCATGATTATCTCTGCTCCACCCTAAGGTTGACTGGGAGAGAATGCCGACGGCATTAAGTCCACCTATGTAAAATTTTGTATATAAAGTGCAAATAAATAAATTACAGAAAACAAAAACGTAAACCTAAGAGGGAAGCTGGTAGGAATCGGATTGTATGAACGCTTTGTCACTTATATCTCGCCGATTTATAACCAGTCTTAACGAAACTACAGAGCTCCCTAGAGTTATTTATCTGCTGATAAATTTTATTATCAATGCAAATTTATGAGCGACCCAGAACATCCCGCAGAGCTGCACAAGCTCTCATAAATAGCATACAAAAGGAAATAGCATTCTTAACGGATCAGCTGTATGTGTTCCATTTACTTGCTTAACATATTATTATCTTGATTATTCAGTTACTGATATTAAAATATGGTATTTCTTAAGCTGTTTTTATATAAAAATCTGCATACCTTTAAATAAAAATGAGTAGAATGACGCGTTCATGGCCCAGAGGCGTATGACCCTTCAATATCTTATTTAATTTCAAGTTCGACGTCCTTGGTTTGTTACGCGCGTGGCAAGTAATTTTCATGAAATCACAGGGAGTATTTTCTTTCCACATAGTTTCACTTAAATTTTAAGCCTGATGTACACAAGACAAAATTCTCGCTTCTGATAAGTGAGATTTATATTTTAAATTCTTGAAGCCGTCATTTCGTATATTAACTCGGTTTTAACATAAATAAGCCTTAAACGTCAATAAATGGAAGGGAGAACCTCAGCTGGCATAAACAAAAAAATCAACTGTACTCAAGGCTTTGTCGTGTGAGAAACACTTCTACTGTAACCTAGACCTCAGAATCAGCATTGATACTTTCTTATATACCAAATTATGTTACATTCCATTTTCAATAATTAAACAAATGATCTCTGTGGCATGCCGATCCTAAAATTCCTTTCGAAAACGTTAAATATTTGTTTGTGCATAACGTTACTTTCAAATGTTCGCAATTAATAAAACTGTCACATAATTTATGTGTAACCGGTAGTTTCAAAAATATCGTAGGTAGCCGTAAGTTAACACAGTCTGATAAACACGTACAATTTATTTAATAGGAATTAAATTGTTTTGCCGCGCATAGCGCGTGACTTGGACGCCTCGGAATCGATTGCACCTGTCAATAGATTATTGAGGGAATTTTACCCATTTAATTTGCATTCCTTTTAAAAAGTCATGTTATTATATTTGTTACTGTCTGTCTTTTTTAATCTTTCTCAATTTTTTTTTATTAAAGAAATTGTTGATTTGCCAGCTAATTTGTTTTTCGCGGGCAAATAAATCTTTAATTTATATAATAAATTAATTTCAGTGACAATAAAAGATTGCCAGTGCTATAGCTCAGGTTTTCCTTTTTATGCACCAGCCGCACAATGTACAACCACTATCAACACAATAAGACTAATCCATTTTTTTACATTGTTATATGTACTCTGATACGAATAATAAATAAATAAAATAATTTATTGTGCCTGGTGGATGGATTTGATTTACATCTGAGCTGAGCTTATGTAGGCAGCGTTGCATATTCCTGTTGGAAAGGAAGTCTTATTATCATTAACTGATACGTCAATAATTCTCCACGGTTTGTCTGACAACGTTGAGTACCTGCCTACATTGTTATTACCATGGCGAGCTATCAGATAGCTGTCAGACATGTCGAACATTTTTGACATAGCAAATTGTGTGAATGACATGGCCTAATTTAAATATATTCATTTTTGATAATTTTGTTCTTTTTTCATGTAAAGCAGGAAATATTTAAAGCAAATTTATATATAGATTGCAATTTGTCCAAAATCGACTTAGTATGTCAGTCGCAAATGTAGAGCTGTTACACGGATTACGATGCGGGTATCTGTACTATAGTAATTACTGCGAAGGTCAAATCGTACGCTCGTCTGCAAGATGTACACAAGCCTTTATACTAAAATTATGAATGGATGTTATCGTTCGACATATTATAATATGAGTGAATCTTAATAATTCACACAATTTGGAGCTTAATAAATGAATGGGACCAATGACTGCGGAAACGCGTCGTGCGGCCAACCGCGTTCTTGTCGATGTAAAATGACGGGTGATTCTTTTGTGTTCGTTCTTGTATCGCATATCCGATCTCGTAGTTGCAAGCTTATCTGACATATTAATCTCACAACGTAGACACCAGCGTTTATTAGATTTGGCACGGAGCTGACAACCGTAAAAAGGTACGTCGTGTGCGTGACTCTTCGAATCAAACTGGAGATGTGAACTAGTTACCTACAGATTTCAAGGTCGAGACAATTGACCATGCTTGAAGGTTGATAGACCGTGAACTGTAGAATCGGGTCGTCATAATTTTTTCTTTATTGTTTTGCCGTAAAAGACCCATAATATTCACGGAATTACGGTAACATTCATAATACAAGTGCGTGTAACAATGATATTTACAATAATTGAATGGCATGACATATTTGTTCTCGCTTGTTAATAGAATGATTCACTGGTCAAGGCATTAAAACAATTATTATGGTATTCTTAACACAAATTCCTTATCTATAACGTTTAGTAAAAAAGTAATTACTTTTACTAGCGGTCGGCACCGGCTTCTCACGGATAATTTAATATTATTAAAAGCTGTCGCGATTTTCTCTCTTTAACTTTCGATCCGTTTGTAAGCCAGAGCCATTTAAGAATATCACAATTTTTAAGATTAAGTAACGCTTTCCCACTATGATTGATCTAGATTTTACTGGAAGATTTGGACACGCTTTAAGTACTTCTTCTATCTGTACCTATGCCACTGCGATATAAGATCGACTCAACACACTTTTCCACACACATTGCAGAAACGATTTAGCTCAGTTTTACGGTTGGCCGTCGCTTTTCTCGGTATCCAATATTACCTTACTCTCCTTCTCTAATATTGTACGTCTGAGGTGATACGGGATAATTTTATTAACGTTCAATTTGATAACCATTAGAGTAACCTGTTTTATCAAAAAGAAATACAGGATATTTCACCTTTATTCTGAGAAGTCTTTAATACTGTTAGACAGAGTCACCTGTTTTATCATTTTGCAGGACTTTTATTCCGAGAAGAGGTTTATGTGGACAGAGACACCAGTAAAAACTAGTATGGAATAAAATGTTTCAATATTGCTTAGTCACATGTAAACAGCACCGATGTATGCTTTTCATTGGTTTTCTCGTAACGCTTTGATTGTGGTTAAAATTTAGGACGAAGAAATGCACCACAAATTATTGTAGGCTGTCCGCACACTCATATAATATAATTGTCAATAGATATTGCGAACATATACTTGGTTTGCCGTAAATATGATTAACGTTTTAGCCTTATTATTAGATTGGTCTACATTTTCTGTGTGCATTGAGTATTTTTGTAACAATAGTTAATTGAGAGATGTGATTAAAATATTTATTATACTATAAGGGTAAGTATACTAATAATATAGATATTGAAATTTTAATTCTTAATAATACTTATTCTTTGCAAGCCGCCTTTAAGTTCAAATTTAAAATTATTTCGCACTTTGTAATGCCCATATGTTCTACAAGTATACCTGTTTTAATGCATGCATTGGCATTAAAGCAGCGCAAAAAGTGTGTGCCAATTTGTAACAAGGTAACGCAATTGCTTTGTTGTTTTCTTAAGATAAAAGGAAGTGCCGGACTTCCAAACCCTTTTCCTCTGTCGATCCTCAATTGTTATTGTTGTCCGAAAGAGAAGGGAGTAGTGACGATTTTACGTTTTATTTTTTATTGAAGGTATTCATGATTGACTCTCATGTGTTCTACTTAATAATCGGTCGGTCTTTTGCTACAGCAAAAAAGTATTTTTCGTTATATGTTTGAGACAAACAAATTAATAGTTTACATCAAAATGATCTCTATAGTATTCCTATTTCCAGTATGGTGAAATACTTAATAAAATAATTAAAATGTTAAAAAGGCCACAAGAACTGTGAGGAAGTATTATAATCGTTTTCCACCTTCGCCATTTTTTTTTCTATTCTGCGTTTTTAATTCATGATCGTCGAATTATTTGCATTCCACTTACTCAACTTTATCATCCGCTTAACTCATATCAAAGTAGGAAAGGTGAAAATTAATCACGAAGGTTTAAAAATTCTTGATGCATTTCAACTGATATGTTTCAAGGCCCTTTAAAGCAACAGAATATTGTTTGTGGGCATAATTATTTCGTTTATAAGCAATAAAGTCAAGGCCCTACACATCACACCCTAACACGAAGTATAGCCAGACCAGCCAATTTACGACGCACAAACCGAGCAATAAATCAGTGGATGCTTGGCGGATCCACACTCGTAATCATCAACAAGGTTTATTTAAATTGGTGCCACAAATAAGCAGACGACGTTTAGATTTGCGTTAAAACAAAACATGTATTTATTAGCATCATGGCGTAGTGGAATTGTGATCGCAACGTTATCAAGTTTTTATTTTTTTCTCTGTAGCTGTCTGCAGATATACGGTAAGAATTCATTAAACGGTATGTTTTCTGTTATTCTCCGTGGCATATCTGATGATTGCTCACGCTTGGCATACTGACCAAAGCGAAGTTTGAGATGACAAGATGACAGCATGTCTTGACTAGACGGACGTTAAAATCTGAAGTGAGCTTCCTTTAAAAAAATCACGGCGTAGATTTTTTATACATTAAATATATAAAATTATATTTCGGTCCATGTCTGACCATGAGTTAATATATCTAGATCCCGTTCCAAGATTCTCCTTTACTAAACCTGTCATTGGTTGATTGCGCGCCTGTTTGAGTTCCGCATGTCTCACGATAGCACACAACTCCGAAAAAGGATGTCATGAGAAATTATGATATATTGATAGCTCAGGTGGCTAGCTCGCGGCAATCCTGTTTTATCCTAGTTTGAAATGCCACCATACTGGACCCGCGAGGCCAGAAAGTGTGTTACTCACCGCATCCGCTTGCGATTCCTTATCCGCATAAGAAACTGTATATTCGCCTCAATGTTGTCAAGTCACTTGAAGTTCGTGAATCTTCGCACTCTATTAATTGACTAATAAAAAAATCCGTTAAAGCATTCCAGGGAATAGCCGACTGCATAAAAAGCGTAATTTCACTTGCGATAGGTACCGGTCCTTGGCGAAATGACTCGTTTCGTACTTCTTTAAAGAACCGTTGTAATCATGCATGATACAGATACTTGAATTAGTTTCGTACTTTTGAGAAAAGTGAGACGACCGTGGGATGATAGGCCAATCAGTATGAGAGATCTGTTATTTGTTCTGAATATGACTTCGTGCAATTAGTGATGCCAAATCGAGCTAGGTAATTCGATAAGGTCTAGACGTTAATCGCAGTGGCTTCGTTTTTATAGAGGTACTATTATGTCAGCGGAAAATTTTAGTGTCTTACATTAAAATAATGAACCTGTCTTTAGTAACAAAACCCCGTTGGAGTGAAAGTTGTTTGTAAATAATTTTCTATTTTAACTTTAATTTATTTTCCTCTAACTATACTGTATTTATCTTGCTTCGCTTTGATAGCAATACTCGATTTAAGTAAGGCTTAGCGCTGAAAATTTATATTTTCCGGCCACTACTCTACATTAGTGAGAGTACTGACTATTCTTGCTTCTAACGAAGTCGTGGGAAAATCCTATGAGATTCGCTTTCAAATCAAAAATGTATCTAGTGAAAGCAAAGCACCAACACTTGACTATAACTTTAAAAATATACAGGCAAATATTCCTATTATGCGAATACAATACAATCAATTTTACACCCATTATTTTCTACTATCTAATGCCATATCCATTGTCGAGAAATGGTTTTGATTGATGCTAGCTTACGAATTATGTGTAATAGGAAGTGAAATCTATATTTCGTATAGCAGTATTTGATGTAATAAAATATAATATTTTTGATTCACTACTCACAATACGATCCAAAAGAGTTCGTTTTTGACGGAAGATCCTTTGTCCGCCATTGCATATTGCTTGACTTTAATTCAAATTTATTATGAAAAACTTTGGAATGCAAAATTTTCTTACGTTGTTAATAAAGAATCAGTGGTGCATTTATTGATTTTACAATCAACCCAGAGAACATTTAATACCCGGTATGTTCCACTCGCTAATTCTAATCTGCATTTCTAATTTATTATATTCAAAGCATTTTTTATCGGGTGCGGCATAGTACAACTAGATAATATTATTATTGTAACATATACAACAAACTCCATGAAGTTTATTATCGAAATAGTCGATTTGGAAACTATAGTTTGTGCGATAATTGCTTCAAAAAAAAAATGCTCGTATGTTTTAAACGATGTTGTAAGTTTACTAATGGAATATTAGTTCAAGTGAAAAGGAAAGTCACTTACATTCTAGGCATGTGGAGTTATCAACTCGAGCGTAATACGGTTGACATGCGCACACGCCTCTAATGCAATGAGCGTTTGCTACATGGCAGTCGGTGTGCGCTCGGCATTGCTCTTCCAACAGCGAGCTTCTTGTTTGCACTATCTGTTAACAAAATACACAATCATTGTTTGGCTATCGGTGGATTCGTAATAAATTAGCTACATTACACATTACATGGGAAAGGTTGTAACATTGCATGTAAGAGTTTGTATGTAATAAATATTGCAAATATAATTCAACATATTTTAAAAATAGTTTATTTTAACTAAAAGGACGTCTTTGTATTTGAATTGATTAATTAAAATCGTAAAACATAAACTAATGGTTGTCTTTGTAATATTACTGTTATTAGGTAATTTAGATTTTCGCTAAGAGGCACATAAATGCAAACTGACCAGACTTCATTTTTAATACTTAATGTACGAAGTGCCACGTTAAATTCTCTAAGATCCGATAGAGAATCTAAGAAACGTTCCAAGGAATAATTATGGATCTTTTAAAGTCCTTGTAATAAATGCGAATGTATTAGTAACGCGTGCCAGGCTTCGGGTATGCTTAAGGTTTCCGAGAATGAGATTCAAAACACATTGCAACTCTTATGGTTTGTATTATTTTTGTGTGCATACCACAGGATATTTTTAGTTGCTTAAACAAGGGCAACGACCTCTTGAATATCTTTATGGCGACCATGAAAAGTTTACGAGCTAATTATATACAAAATATATAAAAATACAATACACGATTTCAATATTTCGCGGATGACACCTTTTATAAGTCTGCGGCAACGCTTTCAATTGTAAGTTGCATGAATTTCTTAAAATAGCGCTTGGCGAAATTCATTTGTAGTTTTGTATTATGTCATTGACTCAAATTGCGCTGACACTCCCAGTTATGAACCTCGTCTTCGTACATATGAGGATGTCCGTTCGGCCCACGACTGCCAGAGTGATATGGTTTGAACCAGACACGCAATGACCAGGTGTATTAATATCTAAATTGCTAATCCTAGTTAGTACACTATAAAATGCATTTGTAAATAAATTATTTAACATATTTTTATATTGTAGATATCGTCAGCAAAGTTGCTTCAACAATGGTATATTGCAGGTACTTTGTACAAATCTAAAGCAAGTCAAAAGGTCGCCTTCCGTCTCTGTATCGACCGATATTAAAATTTAATGATACGCTTCGGAACTGTCATATAACTAATTCAAACATCAGGGGAAAAGGAAGGGCCCATCGCCTACAGATATGTATTTTTATTAGGACCTCTTCTGACAATAACAAATAATAATATAAGTTTCATAATTTTCCTTTCGAAGTCGGACACTTTTAAGTATACCATATTGTTAGAGATAAAAAAAAACCTTATAATATGTACCTCAAAATGTTCTCAAAACAAACAATAAAAATTATAGGAACTAGGTTACACTGGTTACGCTATGAGTACAATCCAATCTAGTTAGGAATCAAATGATATTCTTTCACGGAATCGGACGCATTGTATTCATTTTAAGATATAGTGAATTAGTAACCCAATTTCCATGTGACCAAATTCACGTTAACCAGTTTTTTGTTTACAACCATTGTCAGAATTCAAACGAGCCATGACAAAAACGCGTCCGTTACCGTACCTATCATGCGGATTGCGGTTTGTAGCCACTGTGTGTAATAACAATTATCAAAGAAATTTATTTTACGGCCAGTTTCGGCTTCGTCACGTCTCGTTTGGACGTGTAAATTTGTTGCATGATCGAAATCGCCACATAGTTTCCTCTAACCTCAGAGCACTCATTATATTATCGTTACTTCAATATCTTCAGAACAGTTCGTGCACCGTACTGAGCTGTGTAATTTGGTAGAGAAAAATTATGTATGCGTTTACGTATTGCATATTTTTAAACGTAGTCTATTATTTTCTTAACCAATGTGGTATATTACTAAGGATCGTTGGATTATTTTAAAACTAAAGATTGTTATAAAATATTATATATTTTTGCTTTGACTGACCCGAGGAAAAGTCTTATTTGCTTAAACTGGTAGAGAAAATTTACATTTACTTTACCAATTGATATAATCTTGCGATCGGGACAGAAGCGCACATAATTAGACATTGTTTTGCCGTCACGTAACACTATTCTAATTATATGATTTAATTATCGATATAAAACTTGCACATAGCGGTCAATGTGTACCTTGATTTCGTTACTTTCTTAAACGTACAACTTGTTTCCGTAGAATAATTATCATCATAATATTACTTCCTAACTACCATCTTTAAAAAAAAGATATAAAAACAACAAACTTATACAATTGAGAAACTTTCACCAGTCAGTGCAGTGCTTATGCATTGACAAATGCATGCGTTGATGACATCTTCGTAATGGATAGTGTTAATAAATTCTGATTCAACACCATTAGCTTCATCAAAGGTAGGAAAGTGTTCTTTCGTCCCACACTTATGTCTAATCGATTATAATCCGCATCGGTTTGTTTATTTAATAGCATTAATTATATTAGAAAGCTCACATACTTAGACTGAGTGCAATGTACTGTTTACGATCAGTTTACTAGGAATTGATAGTTTGCACAATGAATGTGGCTCAGAATTGTTTCGCTGCCAAGTCGGACATGAGTTCCTGATAGACTGTAGTAGGACATTTTTCTGGCAATGACATCGCACTCAGCTATGTTAACTGTTCTACCTCGAGAAAGCATGGGTTAGTCGACAATTTACACATATATTTGCTACGCGGTGAGAATATGGTCAACAGCAATAAGTATAAAATGAATAAAGCCTTTTACGAGTTTGTATTCTATATCTAACGTTTTACATAGTTTCTCGGTTTATCCATATGAATAGAAATGTTGTGGGACTGATCGTTCCGCATTTGGCTGCATGCGTATATGGTAATGAGGTCAACTATGCCCACTTTTGTCTAAATTCCACGTGAAACGCAGTTGGGTCGGACGAATTGGTTAACTGACGCGACATTTTTTGAGGAAAATTGTCCTTTTGGAAGAAAACAAAAAAATATTGTGATTGTGTTGTTTAATGATGGCGTGATGCGTTGTCATAAATTTACTCTTAATGACACAAAAAGGTGATCGCTGATGTTTGTTGCTTTCACGGACTATGGAGTTATACACATTAAAGTTATATTCTCGGAATCAGTGAGGTCGCGCAGTTTTCCTGAGTTTTATTTTACAATGTAATCATCTGCAATAAATACGTTATTTTGTCATAATCAACTAAGTTACTTTGTAATTTATTGCTTCATTTATGGATGTAGCGATTGCTGTACACTTTCTAAGTAAATAGCTTTATTTTACTACGTGATCACTATTTTTATAATGACATGACTATAATTAATATTTTATATTGAAAATAAATTGGATAGTTATTTTTCCTTTTACAAATTTGCGAGCGTATGTTAACAGTTAGAACTTATAATAAGTAAATTTTCTACATTCATTGACGAAACGTGGAGCATTTTATGTACGCTATCTGGTAGTGACTAGTGATTTGTATTTTAAATTATTTTATGACATTCGGATTTATATTCACCCATGAAATTCTAATTACTATATAAAATTGTAGCACATCAACATTTGCATTTGTTCACACACACGATGTGTTTGCACTGAAATAATATCTCTGAGTATGATTAGTTACAATCACAGATAAATATGGTAACAAACTTTTATTTTATACAAAACGACGTTTTTATACAAGAATCTCTTGGTTTTTAAGGCCTCTATGTTTTTACAGGAGTTCTAATTCTACTTAACACAAATATCAAAGCAAGAGAACCTATTTTTCAGTAATATGTAGTAGGGTAGTGTGACCGAAGATACAACAATTGCCGAACATTTAAGTCTTTATTTTTGGGTTGTAACGCAAAAACATACTACGAATTTTTGTAAGTTTTTTTGTTATTGATGTTTATAATATGTATGTAGATGTTGCAATTTAATCAAACGTTTTGCTTTATATTTTTTCGTGAAATTATTTTATTAATACTATAATTTATGAAAGTGTTCACATTTTTGTTAGAAACATACGCAAAAACTTCTAAACAATTAATATAATATATAAACTACATTTTATCCCAGAAAAGCCATTCAAGCGGGAGAAGCCTCAAGCAACACATTTTGTTAAAAAAAAAGGAACCCTTTCCTCAGAAAACAATGGGCCAGCAACCGCATGAACATATTGAACGTTGCGGTTGGCATGGTTACCGTCCAAAATACCAGTATTCGCAGGGAGAAAACAAAAAAATGTGTATCCGTTAAACAGCTCATTCCTCACGATGAACTAGTCAACTCAGCATTCTTGTATGGAGGGTTTCACGATTTGCGTCTAAATATTAAATATGACGTTTTTATATCTTTAATAATCTTATAGATTAAATATGGAGAAAAAACAATAAAAATTTACAAGAGATCTTAAAGAAAGAAATCATAAACTTATTTTTTTATTTGTTAACTTTTGATAAAAGACCGAGAATAATGAAAAATGTTAAAAGAAAATAACGTGTTGCAATTTTATATTTTTCATATATTGTCCCGTCGCGGCGCCCTCTCTGCAATCTATCTTTCATCTTATGTTGACAAGCCATTTGTATTGCGGAGGTTAATATTTGTCTTACGAAATTTAGTACCTACACTTGTAACATCAATTTATCGATGAAAGGGGACACCCTTAAAGAAATATCGTATGTCGCCATGAAGACGTGATTTGGGTTTGACGTAAAAATAGGGTCGTATGTTAAAAAAATATAAGTTATTTTTGAACAAATAATATTTTTTTTATATTTAATTCATAAAAAATGTACTGACTGACTGACTGTTGCTACGATTTATCATTTCTTAGCTTAGACTAAATATATCATAATAAATAGCCAAAATAACAGTGCTCCTTAACTGTATCCAAATATTTCATCAAAGAATTTATTGATAACAGATCATTGACAGAACCATTAAAATTTTATGTTGACGCAAACGTGTTATTTAGATAATGTAAAGCCATCGAAACATCAATAACTTTACAGTAGAAGTCGATGAATATATTATTTGATCTGCAAATATATATATTATTTCTTTTGCTTGTGATCAAGTTGAGTTATCGTTTGGGTTTCGTAATGGGTAGAGCATATATTTTGTAAGAAAACGATTTATGGACGCGGCACATAAATAATCTGATTAAGAATATTTCTTATTAGTATCTGACAGTTGAAAATAACTCTATTAATTAATTGCCTCTTATTATAACGGAAAAGCAATACATTGTTAGAAAAACAATTACTCATGGAGTTTCGTGAGGACGACAAATAATTGCATCTGATTTATAAAGAAGACGTGTGCACAGCGTAGAACTATGAAAGTTTATAATAAAAAGGACAGCATGTTTCCGTTCAAATGTATTTCCTACAAGTATTCTCTATCAAAGTAGAATAGCTTAAGGCGATACCTCAAGGTCCATTTTCATACATTTTGTTTCGGCTTTAATCTGGGTAACTAAACAAGTATTGGCAAGTAAAGAATTTAAATTCACGTCTAGTTAGTGATTAATTCTCGCAGTTGAAGAAAAACGTAAAATAATTAATAATCATGGATATTTCGGCCTTTAAAATTTAATATGACGAAATTTTAAAGGCAGAAATATCCATGATTATTAATTATTTTTACATTTTTCTTCAACTGCGAGAATTAATCACTAACTAGACGTGAATTTAAATTCTTTACTTGCCAATACTTGTTTAGTTACCCAGATTAAAGCCGAAACAAAATGTATGAAAATGGACCTTGAGGTATCGCCTTAAACAATAATTTATTTGTAGCGTACATTACTGTGCATTAAAAAAATGTTAACAATTTAAAACGTATGTTTGTGGAAACCGGAAAGAATGTAATATTATGTTAATATATTTAAGCTATTTGATTATCAAATGGGCATCTTTACATAAAAAAATAAATGAAACGTAGACCACTTTGAGCTCTGGCAGATTGCACTTTTAATCATTTACGACTTATCAATTAAACTTATCGTTGAAAAATATAAACACCAATTAAAGGATTTATTCAATCCATGATAATTGGTGTACATGTATTTAAAGATTATCTTTAAACCAAATAATAAGATTCTATCTAAACACTTGCTAAGTGGGTTAGTGTTTTATATTTTAAAATATATATTTACTTCTAAGTAGTTGGTAATGATTTATTTATACGTTTATTAAAGTTTAGTTTTTTAATGGTAACCGTTATTTTCAAACTGTCAGGTGAAAGTCCTATCAGAACTGCACAATAGCTAATTTAATTATTTTGGTTATAATGACAAATAAACAAATTTAGATTTAATTTTAATTTTGTAGTTCTTTTTAGATAAAGTTAAGCATTAATTTACATTAAGAGAATAACAGCTAATTCCGTTACCGATCTAATATTGACTAGACTAGTTTAACTGTTAAAAGAGTTTTATCGATAGAGACGGATGCAGTCTGTTGTAATAATAGAAACAATGCATCATTATTTTAATACTTAATATTTAATTTTCTCTTAAGTATTACTATATTGCTGATTCACTATTATAAGACTCTATGTTGTATTTTTTTAGTAAAAATTACCTAAACCTGAAAGATAAAGAGGGAACCATGGAATAAAAATTAACATAGAACCTTGTAGTAGTGAGCCAGAAATATCGTGTTTGTTTGTTGATGCCTCCACTAGATTATTCTAAATACGTCCTGAATTTCAATACTACAATAAGTAAGATAGATTAGGTTTTGGACAAACTTACACCATCATAATCATGTCTCAGGCTTTCTGAAGAAAATATTTCACGCACGTACGCGGTTTGTTTGTCACACTAGGGACGAAACACCATATCAGATATAGAAGCTTGCCTTAAAGGACAGTTTCTAATAGATGGTTGTAGATGGTAAGCCTACCGGATAGGTTAATATGCGCTAGCTTGTGCGTATTTTAGCATTGATGTGGAATACTAAAGCATATGCATGCATGAATGCATCACGATTGGCAAACAATGCATCGTTCATACACAACGTTTGTTGCATTTTACATAGCCCACGATTAGTGCTATTGTAATTTCTATGATGTAACGAACTACTTATGTAGATATATGGTTAATCTTACTAATAAGTAGAAATGTTTTATATATGGATATTAGGTTTCACATTGCGTGCGCAATATAAATTAATTAATTGAATAAAAAAATTCTGTCTCTCGGCTTTCATGCACTTTATTTATTTTGTATCGAGATATATTGCTGCTTAGCAACATACATTGATAAGCATATAGTTCTATCGTATCAGTAGGTTACTCAAATCCAGGTACTTTCCACCAGGACAAATTAAAGCAGGGGAAATACCCAGTAGTGGCGCACGCCATTGAATATTAATGCAGGCGTATGGGGTAATACGTTTGTTTTTTACCTTTTTCTTGCAGAATTTTGAATTGCGTTTTGGAAACAGTCAGTTTTTGAAAATAGAATTGAATGAATCGAGCATTCTTCTTAGAATATTAAAAAAAACATAACACGAGAGTCTTTGTCGTTTCATTGTGATTGGTCGAGAAAGTAACATGTGCCTCACGCGTTAGTCTTTCGGCCAATCACAATCAAACGACGGAGACCTTCGTGTGGTGTTTGTAATGCCACATTTTAGGGGCTGGTAAGTCATATTAAGGAACGGTATCTTTATTGCATAGAATTTTTTAACACTGCACAATCAGAGACTTCATATTATGTTTAATATAATAATCAGTAATTACACAGGCTACAATGATCCTCATACCGAAACATAAACAGTGCTTGTAGCGACAGAAATGAACAAATTACAGAATTGTGTTAGTTCTTGCGTACAATAGACCTGGTGCATAGGTTTTTAATATGCCGTCAGTTATGTCATCTAGTAACGTCGCGAAGCGGTGTTGTGCTGTATATTTTGTAAATAATAGAAATGTTATTAGAATCTTGGTATCGTAACTGCTGTCGCAATATTTATAGACCAATTTTATGAAAAAAAAAATTGAGATTTTAATTTAAAACAATACTTAACGGGTCGTGCATAATTGACAATATTCATTATTAATTGATTTTCTTATCGAGCTCGTAAAAATTAAGGTACATACGCTACAAAAGAGATTCCAATAAGATTTTAAGATTTTAAGAGTTCATTAAAATTCGAAAATAGATATTTATAACTAAAACATACTTACATGTTTTAAATACATTTTAGTCATTAATTTAATTACACAGGACAAATATATTATACCATCACAAATACTTAGCATATAATGTCGATATCGACATCGGTAGTGGCAGACTTACTCCAAGAACTCATGTAATTTTTTTAAGATACATTTTTTTTGCATCCGGACTGTCATTATTATCTCAGGCAATCCGCGCAGGTGATTTTGGATGCGCCCGCGCCACTGCCGGCACTGTGTGTGCGCACTGACACGACCGTGCCGTTGCAACTTCCCATGCGCGAGTGAACTTGCACGACGTGTATGGTCGTTGACCGGGCACGCGCCCTCGCTATCGACATCAATGAGAGACTGCATCTTACTATGTCTTATATATAGTACACTATCTTGTTTATCATATGACGCCATAAATCCACAAAGATTAATGTCCGCATGTCACTGTTTCACAGTATTTATTGCGTTAAGTTTCCTTGTTTAATAAAACGCACGACGAACCAACGCATCGAAGTAAATGCATTTTTATTATTTTTTGAGTGATGTAGTTGTCATTTAGTTAAGGATGCGCAGTTTTTTTGTTATTAATGATTACCCAAGGAAAAACATCATTACAGAGAACCAAAATAATTCTTTATCAGTGAAATTTATGCCATTGAGACTCATACAAAGGCTTACCTATAATCGTAATAATTATGATCATGAAATGTAATTAATTTCCACGTTTAATCAACCATGTCATGAATTGATCTCTTAATTATTGAATTACTGAATATGGATTAAAATTTAATCGACTATTCCAAATCTGCAATGATTAACAATCTGTGTTGCATGATAAACTGAATTGTAATTGATAGCTATAAGAATTTATGAAATTTATTTTATTATTTTTCGAAACAAAGTTAAATAACTCAAATATATTATCAAATTAGTGAAACTTTTGAAGTGCGACATCATATGAAAAACATACATATTCTTAAAGAAAATTTAAGGATGAATTACCACGTTTTTTAAGACAAGACAATAAATATGAATTATGTTATCAACCCCGTATCGTTCTATATTGACCTAATTCAGTAGACCTCAAATCACATAAAAAAATTAGTAAGTTTTTTTATATGCAAGTAATATCCTTACAATTTAATTTCACCGTAAAAACAAACGACAAATTCACTCATGGCTAAGTCAAAGATGCGTGCCATCAGATCGAATTCGATATCCTGCACTCAGCAATCCGTTCCACTTCACTAAACTATCACTGTTTATTTTTACACAAATGTATACATAAATAAAAAAAGTTGCTGCGTTTGGCGTCGGCCATTATACTTATACCTTTTTATTTATGAATACGAAACCTCAAGTTATTCTGCAATTCACGATACAGATCCTGTATTTGCGATAAATGTTTTAGAATAACGAATCGATTGTTGCCGGTGTGTACTACAAAACGAGCCGTGTCCACATAAAGTTGTCGGTGAATTAAAATGATATAAAACTTGACCTCCGCTAGCGGGGTGTCAGTGTGAACTTTATTCTTTTCTATGTCATAGTCGAACCGTTAAATGCGGCTGTTATCGAGTTCGATTCACGATTTAGCCAAAGGTAACAATGGATATTGTAACGAGATATATTTTATTAGAACTCTATTCTTTGACGAGTACTGCTATTAAAATTAAATGGACTATGAGTTTGAGACATAAAAAAACGAAACGCACGATTCTTTCGCGCCTCGTCCAAACTGAGATTCGGCGCGTAACCTTTGATACTGTGACTTTTAAGAGAATTACTTTCTAGACTTTAACTATATTATTTTCGTAGTAAACAAAACTTTATCTCACTAAAATATAATTAACTATATCTTTATACTACTTACTCCGTTTTTTTCATTGATATTCAAACGACAAAGCTATCAAGATTTACTAGTATACTTTAATTTAACCTGTTACGGAGACGTATTTACATTCTTTGGTTTTAGGAGTCAAATGCATCTAACATTCATTAAAACCGCTTCACCAGATATACTTAATTGATAACACTCAGAACATTGAAAAAGATCTAATAATTTTGTTTACTTTACATCTCCCTATTTCCGAACAAGATATTGGAAAATCGCAATATATTAAAAATAACTTTATTGGTGCGCAATTGTTAGACGTCCCCCGGGGCACGCACCCTTGTGTCGCGTCTAGACAGCCGCGTGGGATCATCTTATAAACAAGTTCCTTTATAACTTCCAACCTCCCTAAGGTTTGTACACACTTGATAAAATGAAATGGATAAATTTGAGAAATATAAGAACATTATTATAAACAAATGTTTTATTGATATAGATTTAAAAAACATATTCGGCTGTTTGTTTTTTGTGATTCGTCGAATTATTTGACGTAAACAGTATGTACCTTCATCGATAATACTACATGTAAAATATTATAATATTTGTCAATAAGTGTCAAGTAAATTTTATTTTACATAGATTAGAGTGTGCCTTTTGTATTCGGTCGGCTTATACATTTATGTAACGAGTAGTATTTACTTAAAATTTGTGAAACAAGCCCTTAGCCTATTAAAATTATATTTGTGACAACACTCATAAACTTTTTGATGTTCTTAAGAAACGTATTCACGTAAAAATCTCTAGTGTGTACGAACTTTATTTGTCGATCATGTATGAAAACATTCACAATTTATGGGTTTTATATAGTTCTCTTTCTTGAAAATAAAGAGTATCATTTTATAAACGCAACGTATTAGAACTTTTTACAAAAAGCAAAGTCACAGAATAAATATATGTATCTTATTATTGTGTTTTGCTCGCTAGGTTATCATCATTGTTGATATAACTGTATAGAGAGGTTAATATTAATGACTCCGTAATCTCAATTATGAAAATTTTTAATCGCTCATTGTTTATTACACATCACGTAATCGTTATCTTGAAGGCATAATTTTGATATCAGTTTATCATAGCTAAATTAGCAGATATTAGTGTATTAAATTAATGAAGGATTTGGTTTATATTGCAAATATCGAAAATTAAACGTTTTAGTTCCCTATTTGTGCTCCCCAACGAAAATGAGTATTATGCCGTACGGTCTAATCTTCTTTTCGGGGTTCGTGGCTCCGTGAGGAGATCGTAATTGGGTATTAGCATTAACGATTGTATTTTAAGCCTTCTGCGTTATTTGCCGTCCTTGACGGTTACTGGGAATTGCGATGTCGATTATTATAAAGACCCCACGGTCCTTAATGTCTTATATTTGTTATTGTCTGAATGAATATTTTAAAATGCGTCATGTTAAAAGTTTATTTACATCCAGTAGATGGATGTAAGTAAACTTTTAACATGACGATGGATATATACATAGATAATACGAGAGTTTGAAAAAGTTAAACCGGTATTCTTTCTTACAAAACATCGTTTATTTTTAGTATATTATTGCATTTATCATAGGGGACATGATTATATTATCTAACTTTTTTTAGATAAAATTATATCTTTTAAATACGCATATTATATTATAATTACCGTTTATTATATCGAAGTAGAGTTTTAATTTTTGGTAAAACCATCAAACTTACAAATGCCTACTGAAGTATATATACGAAATAATAAACTCGTCACTTTATATTGGATTTAACCTCTTAAAATAAAGAGTAAAACATCTTCCACAATAATCACACGGTTGTTTGCGGGTCATTAGCATAGCCATTGAAGTTAGTAAATAAAACATTTAACTTTAAACCGACGAACGCGACACGAGACCTCCCACGTGTGGAATTAACTAGGAAATACAGAATGAAATGAAACTAGTTCATTACATGCTTTTCTACCTAACGTCTATGCTCAAACACATTACCTTTGTCCCTACATTTGAACTTGTAGAGTAATTGTTATAAATTGTATTGATAGCGTACTTTAGCAGTTAACACGACGTTATAGGAATTGATATGGGGTTTATAACATAATAAAAAAACAAACGCAACTATTTGACATGTAAAATGACTAACTTGCTTTACCTTAACACTTAATAAAGGTATTATATTTAAAGATTAATAAACACCACATAAAACAAAAACAAAGAGAATAGGGCACACTGAACTCCAAATTATTGAATTATTTTTATATCAGTACAGATTTGGAGAATGTACTTTGTAACTATATGGCAAATGTAATTAGGGCCGTGACATAGACGTTGGCGTAATCAAAATGAATGGATGACAAATTCTCTAGTTTCAATTAATTTTTACACGTTGCGGCGTAGGGTGTATCAATTGTGTTCCATTTCGACCGCGTGTCCGACCGCCGGATTACAAATATTATAGAAACGCCGTAATTTGGACAGTGATTTATATAGCGGGGGTGGCTGCCACCCTCTCGAGGGGCACTGGCCACCGCGTATAGCAAACAACATTGATTTCTGGAAACGAGAGACAAGTTTTTGAGTTGTGTCAGGATGACGTTATGTAATGCGTTGCGTGTGTAGACTCACATAAAGCTATATTTGCCGATATCACGACATACCGCTAACTCGTAAATGTATAGCACTACTAAAGCTTGCCTATTAAAACAATAGTTATAAAATACGTGAGAAAATTTTAGAATAAAAATAATAAACATTACCATAAAAGGAAGAAAGTGGTTTCCTTTATGTTCGCGTTTTCTACAATTGTTGCATTCCACTTTCCCTGTTACCTTTTGAGAACAATCGTGGACATTTAAGTAATGCAAGTTCATGCTTATTCAGCTAGTACCTATCGTCATTCGTACTTTCTTACACTCGGGTTACATTTAGAACTTTGATACAAACGAGCCAACGAATAAACCTCATACTGATCACGTACAATTTCAATTTTATGAGCATCATGATATATCGAGCTAAATTGCTTTCCTAACAAAATAAAATGTCAGAGTGTTATTTTACGTGATGGGAAAGTGCAAATTTTATTTAACCATAACAATAACGGTTGCGAATAAATAATACCGGTTTTTTCTTTCAAATAAACATCTTTGTTGTGTTAGAAGAAACCGTGTTAATTAATTAACAGACCTCCACCGAACTCTCTTGTTAATACAGGTAAGTGGGCCATGCATCATTCATCTGTCAGCAAATTCACCATTCAATTGATATGATATGGTTCGTAAATGGTCCGTAACTTTTTGCAGACTGTCGTATCAACTGACATCGCCTGTCATAAGCATAATGATTACTTAATTGAATTAAACACTAGCTCGCAAAAACTAATTGTGTTACGATTAAGCTTTTAAAATAACTCTTTTTTATCTATGCACTTACATTCACTTAAAGACAATTGAGGCACATGAGTGTAAGACACCGTAATTAAATATGTATGAAAACATTTTAAGTACCGTAATAATATGTACTTTTTCGTAGAATTTACTGAGGTGTTATTAAATGTTTGCAGTTAAGTGAACTAAATTGAATATACGTGTAGGTACTATATTGTAAACAGACGTGTATGTATTGTATAGTCAAATCTTGGCGGAATTTGTCATTTGTTTGGATTGTTTATTTAGATTGCTACGTGCATATACCTCTGTTGGTATGAAAGCCGTGCCATAAATTGGAATTTACACAGATAGGGACCAGTCATCTACACGGACATTTATTTATAAAGCTGGTTTGCTAGCTTTTATGGATCGATAGGGCATGAAGGGTCGTAGGCACAGCGACCTGACCATTGACGGCGAGCGATGGTACGACGCATGCAACGGTACACTGTACTGCACTGACCATGACCATTCACAGCTCAACTGCAGTTATTTGATTGCATACTCAAAAGGTTTTATGCTGCGTTTGCGTATGCGCAATATTTAAATCAAATTAAATGTCAACGAAAATGTCTATAGTGATTTAGTATGCGATTAGTTTGTTTATTTTAATTGAAAATTTACGGTATTTCTTATTCCGTTAAAGGTTTTTATAATTAAGTCATAATATTAATATAAAAGTAGGGAGACTTGGATTTTATATGTGTAATTGAGAAATTTTCTCAGTTGCTGAAGTGCATAAAAAATAATTTCTTTATGCACGAAATGCTATTAATTTTTTAGTAGGCCATGTTAATCTGTTTATGTTCAAGTTCCAACCCTTAACAATTTTTATGACTGTCATTCAGTGTAAAATTGACAACTTACTTTTACATCTCAATTTTTTTCATAATTAAAGTTTTACCAGTTTGAAGCGGGGTTAAGTAAAGTTAATTTATTTAAAATATTTTGCAAGGTGATTTTATTCCAAGCGCTTAATGTATAATACTATTTATATCGGCAATTAAAGAGGTCATTTTTTAGTTCCTTTTCTAAAGATGTACTAAGCAAGTATTGTGTTTATGTAGTAAGTAGTACAAGATATGTGCCGCTACTCTATTTTTGCTATGATGCTGTATGTAAACTTAGTAATTTTGTTCTGGTTGGATTGAAATTGTCAATATGATAATGCGATACAAAGATGAGTCGTTGAAATTACTATGCAAAAATATTTAAAAATAAGGTAAATCAATGTGCTAAGCAGACGAGAGTGTTGTAATAATATGCGTGACGTGATGTTCAATATCGATGTGACGTAATGTGAAGCTTTATGTTCATCTCATTTGTGAGTGGAGTAAAATATCTTTGTAACCAAATATGTAAAAAGACACAAGTGACTACTATTGCATCGCCGCAGCACTTAAAGATAACGATTAACAATATTTTGATTAATTTTAACTCATTAAAAATAATAAATACATATTAACTTAAAGATGGTTCTCTACCTTTCGGAATGTGGTAATTACAAAACGAAATAGGAAGTATTTACTGCAACATGCAATTTATGATCTTAGTGAAAGGAATTGCTGCTAATATTGGTGTTTTACACATTCCACAAACGTTACAAGCAAAAATAATATAATTATCAGGTATTTCCAGTTTCTGTTACGAAGCAAATTAGCTGTAAACGTTGGCAGTACCCACCCATTTCTAATACGTCATGAAATGAATAAATGCTGCGATAAAATGTCGATTGGAGTAATCTGAATGTGATAACTTTGTTTTTCGGCATGTAAAATCGTCATGATAATTAATTGAAGTATACGTCTAATACACACCCACGCACTTTGGTCTTTGGTTTTTTAGCGCATTTCTAAGTTTTCATCACAAATATATTGTCGGAATTCAATCTTGTAGCATGCACAAAAAATATCAATATCGGTTAAGCTATTTTAAACATTGATCCATGTTAGCTTTACATACTTATGTACATAGTGTAAGCTCTCAATGGGTTGATGGACATACAGACCTTTATGGACATACAGACAAAAAAGTAACTTCATTTATATTATTTATTATGAATAACAAAATGAATTTAAAATATTATATTAAATACCAAGTTTAAATATGATCCGTCGATATCAAGTAACAATAGTCGATATCCAATTGATTCTGATTACGATTGAATAATATATTTATGCTGTGTTAAGTCCTGTGGAGTTCATTGTACTTCCAGACGTGAGATAAGTATCTCCTAAAGGATGCGCAATAATATATTCAAAGTCATTTTTTCCTTATTTTCGAGGCGCCTTACGATAATTAAATATTTTACTAACAAATACACGCGAGTCTGTTTGCGTGAAAGTCAAAATCGTGTTGTTAAATAACTCGACGTAAAAATGGGTATTTTATGTGATATTTATGGTTTCCATATCACGCACCTATTCACCCCAGTCAAACATGCAATGCAAGTCGTTTTATAGTAGCTATATAGCGTTTCGCTCGCGACGTTACCTGCATGGAAGTCTTGATTGTAGAGGTTTTTTTTGTTTTCATGTTAGTTACCTATAGGTCATTTGAATGACTTTTTATTGCCAAGTGCAGTCAAAACTACATAAATGGATAAATTGCAGAAGCATGCGCGGAACCAATTACCTTGCCACTTAGGCAGAATTTACACGTGGGATTAAGAGAATAACGTCTGAAAATCAGTATTGCGTGTAAATCTGTCAATATACTTAATAGATCTTTAATAATATCATAACCTTATAAGGCTTAATAGGCACACGGGTGTCTACTGTCTAAGCCTTATTCAATATTTTGCATGATACCGAGAGGTGAAGCTTTTTTATTCATTCTGTCAATCTAGAAGAAAAATTATTCGTTATGATTGTTATAAAATAGTATGGATTTGAAGTACTCAATAGGAAATTGCTAATACACAATTTTACTATGTACTACAACTAAGTATGTAATTATACGTACTTAGTTACAAGACAAGTATGCCCAAAAGTGTAGAATCGTTATTACCAAAGTTAAACGAACAAAAAATAGTTATGTAGATACTATAAAAATGGGATCTCCTGTACTGGTTTTATTACTGAAGAACACTGCTTTAATAACAAGGGGTAATACAAAATGTAGAGCCTTAATTGAATGCTTAGTCCGAACAATAAAGTCTATGGTTATCACCCACAATCGATCGCACATTGAAAACGATCCACAGCGACTGATACTACCCGTAAGTTATAGTAAATTGGTTCATGTTTAAAAAGTAATTTAAATCGTTCCATAAAAAATCTTCTATTATGCAACCATAATTGAATCGGGTCATTGACACAAAGACGCGGCAGAACATATGACTTGATATGTTTCTTCTATGTTTATTTTCTTGCAAATCACTTTCTCAGTACTTTTTAACACGCGCAGGGGTATTTGCCTTTAATCTCCATAATGGCCATTGTTACGCTTCAGTAGAAGAAAAATAAATAATTACGGTCTTTTGAAAGGTTTTAATTACAAGAAAAAATGACAATACGTGTACCACTTAATAAATAAGATAACGAAGACAGTTACAAGTAAAACTTCATCAGTAATATACACAAAGTAAAACTACGTCCATTATGATATTTGATGTTTATTTTTTCTTTTTACGATTGCACTATTATTGACACGTGTCTTTTAGTTACATTTAACGGGAGTCATTTGGAGATAATTGAAAGTAGAAGTTCACTAGCAACAAATTGTCACAAATAATACTTAGTAAGTAAAAAACGATCAAAAAAGTTAAATAAGGTATGGTTACGAAGAAAATAGACATACTACTTATGTAGGTACAGGACGATTCTATTTAAAACGATCTAGGAAAACGTTTGTTAAACAATTGTTTTATAGTCAGACATGTATTTATGTTTCGGCTGAGGTTTCATTGCATCGACAAGGAGAATTGCAATAAAACAGTGCGCGCGGTAATTGAGTACCCTCCGCTCCCGGCGTTCCCTAATTGCATGGATGGAGACGATTCCCACGCGCCGCACTGTAGATCAACCTCCAAGAGTGTATACGTCGTTACATAACTTTAATCAAAATTCCGTGAATCACGGCAGGGGGATTTCGTATACCAGTGGTTCTGTCGCTAAGATGTACGCGTCTTGTTTACTGATTTAATTGTCCTTATTGACAGTCGCGCGGGAAGTCTTTCAGCTAGTAATAATGCGCATCAAGGGTTCTGAGGATCTATTGAATATTCAAAATGTTTCGAGGATTGTATAATTTTACAATAACTAAGATATACGAGTTGGTTTATTAATTTTATTTTCGTCGCAACGCGTATTAAAGCCATGTTTGAGTGATTTTAGTGACTTTCACGTACACGGACGTTTTTATGGTGCACGAGTAATCTCGAATCTGGTGTATAGGAATCATGTGAACTAGAGCCAGTAATTGGGTTCAGCCGAGCGGCGCTAGTAATTGATATGGCAAGCTAGCGGTTCTCGATCGGCGCATGCATCTGGCTACGCCCTAACAGCGATTCCGATGTGTATGCGATCTGTAAGTTCGTCGTCAAAGCAAATGAACTGAGCGCTTCTGGGCGGAGTTTGATTTGGCTGTGATGCAACGGTTACAGTTAGTGGACGCGCCGATACTTATCATATTATGGTAATGGGATTAAATACTTACGAACATACAACTTGTAAAAATGTAAGCTCAGCACTATAAACAACCGACGATATGGATTAAACTGCAAAAATATGCAAATTCATAATAATTGTTCCGCCGTGTGGGTTTTCGGATCTTTCGGTTTGATTCTGAGAATTGTAATTTTATTTTTATGGCAACTCGTACAGTCAGTATTTTCTGAAGTTCGTATACTTACACAGGTGTGAATATTTTGTAAATTTACTGAAGGTAAATAAACTTGATAAACAATTATATTCTGTTGCCTATATTTCAATAATAGTAATTATTATAATTTAAAATATCAAGAAATTTCAAATATATAGATAGCATAATTTTATTGATTTTCATAAAACGTTGATAAATCGTGCTCCAAAACTGACAAGTGTTTTTAAATGAAATGTATCACACTTTGACATGGAAAATTTACCTATCACTTGTGAAATCTTACATGAAGTAATATCGGAAACAAGGAAACAATCTTACCTTCGCATCATAAATATCGATAAAAATATCTTCATTTAACTTATAAGTCACTCCAATTACTATAATATTACATTTTTATTAGGTACCTACTATTATTTTTTTCTATTTTTCATCAATTTTCATTTATCTATGTATTAAAAAAAATATGAACCTTTTCTAAAATTGAACCCAGTTTAATATGAACTCTACTTAGAGCATATACTTAACTTACATCTTCGAAACCTTCTATTTTATATTTATAATGCAATCATTAATATTCAGAAAATTTTCATTACTATAAAATAGTAAAACACCTGAAAATACCAAGGTCAATATTGCGTAAACAAAACTTTCTTACCATGACAGATATAACGAAGAGCCACTGCTTGTTCGTCGACTTCATATTTACGTACATTTCCACGATATCCACATAAAATCGAGTTTTTAATCCGTAAGGTTACGCGGCTTGGTTCCCGCCAATGGTGACCACTCGCGCACGGCTGTTGACTGACGCTAAACCCGCCAAACTGAAGCAACGGCGCAAAGCACCGTGAGTGAGAGCTTCGCGAACCGTCGCTGAATGGCCCACTCCATTCGAGGGAGGAATGAGTCGCGGGAGGGACAATCTGTAGGGGAAACCGCCAACCGCCTCCGGTAATTCACTAAGAAAAGTTATTTGATGATTTGCCGCAGAGGGAATCGTCGTAATAGAAAAATGAAAACGATTTACAATGTGAATGAAATGTGAACGTTTTTTATATTTACATTCAGTATTGGAGATTGATTTCTTTATAAGCAACGATATTCTATATAAATAAGTTAGATTCTGTTGTTAAAATTATAAATTTAGTAGGCGACGTATCTCCCATGTTTCATATACATTACATCTTATGAATTTATAAACCCATTAGATATAGAGGTGTAACTAGTGCACTCATGTCGAGTCGTGCTTATTTCCGTGCCTCGGTGTAATAGGAGGCAAGCCAATCATCATATCGAGCACAAATTCCCTAGGCTGGCCACGTTTTTTATAATTCTGCCAATATATCATTACGTTTGGAATTTCTAGCCAGGTATTTAATTAATATATCTTTTAAGGAATGTTTATTATGGATAAAGGTAGGTACGTTTTTTAAAGCCAATCCACCCATCGTAAAATTTAGGACTGGTTTTTTACCCATGAATTTCTCATTTTATTGTAGGTACAAGTAACGTGTAGCACGTTTCACTGACGAATATTTCTAAAAATATCTTTTTAAGGAGTCTGCATCTGTATAAAATGTGAATCTGCGTAACCAGCACTCAAACGGCAACGTAATGAAAACTTTTCGACGCGATTCCCTAGGTGTAGTCGGGGCAATCCTTGCGACGTAGTATCGCGACAAAACACGCATTGACAAATACTTACATTCCTATATGCGCACTCTAATCACATAATTACGCATATTCTGCCACGACTTTGTACTTAATGGTTATGCTTCTAATCTTTACAAATTTCTAGTAAATACGAGGTACAGTTATTTTTTTATCCGTGACAGAGATACATAGGCCTCTCATGTAAAAAATACCTCATGATTAAAGTAAACATTCTAAACAATAGCCCTTTGACGATTGTGATTCACACAATTATAAGAAACTGGGTTGTTATGGAAGAGTCGACTTAAAAACGGATTTTGCGATTTCACACTAAGTATAAAAATAATTTATTTAGGTGTATTATTTTTTCCATTTAGAATTCTTGTTCCTTTCTTAAAATGTCGGAATCACATTCTTGTGAGCGCTTACAGCGCACATTATGTTTTATCGTCCTGTGACCAACTAATACTAACGTTTCACTAATGGTATCATGGGCATGACAAGCAAAAAAAGAACTTAAGGAAAAGACGTGGGCCATTTAACTAAGACCTACTTAAAAATTATACATGTGATGAAGATAATAATCGCGCGCTGCGAATGCGCGCGATTCGAGTTTATCATCATTGTCATTTTTCTGATCTTATCTCGTAATATGGGATTGTCGCATTGTGTGGTAGAGTCAACATGTGGACAGTTTTGTCCAAACTATAGTATGACTTACACACACATACAGACATTTATCCCGAAGGCTTTTATCCCCAAAGGGGTAGGCAGAGGCGCATGGGTGCGTCGACTTTCCGCTATTTGTATCCCACGTTAGAGGGCGAACCTGTTGCCATATCGCGCACAAAATCCGGACTCCGAGATGATGTTAAGTAGAAATCCTAATATAATTTTGCCCGAACCGGGGATCGAACCCGAAACCTCAGCACTGCAGTCGTATAGTAATACAACTGCGCCACCGAGGCAGTCAGGAGCATAGTAAAACTTATCGTATGGCATATTCATACTGTTTATAGGCAATAGTAATAACCATTTACCTGATAATAAGTATCGTGACCGCCTATAAGTAAAATGATCACTGTCCACCAGTGGCGAAAGGGGAAATTTTCCGAAAGTGAACCCGACATCATATAGGTACATGAAACATCATATGCATGACTGCAGGCTGCAAATCGTTTTAATCGTAATTAGATTCAACATGAGTTCTACATACAGGGAAGCCGGCAGGAATCGGCTTATATGGACACTTCGCCTGTACTATCCACCTGAACTTTCAATTACAAAGCACTGCGTAGTAGTCGACTAGACACGTTGAGACGTTAGTTGTCAAACGTTTATACTAATATGTATGTTCATAGGGGCTAATCTCTAGAACTACTGAACCGAATTCGAAAATTCTTTCATTAAAACGAAGCTAAATTACTCCTAAGTGCTATAGGCTACTTCTTATCCTGGGAAAATATAAAGCGGGACCTTTATCCCGGAAAAACTTATCTTTATACTGGCTACCATGCCCTTAAAATTTGTAGGAAATAGTGCTTGCATACTGCTACTTGACAATAGAAATAGACAAATTATTGTGTTCCTGCCATTGACTATACTTCTTTTATCATTGGTTCCTGCCCAAGCGGCCCTCGCAATTAAAAAGCTCAGTAAGTACCTATATAAAATACAATATTGTTCCAAAGGTATTTAGGTTTCTTCGAAGTTTTTCTTGTTGATAATTAAATAGCCATTAGAGTAATTGATCGCCAATAGTGTCCGTTATTCCACACAGTGTATGTCGGTTTGACATTTTAAGTGGCAAATGATTGATTATAACTATTTTTGGATTTTCATGCGAATTTCTGTGGTATTCTTAAATCGGCATTTTATATAAAGTTTAAGGTAGGTAATTGATCTTTGACTTTTATGAATTATGTTGGTATGCACTTGACATCAGTGTATATTATCACCCATTGATTTCCTGGTATTGTGTAAATGCCATGTCTACAGACATAGTGTGGTTCGAATCCCAGTTCGAGCAAATAAAATTTAGGTCGGTTTCATGAAAAGAATAAATGTCTCCGGTATTAGCTTTACGTCATAAAACGAATATTTAAGGATAAATAGGTACCTTATGAGAATATCTACCTATTTTATGAAAAGGGATGGCGTACCTATTATTAATTTCGAAAGGAAAGTGCAATTGAGAATTAGCAGAATGGAACGCTACATAATTGAAAAATATATTCCTAATGTATTTACAGAACTCACAAGATGCTATGAAAATCTATAGTTATGTTTATACATTGTGTATCATAAAAACTATCTTTCCATTTTGTAACAGGATTTTTTTAAAGTTTGATTCATATATATATATATTTGCTTGCGACGATATTACAGAAAACTCTCATTATCGAGGCCGCATCATGCAATTCTTGCCTCAATTGTCTCATTGTTTATTTAACGTTCAGTTTAAACAAATGGAAAGACGCACGATTAGTACGCATAGCCTTGCAATTGAGAGGTTCTGAAAATGATTTTGTTTAAGTCGTGCAAAAATATTTTGTATAAATGGGCTTTGTTTATTAAAATTAAAGTAGCAAATTACAAAGCAGTGAAATCCAATGTACGTAGTGCATATATATCGGCAGATAATACTTTCAAAGTTCGGACATTCAATATTGTCAACTTTATAACGGTACCTCTTACCTACAAATAAACCGCGATGCAATATATGGTTTCTTTGTGTATCATGAACCAAGGGAATTAGTAATAGATACCTCGCTGTAGATACCCACAATATTTTTAAATAAATTTTAAGACTCATCGAAGTAGAAAGGTTCTGAATTATCGCTTCACCTTATGAACGCTGCGTAAAATATGCGGTCCGGAAAAAAACTGTAGTTTTATCAGGAAGTACATATTTTTATATATACTTACGTATTTACTATACCGCTGTGTTTCGGAACTTTATCAAAAAGCGTCATACATTTTATACATAATATGTCTTTTATTATAACTTAGAATTGCAGATGTACTTAAATTGAAATTAACAGAACGCTTCACGAAAGTTTTCTTTGCGGCGAACACGCTGGCTCGTGTTTTGGTGTGGTTCAAATCGACAAGGTTCAAACAATTCCATACGGAATCTAAAATTACCAAGACCTACTATCGAGTTATCTGGTCTAATTGTAAATATTATCATGATTATTTTTGTGACACATTACATGATTTACCTTATGCTATTAAAATAACCCCTATACTGATATAAAAGATATCCACATAAGTATTATTTATGATATAAAATTTGTTAACAGTTTACTAGCATTCTAAGGTAGCCAACTAAAAAGGCAGTAAGTTCCTACACAAGTCACAACGTTTTTGATTAAATTACTATTGGCCTTTTATTATTTGGTAAGTACCTATTTGGTAGGATATTTGGCCTGACGACATTACCTAATAATAAGACCAATAAATGCGGTCGTATCAGTTGATGAAAAAATAAAAATGATTTTCTAAATCATTATCTATATCAAATACCACGTAAGTCATGCCGCGTAATGCTCTATCGCACACACATTAAGTAGATCATCTTTTTTATAGATTTAATTGCGTAATGAATATATAAAAAGCAATTTTGCATCAAATTTTCTTTTAGAACCATTTTTTTTAGATCCACGAGGATGTGATTGAATGAATTTTCTAACCGAATTTCGGCCATGGCAACCAATCTCGACTGAGACCATCCCCAGTTACGCAGGAAATATTATAGTGCGCAAGTGTGTGCACAATACACAGTACACTCTCTATTTCTTAACCTGCATAGCAGGATGAGAACGGAGAGAGATCAGGCGCAAGATCAACGGCTTTATAAGCTTTCCAAGGCACGGGGGTATCAGCGTCAACTTCCTGACGCCGAGCTGCGACTGAGTTATTTTTAAGACAGAAAAACCCAGTTACAATTATTTTTGGTCCAACTGGGGATCGAACCCAGGACCTCAGCGTGGTAGATGTACTCGTACCATGTACGCATTACAATTACGCCACCGAGGCTCAGTGATGATGAGAAAATCCTATAGTAATTTAAAATTCCGAGTTGGCAAAATATTTAATACATTTTTTGAAGAACTAAATGAGCCGAGTAAGGCGGTTACGCGTTATCCTGGTGCTAAGCGATATGATCACCCATAAACAGTAGCAACACAAACCAGGAATTAGTATTGCAAGCACTGCGTAGCATTCCACGGCAATCTCAGTAGTTCATGTTTTCTAAATATTAACAAATTAAATCAAACTTGCTATACAATACTGCAAATTTTAAGTAAGTTATTTATGATTTAGTCTTCTCAATAACAATATCCACGAATGAGGGACAATTATTCAAACAGCACGGAGTACAGCCACTATCTCGCACGAGACAAAAAGATTATGTAAATACGATGTCAAATGCTAATTCGCAAAAACCTCATATTTTAAATAAATATAAAAATGTATGCATAATAAGAATTCCGTAGACATTTGTGTTGAATAAAATTAAATTCCTAGTATATACTCTTTTAAATAGGTATCAATATAGACCCAATAAAAATACTTATTCGAAACAAACACATTACTCCTTTATCTCCGAATGGTTGGGAGGGATTGCAACCCGTGTACCCACTTTTAGCCATGTGTGTTCAGTCCCATGATGTGTTGGGACGAGCCTATGGTCATATCGGGCACTAATTCTAGACTACATGACTGTACAATATATGACTCTCCCAACCCGGTTTCTAATCCGGAACCTCAGAGGATTGTCATACCGAAGACGCAATACAACCATGTCACCGAGGCAGTACAAGTAAAATTTTACAAAGAAAAACTATGTAGATAAGTACCTCACAAAATTTTATATTGTATTTCGTGTAAATAGAATCATAATATCTTTCGCAATAAATATAATTATTATTTTATAGTGTACCCAAATAATAAATCTATATTTGAAAATGATATAGCAGCGCATATAACGTATTTTCATTTTATGTTTATTCAATATGGATCCCTAAAACAATATTTGTCATAATAAATTATCACTAAAATTGAAGCGAAATGTTATCTAGTTGTTTTATCAGACCACAACTAAAAGCGGGGTTTGTGTATTATTTCAACGATAACGACAAATAGGTAGGTATTGGTGCGCTCTTACAGAAAACAATACCCGAATTATAATTTTTAATTAGATAGCGACATGACATTGCTTAATTCAAATAAGTAGAATACTTAGATAATCAAAAATGCATTTATTACGGTAATAAATATTAATAAATAAATGCTTCAAATACAAAATACCCTTATTCCTTTGTAATAAAGATTACTGTCGAGTAAAAAGTTAAGTATATAGTTTCACAAACTACATTTCTTCTTGTGATGTAGTCATTTTCCTAAGGCGGCTTTTAGGTTTTCGGCGAGTTTGTCCATAAACTCAAATGTTTCATAATAGTCAGATCTCTTCACATTGCTCATTCCCTTGATGCAAATAGCAAGGTCCTTGGTCATCACACCAGACTCAATAGTGTCGATGCACACCTTTTCTAGTGTTTCGGCGAAGTTTTTAAGTTCGTTATTATTGTCTAGCTTGGCACGGTGAAGGAGGCCTCTGGTCCAAGCGAAAATAGAGGCGATGGGATTGGTGGATGTCTCCTTTCCTTGCTGGTAGAAGCGGTAGTGTCTGGTGACAGTACCATGGGCAGCCTCGGCTTCCACAGTTTTACCATCAGGACAAATAAGCACCGATGTCATAAGACCAAGAGAACCATAACCCTGGGCAACAGAGTCAGATTGAACATCTCCATCATAGTTCTTGCATGCCCATACAAAACCACCTTCTGATTTCATGGCATAAGCTACCATGTCATCAATAAGCCTGTGCTCATACCAGATACCAGCAGCTTCAAACTGAGATTTGTATTCCTTGTCATAGATGTCTTGGAAGATATCCTTGAAACGGCCATCATACTTCTTGAGGATTGTGTTCTTAGTGCTCAGGTACAGAGGATATTTCCTTTCCAAGGCATACTTAAATGATGAATGAGCAAAATCAACAATTGATGCATCAGTGTTGAACATACCCAGAGCTACACCAGGACCTTTGTACTCATTAACAACATGCCTAATCGGCTCCCCAGATGGTGGTGTGAAAATTAGCTCCAATTTACCTTCACCAGGTACAACAAAGTCTGTCGCCTTGTACTGGTCAGCATGCGCATGACGACCGATGATGATAGGCTTCTCCCAGCCAGTGACAAGACGAGGAATATTCTTGCAAATAATTGCCTCCCTAAATACAGTACCTCCAAGAATGTTACGGATAGTACCGTTGGGACTCTTCCACATTTTCTTCAACTTGAATTCCTCTACTCTCTTCTCATCAGGGGTGATTGTGGCGCATTTGATACCAACATTGTACTTCTTGACAGCATTAGCACAGTCAATTGTGACTTGGTCATCAGTTTGATCACGGTTCTCCATACCTAAGTCATACACATGCAGTTCAATATCTAAAAATGGAAGAATGAGTTTTTCTTTTATGAGATCCCAGATGATTCTTGTCATCTCATCACCCAAGATGTCAACTACGGGTCCAGCCTTGATCTTCGACATCTTTAAAGAATCTGAAATTAAAAATATTTTCGAGTGAGTTTACGTAAAAACTCAAAGGCAAAGGTCAACAGCCATACTTATTATGTTGAGGTATTCAATGAGTTATCACAAAAAAACATCTATGCTATAATTAAAATGGCCAATATAGATAACATGAGAAATTATGCAAGTAAAAAATGCAATCCTCTGGGTTTGTGGCAATCATGTGGTTTTAACTTATCAATTTTTATACTATATATTGTAAAGATATCATATTTGAGGTATTCAAATATAAGAGATATTTTATCTCAAATAGATAAGGCTGGTAAAGTGCAATTTGATTGTCACATTCACTTCTGCCTACCCAGTTACAGGTATGAGCACTAATATTACAAAAGTATTACTTTTAAGAATTATCTAAGTCCAAATTCCAATAGGAATATTAATGTCTAATAGATGGCTTCTGTCACAAATACACATTTATAAATAAATGAATGAGCATTTGAGTAAATGAGTAGATACATGTTGATTGGTTAACAATGTAATAGTATTAACCAATTTAGATACAATAATTTTAGATTTAAATTGTAATGTTAATAGAGCCACACCCACAATATTCAATATATAAATTTAGAAATATTGCACAGGTAGATGTTTATAAATAGACTATATAGGATATAGGAAGGTATAATACTATTATATTTTATAGACATTAAATATTTTACACATCTTTTTCTAGAACTGTTAATTATTTTTAAATCAGTCTAGTTCTTGCCTTGAGTATCATTCAAATTTACAGGAAACAAGTGGAGGTTACTAATTAGCATACATATATTACCATTGATCTAGAAGAATTCCACAGTTTTTTTGCTGTAAAGTTTCTCAATATTATTTAGCCTTAATAAGATGTAATATTAGAAATCCTTACTCAAATGTAACATTATTAAAGAGTATAGAATAATTATATTTTTAGGATGTAATGTAATATTAAATTATTTTAGTAATTGTATAGGATGCGTAATAGAACCTTGAAAGCAGGTTTACTGTTATTTGTTAACTGTATGGTACAAAGTTCAGTAGGCTTACGAGGTGCAAACATTTCCACTAACCAACAGCAATATGCAAAACCATCGATATAAGATGTGTTAACAAATAATACATTTGTAACTCACCTTATAAAAAATCACTAGTTCTAAAATATAAAAAGAAATGGCCGAAATCCGTCCGACCAAATGTACAGTACAATAAAAACTGATGTCGGATAGTAAATGATAGTGACTATCTACTGCTAGCGGGTTGCGGACTGCACTGTGAAAAATAGGTAGCGAGACGCGAGTAACGGGGCTAAATAGAAATTATGAGACAAGAATCGAATGTCAGAATCAAAGAGAATTATAATATATATGGAAAGTCAGAATAGCAAGATGCCGTACTTGACAAAATATGTCAAATTGATAATTGTGATCTGTCAAGTGTACATTTTTTTATGAAATCTAAAAATACCTCAGATAAATTATTATATAAAGGATGTGGCTTCTATGTGCTAGCAGGTATACAGATTTATCTGTATTTATATAGATGCACACGATACATGTTTAAAATGGATGCAGATATTTATACAGATTTGTCGTGTTAGGAATATAAAAATATCTCAGAAAAGAATACGTATTTTTAAAATTGGCAGCACTTACAAATAGGGATGTTATGGAGCTCTGTAACCGTAACCGAAACTATCGGATTTCCGAAATAAAAATATATCCGTAACCTTACGGTTACGTACGGTACGCTTACACCGTATCCGTTAAAAAAGTTTTGGATGAGTTACGGATAATATGTTTCGGCAGGTTTTTGGTCACCGCTCACACGCCATCTTGTATATGTAGTTTGTTTGTAATTTCTAATCATAACATAAACTCATTCATAAATAGTATAACTCTGGTTTCCCTTCAAAACGCACGCATCATAAATAGTATTTTTTTTATTTACAAATAGGTACTTATTTAAAAAAGTGAATAAATAGTGGTGTGTTACGTATTAAATTGATTTATAAGGACAAAATGCGTCCAAAGTATGTACTTTAATTTGGACATTTTTTGATCAAGATAAGTGATAAAAACTTTTTACGGAGAGGAGGTGGTAACTTGACTGAAACTTCATGTTAAATTAAAATACAGAGGTTTTCCGAACACCCATGTCCCCCAATTAGTTCATCAATAATTAATAATCGACGATGACGACGAACGATAGTTAGTAATCGTCGCCCTACTAATCTAATATCCGTAACCGAAACTATCCGAAACTAACGGATAATCCGAAATAATTACATATCCGTAACCGTATCCGAAACCGATATAATTTTATTCCTATATCCATATCCGAAATTTCATATCCATAACGTCCCTGCTTACAAACGTTACAGCGTTTATCTGAGGGGTTTACAAACGAAATGGTAATTTTTAGACCAAAAAAAGGTTGCTGGAACTAAAATTTAAGAATTTTCATGTTACAAATACAGATAATACGTTACAGCTAAGCATCGGGCCTATAAAATAAGTAGCATATATTAGTATTCTTATTCGCGAATATTGGTGTACGGAGATGAATATTCGTATTCACGAATATGCAATATCCAAGCAGCGCAATATTCGTTACATCACTAGTGTGTACTAGCGTGTACTTAGCATTATACACGTCCATGAAAAATAGTATTTATTTTTATGAACAATAATAAATTTTTCCGTGTTTCATACATAACGTGAATTAAATAGCTGGACTTAATAATAACATGTAGCTCAATAATGTTCTGGAATGATCCAAAATTATTATAACATGAACAATTTTGTATACATTTCATAAATCGATCCGAAATGGTGGTGCAAAAGAATTGGAGTAACATAGAAACGACGCAACAAAATACGATTTCTGAAAATTCCAATTGTTCATGGAGTTTTCAAGCTCCCAATAAGACTATAACCGTTCGATCAAGTGCAAACATTAATATGCAGACGGTAAGAGGACTTAAAATTTTTAAACTCCTCCCCATTTTGAATATTTATGCTGAAACTAGTTATTTAAAGCTGTATTTTCAAAGTAATTGGGTACTACGGATTATAAATTAGTAACATTTAAAAATAACTTTAATATGTATGTTTGCTCACAGAAAACATAGAATGTAATGATTCAAACTAATTCTAGACTAAATCCAATAAGATTTCTGTTATATTATCCCATTGACGACTCCGAAACTCCTAGAAAATTTTATTAGTAGTTCTTAGATCCTTGTATTTTATATTTCTAAGATTATATTATTGTGATTTGCCTTGAGTCTTGTCTTACATTCATGCAAAGACATGCATTATATTTTATTACTTATAAGCATATTCAGACATGTGAAAGAATCATAATATTAAGGCAATTTTATATTTTTATTTAATCATATTCAATTCAATATATAATTAGGGACAAAAATGGTTTTATTTCAGAAGCAACCCATATCTCGGCAGATTGCTATAAACACGCTGGCAGCTATGCACAGACGATTCAGTTTGCCAGGCCCAGTGCAGCCTCATTCACGCCCCATTGCAGAGTTTCGGGCAAGTGCTAACAAGTCACTTGATATGTTACGGCAAACCATACAGTCTGCAGTCACAAGAGAAATTGATCAAGTCATCAAAAAGTATTTGGAGGTGGGTATATTATATGAGTTATTTAATGTTGATATTCAATTTATGTCAAATTTGTATTGAAATATTTTGTTACTGTTTTCAGAAATTCTTTGTTCCTGCTGTGAATAACATAAGACTAAATTTGGGTGATGAATCTGTGAGTGAGGATCAGGTAATAAATAAATTATATAAGTATGAATATAAATTACTTTGATTAATAAAATTGTCATAAGGGAATTAACGAAGACAATAATATCATCCTTATTCATAATATTACTTGAAAACATTCCAGGGAAATGACCTTTCATGTATTTTCCCCTGATAAATTTTGCCTATGGCCGACCCAGGGTTTCAAACTGTTTTCATACCAACCGAAGTTGGTTCAGTGGTTCACCCATGAGACAATTACTTTTACATTTATAAAAATGGATTGGAAGGATATTGACTTTGGTATTTATGTACTATAAACAGGACTAAATATCGGGATATATATCATATAAAATGTTTAGCACAGTTGTAACACTACAAAAGAAAAATTCTTAAATTGAAGCACTAACTTGATTAATATTATTGTTTAAGTAACTCACTAAGAATACCTAGTGGATGTCAAATTCACATCTAGTAGATGTATACAAAATTATTTTACTGCTTCATACCTTTTACTTATAGCATGTATGTTTGAACATCAGTTTTGTGAATAAAACAAAAAAATTACAGGGCCTACATCTTACACAAGCATTCTTGCATTATAAAATAAGCTAAGCATTTTATTAGGAATGAATGTAGCCTGTATAGGTGATTATTTTTATAAGCATTCTTGGGGTCATTCATTTTAACGAACTTTAGGATTCTTAATGAATTATTAGCAAATAATTCACATTTTTGCTAAAGCTATGAAACCTAATTGTACCAAATAAAAAAGGAAAAATGGAAATCTAATTCGTTAGATTTGTAGTTGTTCATTAACAAAATACTATATTTTTATTGTTAATAGTATGAAAAAAAGGAATTTATTTCTTTGGAATGTTTTATGAACTTTCTAAATATGACAAATGTTTTATTATTCAGGTACGTGCCGTCTGTAGGGCTATGTTGGATGCCACTCGCCTATTGTATACGACGCCGCCACGACCGGTGCAGTCTTCATATGAAAATAGTGACTCTGAATCCAGTAATAGCACAGATTCGAGGTTTACTAAACAGAATAATGTAAGTATGCAGTTCTTTGGTTTATTTTGTTTTTGAAGGACAATTTAGTAAATGATTTTTTTATATATCTGGTGGTTACAATATTGCTACAACCAGTGTTTTTTTAAAACACTTAATCAAACCGAGGCTGCTATCAATTCAGATAAGGGTTTCTAGAAACCAATGTCTGCACTCCATGTGGACAATTTTTTTGGTACATATGTGTATTCAATCAAAGTAATCCATTGCATATGGTGTAAATGTAAATTGATCAGTAGAGTAGAATGCTAGATGGTGCTCAAAGTAAATATATATAGTTAACTAGTTATAACGTTTGTTGCTAATATGTTACACAAAATTGACACTTTATTAATGAGATTTTAATTAAATCAGTTGCAGAGTCCACTGCAAAGCAAGCGGAAAGAGAATGAGTGTGATTCAGAGTTTATTGTGAAACGTAAAAAGATAAAACAAGAAGAGAATCCAGATAGTGAATCATCTTCTCCATTACCTTCACCAGCTATCCGCGATCCAGAGAAGTGGAATCCAGAGAGACTGACTCAAGATACATTGTTTATCATGGGGTCACATGCTCATAAGGTAATTTTTTAAATATATTTGATTTCAAAATGTCTTTATCTAAGTATATACTTAGTAGAAATGTGTAATATAAAGCTAAACAAGTTTTGTTGCAACACACTAATGTCTATTGTTTTGATCCTGGAAATTGTTTCACTAAGAAGAAACTTTTATTTATGATAAATAATTGTACGATACATATCCCTGAACAAACCCTAGTGATTATATTAAAATAATGGTTTGATATAAATTTGGACTCGCTTTCACTCTTTTTAATAATAAAACAAAGTCCCCTTGGTGCATCTGTCCATGAATTGTATAACCCTGAATGTGATAAACTCAAGAACTATTGTACAGATTTCGGAGTATGATGGAAAAGATATAGGTATGATCTGCTAATATTATAATAAAATTTACGTTGGTTAATTCTAGGTCCTCGGCCTGGGAAATTCCCGCGGGCGTTTGTACACTAGACATGCCGGGCTACTCAGATACCCAGCTGACACTGTGGATAAGGAGTGGATTGCTTGTCACAATTTGGTGAATGCTGTTGGCGGAAAAACTTACATTATGGTATATTTTTTAATTTTATACACTTACAACGCCCTTTTCTCTAGTTCACTTAAATTTAGGTAAAACTCTTAAAGCTCGTTTGGTTCATCTCTCTGATCATAAATCATTTAATTTGTTAATGTAACCAGACAACCCTTTAATGTCACAAATTGAATCTATTGCGAGACAAAATCACCCTGGACCATCAAGTATTGAATATCCACTAAAAGATCTCGGTTCACATGAGTGATGACGCTATCATATTCGTCATGCCACAGGCTCGCTCCGCAGATAAATCGCCGATGCCAAGCAAGTTCGGGCGGGACGTTAATTCGAAACTATCTGAATGTTCGTTACATTAATGGCCATGTTTCATCAGGTCGAAACGCTTTGTCATGCTATCAACGCTCACACTGATGGACTTGGTAGGCCTGGCATTGAATGAACCCATACTAGATCTACGTACGAATGAACATTATACAAGAATTTTCTTTATAAATTATCAGCCTTCTTGGATTATCATTTGTTTTTTACTACTTTTAAGAACGACACTTTATTTTTGTAGGTTTTGGAGGACATTGAAGAGCTTGCAAACAGCGAAGCGTACAAACATACTTCATTGCCAATGCTTGGCGAATTAACTGGTTTTAAAGTTCCATTATTCATGCTAAGAAAAATCAAATCTTATGTACTAAAAAGAGCTCTGAGCGGAGATCTTAGTAATGCGGACAGTCCCCTAGCTTCATCAAGTAATCTACTAGAAGAAGACAAATATAAAGATGAGAAACTTACTCTGCAACAAGATGCGTTTGATAATACTAATTTCAACGCATACAATATCACAACTACTGACAATACTAAAGATTTCTCTGATGTTCCAACGATGAAGGAGGATACTGATTTTGCGGATATAAAAGTCGAAGATATTGACGATATTAAAGTCGATCACATAAAGGTTGAAGATCTTGATGAAATTAAAGTTGAAGGAATCAAAGTTGAGGACCTTGAAGTAGACATTAAAGTTGAAAGCATAGATGACATAAATATGGACGAAATAAAAGTCGAAGATATCAAGTTGGAGAATGATGACGCTTTCGCTCTTTGCAAGCAAAATGACGAACAAAACGATTTGGTTGACGGTTTGTTGGAAGCTGACATAGAATTTTTGAGTAGAAACCTTGGGAATATAGAGAGCGATGCTGACGCGAGAAAGACCATAGAGAAATTGACAGGAGCTAATCCAGATACCATTACGTTAGTTGGCGACGAATTCGATTTGGGAACTACTCTCAACACAAACAATGTAAGTATAAATATACTTCACGATAACTTTATGTAATAATACCAGCATTTAGATTACAAATAAATATTTTGATTACAAGGATTCTAAAGATGCGATTAATAGTGTAGGCTAGCAGATAGACACACTAATTGCGTTCATGTAAAATGTACTCTAGCAGCCTCGACATACAATTAGAAACATTTTATTTTCGTCTGCATGTAGGTTTTTTGCTGAGCAGTATTTTAAATAATATTTGTCCTTAATAATATTTTACATTGTTGCTCATAATAATATTCTATTTAAATCTAAGTTTAGACTAGTATGTTCTTCCAATTATTTAATGCTCAAAAACTCTAGATGCGTTTACACTAACGGCAATATTTCAATAATTCTATACAAGTACCACTCGCCGCAAGCACTGCAAGCTTCAAAATAACAGAAGTTACCTTGCCGTGTTTTTCACGGTAAACATTGCATATGTATAACATCCACAAGTTTTCTCGCTAATATAAATTTGCTTAAAGTTCTCAGGCAACCAAACCAAATGCATCACAGTAGCATCGACAACAAGTGGTATGATCCATAGTGTGCCAGTGGCTCATATATCCGCGCCGCCGCGCCACGGCAGTACTGTACACTACTACACGAGTTCTACCATACAACCTGCTGGACAAAGGACCATACACCACCTGCCACAAGCAACCGTCACCATACAAAGCATTCCAGGTTCTACATCGCAGATGATACGTGGGTGAGTGTTAGAATGTTCTGGAAGCTTGGTAGCGGTATACTGTGTAATGCAATGTTAAATGTAAAAGTATAACTGTGAGCAGCAAAATATTTGGAAAAGTTATCACAAGTTTATGGAGTTGGTTACTTAAATGTTGGTGTTTTGGAGATTTTATTGCTAGTTTTTTTTCTTTATATTACATAAACTGTCGATTTATTGTCTTATAAGTAATTTATCTTCCTTTATTTTTTGTGTAAAATGTGTTTATATGTTATTTTAATTTATTGCTTTTTATGCTTTTTAAGTGACGTGTTTTCCACCGAAGATGCTTCTGTGTTGCAATTTGTTTTTGGTAAGTTTTTATTGGTTGTGGTATTATGAAGTAGATAATACATATACTATATTGCATTAGAAAAAATCTTCAATCTATTATTTTGTTTTCATATATAGTTATTTGTCAATAATAATGACTGCGTTATCGGTATTGCTACTAAATATGTCGGGTTCTAAACCATGATGGTACAAGTGTCGAGAATAATTATTTGTGGAAATCAATTTTTCCTAAATATTTTTTAAGTCTGACATAAATTTCACACAAATAGGTTTGACACGTAGTTTTCCTACCTATGAATAGACGGCTTTGTATATAAAATAAGATGTGCCTGTTTGGTGCGCGAGACACGCTCGGCGTCTCAGAGACTGGCTTATGCCTGACTTAGATTACATCTCGCAACCCGTCATATAGGTAATGTTATAGCGTCTTATTTTTTTCTATTTCTCGTGAAAAACAAATTATACAAAAAGGTACAAGACTGCAAGTTCAATAATATTTCCTTTTGCAGGATACCAATCAACACAAAAACAGGTACATTCAGCACGGTGATGTCTCAAGGTACGGCAAGCACTATTATCGGTTTTGGCACTCGCACATCAAACGCCACCATCATTGGCACTCCTACACAGTATGTGAACGTCTCTTCTAAGTCCTTCCCTACCGGTAACATACTACACAACGCAATAGTATCGCGGAACATCATCAACAGAAGTAACTTGACATCAGTCAGTTCAGCTGTGTCGTTTAACACGAGTTCAATACGACCGACATTACAGACAACACCAAAAATAAGTACTGCTTTTACCCCTAGCTCAGCAGATTTTGATAGTATATCAACTACAAAAGATATGATTGATAACGCGTGTAATTCTTCAGTGATGTTGAAAAAAGTGCTAACTTTGGGCAGCACGGGATCAGCTAA
The DNA here is from genome assembly GCF_014839805.1 of Manduca sexta. Taxonomy (NCBI): domain Eukaryota; kingdom Metazoa; phylum Arthropoda; class Insecta; order Lepidoptera; family Sphingidae; genus Manduca; species Manduca sexta. The sequence continues at coordinate 9,341,736 of NC_051131.1, forward strand.
GTCGTTTGTTATGCACAACACACAGAAAGTGTTGTCAACCGGCTTTGCCAATGGTGTAACACCACCTCCTAATGTGACTATTGTAAGCTCTGGCAATGGCAGTATGTTGACTAATAATGTTGGACATAATGTTGCCCATAATAATTCTGGCATTAAAAATGTTGCCCATAACAACTCTGGGATAAATAATGTGGGGCTTAATAATGCTATAAATAACGTTGGACTCAATAATGTTGGGCATAACAATGTTGGGCTTAATAATATTTGTCATAATAACGTAAGCCATAATATTGGCCATGCAACGTCCAATATTGTAAGTCCAACATCGGGAACGCTAAGCGCGACGCACGCTACGCTGTCTGCCTTGTTGTCGTCTACAGGCGACGGTGCGCAACAAGGCAACAATTGATACTAAAATACAGTATACACATACAGTCCACATAGAATTCATATCGACAGTTAAAAGGTTAATTGACTCAAGCGACTTTTTTTTCGAAAATTTTTGCACTGTGTTTAAAAACATAGATAAAAAAACAGAATTTAAATATGTAAAAAACTCAGTGTCGCAAAAGAATGTCGCTTTAGTTAGCCTTTTAACCGTCGATAAATTTATCTTGTGACTGTCTCGGTGGCGTAGTTGTATTACGGTGCGGCTGCAGTGCTGAATTCTCGGGTTCGATCCCCGAGGCAGGGCAGTGGGTTTTTTTTATTATTAGCCCGCTGTCTTGAATTTGTGACCAATATGGTGATAGTTTTGCGTCTTATCACATCAAAGGACGGAATACAGTTGCGGAAAGTGGGTGCACTAGTTATACCTTTGCCTCCCCCTTCGGGAAAAAAGGAGTAAGTGGTTGTGTAGTCTATTAGATGTAACTAAATCTTCATTCAATAGGTAATTGAAGTGTTAAGTACTTTTAAAAACTAATAAGATTGGTAAAAATACATAATGATGTTAGTCAATAGTCTGTGTGAGATTAATATTTGTTTTGTGTGTACGAAGAGATAAGTCCTTAAGCGGCCATATTTTGCTGTTAAAAGTAAACTACCTCTTATGTTAGCTTAAAGTTTAATATAAATGTTAAGCACTACTCTTTAATGTTAATGGTTGTGCATTTTTTTGCGAACAAGTACAAATTAGGCTGTCGTGTCATTTGGTAGTCAGAGTTAGATTTTAAGAATAGTAATTTTACAGTTGGATTAGTAATTATTAGTCTCATATCGATAATAAACATGGCAATGCGCATCACTATGATTCTCAAATATTTCAAGCTTGAGTAGATTTATTACATATTATATTTAGTATTATGCTTGCAATATTTTATTCGCTTAATATATAAGTTAACTACGATTGACTATCTCAAAAAATATTTTCGGGGCCATTGACATCGATAATTTTATCTATACTTTAAAGTGGTCTTCGGTGTTAAGATGAATAGAGAAACTAACTCCACCTATGTTCGTCTAAATTTAGCACGATAAATGTGTTTCAGTTAAAATTAGACATGTCTAGGTGTAATGGCCCGCTAAATGCTAATGGTTTAAAGTACGAGTAGTTAGTTATTATTAATTACTTTTATCGATTTTATGCCAAAATCTTAAAACTTATTGTGCATTTAATTTATTTTTTAGTAAAATATACAATGCTTGCTTTCAAGCGCTACGCAAAGCTTACGTGTTTATAATCAAAGCTTTATTTTTTATATATTTGCAATATAATTATTTTTAAATTTTATTTAATTTTTTTGTCTATGCGTAGCAATTTAGTTTGGCAATATTTTTATAATTTTAGCTGCTTAAAGCGTTTGGCGTGCAATCACAGATTTAATTAAATTCGTTTAAAAATTATGCGTTTACGCAATGCTTTAAAAGCTTTAAATTATCTATTTGTTATTATTTAAATTGACTAATTATTGTTACTTTGTACCAAAAAGGTAGTCGAATACTATGTTGCTTTTTTATTAATTCATATTTTTCATTATATTTACAAAAGTAAAGTTGTGAACAATAAATTCTAATTTAAAAATTACATGTTATGACTGGGTTATATTTTAAAATTATATGCTTATTTTTAGATTACATATTTAAACTATGTTTGGATGCTTCAGTTTATACAAATAATATATGCTTTACGCTTTTGTATTAGGATAGTAACTTTCGGTCTTGATGAACACCTTTTAACTAATCTCTACGTTACAGATCTTAAAGATGAATAAAAAATGCGTTGTCATTATTTTCTTTACCAAAGTCACATATTGGTTATTTTATAATCAATACTATTAGGTAGTATTAGATAATAATTGAGTTAATTAGTTATATTACTAGGTAAATTTGTTTGTTAGGTACTCCGCCTCATAATCTATTTATGTATTAATGATGGTTGGGAATATTTAATGAACCTACTCTCAGCATCATACGCACATAATGCTATGTTTCTAAGTCTGTATCAAATGGCTGTGTTGACAAAAATAATAGACGAGTTTTATTTTTTTAATTACTGTGATAAATTCTCGTATTGTTGAACAACTCTGATATTGTTGATATTGTATTATAACTACTGTCATACTTTTACGTACTATAATATATTTAAAATAATATACTTACAAGGTCAGGTGGGCCTATTCCGTCTATAGGGCTAAATCAGTATTTTTGCAATTACAGGCGTTCTAATCAAAAGACAGCTTTGATAGGGGATTTTTTGATTTACCTGTAGGGCTATCGAAGCTGTCCTTCGAATAGACCTCCTGTAATTACATAAATATGGTTTCGTCCCATAGACGGAATGGGCTTCTTGACTCTACCTTAGTAAAATAGACCATAGAATAATAATGACGAACAACCGGTCCTGACTTCGCTCGCGTAAAAAGCTTTTCACATTACAACTCGTAAAAACACTAAGACACCACCGATTTAAATATTCTGTAATTTCCCATTGAAGCAAGTTACTGGGATAAAAAATAGCTTCATGTGTTGATCCAGGACATCGCCTACCCGTATGCCAAATTAAATCCAAATCCGTTCAGTTGTTTCTGTGTTTACTATTAACAAATATGCATTTTCACGAACTTTCGCATTCATAATACCAGTAAGATTTACGTTCGAAACCAATAATGGATAACGATCGCTAACTATGTATCAATCGTTATAAAGACCAATCAGAATAAAGTTTGTATGACATCCTTCCAGATAACGTATTTTGATTGGTACATTGTTGAATTTATAATAATATAACGAGTTATCGTTATTTATTTGTGGATAACTCGTTATCCACAAATAAATAACGATAACTCGTTCATCGATTTGAATTTTCAACCGTTGAAAAAATTATATTGTAGTGTGAAATATACTTCATAATAATTTTCTGCAAATCATTTTGGAAAGAGGTTTGAATGTAAAATAAATAGTTAAGGCTTTATCTGTTTCACCATTTTATTGTAACTATTTATGTAATGTTTAGCTATTATACAGCAGGTTAACTACTGTTATGGCAAAGTGTAATGGTTTTTTCATCGCGGTATTGCTATAGTTTTTTTTTTAAATCCATACAGGATTGTCTTATATTGAGTATTTCCTGTTTAGTACAATTTTTTTCATAGAGAATGTAGAATTAAGTAAACTATCTCAATATCTAAAGTCTTATGAAATGTAGTATGTATGTTCTTATGATGTATGTTTTTATACTTTATGTTTGAAAATGGTACCGCAGAATGTGTGGATAAATGAAGATTTTGACGAATGTTGGTAATTCTAATGTTATTTTTTAGTAATGAGCTGGTAACTCTTAGAACTTCCATAACTCCATGTTCGTGTTCCATTAGTGGACAAAATGTTTATGATAGATTTACGACTCTACTTATTCTTGTTTAGATGCGTTTCCAAAAGGCCTCTTTTGATCACTAGATATCTACTTAAATGTAAGGAGCGTAGCAGAATCTGATTGGATATAATTTAAAAATGCATAATTTAAATAAAACAACATAGTGTATGACTTATTGTTACTATATACATTATTTAGTATTCAAAATGTTATTTTTGATAGAAAATATAATGAAATAATAACGACTGACCTATGGTTATATTTCTTTATTGTGTGAACATGAGGGACAAAGTGTTGGAAAAATGTTTACTGTTTTTTGAAATAAGTATTTCTATTTTAGGCAAACGACATTGATATCTATTTTATAGGGTTTTTAAGTAATAAACTGACTTTAATATATTCATTTTGCTGGTCACACGTGGTAAACAAATGCTCTAATATCGAATACGATTCGAACTGCACTTATTTATAAAAATATTGTTTATTATTGACATATTCACTAACGGCACGGGACATGTGTGTCCAGTATTATACTTAATTCTCAAAACCACGCTAAATAACAACACCTCACGAAAACAGGTTTTACGCACTTAAGACATAAGTATTATAAAAATCCTAGAATAAGATGTTTTTTGTAACTTAATTTTTATGTTTTACTTATCGAATCTTGAAGATTGTGTTTTAGTTTTTGTTTTTTTTTTTTTATTTAAAAATGTTGAAGCCAATTCCTTATCTAGATTGTGATTGTAATTTCAAGGTTGTAAGTGTAGGCACCCTTACCAAATTAATGCGTGCATATTGTACTAGAAAATAAATGATTTGTTTACCTATGCAAGACGTGGTTTTTGTTTTATTGTATGGGGGTTATTTTTTATCGGAAGAGTTAATGTTTAATATAATACTGTATGTTATTACTTCATGCTTGGTACTCATTTATATCACGTGGCGTATGTAGATTTTATAATCTGGAAATTTATAGAAATGCGCCCAATCGCATGGTGAGATGTAGCAAATTATTGGCGGCTTTAACTCACGGGTTAATGTCTTGTAAAAGTATTTTAATCGTAAATGAATACTAATATTTGAATAACGTGTAGTCTTCATAGTGGCACGTCTTCAGAATCAGGGTCATAATTTTACGTCAGTCGTCATATAAATGGGCTCCAGGCTTTAGTTTAGTCTTGTAAGAGTCATTGAATGATAAAATTTAAATAACATTATGTAGTATTGATAGTGGCACGCGTCATGTCAGGATCAGGGTCATAACGTCACGTCAATCGTCATATAGATGGGCTCCAGGCTTTCGATGTCGCGCTACTCTTAGAAGAGTTAAGTTTATTTCAATTTTACGACAGTTACAGCATAAGTCTTAATCAGTGAGATAGTACAGTTGCTGTCAAAATTGTTGTGGATGTATAGGCGGATTATTTTCGTAATTCATTAAAAAAGATTCGAACCCCATTGATAGATAAGAATAAAGGGATTCTATTATTACTTAATCTGTTATGTTGTAGAAATCTTGGGATTAAAAAGTTTGACGACTTTTTTTTGGTCTTTTCGAACTTATCAATCAAATCTTTATCTTTATTCTTTTGTGTGATTCTTGATTTGATTTAAAAAAATCGAATCCCACGGGTGTACACAATTATTAGGTTATATCTATAATCTAGGTTAATCGGTAATAGTAGGTGTAAAAGGAATATTACAAAAACTATTTCCTATCGAGTATTGGTGGTAAACTTATTTTTATGTAGATTAATTAAGTTTGCGCGATTTATGGGAGGTTTGCCATATCAATAAATAGGATACTTATTTATTAGATAAAATATTCATCAAAACAGGAGGTTTTACAAAACATTCATTTTTGTTTTTGGTATTTAAGTAAGTACTACGAATTCTGATTAATAGTAAATTTATAAGGCCCTCCCTCTACGCCCGTAGCGATCAAGCGCGTAGCGAATTATCGTAGCGCGTAGCTACGCACGTGGTGATCGTCGCGGCGCTGCGCCGCATCGTAGTCACGTGCTCGGCACTATTTCCTAATAATTATTTTTGTTAAAATTTTCATCACAATAGTAAGTAGTATATTATGGAAATATATGGTGAAAATTTTCTTATAATGTGAAAATTGTCAGCATCTCTTCAGATGCGTATTTTATGTCATGTATATCCGTTGCGTTATCGTACTAACATCAGTAGGACGTATTTACAAGAGTGGTGGTTAGAAGAAAGTTTTTCCATTCTTTGCTAAATATAACCGAAATATTGCGAAAGTTGTAATAAAATGTTTTGATGAAGCTTAATAAGTACCTATAGGGTGATGTTTTTGTAAGTTTTCTTTGGTAAAGTTTGCGCAAGTTGTTGGCACGGCTCGGGGGTGGTCGTGCGCGGTGGGCGTGCTCGCGGGCGGTGCGGGCGCCGGCGGGAGGCGCGCGGTGCGGGCGCTGCGGGCGCGGGGCGCGGGGCGCGCGGGGGAGCGGCGGGCGCGAGCACGTGCCGCGCGCTCACGTGGTGGTGCCAGCGCGCCGTTCCTCGCGTCCGTCGTGCCCGCCGTATGAATAATTGTGTACGAAGTGAATGAATCGATGCGGCGGCGCGAGCGGCGCGGGTGTCGCGCGGGCGGCGGGCGGCGGGCGGCGGCGGCCGCTGCGTGGAGGGGTGCGCCGCGGCGCGCCAGTCTCGTGCCGGTAGTCGGTAGTGCAGCCGAGCGACTCCGGGAGCCGTCCCCGCCGCGTCGTCGCTCGTTCGTAGTCGTAGTGCGCCCGCCGCCCGGCCCGCCCCGCGTGCCGGCGCCCGAGCCCCATGGAGACCCAGAACCAGGATGCTACCCGAAGCCCCGGCGAAGTGCCCAACGACCCGGGGTACGTGTTCAGTCTGGAAGAACCTCTCCGTCGCTCCGTTATCCGCCTCTGATTGCTATGTTTACCTTGCAGGAAGATGTTCGTCGGAGGGCTCAGCTGGCAGACTAGTCCAGGTACGCTCGTCGGTCGCCGGCAGCGCTCTTCCTGCGCCGCCGACTGATGTGCATCCGATGCGCCCGCCGGCGATTGTCAAACCGTCGTTAATAGCGCCAAATACCGCCTCCTCTGGCGTTTAATTACCGTCAGCGGCTCGTTTCCAGTCACAAAATACGGGCTTTCGTACATAAACACCGGTAAATGTTTAGTAATCAGCTGATTACGCGAGTTGGATGTGTTTCGAGGTTACCGTTGCCGGCGGGCGGCGGTGATACACGTGTTGGTATTCTTGTGACTCGTAAGGCTTCCAAGATGTCGTGGACGTGTGTAATATGTCGTAATTCAGTTATATTACGGAGGTATGTCGGCAGTCAGGTGTGCGGTGGCGGCCATACCGGGTGCGCGCGCAACATCCGCCGGTACTTACCGACCTCACCGAACAAAACGCTTACGAGCTATTTTGGTTCTTATCGCCCTTCGAATTCGGTAGTAAATTTCAGGTTACATTCTTGCCGGCTTTTGCCCCAAACAGTTATCACAACATAACCTCAATCGAGTACGTAGAGCACGGTACCGCCGCGTTTCCGTCTAGTCAACTTTTATGTTACTCGTACTTAGGTAGGATAGGACTATAATTGGCTTTAAGATATAGTTAACTTGTACTTAATATACCTACTTGTAAACTTATTGAAATACACATCAAATTCGTAAATATTGTTTTATTCCAATCCTTACAAAACACCGATTAGAGTAGATAGTTTCAGATTCAGTTCACGCCGCTCTTGCAACAAACCATTGCGGTTATGTCGAAGTCAACATCCAACTGTAAAGTAATTGAATCATTTTAAAATATTCATGACTATTTAGCACACACTAGGAAGTGTAATAAAGTACATCAGCTTTATTATGCGTGTAAACAAATGTACGGTGTAGTGCACGCAAAAGGTCCGTTGCGAGAGAGTTCTGTGTCGGCCGCGGTATTGGGCCGTGCGCCCACGCTGCACTTTGATCCTCTTTATATCTATGCCAACTTTGTTCTTCTCTGGACAGAGATGATAGATATCTAGGGCGCTGCATCTGTGATTACATCGAGATATTATCGTCTATATCGGCTGCTGACTTTTATAAGGAAGTGACAAACGCAATCGCTGCAATCTCGCTCTACACTCAATTTACAAATCGAGACGTTTTCTTTATCTATTACTAACGAATTCGAAACAAAATAATAGAATGGAATATTTTTTTGAAATCACGTGGTTTCACGTGATTATATTGATTGCCAATTTTCTTTTGACAAGTCCAAGGTTGCAATAATTCATGGTACTAAGCCAATATTTTTTACTTTAAAAAATATATGTAAAGTCAATGACCTAGAGAAAAACGAAACGAAAAATGTATTCTATTATTTGCTTAAGTATTTGTACCGTGAGGAGCCATGGAGATAAGATAATTTTTTAAACTTGTTTCTCGTCACCAAGCTGTTATCAGAATATTTTGATAGTGTTAGAAGCACAGTTCACTTAATCTCGGTGTTACAAATTTTAAGTCTTGAATAATCGAACTGTCTGAACCTTAAATATAAAAATCAATCACGTCACGCGATAAGATTGACAGGTACACAGTATTGTACAAATAATGTTGGCGCTATATCAGATTTAGGTATTTGTGGAATTCGGTTTGAGAGTTAAAAATTACATTCCCACATTTTTATGTACACATTCGTGACAATGTCGTCTAAACGAGGTCATTTTAACGGTCGATTTGTTTCTCATACAAAAAGTGATGTATTTCACTAAATCTTGCAGAGGAATTGTTCCTCTCGCGTTACCATTTGTATAGTATATAGTATTTTGTTTTAAAGTTATAACTGCAGTTATAGTTAATAGCCGCCTTGTACGTCACGGGTGTCACATAATCTCAATTGTTTATGAAACGGGACAAGGATAAGTTATTCTTGTTTATATTAACTACAAAAGTAATACATTATTTTAATGCGAGCGCAGTTTTACAGCAAGCTCTCGCAGTCTGCACAAAAGGTTGTTCCATTATCAGGTTTACTGCGTGCAACTAACGTACCATTTACGTTTTCACGAAATTCCGAGGTTTTGAAAATAGAATGCATAAAAATATTTTGTTAACCAAAGTTAGATATAAAAGTATTTTAAACATTTTTGTCATAGTTGCGAGCACATTAAAAATAACATACGAGTTACATTCGTAAACTGAGTTGACTTTTTTTGTTTCAACGTTACTTCGTTTTTCTAATAGCATTGCATATATAGGTTCAAAAGTTGTGTAAAACAAAATTCTATTTGTAAGTATTTGAACGTGATCTGGTGCAAATGAATTCGCGGATCATTCAAAACCCGAAACTCAGAATCAGTTCAAGACTATTTGAACTTTCAGGGTTTGACGCCTCCGGTCGTCACGACACAATGCTAATGCGAGCGACCGCTACGGACTCGTTACGGTAATCAAGACTATTGTTTTTATCGTGCTCGTGCGCAAGTCGCCGGTTTGCGTCTTTAGTTTTGTAACCTTCGTTTTCCAGTTACCTATACGCATTAGGATTTCGTATTTCTTGATGGTTTATAGATTTTCAAGTATTATCCTCCTTGATAGGCACACATTAATTTTTTATGCAAGTCTTGGAAACTCATTTATTTTTCTAAATAAACTTTAGTTACCAACTCAGAATGATTCTAAAATTATATTAGGAAGATTTTCATTCAGAGCCATACAGAATATTTAAAATTTCCGCTCATTAATGAATCTTAGGAACACGCCGACTACACTAAGTAGAGTTTAAAAAAAAGTTCTCTGATATCTGTTATACGATATAATGGTTTAAATAGTCTAATTCAATATAGCGGTGGGAATCCATTTTGTAAATAATTTCAGGTAAAGGGTTTTAGAAGAATATATTCTTAATACATTTTAAAACTTATTTTTAAAGCACAGAACTTCTATGAACATCGTAATATGAATGTGCCAGTAGGAAGAAAGAGAGAGTGTGTGTCTAGAGTTCATAAATATGAGTGAAAAGCTTGAGCCTTCTTAAGAATTGGATTTATAAACACGTGGTGCCAGTTCCATAACATATTAGTGAGCTGATAGAATTTAGGATAGATAGCGTGTGCACCTGTGAATATTCGTAGATTTTAAGTGCAGTTATACCTAAATCATTTGTTATTCAAGGTTATGCGAAATATATGTTATGAGCTCATTGTTTCCCACACAGAAACATTGAAAAGCTATGAAATTTTACCGAATTTAAAATCTCACAAAAGATTTCTATAAAAGAATACGGAATGGACAGTGTCCGATTTAGAAGTAATACCTAGTAGAGCCGTCTACGCGCGCGTCCCCATGGTATTTCCAAAATGCAATAAATCAGATCAATATCTTCTCGTACGTTCGTTCCGAAAGCAATTTTGTTTTCATCTCAAGTGGATTGTAATTTTGTATACGCGATTTTTACGTGTACTAGTTTAGTTTTTTATTTGTTAGTATTATTTTAGATTCCAAACAGTAGTAAATCATTCAGTCGACGTCAGGCGGGCATTACCATAGAATTTTCCGTGTGGACAAAACCTAGAGGAACCCTTCACATCCTGAAAGGGTCAGTCAATACCTCTGTCGATTGCGAGGAATTCATCTTCGCGTTCATCTATTATTAATCCTGAGATTTTGCATACGTTGAATAATGCAACAACCGGAGTCTCTGATGCATAACGAACGAATTGTCCTTATTTAATTTCCACCTCGAGTGAGGTTCGCGCAATGACGCAGCTTGCTCGCGAATTTGCCGCCAATCAGGTGAGAACCCGATGTTGCCAAGCAATTTTCTCCTCTAATAAGTAGTTAGTTAGCACTAGGCTACACTGTGTTTATCGGGAAATCGTCTCGGTGTAGATAAATTGAGTGATAAATAGGTTTTTCCAAGCAATCATGAAATTTCAGACGGTGGCACAAAGTGCAATATTTCATAAGCTTTTTATTTATTGGCGAAGATTATTAGTTTTAAAGGTACCTACATATTAAAGCAATATTATACTTGTATCGTAACATAATAATATATCAGTAGGCAATAAATAATATAATTAATTTAAATTAAAATACATCAACTTTTTGCTTTTTGATAGTTGTAACATGTTTATTATGATTTATAATGTTACCCGCTCCTATTTATTTTTGTGTTACGACAATATATATAGAGTTCCATTACAATGTGACCTATTTTGAAACGAATTCTTTGTTTATCGTATAAAATAAATATTATTTTATTTGAGTGCCAATAATTCCGTATTTAGTTAAAACACGACGTATGGGTCATCCATTTGTCAGTCTCGGGCAATGTAAAGCAACTTTTCAATACGAAATTAAAGCGTACCATTGAATGCCGCACGTGGCCAACTAAGTTTCAAAGCGTATCTCATTGAGTATTAGCGGGAGGTAACATTATTCCAATATATTCAAAGACTGCGTGATCTGACAGGAAAAAGATTTAGCAAGTGGTCAAAGAGAAAAGATTTGCCAACGAGTGAAGAGCCAACCGCATTACCGCAAATCGGAGTATAATTCCTGTTACAAAGCGCACGGCGGCGTGGTGCTGCGCGGCGGTCGTATACGAACAAACAACAGTTTCAGAGCCGGCTAGGGACCGGATACGCGTTTCGTTTTGCCAGTTATTTCGGCCTGTCCGCAAATAGACATGGGAGTGCGCGTGCGAACATTTCTTTAGCACACATAAATTAGGACAGAAAAAAATAATAAATCATTCGGAAGCTTCTAACTTTGAACGCTTGACAGGATAGATACAGTTTTATTTTGCTTGCCTTGTGTAGCGTGGCGCCTTCGGTTTACAATTCGTGGTATTCGAAATGAACTATTTAAATTTAAAATAGTCTAAACAACTATGCGAGCTATGAGCGCAAGCGCAATCATTCGTACCATCCTGGTGACATTTTTAGTATGATATTTATCGTTTAGTAGTAAAATTTCGACTAATATAAAAAAATATATTATTAAAAGCAAATATTATTTATGTTGGATAAACATTTCATTAATTGAAAATGTTTGTTGACTTTCGAAAATTAAATTTTGTAGACATTTTTATTGTTCCAATCGTGTTTTGTTTTACATTTATAAGAGTAGGAAACGGTGCACCTTTTCATAAATAACCGTAGTCAGTTTGTTAATGTTTTATTAACCTTAATAAATAGCTATCATCCATATGAGCCTAATAATTCTGTCATCATTTCGCTATTAGCTTTTCTATTGGAGGGACGAATGCGCGCCAGAAACGAATATGTTATCTACAAATATGATAAATAGAGCCAAGCAAGTGTTACAAAACTCAGTTACCTGTGTTGTGCAACCTGAAAAACACTATATGACTATTTAACTTTATTTACAATACTATAATATTTTTTAATTAGAAGCCTCCTCATAATGCGCGGAATATGAAATGCTCTATATTCTCAGCAGTACATTTATTCTCGTTTGTTCATTTGTGCGTTATGTACTGGCGCAGATATTTCGACGTTTCTAATTTCCCAGAGTAGGCACACAATCTGGGGCGGAATTCTTGTTTGTATTACCAACTAGGAATATTTCTCTGTGGCTTGCATAACTCGTGCAATCCGTGCATCCAGACGCACATCTGGGAACGTTTGGAGACGACACACGCCACTGCGTTGTTGTCATTACTCATCTGTCGCGCACACGACTTCATGCTGCCGGCTCGCGCTTACCATTTACGAAATGGCACATTTCATGTTTCGACATACAAAAACGAACTCTATAATTTATGTGACACGGAATAATTTGGCCCTTGTATATTCTGTCTGTTAAGTTATAATAGAGCGTGTGGATCCACAACAGCGCGTCTTCAAACGACATGCTAATTGACATCGGTGTGAAGCGAGGGCTGAACCTGAGGACTATGTTTTAAGTTTTAGACGCGGTGTGATATTAATTGTTCTTCCACCAGACGAATATCGTGTTCAAAAAACTGCTTTAGGTCCATGAACCTTTCATGAACTACCTTATCTGTTACTTTAATACTTAAATGTTATTTAAATATCTGAGTTTGTTAACAGACGACGCCAGTGATGCAATGAATACGCCTTTCGGTGTACATATTTATTTTTAAAGATAAAATCTTGATAGTAATACTAGGTGTATATGATGATTTTGATTATAATCGTTTTGATAATATGTGTTTACGCACATTGCGCCAGTAGATACGTACAATTAATGCGTAAGATAGTGCAGTAGCTGCTGATAATTACATTAGTATATACTGAAGTTTTTGCTGTCAACAAACATGAGTCTATTGTAAACATTTTTTTATAGCAAAGATTGTAGAAAGTCTGTGGAGTGTTTTAAATCGTATTGCTTCAATACCATAAAGCTAGAACATGTTAATAAACCCCTTTTTTCGAAAAATAATGATTATTAGTACCTAGAACGCTTACTAACCTTGAAGCGAGCTTATCGATTTAAATCCTGGTAACCCGTAAACGTAAAAGTCTGTATAAGTCGTCAAACTAAAAATCTGAATAAGTCGTCAAAGTATTTCGGAGATTAATATTGTATAGGTATATACACCAAATGTTTTTAATCATCAAAGAAAAATAAATTGGGTATGTAGAAGAGATAAGAAAAATGCAGGAAGAATTTGTTCTTTATAATAACCGTCTAAATGACAAAGCCATGTCCAGTAAAAAAAATCATAAATCTTGGATAAAATTATAGACAAAACATGTAGTAGCAGATACTATGAGCATCGAATGTCAGACTTACATTCATTAATGAATATTTAATGTTCGTAACAAAACAATTGTCTAATGAATGACATTTTTTTAAATTTATTTACAACAAAAACATTGTTATACATACCACTTACAATACATATGGTCAGTTAAAAATGCACATATAACAAAAATATGCAGTAGGTATATTGAACATTGGTACCCAAAATAAGATTTAACTTGTGATATGGGTTACACTAAAAGTTTTGAACGGTAGATTATATTGCATACAGGTGTGATCTGTAAGTACCATAAGATATACTAATAACTATCAAATTGTATTAATGGATTAATGGACGCTAGAAAACCAAAATTATGAATCAATGTAAATTTTAACCAAAAATTACCTTTTTAGGGCTAATTTTACGATCGTGTATTTCTGTTGTTTCTTGTCAAATATGTGATCTCTAACGGCGGATGATAAAGCATTTTTTTTATTTGGTAATTAAAGACTAGTGGTGTATTTATGATTTTTGTATATTATATCAAAGGATATTTGGTTAGAAAGTTAGTTGGGCAAAATGTTTTCGAGCAAAGGGCTTGACAAGGTATAATGATACATATACATATATTTTTTTTGTATGACTAATTAAAGAAATGTAGACCATTTTTTTTGAATTCTGATGGAAAGATTTTGTAACGTTTTTATTGCGGTATGTTTAATGTCATGAATGTTCCAATTTGATTTAAGTAGAATTTAAAACAAATTATATCACTAAGAAACAAGAAAATAATTTAGAAATGTTTCTAGTTGTAAATACAGTCATCAATCTACGCATTTTTTCTAACATGTTACGTTTTGTGGTGACATTTGTTACAGTCAGACGTGCCTTTAAATTGTGGAAAGATATTATTTTTTTTAAACCGATCCAATGGCCAACAAAGGAACCGGGAGCATATGTAATTTAAAAATTAACATCGACCCAGGATTCATTATTATATAGAGATAATATTTGTTACTATGATACTTATATGATGTACCGCTTAGATGTTCAATGTTGATATATCACTCGAATATAGTGCAAAGTTCACTTATCTAATAGATGATGGTGACAGTTAATGTAAATAAGTTATTATAATTAGACGCCGGAACATTTATCCAATTCATTACCCGTTTATTTCTACTTCTACGTTCGTGTTGATTCTTCTAATATTCTGTAATAGAGTTATGAATAACGTTTACCAATTACATTATAGTGTGTTAAATAATAATCACAATTGTATCATTGATGTTAATTTTTTTGTGGTACATTTGTATTTTTGATTTTTTGAGATTTAACCCCACAAAGGTGCTTGCTTTGAATATTATGAGCTCCAAGAGATTTATTTTTTCAAAATCGAGAACTGCACATTCACTTTCCCCTTTTTGTTAGGCGGGAAATGTCTTTTCTCGTTTCTAGATCTATTGATCTTACTAGCTCTTCTTCGGAGTCTCGCGTGTGTAACAGTTTACCCTGAATGAAAGGTTTACAGGAAGCGTATATTTTCAAGGTTAAAGAGCAGCTAATGTCACTCTGCAGACCACTTTGTCCTTTAATTATAAACAATTTTAAATAATTTGCGGCAAAAAGTCTGTAAACGTTCTAATTGGTTGATCCGTTAAGAATACAGAAAGGAAAAAATAGACAGATACACTTAAGTTTTAAAACTTCGATATTGAGAATAGGATCCAAACAAAAAAAAATACGTATGTACATTTGGAATAAAACTGTTACTAATACATTACCAAAGACTATTTCATAAATGTAGTAATAACACGAGAATACAGTTACTCTAGGTATTTATAAGTTAAAATACTTACATTGATTTAAATTTAATCTAGTGTTTAATAAGATTATTATCTGTGATGGTCGTCTCCTTTTGCACTGTTCCATTTTACTATCAACAATGTACCGGCCTGTTTATATCGAATGAAAATCCAACTAGTCCTAGAAATGTCATTACAATGACATAGAATATATATCACAACATTCTTTGTTTTTTAAATTTGCGTTGGCTAGTGGGTTATAGGTACAACTCAACAAGAATTCAGCAGACATTTTGCGAATTCAACAGTTAAGAAAAATACTTCTTAAAAGCCTTACGATATCTAAAACAAATACGTTGCTATTGTAGTACCTACACAAACTTGATCAATTTTTCGTGTGTGAATACTATGAAATATAAGAGAGAAATTCGTATCGGTACTAAGGATGTTGTTGAGAGGTTATCTCTAAGGGGTTTTATTTAAGGGTCAGTTAAGATATATTTAGACGAATCTTAAAGAGATCAAACGTATTTATGGTCTAATGGCGGCTATAATTTATTGTAATTGCGGTTTACAGTCGACCCTTTACGAAATAAACTTTATAAGTATCGTCGCGTTTTTGCAATATATCTTTGAATATTATCTGCCATTGTTTTGTAATGTAGCCAGATGTAGACATATTTGTCTCCAGTATGACCGCATC